>NC_059114.1:24984010-25584010 GCF_020740685.1 Jaculus jaculus
TTTTTTTGGCTGTCATGTGTAACGTGTGTGTGGTGTGCTATATTCATGTGTACATACCCTTATGGGTCTCCATGCTTCGCTTGTGGCAGGGGTCACTTGCTTGCTGTGGAACTTGGGTGTTGGGCACTGTGGCTCTTCACCCCCCGTTTTTAAAACTATTTTATTTATTTGAAAGAGATAAAGAGCATACAGAGAAAAAGAGAGGAGAGAGAAAGAGCACGAAAGCAGGAACTCCAGACGCTTGTGCGTCTGGCTGTATGTGGGTACTAGGGAATCGACCCTGGATTGTTTGGCTTTGCACGTAAGTGCCTTAACTGCTAAGGCATCTTTCCATACATCCCACCCTTTTTTTTTTCAAGGTAGAATCTTGCTCTAGCCCAGGCTGACCTGAAATTTACTATGTAGTCTCAGGTAGGCTGGAACTCAGTGATCCTCGTACTTCTGCCTCCCAAGTACTGGGATTAAAGGTGTGCGCCACCACGCCCGGCTGATCTATTGTGAGCAAGAGCCTCTTGTTACTCTTTCTGGAGCTTGGGGGTTCTGTGGATTCTTTGGCCTCTGCTTCCCCTCAGCACACCTGGCCATGCCCAGGGGTTATTACTGGATCTGGAGATTTGAACTCAGGTAGTTTCAGGCCCCTTCAGACTCTCATGCTTGCTCACTTAAGTACTGAACCATCTGCAGCCCATCCTTTCTCTTTCACTATAGTGTGTAGGTGTGGTGTGGTGTGGTGTGTAGATGTATATGTAGTGTATGCAAACACCTACAAGCTTGCCTACAATGGGGTCTGCTTCCTTGAGGTGGCCAGAGTGAAACACTGGGGGTCCTGCTCCATTGCTTTTCTGCTCATTCTTAGTCTAGTCCCTTACTGATCATGGAGCTTGGGTTGTTTTTATGTTTTCATGTGAGCACTGACAATTCCTGGGTCTCTGCTCCCTTATGGGACTGGGATTACAGACTAGCATGGCCACATCCAACTGTTTATCTGGGTTCTGGAGGTTCAAACTGAAGCGGTCTCAGTCCCTCTTTGTCCCTCATGCTTGTGCAGGGAGCACATTAAACTGCTGAGCCATCTCTCCAGCCCAACCTTTCTCTTTCTCTTTCATTTTCATTCTCTCTTGTTCTGTGTGTGTGTGTGTGTGTGTCAGAGAATAACTTTAGGTGTCAGTTTTCACCTTCCAACCCCATTTTTTCTTTTTTTTAAATTTTTTATTAACAACCTCCATGATTATAAACAATATCCCATGGTAATGTCTTTCCTCCCCCCACTTTCCTCTTTGAAACTCCATTCTCCATCATATCCCCTCCTCTCAACCAATCTCTCTTGTATTTTGATGTCGTCATTTTTTCCTCCTATTTGATGGTCTTCTGTAGGTAGTGTTGGGCACTGTGAGGTCATGGATATCCAGGCCATTTTGTGTCTGGAGGAGTATGTTGTAAGGATCCTACCCTTCCTTTGGTTCTTACATTCTTTCTGCCACCTCTTCTGCAATGGATCCTGGAAGTTGTGATAGAGATATTGCAGTGCTGAGCACTCCTGTCACTTCTTCCCAGAACCATGATGCCTTCTGAGTCATTCCAAGGTCACTGCCATCTGAAAAGAGAAGCTTCTCTACCAAAAGTGAGAGTAGCATTAATATATGAGTATGAACATTAAGAGTAGTTTGATGAGCATAGTACATACATTTAGGCAAACAGCAGCAGACGTTACACCCCTAGAGCTCATGTGTACCCCTGTTGTAGGTTTTCAGTATCAGGGATGTATTCCCTCCCATGGAGCGGGCCTCCAGTCCAATTAGAGGGCAGTTGGTTTCCACCATGACAGACAAGCCACTATTGCACCCGTTGGCTCATTTGGCCTGGCTGGCAAAATATAAGGTTTGCATTATCCACTGTTGAGTATCTTCACTGGTGATTTCTCTTTCTACCATTTAACTGAATGCAGAATGGCTTCTTCCAGCTTTCTGTCAGTTGGTCTACATGGAAGAGGTTATTAGCTCAGTTCCAGCAGGATTTCTCAGTGGCCTTGCAGCCCAAGTATGTGGAGTCTTCAGCAATAGGGTCTTACCATCTATTCCTGGTGGGAAATTAAGGGTCTTGGCAATGGCATGTAATGTTTTGGAGGTATCAGGAATCTCCATGGCTAACAACTCATTGGAAGTTATCCCATCCCTGGCACTGAAAATTTTCTAGTAACAATCTACAGTTCCTGAGTGTTCCATTATCCAAAAAAGTAGGTTTCCATGTGATTTATTTATATCCTCTTAGATTTTGATTAGCCCTCCTTTGTTTTACTCAATTTCTTCCCCTGACCTCACTTGGGACTCTTCACCCCCATTAATCTATTCTATTTATATATGTATATACAGCCTCATTTTTAATCTTTCATTATTATTATTATTATTACTAGTTTTTCCAGTTAGGGTCTCTAGAATTCACTATGTAGCCTCAGGGTGGCTTCAAACTCACAATGATTCTGCTACTTCTATGCCTCCAATACTGGGATTAAAGGTGTGTGCCACCAGGCCATGCCTTTTTTTCCTGGTTTATTTCAAGGTAGAGTCTCACTCTAGCTGACCTGGAACTCATTCTGTAGCTCTGGGCTGGCCTAGAACTCTCCTGCCTCTGCCTTCTGAGTGCTGGGATTATAAAGGTGTACACCACCGTGCCCAGTTTTTAACCTTTTCTTTCTTTCTTTTTTTTTATTTTTTGGTTTTTCATGGTAGGGTCTCACTCTAGCCCAGGCTGAGTTGGAATTCACTCTATAGTCTCAGGCTGGCCTTGAACTCGCAGTGATCCTACTGGCATTAAGGGCATGCACCACCAGGTCTGGCTTTAACCTTTAATTAATTTAATTAATTAATTGGCTTTTACGTTTACAGAATGTTTCACCTGTGTTAGCTACAGTGTTATAATAAAAACATGAGCAATTTAGTAACATGAGATAAACATAGGAAATTGTATATTTTAACAAGTAACAGGAAGGAACACCAGAATCTATTTTGGGTTGCCTTAGGCAAGCAAGGTTGCCTAACTATTTTTTGCCATGGCCAAATCTGGCATGTCTACTTGAACCAATGAGTTCACTGTTGTTTTTTTTTTATGGAAACATGGGTGAGAGGTTATTTATAGGAGCATGGTCACCTCAAAAGAGCTGCATCACTGCAAAGTCCCCTCTCATTGTGAATGTTGATCTCATGGAGCTGGCCTCTGCCTTGGTGACATTTTGAGACATGTAAATTCAACTTTTCTTTGTTTGTTTTTGAAGGTTTAGTTTTTCACTGTAGCTCAGGCTGACCTAGAATTCTCTATGTAGTCTCAGGGTGGCCTCGAATTCATGGCAATCCTTCTACCACTGCCTCCTGAGTGCTGGGATTAAAGGTGTGTGCCACCACACCCGGCAAAATTCAACTTTTGATGTTTATAAATAAAGTTTTATTAGGACGTGGCCATACCTATTCATTAATTATTGTGTATGGCTGCTGAAATGGCAGAGTTGAGTCATCAACATAGGGAGCATATGGGCTGCAAGGCCTGAATTGTTGACCATTTGGCATCTGACAGAAAAAAGTTGCCTACTTCTGCCTTAGAGTCATCAGTGCAACAAAGTCTCCCCTGTATCCCTAATATCTATTTTGTTTTGCCAAAAAGTATGAAGGTATCTATCCACCATTCAGAATTGACTATTGTAAGCATTTTGCAATTTACTTCACATTCATTTTTATTTTTTTATTTAAGTATTTTGTTTTGTTTTTTCGAGGTAGGGTTTCACTCTAGTCCAGACTGACTTGGATCTCACTATGTAGTCTCAGGGTGGCCTCGAACTCATGGCGATCCTCCTACCTCTGCTTCCTGAGTGCTGGGATTAAAGGTGTGTGCCACTATGCCTGGTTTCACATTCTTTATGATTAAATAAAATTAAAAGTTTCTGCTGGTCATGGTGGCACACATCTTTAATCCCAGCACTGGGGAATCAGAGGTAGGAGGATCGCCATGAATTCGAGGCCACCCTGAGACTACATAGTGAGTAGTGAGTTCTAGGTCAGCCGGGGCTAGAGTGAGACCCTACCTCAAAAGAAAAGTTTCACAACATCTCTCATTTTCTGTCCTCTTCTTTCTTTCCTTTATTCCTCTTTCTCCCTCTGTCCTTTTCTTCACTAGTTTGTCATGCTGAGAAATCAAACCCACACTAGGCAAGTCTACCACTGAGCTACATGTCTAGCAGCCTGCTTCCTTCTTTGTGTCAGACTCTCAATATGTACTGATGCCTTTTGACTTTTAAAAATCTTGTCTATGGGCTAGAGAGATGGCTTAGCGGTTAAGCGCTTGCCTGTGAAGCCTAAGGACCCCGGTTCAAGGCTCAATTCCCCAGGACCCACGTTAGCCAGATGCACAAGGGGGCACAGGCATCTGGAGTTTGTTTGCAGTGGCTGGAAGCCCTGGCATGCCCATTCTCTCTCTTTCTGTCTATCTGCCCATTTCTCTGTCTGTCGCTCTCAAATAAATAAATAAATAAATAATAGAAAAACAAAAAAAATCTTATCTTTGGGCTGGAGAGATGGCTTAGCAGTTAAGCGCATGCCTGTGAAGCCTAAGGACCCTGGTTCAAGGCTCAATTTCCCAGGACCCATGTTAGCGAGATGCACAAGGGGACGCAGGCATCTGTAGTTTGTTTGCAGTGGCTGGAAGCCCTGGTGCACCCATTCTCTCTGTCTGCCGCTCTGAAATAAATAAATAAAAATAAACAAAAACAATTTTAAAAAAATCTTGTCTATAAGCTGGGCTTGGTCGTGCACATCTTTAATCTCAGCACTCAGGAGGCAGAAGTAAAAGGATTGCTGAGAGTTCGAGGTCACCTTGAGACAACACAGTGAATTCCAGGGCAGCTTGAGCTAGAGTGAAAACCTACCTCGAAAAGCCACACACACACACACACACACAAAAAAAAATCTTGTCTATGGGCGGAGAGATGGCTCAAAGGTTAAGGCACTTGACTGCAAAGCCTAACAACCAGAGTTTGATTCTCCAGTAGCCACAGAAAGCCAGATGCACAAGGTGACACACATGTCTGGAGTTCATTTGCAGTGGCTAGAGGCCCTGGTATGTCCATTTTCCCTCTTTCAAATAAATAAATAAAGTGTTTTTAAAATTTTTGTCTATAAGGCTGGAGAGATGGTTTAGCGGTTAAGGCACTTGCCTGCAAAGCCTAAGGACCAGAGTTTGATTCCCCAGTATCCACAAAAAGCCAGATGCACAAGGGGGCACATATGTCTGGAGTTCATTTGTAGGTGCTAGAGGACTTGGTCCACCCATTCTGTCTCACCACTCCTTCTTTCTCTCATAGATAAATAAATAAACCAGGAATGGTGGCACACACCTTTAATCCCAGCACTTGGGAGGCAGAGGTAGGAGGATCGCCGAAAGTTCAAGGCCACCCTGAGACTACATATAGAATTCCAGGTCAGCCTGGGCTACAGTGAGACCTTACCTCAAAAAAAAAAAAAAATAAATAAATAAAATTTAAAATTAAAAGAATCTTGGGCTGGAGAGATGGCTTGGTTGTTAAGGTGTTTGTCTGCAAAGCCTAAGGACCCAAAGTTTGATTCCCCAGTACCCACGTAAGCCAGATGCACAAGGTGACACATGTGTCTGTTGTTCATTTGCAGTGGCTAGAGGCCCTGGTGTATCCATTTTCTCTCTCTCTCAAATAAATAAATAAAATATTTTAAAAATTCTTGTCTATAGGGCTGGAGAGATGGCTTACCATTTAAGGCACTTGCCTGCAAAGCTAAGGATCCTGGTTCCAGGACCCACATAAGCCAGATGCAAAAGGGGAGCATGCATCTGGAGTTCATTTTCAGTGGCTGGAGGCCCTGGTGCACCCATTCTTTTCCTCTCCTTTTCTCTCTCTCTGCCTCTTTCTCTCAAATAAATAAATAAAATATATAATAAATTTTTTTTAAAAATCTTGTCTATAAACAGGTGCCCATAAACACACACAGTGTGAGTGTTTGAAACATGCAGTTGCCATGCTGAAATCAGAGACTGTGTTTATCCAGGAAGGGAACCTCACAAGAATCAGTCTATTAACATTCTCTAGTAGGAGTGGGGAGAAGGTCATTAGATCCACACCTGAGATTAATCTCCCCAGTTGCACATGGTCTCTGGATGTGCTAGACAGGGACAGTACCTAGGAGGTGGAAGGTTAACTGAAGGAGGGACTCTATTCATGCAGCTTTGGGAAAGTTGTCATCCCAGCTGGGAGTGAAACTTTTTTGTAATGCAGCCGTCCACCCATCCCTCCCTACCTCCCCAACCCCTCTCCTATGCTGAGGACTGAACCCAGGGCCTTGTGCTTGCTAGGCAAGCACTCATCCACTCAGCTAAATCCCCAACCCTTGCGGCTGTTTTTTTTTTTTTTTTTTTTTTTTTTTGGTTTTTCGAGGTTGGTGTCACACTAGTCCAGGCTAACCAGGAATTCACTCTGTCCTCTCAGGGTGGCCTTGAACTCATGGTGATCCTCCTACCTCTGCCTCCTGAGTGCTGGGATTAAAGGCATGCGTCACCATGCCCGGCCTTGCAGCTGTTTTTATAAATTAAATATTTTTATTTATTTTGCAAGCAGAGAAAGAAGAGACAGAGAATGTGTGTGTCAGGGCCTCCAGCTGTTGCAAACAAACTTCAGATGCATGTGCCACTTTGTGCATCTGGCTTTATGTGGGTACTGGGGAATCAAATTCCCAGTCATTAAGCTTTGCAGGCAAGTTCCTCAACCACTGAGCCATCTCTCCAGCCCCCAATGCAGCTGTTTTTGAATACGCTCAATAAACTCCTGGGCTCACCAAGCTGAACTTGGATGGAATTATTTCTTTGGTCTGTTGTTGATACTCTATTTCCAGTGAATAGACATTTGTTTACAACTCCCCAGGAAAAGCTACTCATCAGTGGGGTTTAAAAATACATACAAGGGGCTGGAGAGATGGCTTAGCGGTTAAGCGCTTGCCTGTGAAGTTTAAGGACCCCGGTTCGAGGCTCGGTTCCCCAGGTCCCACGTTAGCCAGATGCACAAGGGGGCGCACGCGTCTGGAGTTCGTTTGCAGAGGCTGGAAGCCCTGGCGCGCCCATTCTCTCTCTCTCTTTCTCTCTTTCTCTCTGTGTCTGTCGCTCTCAAATAAATAAATTAATTAATTAAAAAATAAAAAAAAATACATACAAGGGCTAGACGGATGGGTTAGCGGTTACGGCGTTTGCCTGCAAAGCCAAAGGACCCAGATTGTATTCCCCAGGACCCACATTCACCAGCTGCACAA
The DNA here is from genome assembly GCF_020740685.1 of Jaculus jaculus. Taxonomy (NCBI): domain Eukaryota; kingdom Metazoa; phylum Chordata; class Mammalia; order Rodentia; family Dipodidae; genus Jaculus; species Jaculus jaculus. Next base: position 24,991,321 of record NC_059114.1, read on the forward strand.
GGGGGCCCACACATCTGGAGTTCGTTTGCAGTGCCTGGAGGCCCTGCCCATTCCCTCTCCCTTTCCTCTTTCTCTGTTAAATAAATAAATAAAATATTTAAAATATACACAAATTGGGCTGGAGAGATGGCTTAACAGTTAAGGTGTTTGCCTGCAAAGCTAAAGGACCCAGGTTCGATTCCCCAGGACCCACTTAAGCCAGATGCACAAAGGGGTGCATGTGTCGGGAATTCCTTTGCAGTGGCTGGAGGCCATGGTGTGCCCATTCTCTTTTTCCCTCTCTCTGCCTCTCTCTCTCTCAAGTAAATAAATAAATAAACAAATAAAAATTTAAAAAATACACAAATTGAGGGCGGCTGTGGTAGCGCACATCTTTAATCCCAGCACTCATGAAGCAGAGGTAGGAGGATCGCCGTGAATCCGAGGCCATCCTGAGACTAGATAGTAAGTTCAGGCCATCCTGGGCTAGTGTGAAACCCTTTCTCGAAAAAAGAAAGAAAATACACAAATTGTGCATCATATTTGTTGTTACTTGCTCTTATACTCAACATGCCTTTTCTCCGTTCTTGTGGGTACAACTAGATCTAACAAACTCCTTTTGACTGTTGTGACTCATGTGAGGCTCCAGTTTTTATTTATTTATTTATTTGAGAGAGAGAGAGAAATGGGCAGGTAGAGTAGAGACAGAGAGAATGGGTGTGCCAGGGCCTTCAGCCACTGAAAACAAACTGCAGACGCACGCACCCCCTTGTGCATCTGGCTTATGTGGGTTCTGGGGAGTCGAACCTGGGTTCTTTAGCTTTGCAGGCAAACGTCTTAACTGCTAAGGCATCTTTCCAGCCCATCCAGTTGTTTTTGCTATTACCAACACATGACTGTTGAGTAAAAAATGAGAAGAGGTCATTATATTGGAATTTTCATCGGACCGGTTTGTTTTGTCTTTGGGATTGTGAGTTGTGAGTCCCTCTGCAAGCCTAGAAAAATACTGGAGGAATTTTCTAATGGGGGCTGGAATATCAGGGAATTTGAATTTCCAGGAATTTGGCGCTTGGATCCCAACTCGATTCCCTTTTGGCTGTTTCACGGCTGGGTCAGGCTGGCATCCCCTGGGTACCGTCATCCCAAGGCCTGCGGACCACAGCGAGCCCTTGAAGTCTCCTTTTCCCTCCGCAGTTACCCCGCTAGGAGACTGAAACACTCGACTCGGCGGGTGCCCCAAAGCGGGGAGGGCAGTAGGTACATCACCACCCGCATCTCAGCCGTCGCGTGGGAAACCCACAACTTTCCCGGGCCGTGTCGTCTGAAGCATCAACTTGGGTGGGGACAGGAAGAGCCCGCCTCCCCCATCCTTTGGGCCCGTGGGGAGGCGGCTGCGGAAAACGGTTTCCTTCGCAAGGGTGGGGCCTCAAGTCCAGACACCAAAACACAGCCCTGGGTTTCCCCGTCGCCTTGGGGAACTTCCCCACACTCAGCCACAGCCCTGCAGAGCCCGCGCGGGCCTCACAAAGCGAGCGCGGCGGCGGCCGCGGGCTGCAGCTCCGGGTCGGTCGGGAAACCCGGGAGAGCTCTGCAGGTGCGCGCCGCGCCGACAGCTGCGCGCCCCCGCCCAAGCGCGCGGCCGAGACGGCGGGCGCGCGCGTTCTGCGCGGAGTGTGCCCGCGGCCGCAGCCAATCGGCGCCCAGCTCGAGGCTCGCCCCGCCCCTTCCCACGCCCGCCCGCCCCGCGCGCCGCCCGCCCGCCCGGCCGCTGAGAGGAGGGCGCGCGGCCGCGCCGTGAGCCAGCCGGGCTGAGCCGAGCCGGGGGCGCCGAGCGAGCGCGGGAGGCGGCGGCGCGGAGCCCAGGTGAGCTGGCCTTAGCCGCGCGGCGCGGGAGATGCTGGCTGCTTACCGCCGCGAACCCGGGCGCCGTCGCCCCGTCCGTCTCCCTCCATCCGGGGGACGGCGCGGTGGCGGGGGAGAAACCACCGTCTGGATGGCAGACAAAGCCCAAATGGTCCGCCCGAGGGGAGCTTCCTTCCCGGGGGGGGGGGGGACCCCACGTGCGCCGCCCCGCGCCCCGCCACGTGGAGGGCTGCGGCCCCCTCGCGACCCTTTCCCCGCGTCCTCCATGCGCCCGGGCCTCGGGGTGGGGGGGCGGGCTGCCTCGGCTGGGCCGCGCTCGGCCCCGGGGACTGGGGCGGACCCGGAGTTTGGACCGAGGTCAGCCGCATCCGTGCGGTCCGCGATCCTGGAAGCGGCCTAGGCCCACCCTCTGCGCTTGACAGGTGAGCAGCCTGAGCGCACAGTCCCGGGCAGCCAAGCCCGGCGTCCGACTTAGAGCATCCCACCCCTGTAGACCCGGCCCGAGGAGCTTGGGCACCGGGCGGCAGGACCCTCGAGCTGCGGTTGTGGGGACCTCATTCTGCCCTTTGGTCACTCCACCTCCTCCCCGAGTCCGGACCTCACCAGTCGGTTTGATCCTTTTGACCTAAATTTATCTCAGGGCTGCAGAGCTCCAAGGAGTGCTTGCCCGGCCCCTCTGCCTCACTGGGGACGTGGGCACAACCCCGCTTACTCAACATCGGGACTTAGTGCCCCTTGTCACCCGATCCTGCCTGGAGCTATGCCTGGCTTCTCCCCACCTCCCTGGCTGCCCAGTTTGGGAAGTGGGGTGTTTTCACAGCTCTGCCAACCTCCTCCTGGGCTGGCTCTCACTTGCAGCTGAAGAGGTGGCACCTTGCACTTGAGATGCTGGGGCGGGCATCTCAGTGCCTGGGCAGAAAAGCGGCCACCTGGTCTGGGGGTGGGACACGCAGCGTCCACCACTCTATGGGGAACTTTTATCTTTCTCAGCCTGCTGTTTGTTTTCCCCCAGTTCTAGGGTAGAAACTGCAGGGGCCCCTAGGACCAGTAATGCCAGTACTTCTCCCAATTCTGTCCCCAGAGGAGAGAGAAGGATATCTCCGTGCCCCCTAGCTCCTTTGTTCTTTGGAAGAGGCAAGGGGTTGCAACTGTTCAGAGCCATCCTGCAAAACGGTGTAGTGTTAGACAGTGCATGCTGTGCAAATTTAGCTTCAGGGTGAGTCTCTGAGCTCTTCAGATGGCTGCTCGTACCCCACACAGAAAACAAGCATTGTTGGTGAGGTCCTGCAGCATATTTTTGTAGTAAGGAATATTATTTGCTGAGCCCGTATCTTAAATAAAAATAGCTTTTGGGGCTGGGTGGCTCACGCCTTTAATCCCAGCACTTGGGAGGCAGAGGTAGGAGGGTCGCTGTGAGTTCAAGGCCATCCTGAGACTACATAGTGAATTTCAGGTCAGCCTAAGCTAGAGCCAGACCTTACCTCAAGAACTATAAAAACAAAACAAAACTTTTTGGGTGGAGGGCCTGTGGAAATGGCTCAGCCATTAAGGTGTTTTCCTGCAGTGTCTAATGACCAGAGTTCGATTCTCTAGCTTATACATAAAACCAGATGCACAAAGTGGTACATGCATCTGGAGTTCTTTTGCAGCCAGCTAGAGGCCTTGGTGCACCCCATGCTTCCCTCTGTGTTGGGGCATGGTGGTGTAGGCTTTTAATCCCAACACTCCAGAGGCAGAGATAGAATCGCTGTGAGTTTGAGGTCAACCAGGGACTACAGAGTTCCAGGTCAGCCTGGGCTATAGTGAGACCTTACTTCAAAAAAGAAACAAACAAAAAAAGGAAGGAAAAAAAGAAAGAAAGAAAAAGAAAAACTTTTGGGCTGGAAAGGTGGCTTAGTGGTTAAGGCGCGCTAGCCTGCAAAACCAAAAGATCCCAATTTGATCCCCCAGGGCCCATGTATGTAAGCCAGATGCACAAGGTGGCACATGTGTCTGGAGTTTGTTTGCACTGGCTAGAGGCTCTTGTGCACCCATTCTTTCCATATCTGCCTTTTTCTCTCTTTCAAATAAATCAAGAAATTTTTTTTTTGTTTTGTTTTGTTTTTTGAGGTAGGGTTTCACTTTCGCTCAGGGTGACCTGGAATTGTCTATGTAGTTTCTGGGTGTCCTTGAACTCATGGTGATCCTCCTGCTTCTGCTTCCCGAGTGCTGGGATTAAAGGCATGTTTCAGCACGCCTGGCAGAAAAATAATTTTTTTAAAAAAATTATTTATTTATTTGCAAGAAGAGTGAGAGATATAAAGAAAAGAGACAGAGAGAATGGACACACCTAGGGCCTCCAGCTGCTGCAGAACTCCAAATGCATGCACCACTTTGTGCATCTGGTTTTACATGGGTACTGGGCAACTGAACTCTGGTCTTTAGGTTTTGCAGGCAAGTACCTTAATCACTAAGCCATCTCTCCAGCCCCCCAAAATAAGATTTTTAAAATTATTTTTAAATTTTATTTTAGAGTGTAGAAGAAAGAGAGACAAAAGAGACAATTGGTGCACCAGGGCCTCAGCCACTGTAATTGAACTCCAGACATTTGTGCCACCTAGTTGGCATGTATGACCTTGTGTTTGGCTCACCTTTGTGTGTCTGGCTTACGTGGGATCTGGAGAGAGATTGAATCTGGGTCCTTGGGCTTTTCAGGCAAGTGCTTTAAGTACTAAGCCATTTCTCCAGCCCAAAAATTATATATATACAATTTTTTTTTTTTTTGAGGTAGGGTTTTACTCTAGCTCACTCTGACCTGGAATTTACTATGTAGTCTCAGGGTGGCCTTGAACTCACAGCAGTCCTTCTACCTGTGCCACCCAAGTGCTGGGATTAAAGGCATGTGCCACCACTCTCGGCCTAAGATATTTTTTTAAAATAACTGTTTTTTTTTTTTTGGTCCTGGGGATGGAATTTACGCCCTTGAGCATACCCTCTAACAGTGAGCCACACTCCCACCTCCAATAACACTGCATTCTTGGCTGTGTGCCAGACACTGTGCTATGTGCTGCCTGCATTATCTCATTTCATGCCTACCTACCTAAATCTTATATGGTGGGGATTTTTGTCCCCTTTGTGGAGAATAGGAGGTTGAGGCTCCTAACAATCCTTCAGTCTTGGATTCAGTTCCTCTTCCCCCATTTTATAGAGGGGATTGGAGAGTTTAATTAATTGGCCAGGATCACATAGTCAATGCAGGCACATCAGACCCTAGAGCTTTGTGCTTTACTGCCTGTTCTAGAGCAGGGGTCTTGTCAAAGCTTCCCTCACCTTCTTGCGGGTGTCAGACTTAGTTAATAAACAGCCAAGGGAGACACAGATCTCAACAGGCTCTGCTGTCCTGGAGGGACTTAGGCTTGTCCTTGCCCCTAGGTTGTTAGTGGGCTGGTAGCCAAATATATTCCCTAATAACTATGCAGTAGTTCTCAGGGGGCGGTCCCACCCTCCTGGTAAGCACTTTGAAAAGTGTGGGGGTGACTTTTGGTTGACATAATGAGGCTGAGCACTACTGGCTTTTGGTGGGCAGGAGCTAGAAGGAATGCCAAATGTCCTGTAAGAATGGCCCTACCCTGAATGCCAGCATTACTGCTGTTGTGTTGCCTGCGTTGAGAATCACCACAAGTTGTAAGTGTTGGAATGGACGGAGCAAGGACAGGATGAGTTCTGGTGGGAGTAGACCCAGGAGGCTTCCTGAAGGAAGTGTCCTTTGTGCTGAGTCTTGAGGGACTGGTGAAGGGGAGAATAGGATGAGACCTGACATAGAGCCCTCATCATCTGCATATAGACAGTGGACCAGGGCAACTTTTTCTGGGATGTGCCAGTTGAGTGGCACAAGCTAAGCCTCTGCTCAGACATTTCAGCTCAAAATTTACCATGGGCCACTGGTCACCCTTGCCCCCCACCCCATGAACTTTCTCCCCCCCCCCATGAACCTTTTTGATTGGAAGAATTCTGAGAGATTGAGCACCTGTGACCTCTCCTCTTCCTCCTGCCATCCTGGAGGTCTGAGCACATGACACTTCAGATTTCTCTTTGCGCTGAGGCCCTGCAGCATTGCTTCTCTTGAATGCTTTCTTCCCCAGTAGTTCTCTGGGTAGGCTGTCCAGAGAGCTCTGGAATGTCTCCTGAGAACTAAAGCTCCCTTCATGATCTCACCTACACCTCTTCCTTGGAAGTTGAGGATTTATTTATTTGACAGAGAGAAGGAGGCAGAGAGAGAGAGAGAGAGAGAATGAATGGGTGCACCAGGGCCTCCAGCCACTGCAGACGAATTCCAGATGTGTGCACCCCCTTGTGCATCTGGCTAACGTGGGTCCTGGGGAGTTGAACCTGGGTCCTTTGGCTTTGCAGGGAAACTCCTTAACTGTTAAGCCACCCCTCCAGACCTCTCTCTCTCTCTTTTTTTTTTTTTCTCCCTGAGACGGGGTCTCATTGTAGCCTAAGCTGACCTGGAACTCACTCTGTAGGATTTGATCCTTCTATGCTGGGGCTAAAGGCTTATATTCCCATGCTTAGTGAAATTTCTCTTTTGAAACTGACTTCTTTCAGACTGCTTTTTTAAATTTTAATTTTCTAACTTTTATTTATTTGACAGAAAGAGGGAGGGAGAGAGGGAAAGAGAGAATGGGTGCACCAGGGCCTCCAGCCACTGCAAACTCCAGACGCATGTGCCCCCTTGTGCATCTGACTAACATGGGTCCTAGGGAATCGAGTCTGGGTCCTTTGGCTTTGCAGGCAAATGCCTTAACTGCTAAACCATCCCTTCAGCCTAATTTTAATTTGTTAATATTATTTTATTTTTGAGTGAGAGAGACAGAGAGAGAGAGGCAGAAAGAGAGAGAGAGAGAATGGGCACTCCAGGACCTTTCAAACCACTGTGCATGAACTCCAGACACATGTACCTCATTGTGGCCCATGTGTGACATTGTATGCTTGTTTCACTTTGTATCTGGCTTACCTGGGACCTGGAGATTCAAACATGCATTCTTAGGCTTTGCAGGCAAATGCCTTAACAGCTAAGCCATCTCTCCAGCTCCAGAATGGCTTTATTTTTTATTATTTTTATTTTATTTTATTTATTTATTTATTTATTTATTTATTTATTTATTGTCTTTCGAGGCAGAGTCTCACTGTAGCTCAGGCTGACCTGGAATTCACTATGTATTCTTAGGGTAGCCTCGAACTCACCATGATACTCCTACCTCTGCCTCTTGAGTGCTAGTATTAAAGGTGTGTGTGCCACCACACCTGGCTTAGACTGATTTTTTTTTAATACTTTTTCTAGGTCAGGTGTGGTAGCATGCACCTTTAATCTGAGCACCTGGGAGGCAGAGGTAGGAGATCACTGAGTAGGAGACCTTGAGACTACAGAATGAGTTCCAGGTTAGCCTGGGCTAGAGTGAGACCCTACCTCTTAAAACCTATGTATTTATTTTTTCTGTATTTTCTTAAATATTTTTATTAATTTGCAAGTAGAGAGAGATAGAAGAGAGACAAAGACAATGGGTACACCAGGACCTCCAGCCACTGCAGCCGAACTCCAGGTGCATGTGATACCTTGCGCATCTGGCTTTACATGGGTACTGGGGAATTGAACCCTGGTCATTAGGCTTTGCAGGCAAGTGTCTTAACCACTGAACCATCTCTCCAGCCCTAAAGTTTTTTAAATAGTTTTATTCATTTTTATTTATTTATTTGAGAGTGAGAGAGAGAGAGAGATTGAGAATGGGCTCACCAGGGCTTCCAGCCACTGCAAACGAACTCCAGACGTGTGCACCCCTTGTGCATCTGGCTAACGTGGGTCCTGGAAAATCAAGCCTCGAACCGGGGTCCTTAGGCTTCACAGGCAAGTGCTTAACCACTAAGCCATCTCTCCAGCCCTAAAGTTTTTATTTATTTGAAGGAGAGAGAAAGAACAAGACCAACTAGTACTTCTTGCCACTACGAACAAACTCGTAGTGCATGTACCACTTTGTGTGTCTGGTTTTACATGGGTACTGGGAAACTGAACCTGGTCCACCAGGCTTTGCAAGCAAGCATGTTTAATTGCTGAGCCATCACCCCAGGCCCTGTACAAAGATATAGAAATCTTTATCAGGTTTTTTTTTTTTTTTTTTTTTTTTGAGGCAGAGTCTCACTCTAACTCAGGCTGACCTGGAATTCACTCTGTAGTCTCAGGGTGGCCTTGTACTCACAGCGATCCTCCTACCTCTGCCTCCTGAGTGCTAGGATTAAAGGCGTGCGCCACCATCCCCAGCCAGAAATCTGTATCTGTTAAACAGTTGCTCCTGGTTCCCAATATCTTTCCCTCCAGACACAGCACCCATGCATCTATTTTTTTGTCTCTAGGATTTGTGTCCTATGGATATTTTCTGTGACTATAATAATATATGCTCTGTGGTCTTTTGTGTTTGGCTTCTCTCCTTAGCATCATTTCCTCAGGGTGTAGTATGTATCTATCTGTGTTGCTTTCCTTTCTGTGGCTGAGTAATATTCCATGGTCTGAGTGGACCAAATTGGGTTTATCCACTAATGGGCATTTGTGTTGTTTCCAGCATAAGGGCTTGTTTAATCTAATTAAAAAAATATATATATACACACACACACACACATATATATATATATACATATATTTGATTTCTTGAACTCACAGTGATCATCCTGCTTGGCCTCCTAATTGCTGGGATTAAAGGTGTGTGCCACTATACCTTTTACTTTAAAAAATATATATTTTTTAGGGCTAGAGAGATGGCTTAGTGGTTAAGCACCTGCCTTGAAGCTTAAAGACCCCGGTTCAAGGCTTGATTCCCCAGTACCCACGTAAGCCAGATAGATGCACAAGGTGGTGCACGCATCTGGAGTTCGTCTGCAGTGGCTGGGGGCCCTGGTGTGCCCATTCTCTTTCTCTCTCTCTCTGCCTTTTTATCTCTCTCTCAAATACATATATGTGTGTGTGTGCATATATATCTGTCTGTCTGTCTGTCTGTTTTTTTAAAGCTGGGCTTGGTGGTGAATGTCTTTAAGGCATTCAGAGGTAGGAGGATTACCATGAGTTTGAGGCCACTACATAGTGAATTCCAGGTCAGCCTGAGCTAGAGTAAGATCCTACCTCAAAAAACCTCCCCCTCCAAAATATATATATGTGTGTGTATACACACACACACACACACACACATATATACACATATACATGTATATATTTTAAGATGTTTTTATTTATTTAGGTTGGAGAGATGGCTTAGCAGTTAAGATACTTGCCTCATGCCCCAAGTTTGATTCCCCAATGCCCACATAAAGCCAGATGCACAAGGTGATGCATGTGTCTGGAGTTTGTTTGCAGTGTCTGGAGGCCCTAATGCGCCCATTCTTTATGTCTGCCTCTCCTTACAAATAAATAAAATTAAAAATTAAATAAATAAATAAATAAATAAAATTAAAAATTTAAAAAAAAATTTAACTGGTTGTGGCTCATGAGTGTAATTCCAGCACTTGGAAGTCAGAGGTAGGAAGATTGCTGTGGGATTAAAGATTTAAAATTTTTTTTTTCAGTATAATTTGCAGCCGGTTGAGGGGCTTGATTTGATACTGGCTAAAGCCTTTATTCTTTCAGTCTTTCTTTTTCTTTTAATGCAAAAGAAGGAGAGAGACAGAGTGAGAGAGAATTGCATGCCAGGGCCTCCAGCCACTGTAATTGAACTCCAGACTGGTGCGCCCCTTTGTGCACAGTGCGACCTTGTGCACTTGTGTCACTTTGTGCATCTGCCTTATGTGGGACCTGGAGAGTCGAACTTGAGTCCTTACGCTTCACAGGCAAGCGCTTTACTGCTAAGTCATTACTCTAGTCCGGGCTGACCTGGAATTCAATATGTAGTCTCAGTGTGGCCTCAAATTCACAGTGATCCTCCTACCTCTGCCTCCTGAGTGCTGGGATTAAAGGCATGAGCCATCACTCCAGCCCCCAGTCTGGACTTCATTCAGGGCATACTATTTGGATTTTACAAGGCTATGCCTTTTAGTTCTTTCTTGAAATACTCAGACCAGGCCTGTGGCTATGGCATAGTCACAGTGGTTGACCACTTGCTTACCATGTTCTCCATCACCTCAACAAAATAAATCAAAAGAAAAAAAGAGCCGGGCATGGTGGCACATGCCTTTAATCCCAGTACTGGGGGAGGCAGAGGTAGGAGGATCAGCATGAGTTTAAGGCCACCCTGAGACTACATAGTGAATTCCAGGTTAGTGTGAGCTAGAGTGAAACCCTACCTTGAAAAACCAAAAAAAAAAAAAAAAAAAAAAGAGGAAAGAAAGAAAGAAAGAAAAGAAAAAATGAGTTTTGGTAGATCAATAAATTTTCCTGAGCCTTTGTTTTCTTTTGGTGAAATGAAGTGTTTGGGTCATTGACCATGGAGATTTTTGCCTGTATTGCTAACATTCCATGACTCTCACAGCTGAGACAGAGTAAGGGTGTGGAAGTCTGGCCTGTAGCCTGACTTTGGAATTGAAGAGAGGTTGCACACTGGCTGGGATTAAAGGCATGTGCCACCACACCCGGCCTCCCTAATTTCTTTTTGCTTACGTGGGTAAAGGGGATTAATCTCTGGTCCTCATGCTTATGTAGCAAATATTTTTATTGCCTGAGCTATCTCCCCAGACTTATTGCTTTCTTTTTTAATTTTTTTATTGTTTTGTTTATTTATTTATTAGATATGGAGGGAGAGAGAGAGAATGAGCATGCTAGGGCTTCTAGCCACTGCAAACGAACTCCAGATGCATGAGCCACAATGTGCATCTGGCTAATGTGGGACCTGGAGAATCAAACCTGAGTCCTTAGGCTTTGTAGGCGAGCTCCTTAACTGCTAAGCCATCTCTCCAGCCCCTTCTTTTTTTCATTTTTTAAAAAAATGTTTTGTGAAGCCGGGCGTGGTGGCGCACGCCTTTAATCCCAACACTCAGGAGGCAGAGGTAGGAGGATCGCTGTGAGTTCAAGGCCACCCTGAGACTACAGAGTTAATTCCAGGTTAGCCTGGACCAGAGTGAGACCCTTCCTCGAAAAACCAAAACCAAAACCAAAACAAAACAAAACAAATGTCTTGTGTGTGCTTTAATATGTATGTGTACATAGGCATGCATGTACCATAGTGTGTGTGTGGAGGTGAGAGGATAACTTCAGGGTGTTTCCCCTCTCTTTCAACCTATTGAGATAGAGTCTCTCTCACTGCTGCTTGTGAGCTTCCGGACCTCCTGGCTGTGCTTCCCATTGCTGTAGGAGTGTTGGGGTTACAGCCCTGTGCACCACCTTGCATCTGGCGTCACATGGGCACTGAGGAGGATCAGACTCGGGCCGCCAGGCTTGCAAACAAGCACCTTTAGCCGCTGAATCATTTCCCCACCCCTCCTCTGTTGTTTATTTACTTTTTTTGAGGTAGGGTTTCGCTTTCACCCAGGCTGACCTGGAATTCACTTTGTAGTCTCAGGCTGGCATCAAAACTCATGGTAATCCTCCTACCTTGGCTTCTGGAGTGCTGAGATTACAGACATGCCACCACCATGCCCAGCCATAATTACTTGTTAAAAAGAACAAATGAAGCTTAGTATAGTGATGCATGCCTTTAATCCCAGCACTCCAGAGGCCAAGGTAGGAGGATCACTATGAGTTCAAGGCCATGCTGAGACTGCATAGTGAATTCCAGGTCAGCCTGGGCTAGAGTAAAACCCTACCTCAAAAAACAAACCAAAAAAAAAAAAAAAAAAAAAAGAACAAACGAGGCCAGGTGTGGTAGTGCATGGTGCATGCCTTTGATCTCTACTTGGGAGGCAGAGGTAGGAGAATCACTGTGAGTTCAGGAGTTAAAGGCCAACCTAAGACTGCATAGTGAATTCCAGGGGGCTAGAGCAATACCCTACCTTGAAAAACCAAAATAAGAAAAAAGAAAAAGAGAAAAAAGGAAAAAGAACAAAACTGAGGGGCTGGAGGGATGACTGAGGTTAAGGCACTTGCCTTCAAAATGTAATGACCCAGGTTTGGTTCTCTAGTACCCACATAATCCAGGTGTACTAAGTGCCTTTTGCAGTGGCAGGAAGCCTTTGTGCACCCATACTCTCTTTTGGGGTCTCTCTCTCTCTCTCTCTGAATAGTGAATGAAAGACAAAAAAAAAATTTGTTTTTAAAGAACAAATGAGCTGCATGTGGGGCTACACACCTTCAATCCCAGCACTCAGGAACTCAGGAGGCAGAGGTAGGAGGATTGCCATGAGTTTGATACCAGCCTGGGCTACAGAGTGAGTTCCAGGTCTGGCTAGAGTAAAATCCTACGTCAAAACAAAACAAAACAAAACAACAACAACAAAAAAGAGAGAGAGAGAGAGAGAGAGAATTAGTGAACTAATGAGTTTCCTTTAGGAACTTAGGGCCTCAGTTTCCCCAGGTGAGAGATGTGCTGCCCAGCCATTCCTTATTCCAGAAAGGCAGGAAGGATGGGAAACCTAGTCATGGAAGGATCCTCAGCTAATTTGGATCCCTTTGTTGATCTGGAGTGTCGGGGATGAGAGGGCCTAGGAACCCTGAACAAGTTATACCTTGGGCTTGGGGGCTCACCCACTGGCTTTTCATCATACCAGAAACCTCACTGTGGCTTTGCTCAGGAGCTCTGCATTTGGTGGGCAGCAGGTGCAGGTTGGAACTTGCCCCCAGGAAATGGAAAAACGGTAAGGCATTTCCTGGAGGCCTGTGGCACTTGGCTTCCTGGCAGAGGGAGGAATATTCCCCTATCTTGGCCTGGTCTGGATCCATCTGCTCCAGGAAGGGACTGGTGGCTCTGCTTCACTGGGTGTTCTGTGAAAGGGAGGGGCCTTCTGGGCTGGGCACTACTTGTGACTCATGGGGAATGACCAGGCACCAGGCTGAGCCAGAACTCCTGGCATTTTGTCAAACCCAAGCAGCTTTGCAGGAAGGTCCTCTTCAGTCCAGTGTTCTACTTACTGCCCCTCCTCGTAGAGGGCTTATCCTGTGGGGATTGCACCACCAGGTACCAGACCTAGTGCCTGACAACTTAGCAGAATGTTGGCTCTGCCATTTTTATGCTAAAATACTGTTTCTGTGTAGTTTTAGTGCTGGTAGATTCTTATAGGGCCTGTGGCCCCCAAAGATTTAGACTGGGGGTAGGTTAAGGACAGGATCCCACCACATAGGCCGCCTGGCCTGTACCCTGTCTTCCCAAGACCTGGGCCCTCCTGTACCTCCCACACAGCAGCCTTGGCCTGGGTCTGAGTTTTGTTTCTGTTCACCTCCTTACCCCAGACCTTGACGGCCAGGGCTGCATCAGAGACGGTGTCTAGGGAGGCCTGGGCCACACGCAGGCTGGCCAAGGCAGCTGACTAAAAGTAGCTGTGCTGGGGCGGATGCTTGGTGTCCTTGGCTGGAGTAGAGATCGATAAGCAATCGTTTTTCTGTTGGCAAGGAAAATAATTTCTCCTTTGACTCCCATGCACTGCTAGGTCTAGTTTTCCTCTCAGGAATGCTTGTGGCCCTGTCAGCCCCCCTCCCCCAGGGGAGGCCAGAAGGCACACAAGAGTAGGTGCTGGGAGAACAGTTGCTCTCAGGAACATTCTAGAACACAGTCCTGCTGGTAGTAGTAGTAAGCATTCAGCAGGTATGTACTGAAAGGATAGTTTTTGAGCACACAGTTGTGCTGGACATGATACTTCATGATTAGCTCATCTGCTTCTGTGATTCAGGAAGCACTCTACCAATGGACTTTCGTCCCCGGCTGTGTTCAGCTTTCTTGCTGTATGAATTTGACTATTGTAGTGAAGTCATGAGCTACTTGTCTCTTGGTGTCCAGCCTGTTTCACTTAGATGTTTTCGAGGTGCTTCCACACCATAGCCTTTCCATCCTTCCCCCCTCCCCCAAGGTAGGGTGTCTCTCTAGTCCAGACTGACCTGTAATTCACTATGGAGTCCCAGGGTAGCCTGGAATTTATGGTGATCCTCCTATCTCTGTGCTGGGATTAAAGGTGTGCACCACCACACCTGGCTTTTTTTTTTTTTTTTTTTTTGAGGCAAGGGTCTCACTGTAGCTCTGGTGGACCTGGAACTTACTCTGTAGACCAAGCTTGTTCAAACTCATACCAGTTCTCCTACCTCAGCCTCCTGAGTGCTGGGATGAGCCACTATGTCTGGCTCTCTTACCTTTTTATGTCTCTTATGTGGTCCTACCACACTTTTTTTCTCTTTCTTTCTTTTTTTGTTTTTTAGAGGTAGGGTCTCACTGTAGCCCAGGCTGACCTGGAATTCGCTATGGAGTCTCAGGGTGGCCTCAAACTCATGGCCATCCTCCTACCTCTGCCTCCCAAATGCTGGGATTAAACGCATGTGCCACCACACCCGGTTTCTTTTTTATTTTTCAAGATAGGGTCTCACTCTAGCTCAGGCTGACCTGGAATTCACTAATGTACTTTCAGGGTGGCCTCGAATTCACAGCGATTTTCCTACCTCTGCCTCCCAAGTGAGCTAGGATTAAAGACATGCACAACCATGTCTGGCTTCGTATAACTTTTTTTAAATTAACTTATCCATTCATGGATCTTGGGTTGTTTCCACTTTTTGCTGGTTGTAGCCAGTACTGCTATGATCATTGGTACACAGAGATCTGAACCCTGCTTTCAATTCTGTCACTTCCAAACTTCATGTTGAAATTCCACATGTAGCTTTTTGTTTGCTCTAGTCCAGGCTGACCTGAAATTCACCAGGTAGTCTCATGGTGGCCTTGAACTCACAGCCATCCTCCTACCTCTGCCTCCCAAGTTCTGGGATTAAATATGTGTGCCTCCATGCCTGATTCACTTGTAACTTTTTTGTTGTTGTTTGTTTTGTTTTTCGAGGTAAGGTCTCACTCTAGCCCAGGCTGACCTGGAATTCACTATGGAGTCTCAGAGTGGCCTCGAATTCACAGTGATCCTCCTACCTCTGCCTCCCGAGTGCTGGGATTAAAGGTGTGCGCCACCACGCCTGGCTCTCACTTGTAACTTTAAAAAAATTTTCTTTGTTTATTTATTTGCAAGCAGAGAGAGAAGAAAGAATGGGGTTTCCAGGGGCCCCAGCCACTGAAAACAAGCTCCAGATGTATGCGCCTCTTTGTGTATCTGGGGGATTGAACTCAGGTTGTTTTGTTTTGCTTTGTAGGCAAGCCCTTTAACCACTGAGCCGTCTCTCCAGCCCCCACCTGTAACTTTTGGGGGACTGTCCAACTGCTGTATTGTAGTTTTGGCATGTACTTCTCTTCCTGTGAACCAGGCTGAGCAGTTTGTCATGTAGCTGGGTTTGTTGTATTTTTTTTAAATTTTTATTAATATTTTCCATGATTATAAAATATATCCCATGGTAATTCCCTCCCTCCCCACCCCCACACTTTCCCATTTGAAATTCCATTCTCCATCATATTACCTCCCCATTACAATCATTGTAATTACATATATACAATATCAACCTATTAAGTATCCTCCTCCCTTCCTTCTCTACCCTTTATGTCTCCTTTTTAACTTACTGGCCTCTGTTGTTGTATTTTTTGTACCATGAATGGTATCCATATAATGGATGCATATCAGGTTGAAGATGTGGTTTATTTTCATAGTGTTTCTCATTGGACTTTTCCTGGCCATCTTGCATGACATAATAGGTGTTCTACAAATTCTTCTGGAATGGTGGTCCCAATAAGGCCAAGTGATATTTTTTCACCTCTCAGCTGAGTCCTCCAGCATGCTCTGTCTTTCCATTATTATCTGCACCTTCCCTTTTCTTTCTTTTTTCTTGTTTGGTTTTCTGAGGTAGGGTCCAGGCTGATCTGGAATTCACTTTGTAGTCTCAGGGTGGCTTCGAACTCACAGCGATCCTCCTACCTCTGTCTCCCAAGTGCCGGGATTAAAGGTGTGTGTGTTACCACACCTGGCTCGTACTTTCCTCTTGATGAACCTCAATCAGCACAATCAGAAGTCATTTTATTCACTTGTAAAATTTCTATCAGTGTCCATTGTTTCACTAGTTCCCAGAGAGACCCTTCATGATACAGCTCACTGACATGGACCTGTCACTTGGATATACTCATCAACTCTGGGGGACCCTGGGACATTTGGTCAGTAGAATATGCCAAACACATGAGCCAGGGGTCAAAATTCCCTTGAAATGGAGGGAATTGACAAACCTAAGGGAATGTATCAATCTCTCTTTAAAACTGAGATACAATTCATATGATAAACAGCTGTGTTGGCACACACTTTTAATCTCAGCACTCAGGAGGCAGAGGTAAGAGGCTCTCCTGAGAGTTCAAGGCCACCCTGAGAATACATACTACATAGTGAGTTCCAGGTCAGCCTGGGCTAGAGTGAGACCCTACCTTGAAAAACCAATAAGAAAAAGAAAAAAGAAAAGAAAACAAACAAATATCCATGTGACATAAAATTGATTTTTTAGGAGGGATGGTTCTTGAGATAGACCTCAAGGCCTCTGAGCACTTTGTCAAGGAGCTGTCCAGCCCTAAAATTGACCCTCATAGGGTCAGCAGTGCAGTGCAATTAAGTACATGCACAGAGTTATACAATCACCACCTCTATTTAAGTTCTAGAACATTCTCATTGGCCCAAAATGAAATCTTGTACCCATTAAGCAATCACTCACCATTTCCCCAAAGTTCTCTCAAGTTCTGGGTACCCTAGTCTAGAAATTTCATACCCATGGAATTGTGCAATATGAGGTCTGTGACTGGCCTCTTTGACTTAAGAGTTATCCATGCTGTACCATATGCCAGTGTTTCTTGCCTTCAAAAAACAAAACAAGGGCTGGAGAGATGGCTTAGCGGTTAAGCGCTTGGCTGTGAAGCTTAAGGACCCCGGTTCGAGGCTCGGTTCCCCAGGTCCCACGTTAGCCAGATGCACAAGGGGCACACGCGTCTGGAGTTCGTTTGCAGAGGCTGGAAGCCCTGGTGCGCCCATTCTCTCTCTCTCCCTCTATCTGTCTTTCTCTCTGTGTCTATCGCTCTCAAATAAATAAATAAAATTTTTTAAAAACAAGCTGGGTGTGGTGGTGTACACCTTTAATCCCAGCACTGAAGAGGCAGAGATAGGAGGATTGTGGTGAGTTGAAGACCACCCTGAGACTACATAGTTGATGCCAGGTCAGTCAGAGCCAGAGTGAGACCCTACCTTGAAAAACCAAAAAAATAAAAATAAAAAAAGAAAATTATTTATTTAATAGAGAGTATGGGTGTACCTCTGCAGATGAACTCCAGACACATGTGCCAGTTTGTGCATCTATTTTTTTACATGGGTACTGGGGAATTGCAACCTCAGGCTGGCAGGCTTTGTAAGCCAGCACTTTAACCCTGAGCTGTCTCTTCAGCCCCCAAATTTCATTTTCTTTTTCTTTTTTATTTTTTGAGGTAAGTCTCACTAGCCCAAGGTGACCTGCAGCTTACTCTGTACTCCCAGGCTGGTTTTGAATACATAGTGATTAGCCTGCCTCTACCTCCTGAGATTAAAGGCATGTGCCACAACATCCAGCTTTTTTTCTGGTGTGTGTGTGTAATTTTTTAAAAATATTTATTTATTTATTAAAGGGAGAGAGAGAGAGAGAGGAAGGCAGATAGAAAATGGGCACAGAATGAGAATGGGCATGCCTTGCCTCTATCCACTGCAAACGAACTCTAGACACACACGCTACCATGTGCATTTGGCTTACTTGGATACTAGGGAATTGAACGTAGGTCCTTAGACTTCACAGGCAAGTGCCTTAACTGCTAAGCCATCTCTCCAGCCCCTATTTTATTATATATATATATATATATTTTTTTTTTTTTTTTTGAGGTAGGGTCTTACTCTAGTTTAGGCTGACCTGGAATTCACTATGTAGTCTCAGGGTGGCCTCAAACTCTCAGAGATCTCCTACCTCTGCTTCCCAATTCTCTCTCTTCAAAGTAAATAAGTTTTAAAAATATTAATTAATTAATTAATTTGTAAGCATAGAGAAACAGAGAGAGAGACAGAGATTGAAAATGAATATGGGCATGCCAGGGCCTCTAGCCACTGCAAAGGAACTCTAGATGCATGTGCCACTTTGTAAATATGGCTTATATGAGTACTGGGGAAATGAACCTGGATTGTAAAGTTGTGGAGGCAAGCACCTTAGCCATTGAACCATCTCTCCAGACCCCTATTTTTATTTTTTGTTTTATCATTATTATTATTATTAGTTTTATAAGGTAGGGTCCTACTCTACCTGGAATTCATCTATAGTCTCAGGGTGGCCTTGAACTCACAGTGATCCTCCTACCTCTGCGTCCCGAGTGCTGGGATTAAAGGTGTGTGCCACCACACCCAGCCTTGTTTTTATTTAATTTTTTTTATTTAAAGATCTATTTATTTATTTATTCATTTATTCGTTTATTTATTTATTTATTAGAGACAGAGATGGGGGGAGAGAGAGAATGGGTGTGCCAGGGCCTCTAGCTACTTAGGCTTCGCGGCCATGTGCCTTAACCACTAAGCCATCTCTCCAGCCCCCTATTTTTATTTTTTGAGGCAATGTCTGACTAGCCCATTCTGGCCTTGAACTCACAGCAATCTCTGCCTACATCAGCCTCCTCAGTGATGGGATTATATAGGTATGAACCACTATGTCCAGCTGCAATATGTGTGTGTGTGTGTGTTTCCTGGGGTAGGGTCTCACTCTAGTCCAGGCTAACCTGGAATTCACTATGTAGTCTCAGGTTGGGCTGGAACTCACAGCGATCCTCCTACCTCTTTTCCCCAAGTGCTGGGATTAAAGGTGTGTGCCACCATGCCTGACTCTTGTTTTTTTCAAGGCAGGGTCTCACTCTAGTGCAGGCTGAAGACTGGCCTTGAACTCACAGTGATCCTCCTACCTTGGCCTCCTGTTTGTTTTGAGACGGGGCTCATGCTAGCTTAGGTTGGCCTCCAATTCCTGATGATCTTCCAGCATCAGGCTCCTGAATGTCACACTACCACACTGAGCTGCAAGATGAAGATTTTTTTTTTTTAAATTAAGTAGAAAGTTTGTGTGGACACATCATGTGTTGGTACCTTGGTTTCTCTCTGCCCCTATTCTACTGAGGGCTCTCTTCAGTGGGATTACTCATATTCACCATAGTGCTGTGGATTGTGAGTTGTGAGAGCAGCAGTTGGGATGTTTTTAAGAATGTTGAATCACTGCAGCAGTAAGACTTCAGTCTGGCCAGAGGGGAACCTCCCCCCTTTTTTTTTAATTCCTACCTTGCTAACCCTTTCTTTTTCTGCAGGTGGCTCTGCTGCCGATGGAAGTGCCCTGGCTGATGAAGTTGGCCCACACACCATGTCATCATGCATCTCTAGCCAACCCAGTAGTAACCAGGCTGCCCCCCAGCATGAGCTGGGAAGTGTGGGCAGTAGCCAGAAGTCCTGCGAGGCCCTGCAGGGCCTCTCATCCCTGAGCATTCACTTGGGCATGGAATCCTTCATCGTGGTCACTGAATGTGAGCCAGGCCAGGCTGCAGACCTCAGCCTGGCCCAGGACCAGCCCCTGGAGGTTGATGATGCAGAGGTCCCCCTTGATGTCCCTGAACTTCAGGCCCGGCGTTCCCTCTCAGGTCGCAAACTGTCCCTGCAAGAGCGGTCCCAGGGTGGGCGGGCATCTAGCAGCAGCTTGGACATGAATGGACGCTGTATCTATCCATCCCTGCCCTACTCACCCACCAGCTCCCCGCAGTCCTCACCACGGCTGCCTCGGAGACCTACAGTGGAGTCACACCACGTCTCTATCACTGGTTTGCAGGTTCGTGAGCTGGGGAGGCTGGGTTCAGTATCCTAGATCCCTAGCCCCCTGTAGTCTTGCCTGGGGACACAGGCTGGGCCCCTCTGGAAGGATTCCAGTCCAACTGTGCAGTTGGAAGCCATCCCAGGAAACACTGGTGGAAAGAAGGAAGTCATCAAAGGCTTGTAGGATTGTCACCATCTTGGGCACCTGTAGCTTTAGAGGGATCCCTCTTGGGGCAACAAGGACCTCTGAGTATCTGTACTTGAATTGCCACCTATCCTTGTTGAGGGCTGCAGGGCTGTGGGTCATTTGTGTGAGCAGCCTCAGGATTAGAGAGAGTCTGATAAGGAGATACAGGACATGAGGTGTAGCTCAGTGGTAGTGCATGTGCACAGCATGCATAAGGCTCAGAACTCCACCTCAACATGGCAGAAATAGGAGGGTGTAGGTGCTGGCAGTTGGCTGATGTGATAGGATCAGTGCTCATGGGGCCCTAAAGTGGTCATGTTTGTCTTCAGTAGGCATGGTGTCCAGAATCTAGACACATCTCTGTAGTATTGGGGAGGTAGATTTGAGCTCACATCAGGGATCACAGGGCCCTGCCATCTGCCTCTTCCCCTTCTGCTCCTTCCCCCACCTTTCTAGTACCCACTCAGGAAGTCCCAAGTCTGCTTTTTTTTTTTTTCTTTCTTATGGGAGGGAGAGAAAGAATTGGTGTGCCAGGGCCTCCAGCCATTGCAGTAGAACTCCAGGCGCATGTCTGCCTTCTTGATTCTTCTCACATCTGAGCCCATTCCCCATTTAACAGATGCTTTGCTCTTGCTGTTTTGTCTACTTGGACCCCCCACTCTTGCCTTGCAAGGCTGTCTCCATCAAGCATTGCCATCTGAATTCACATGCCCTGGCCCCCCTCCGAAAGGCCTTCTGGATGAGCCTTTCCAGTAGCCCCAGCCCCTCTCTCCTGTGGCCTTTGCTTCATGGTACTCATCAGTCAGTTTGTGCTTTTATTTTATTTATTTATTTTGTTTTGGTTTTTCAAGGTAGGGTCTCACTCAAGCTCAGGCTCTTCTGGGATTCACTACGTAGTCTCAGGCTGGCTTTGAACACTTGGCCATCCTCCTACTTCTGTCTCCTGAGTGCTGGGATGGGCTTTTTTTTTTTTTATTATTATTAATTAATTTGAGAGGTGAGAGAGAAAAAGAGGCAGACAGAGACAGAGAGAGAATGCATGTGCCAGGGCCTCCAGCCACTGCAAATAAACTGTAGATGCATGTGCCACCTTGTGCAACTGGCTTATGTGGGTACTGGGGAATCAAACTGAGGTCCTTTGGCTTTGTAGGCAAATGCCTTAACTGCTAAGCCATCTCTTCAGACCTCCCCCCCCCCTGGTTTTTTAAAAATACTTTATTTATTTGAGAGAGAGAGGGAGAGAGAGAATGGGTATGCCAGGGCCTTCAGCTTCTGCAAACGAACTCCAGATGCATGGCCCACCTTGTGCATGTGGCCTACATGGGTCCTAGGGAATAGAATCATGGTCTGTTGGCTTTGCAGGAAAGTGCCTTAACCACTAAGCCATTTTTCCATCCCTTACTTTATTTTCTGTGTTTGGGGTAGGGTCTTGCTCTAGCCCATGCTGAACTGGAATTCACTATGAAGTCTCAGGTTTTTGCAAGCAGGTGCCTTTAACCCAGTTTTCCTTTTGCATTTCTTTATCAGTGTCTATGTTGTCCTATCTTCTGTTAGAATATAAAGGTGGGGCTGAAGAAACGGCTCAGCTGTTAAGGCACTTGCTTACAAAACCTGACGGTCTGAGTTCAGTTCCCCAGTACCTACATAAAGCTAGATGCACAAAGTGGTGCATGCATCTGGAGTTTGTTTGCAGTGACAAGAAGCCTCTCTCTCCTTGCAAAGAATTTTTTTTTTTTTGCTTTTTCTTTTAAAAAAATTATTTATTTATTTGCAAGGAGAGAGAGAAGAGAGACAGATAGAGAGGATGGGCACACCAGGGACTCTAGCCACTGCAAATGAACTCCAGACGCATGGGAATTGAACCTGGGTCCTTCGGTTTCATAGGCAAACGCCTTAACCACTAAATCATCTCTCTAGACCCCGCCCCTCTTTTTTAGGTAGGGTTATACTCTAGCCCTGGCTGACCTGGAATTCACTATGTAGTCTCAGGGTGGCCTTGAACTCATGGTGATCCTCCTACCACTGCCTCTAGAGTGCTGGGATTAAGGGTGTGTGCCTCTGTGCTGGCTAGAAAAAAATTATTCTAGATGGGTGCTTGCATGTGTGATATTCTGGAACTTTAAAAAAATTATTTATTTGAGAGAGAAGGGAGAGAATGGGCATGCCATGGCCTCCAGCCACTGCAAACAAACTCCAGATGCATGTGTCCCCTTGTGCATCTGGTTTCCATGGGTCCTGGAGAATTGAACTGGGATCCTTTGGCTTTGTAAGCAAACACCTTAACCGCTAAGACATCTCTCAGCCCCCCTTCCCTTTTTTTTGGTGTTTTTCAAGTTGGGTTTCACTCTAGCCCAGGCTGACCCGGAATTTACTATGTGTTCTCAGGGTGGCCTCAAACTCACCACAATCCTCCTACCTCTGCCTCCCAAATGCTGGGATTAAAGGCATGCGCCACCACGCCTGGCTAAGTTTTTGTAAAAAGAATGTAAAGGTTCACTAGAGCTGTCTCATCTACCACTGTATCCCCAGCTTCCAGCACAGTGCCTGGCATGCCGTAGGAACTTAAAAATATTTTCGGAAGGAGGGAATTTAACTTGGCTGATTTTGAAGGGTCTGCAGCTGCGTTTTGAAGGTGAGGTAGAGTTGTGTACACAGTTCAGTGCAGGGCAATATGGCCCGGAGGTGATAATGGAGGAAGGAGTTCAGTGTGAGCCTTATAATGAGGGCATTGCTGTTACGGAGGCAGAGGAATAGTTGGGGTTTATAGCAGAATTGAATCAGCTTAGAGAAACAGATCTTCTGCTCCCCCTGCAGTGTTTTTAATTTGGTAGGGATTATTATGTAAAATAAATTTGGAGCTAGGCATTCTGGGATTGGTTTGGTGGTTCTATAGTCTTAAGATGTAAGTTGTGGCTCTAGCCTTTACATCTCTGTTCCAGGGACAAAGAAGGAACAGGGGACAAGGACAAAGGTACCTGCCTTCTTTTTTTTTTTTTTTTTAATTTATTTATTTATTTATTTGAGAGCGACAGACAGAGAGAGAAAGACAGACAGATAGAGGGAGAGAGAGAGAATGGGCGCGCCAGGGCTTCCAGCCTCTGCAAACGAACTCCAGATGTGTGCGCCCCCTTGTGCTAACATGGGACCTGGGGAACCAAGCCTCGAACCGGGGTCTTTAGGCTTCACAGGCAAGCGCTTAACCGCTAAGCCATCTCTCCAGCCCAGGTACCTGCCTTCTAAGTTAGTCCTCTCTTTCCTGGAAACTACCCAACAACTTCTGCCACATGGCACCCTGAGTTATAAGAGGGGTTGGCCATGAGGTTTGCCAGATGGAACATATCCCTCCTTTGCAGAGAAGGATGAGGTGGGGGCTTGTATTTCAGGAGGTCAATTAGGCGACTCTGAAAAATTTGGAGCTTTAGAAGACCTTGAAGTCTAGGCTGTGAAGTCAGCCTTGAGCCTGGAGGCAGGAAGGAGCACTGGAAACCACAGCAGTTTGGGCGGTGCTTCACAAGCTGAGGAGGATGTGGTGTGTGTGCGCTGCCCAGGGCCATCTCCGGAGATGCGAGGTGAGAAAAAGAAGTTGAGGAATGGTTTAGTGTGACCTTTATATACCTCTCTCCTCCAGTTCCAATTCCCAAGCAATATTCTATATTTTCAACAGTTGCATCTTACGAAGGGCCTAGAAATGCATACAGCAAACTGACATGCAGGTTTGGGGAGAAGGCTAGGATGTGTGGTGGGGGGAGTGGAATGGAGGGAAATGCCAGGCTTATTTCTGACACTAGAAGCCTTTTCTTGTTTGAGACAGGGTTCCATGTAGCCTAGTCTGGCTTTGAACTTAACCAAGTAGGGGGTAGAAGAGAATGATGTTGAACTTCAGATCTTTCTTTTCCCACCTGGAGTGCTGGGGTTTCAGGTGTGCAGCACATGTTTATGTGGGGATGGGGATCAAGCTGAGGGCTTTGTGCATGCCAAACAGGTGCTCTACTAAGCTGCATCCTCTGCCTTGCCCCCTGTTTTTGAGACAGTCTCACTGTAGCTGTTCCCGAGTTTAGATGATCCTCCACCTCCCAATTGCTGAGATTACAGCACCACCCTGCCCTGCTAGAAGCTTTCTTTTCTATCACTTCTCTTTTCCAAATTTTGCTTCTTGTTTCAATAACACTCCACCCTTCTAATTATATTGAGGTACAACTGAAGGAAGAAAATAAAGCAAAACTGACCTGGATATGGTGGCACATATCTGTAATCCCAGCATTCAGTAGGTGGGGGCTGGAGGATCATCATTTTGAGGCCAGCCTGGACTATAGAGTGAGTTTGAGGTCAGCCTGGGTTAGAGTAAGACTCTACTATAAACAACACCAAAAACCCCAAACCCAAAAAACCTAGTGCTGGAGATATGGCTTATTTAGGAAAGTGCTTGCAACACATGTGAGGACCTGTACCCATGTAAACATCAGTTGTGGTAGCACACGTTTGTAATCCTAGTGCTTGGGAGGCAGAGACTGGTAGATCCCAGGGGCATGCTAGCCAGAGAGACTAGCTGAATCAGTGAGCTCTGGGTTCAGTGAGAGACCTTGTGTCAAAGAATATGGTGGAGAGAGACTGAAGAAGACACCTGATGTTGACTTCTGGTTGCCCTACATGTATGCACATACACACATGAATACATATATGCCTTTAGGCATACCACAAACATTCACAAAGCCCTGTGCAATTTCAAGTCTACAAAAATTAGTTTTGTGTGTTGGGACATGGTGGTGCATGCATTTAATCCCAGAACACCAGAGGCAGAAGTTGGAGGACCACTGTGAGTTCAAGGCCATCCAAGGCACCCATTAATCCATTCTTCCTCCCTGCTCTTTTCCTAGTGAACTGCTTTGTGTATATGTGGGGGTTTTTCTTTAACATTTTATTTTTTTTTATTTATTTTGATTTTTCAAGGTTGGGGTCTTGCTCTCTAGCCTAGGCTGACCTGGAATTCACTATGTAGTCTCAGGGTGGCCTCAAACCCACAGTGATCCTCCTACCTCCCCCTTCCCGCCCCCTGCCAGTGCTAGGATTAAAGGTATGTGTCACCACTTGGTGTTTGTTTTTTGAGGCAGGGTCTCTGTAAGCTCAGCCTGGCCTAGAATTCATTATGTAGCCCAGGCTAGTCTTGAATTTGTGGCAGTCCCCCTGCCTTAGCCTCCTAAGGTTTGGGATAACAGTCATGCCTAATGCTCTTAACTGCTTTTTATATCATCATAGACCAGTTTGTAGGTTCTAAAATTTATGTAAGTGGATCCTTTCCCACGCACGCTTTTTTAGCTCAGTTTCTTCCACAGCATAATGAATTTGTGATTTACCCATGCTGTTGCGTATACTGTTGGCCCCAGAACTTCAGATGCAGCCAGTGTCAGATTGAAAATATTCAGAAGGAAAAACGGCAACTGTGGGATCACATGCAGAGTTTTTTTTTTTTTTTTTTTTTTTAAATCAAGGTAGCATCTCACTCTAGCTCAGGCTGATCAGGAATTCACTCTGTAGTCTCAGGGTGGCCTTGAAGTCATGGCGATACTACTACCTCTGCCTCCCAAGTGCTGGGATCAAAAGTGTGTGCAACCACGCCAGGCATGTGGTTTTTTGTTTTTTTTTTTGTCATTAAGCAATAACTTAAACAGTCATAACACACTAGATAATTTACATAGCACTGACATTGCATTAAGTGTTTAAGTAGGGCTGGAGAGATAATTTAGTGGTTGAGGTGTTTGCAAAGCCAAAAGACCCAGGGTTGATTTCCCCTGACCCACATAAGCCAGATGCACAAGGTGGTACATGCATCTGAGTTCATCTGCAGTGGCTGGAGGCTGTGGTATACCCATTCTCTCTCTCTCCCTCTTTCTCAAATAAATTTTAAAAATATAAAAAAAGTTTAAATATTTAAATAACCTTAAGATTATTTAAAGTGTGAGGGAGGGCTGGGTGTTGTATTGCATGTCAGTAGTCACAACACTTAGAAGGCAGAAATAGGAGGATTATCACAAGTTGAAGGCCAGTGTGATCTACACAGTGAGTTCTAGGCCAGCCAGGACTAGTGTTAGACTTTGCGTTACCTTCTTTCTCCAAACATATTCATGAGGGAGGCTGTGTGCAGGTCGTACACTGCACCACAGCACTGCTCTGCTGTTTCATATAAGGGACTCGAGGATTTATGCCAGTGGACATACGTATCAGCAGTTGGTTCATTTTTATACTGAATTTTTTCCCATTGTTTGAATGTACCAGTGCATCTAGAGTGAGACCCTACCTCAAACCCCCTCCCCCAAAAAGTTAATTTTGTATCTGAGAAAACTTCATTATAATCCACACATTTCTCCAAGGTACCTGTTAACCCATCCTTCCTCTCTGCTCTTTTCCCAGTGAACTGCTTTGTGTGTGTGTGTGTTTCTTTCTTTGTTTTGTTTTTGGTTTTTCAAGGTAGGGTCTTACTGTAGCCCAGGCTGACCTGGAATTCGCTATGCAGTCTCAGGGTAGCCTTGAACTCACAGTGATCTTCCTACCTCTGCCTCCTGAGTGCTGGGATTAAAGGCATGCACCACCACACCTGGCATGTGATTTTTTAAAATTAAAATTAAATTTATTTATTTTGGTTATTCAATATAAAGGTCTTGCTCTCTAACCCAGGCTGACATGGAATTCGCTATGTAGTCTCAGGGTATCCTCTAACTCATGGTGATCCTCCTACTTCTGCCTCCTGAGTGCTGGGATTAAAGGCATGCACCACCACACATAGCTTCATACTTTTTTTTAAAGGTTGTTGCCATTTCAAAAACGTGTCTGTGAGCCAGGTGTGGTGGCAAAGGCTTTAATCCCAGCACTCAGGAGGCAAAACTAGGTGGATTGCCATGAGTTCAAGGCAAGCCTGAAACTATATAGTGGTGCATGCCTTTAGGCTCAGGACTCAGGAAGCAGAGACTGAAGATCTCTGAGTTTGAGGCCATACTGGGACTTCCAGTGAGTTCCAGGTTAGCCTGGGCTAGACTGAGACCTTGCCTCAAGCCCCCCAAATTTATTTGCTACAAAATTAAATAAACTTATATAAATTTTATTCTTTAAAAAAATATTTTATTTATTTATTTATTTATTTGAGCTAAAGAGGCACAGAGAAAGCGAGAGAGTGGGGGAGCCAGGGCCTCCAGCCACTGCAAATGAACTCCAGATGCATGCACTCCCTTGTTCATCTGGCTTTTATGGGTCCTGGAGAATCAAACTGAGATCCTTTGGCTTTGCAGGCAAACACCTTAACCACTAAGCCATCTCTCCAGCCCTAAATTTTATTCTTTTTTTAAAAAATATTTATTTATTTGCAAGCAGAGAGAGATACAGAGAAGAGAGGCAGAGAAAGAATGGGTGTGCCAGCGCCTCTAGTCACTGTAAACGAACTCCAGATGCATGTGCCTCTTGTGCATCTGGCTTACATGGGTCCTGAGGAATCAAACCTGGGTCCTTTAGCTTTGCTGCCAAATGCCATAACCACTAAGCCATCTCTCCAGCCCCTAAATTTCATTTATTTTTTTAAAATTTATTTTATTTTATTTTATTTATTTGAGAGTGACAGAGAAGGAGGGAGAGAGAGAGAGAATGTGTGCTCCAGGGCATTCAGCCACTGCAAACGAACTCCAGACACATGCGCCCCTTGTGCATCTGGCTAATGTGGGTCCTGGGGAATCGAGCCTCGAACAGGGGTCCTTAGGCTTCACAGGCAAGTGTTAAACTGCTAAGCCATCTCTCCAGTCCCCTCCCATTTTTTTTTTAGCTAGGAGTGGTGTACATGCCTTTAATCCCAGCACTCAGGAGGCAGAGGTAGGAGGATGACCATGAGCTTGAGGCTACCCTGAGACTACATAGCGAATTCTAGGTCAGCCTGGACTAGAGTGAGACCCTACCTCAAAATATATATATTTAGGGGTTGGGGAGGTAGCTTAGTGGTTAAGGCACTTGCCTGTGAAGCCTAAGGACCCAGGTTTGATATCCCAGTACCCATGTAAGCGAAATGCACGAGGTGGCACATGCATCTGGAGTTTGTTTCCAGTGGCTAGAAGCCCTACTATGTCCATTCTCTCACCTTTCTCTCTGCCTCTTTTTCTCTCTTAAATAAATAATTAAATTATAAAAATATATATATTTTCTAAGGTAAAAAGGAGACATAAAGGGTAGAGAAAGGAAGGGAGGAGGATACTTAATAGGTTGATATTGTATATATGTAATTACAATGATTGTATTGGGGAGGTAATCTGATGGAGAATGGAATTTCAAATGGGAAAGTGTGGGGGTGGGGAGGGAGGGAATTACCATGGGATATATTTTATAATCATGGAAAATGTTAATAAAAATAAAAAAGGAAAAAAATATATATATATATTTTTTTTCTTTTTTGGTCATGGTGGTTTACATTTTTAATCCTAGCACTTGAGAGGCAGAGGTGGGAGGATTGCTATGAGTTTGAGGCCATCTGGGGACTACAGAGAGCTCCAGGTCAGCCAAGGCTATAGTGAAATCCTACCTCAATAAAAGCAAAAAAAATTTTTTTAGTTACTTGACAGAGAAAGAACGGCTGTACCAGAGCCTCTTGTACTGTAAAAGAACTCTAGATACACATGCCACTTTGTGTGTCTAGCTTTCTATGTGTGCTGGGGTATTGAACGTGGGCCATCAGGCTTTGCATGCAAGCACCTTTAATCACTGAACCACCTCCCCAGCCCTAAACTTGTATACTTTCTTTTTCGAGGTAGGGTCTACTCTAGTCCAGGCTGACCTGGAATTCACTATGTAGTCTCAGGGTGGCCTTTAACTCACAGCAATCCTCCTACCTCTGCCTCCCAACTTGTATAAATTTTAAATTAGACCAGTAAGCACAACTATATTGTCCTATAAAAACGTATAGTGGTCCAGGAAGAGACTATCTGTACAACCTGAGGGTGGATAACGTTTTCTTAGATAACCCACCAAAAACGGTACAAAGTACAAAAGGTGGTAGGTGGTACATTGGACCTCACCAAATTTAAGAGTTTTGTTTCTTAAGCTAGAGAGATAGCTCAGCGGTTAAAACGCTTGCCTGCAATGCCTAACCACCTGAGTTCGATTCTCCAGTAGCCATGTAAAGCCAGATGCACAAAGTGGCACATTCATCTGGAGTTCATTTGCAGTGGCTAGAGGTCCTGGTGCACCCATTCTCCCTCTCTCTCTCCTTGCAAATAAATAAACTAAAAAAAAAATTTTTTTTTTTTTAAGTTTCATTGGGGTGCTGGGCATGGTGGCACATACCTTTAATCCCAGCACTCAGGAGGCAGAGGTAATAGAACTGCCATGAGTTTGAAGCCACCCTGAGATTACATAGTGAATTCCAGGTCAGCCTGCGGTAGAATGAAACCCTACCTCGAAAAACCAAAACAAACAAAAAAAAGGTTTTGCTGTGTCTCTGCATGTTTGCTTAAAATCCTTTCTGTTTAAGCCAGTGTGCTAGGTTTTCTGCGGGGTTAGTCAGGGCTCTGCACGTTCTTAATCCTGTCAGACTCTCCCCTGCCAAGACAGTGCTCCTCTGACAGGCTCAGCTCCGGCGGGCGGCGCACAGCTTTGCTGTCACCTGTCAGCTTTGGTAGACAGTAATAGAAAAACGTGTGTCACATCTCAACAAAGAAGAAAACAATGGTTCCACTCCTACTGTATGCCTTTGACTTTAACCTTTATAGTAAATATAAGAGTCTGTACTCACTTTCATGTGACTTCTCATTTTCAAGGGTGAGTTACAAGCAAAGCTGTGTATTTTCCTGTAGTAATGTGTCACTTACAACTTTTGTAACATGAGTAAAAGTGGAGGTGTTTGGCAAGAACAAAAAAAAAAAAAAAGGTTTGGTTTCTTCAGACACTATTAAAAGCTGGTTATGTTGGTTATCTGTTATCCCAGCACTCAGGAGGCTGAAGCAGAAGGATTGCAAGTTCCAGACCAGCCTGGACTGTCTAATAAGATTCTATCTTTAAAAAAGGACATTATTCAAGAATAGTTTATCTTGAGGCTGGAGAGATTGCTCAGTGGTTAAAGGGGCTTGCTTGCAAAACCTACCGGCTTGGGTTCTATTCCTCAGGATCCACATAAAACCAGACTTATAAAGTTGTGCATGCATCTGGAGTTTATTTGCAGTTGCAAGAGGCTCTGGTGTGCCTCTTTTCCCTCTGTGCTTGAAAATAAATAATACACAATGAAAAAAGTTTTGAGAGCTGGGCGTGGTGGTACATGCCTTTAATCCCAGCACTCCGAGGCAGAGGTAGGAGGATCACCGTGAATTTGAAGCCACCCTAAGACTACATAGTGAATTCCAGATCAGCCTGAGCGAGAGTGTGAGACCCTACCTTGAACCCCCCCCCAAAAAAAATAGTTTGGGTCAAGGAAATAATTCACAATACATAAATAAATTAAACAAAGGACTGATATCCACAGTGTGTAAAGAATGCTTACAATTCAGTAAATTTGATAATCTGCCTGATGTGGTGGTGCATGCCTTTAATCCCAGCACTTGGAAGGAGTTCCATGATAGAGTTTCAGGTAAGCCTAGCCTAGTGTGAAACTCTGACTCAAAACAAAACAAAACAAAACATAAAAACAGGGCTGGAGAGATAGCTTAGTGATTAAGGAGCTTGCCTGCAAAGGCTAATGACGAGTTCAATTCTCCAGAACCCATGTAAGCCAGATGCTGAAGATGGTGCATGCACCTTGGAGTTAGTTTGCAGTTGCTGGAAGCCCTGGCATGCCCATTCTCTCTCTCTCTCTAATAAATGAATAAAATTTTTTTAAGTCAGTAACCTAACGAAAAACGGGCAAAAGATCTCAACAGAAACTTGCCCTCAGAAGACTATGCAGATGAAAAGAGCCTTCATCATTGAGGAAATGTACATGAAAGCCACACTCAGTAGGTTAGCTGCAAATAACCAGTACAAGTGCTGTGAGAATGCAGAGCACAGTCTCTCCACACTGCTCTGCTGGCAGCATGGAAAGTGGGCAGCCTTCTCCAAAGGTTTAACTGTTTCTTCTCTACCTCCCCCACCCCTTCTCATCCCTCCTCCTTTCCACCCAGCCTCCCTCTTCACCTTCCCGAGGGCCTCATGTAGCCTAGTCAGACCTCAGACTCCCTATGTAGGGAGTATGACTTTGGACTTCTGATCCTTCTTCCTCTACCTCTTGAGTGCTGGAATTCCAGGTATGCAACACATTGCCCAGTTTATGGGGTTCTGTGATCAAATCCAGGGCTTCATGCATGTTAGACTAGCCCTCTCTAAACTGATCTACTTCCCCAGTCCATCTGTTTGTTAGCATATACCTACCATTGGACCCACCATCCACTTCTGGGTTTTACCCTTCGAAGAGAAACAAAGACATGCATATAAAGACTTACTCATGCAAGTGCTCCCCCACTGAGCTGGGCTTCAATCCTGCAAGATTACATTTTGACAGTGTGTTATAATAAGATCTTTTCTGTTGGAAGTTCGGCTAGTGGTCACCCTGGGGAGGGGATACTGCTAGGATGTTTCTGGGGGAGCTGGGAATATTCTCCTTGGTGAAAAAAAAGACAAAACTAACTTTGTGGACCGGATGGCACCCGTGATTAAAGGCACTTGCAGCCTGTCTGTATGGGTTGATTCCCCAGTGCCCATGTAAAACCAGATGTATACGTGTTTACAGTGGCTGGAGGCACTAGAGTGCCCATCCTCATTCTCTTTTGCATGCAAATAAATACAATTTTTTTTTTCAAGGTAGGGTCTCACTCTAGCACAGGCCGATCTGGAGTTCACTATATAGACTCAGGGTGGCCTCGAAGTCACGGAGATCCTCTTACCTCTGCCTTCCCATTGCTGGGATTAAAGACATGTACCAGAAAATTATATATAATTTTTTTTGAGGTAGGGTCTCACTCTGGTCTTGTGTTGTTTAGGACAGTTTCATATAGCTTTCATTACCCTCAAGCTTAGTAGGTAGCCAAGGTTGACCTTGGGCTCTGATTCTCCAGCCTCAGCCTCCCACATACTGGGTCTCTTAAGGAAATTGAGTCTTGGTTACATGTATATGCTTAGTTTGTGACCATACATATGTCCTGCTTACATAAGATTCATTTCTCTTGTGTGTCTGTTTACTTCCCAGGACTGTGTGCAGTTGAACCAGTACACGCTGAAGGATGAAATTGGGAAGGTAAATGTCTTTTTAAAAATATTTATCTAGCCGGGCATGGTGTGCACGCCTTTACTCCCAGCACTTGGGAGGCAGAGGTAAGAGGATTGCTATGAGTTTGAGGCCACCCTGAGACTACATAGTGAATCCCGGGTTAGCCTGGGCCAGAGTAACACCCTGCCTTGAAAAACAAAAACCAAAAAAAAAAAGCCTAGGACTACAGTGCAAGTTCAGGTCAGCCTGGGCTGCAGTGAGACCCTACCTTGAGAGAAAAAAAGAGAAAGTAAGCAATAGAGACATGCTAGGTGTAAGTCCTCAGGGAGTGATGAGGCAAACTTAATATCTATAGCAAGGCTTCATGAGTGAAGCAGGGTACATAGAGATCGGTGGTAAACTCTTCCTGTGTGAAAATGAGGTCTTCATCTGGTCATATCTTCCAGTTTTTCCAAATAAAACTGGGATCATGGGTTTATTGGATCTTTCCATTGAAATATTTGCAACTAATTCAGACTTTGTAAAAACTGCAGATCCAACAACAGGAAATCACATGGCATGTTGGCCCAGATTATGAGTGCCAATCTGTGCGCTTTGCATTAGGGCCACGTTTTGAAGACCATTGCTTCAGTGTGTACTTCAGTATGTCATGGGGTCTTCCTTTCTCCAGGGCTCCTATGGTGTGGTCAAGTTGGCCTACAATGAAAATGACAATACATACTATGTGAGTATCCTCACTGTCTCCTTCCCCTTATTCAAAGAAAAGCCTCCTTCTCCACACACAGCTTTTGGAAGATTCTAGAGCTGTCATCTATTTTATTCTCAGGTCATTAGGAAGGAAGTAGTATCCCCATTTTACAGATGGGGAGGTGGGGCAGGAGGTGATTGGCCCAGTTAGTGTGGGACTCTGAGCTGCCCTTTTATTGTATCCATAGCATGAGGAACAAAACAATAGATGGTTAAGTGGCCCTTGCAGTGACTACGGGAGTCAGTTCATTGTGGGTTCAACCATCTGTTCTGACAGTGCTGCACCCATACGACTTTGGTCAAGCAGTGCTTCCCATCCTTGGGCTGTTGATCCAGCTCACCTGTGCTCTGATATAGTGGCAGTGAGTCACAAGCTTGTAGGTCTCCAGATGGGACAGCTGATCTCAGAAGCACCTCAGGGTTGGTGCAACGCGAGGGCTCCAATTACCACCCAGCTCAGTAGCTGCCAATGAGAGCTGGTGACAGTGCTCTCACGGCACTCTCCTGAGGCTGCCAGTGGCCTGGGATCTTGGAGTGGAGAGTCCCCATCACCCTCTCCTCTTTCTGCTGTTCTGCAGGCCATGAAGGTGCTGTCCAAGAAGAAGCTGATCCGGCAGGCTGGCTTCCCACGTGAGTGGCATGGACCTTAGCTTCAAAGTGTGAAGGTGGGGTGAGACGGGGCGGAGCTCAGGGAATGGGGCTCCTTGTAGAAGATCTTAGGGAATGGGGCTCCTTGCAGAAGAGCCCAGGGAATAGAGTGCCCTACAGAACTCAAGGAATGGGATCCCCTGTAGAGTTCAGGGAGTGGGGATCCCTTGCAAAACTCAGGAAATGGGGTACCCTGCAGAAGAGCTCAGGGAATAGGTCCCTTGCAGAGTGGCCTCCAGCCACTGCAAACAAACTCCAGACTCATATGCCACCTTGTGCATGGATCCTGGGAAATTGAACCGGGGTCCTTGGGCTTTGCAGGGAAGCATGTTAACTGCTCAGCCATTTCTCCAGCCCAGATTCTTAAAAATTTATTTTTATTTGATATGGATATACTTAATATTTAAACAACACATGTTGGTACCATCCTTTCCCTCATCTCTGCCCCTTTTCCAAAGAGGCCCTCCTCATTAGGGATGCAGGTCAACCCCATGGGGATTGTGATTCATGCACTGTGGGGGTAGCAGTCCGTTATGGGGGAGAAGCAATGCCTCTGTGCATTATGTCCCAATTTGTAGCTCTAATAATCTTTCTGGCTCTCTAAAGCAAAATTTCCTGAGCCATGTTGGGTGTATTTTAAGTCTACTTTGGTGATGGGCTCTTAGGAGTCTCAGGGTCTCTGGTTTGGTAGTTGTTGAGAGTGCCCAGTGTCTGTCTCCTTCACCCTTGTGCTGATATCAGGTTCACCGAGAAAGCAGCACTCCTGCTTATTTCCCCAATTCCTCTGTGGTTTCAGCTGGATCCATCCAGTCCATGTTTTTAATATTTTTAACTTTTATTTATTATTAGAGAGAGTGAGAGAATGGGCATGCCAGGGCCTCTAACTACTATAATCAAATTTCCAGATGTATGCTCCACCTTGTGCATGTGGCTTACATGGGTATTGGAATTGAACCTAGGTGCTTAGGCTTCACAGGCAAGTGCCTTAACCTCTAAACCATCTCCCCAGCCTGGATTTTTTTTTTTTTTTTTTTTTTGGTTTTTCGAGGTAGGGTCTCACTCTGGCTCAGGCTGACCTGGAATTCACTATGTAGTCTCAGGGTGGCCTCGAACTTTCGGAGATCCTCCTACCTCTGCCTCCCAAGTGCTGGGATTAAAGGCATGCACCACCATGCCCGGCCCCAGCCTGGATTTTTTAAAATAAGTAATTAAAAGCTACTTTTCAGGCATTGTAGTACATACCAGTAATCTTAGCATTTGGGAAATGGAAGCAGGAGGATCAGGAGTTCAAGACGAACCTCAGCATGAAACCCTCAAAAGAACAAAATAGGAGCTCAGGAGGCAGAGGTAGGAGGATTGCTGTGAGTTTGAGGCCACCCTGAGACTACTTAGTGAATTCCAGGTCAGCCTGAGCCAGAGTGAGACCCTACCTTGAAAAACCAAAAAAAAAAAAAAAAAAAAAAGGGGGGGGGTGGGGGGCTGGAGATGGAGAGATTGCTTAGTGGTTAGAGGCATTTGCTTTTAAAACCTGATGGCCCAAGTTCAGTTCTCTTAACACCCACATAATGTCAGATGGACAAGGTGGTACCTGCATCTGGAATTTGTTTGCAGTGGCAAGAGGCCCTGGCATGTCCATTCTTTCTCTGACACAAATATTTCTAAAAATAGGGCTGGGAAAAAGCTCATAGATTAATAATTGTACATGCCACTTAAACATGAGGGCCTCTGGAGCCATAGACTGCCAAGTTCAGCTCTCTAGAGCTGATCAGAAAAGCTGGGCCTGGCCAAACCTGTGGGGAACAGAGACCAGGGCATCACTAGGGCTCCCTGACAGACAGCAGCTCTGGGTTGAGGGGAGAGCCTGTTTCAAGGATCCCTGTGGATGAGTGGTAAGAGAAGGACACTTGATGTTCTTCTCCAACCTCTGCATGCATGCAAGTGGGACCCACATCTGCACACATGTGCATACATCACACACTGCACTTTCATTTTTTGGTGTTATTATTGTGTAGCACTGATGACCAACCTCAGGGTAAGTGTCCTCCTCCGGACTACCTCCCTACCCCAGCCCTCCCTAGCTCCGTAGTTCCTGTATGTAGTTAGATGACAGACCTGCAGAGGAGCCTGTGCTTTCTGCTAGCAGTGCTGGGCAGTGTCGGTCTGGGCCAAAGGAGCAAATCTATCATCAAGCCTGGTCTAGCACCAGGACCCTGGTTGTCCCGCATGTCTGAACTCTGAGCTAGGTAACATCCTCGTGTGGCCGTGAACTGATATGCCACCTGCATCCGTTGCTGTCCTCCGTGAGACTAGGATTTCACTCGCTCACACCACTTGTTGTCTTCCGACTTACTTAGGTCCAGCGGCTGTGCAGTACCACAGATTCAAAGCTTAACCATAGGCATCCTTTCCTTCCAGCCATGGGAGCTGGTCACCCATGACACCGTCTTACTGCACACTGACATGGGCCGAAGCCACACAGCTGTGGAGTCTTGTGTGTGTGTTCATGTGTGTCAGTGTGGGTGTGCCTGGGCTGTGGCGTATGTGTGGAGGTCAGAGGACAACCATGAGTGTCAGTCTTCACCTCCCACTGTTTGAGGCAAGGCCTCAAGTTCATTTTTCACTGCTGTGTTTATCAGGCCAGGTGACCTGGGAGCTCCCAGCTAGCCTCCGGTCTCCACTTCTCTTCTCACTGCCATGGTCCACTGTGATTTCAGATGTTCATGTTATGGCATCTGGCTGAACGTGGCTTCCAGGAATCCAAACTCAGGTACACTTGGGTGGCAAGCATTTTATTCACTGAGACATCTCCTCAGCCCCTGGAGTCCTTTTTCTAACAGCATTAATCTCATTCACAAGGGCTCCTCCCTGGTGACCTAATTACCACCCAGACACCCACTTTCTAATTCTATCAGTATCCAGAACACAGCAGATCTGCCCCTAACCAGGCAGTACCATGTTACCATGGTTTTTACGGTCTTACTCGTGGTCCAGAGGATGTAATCAGTGTTTCCTGCTCTTCACTGTTTTAGTTTTTTTAAATATTTATGAGAGAGTGAGAAAGAGGCATATAGAGAGAATGGGCACGAACCCCAGACACATTCGCCACCTTGTGCTTCTGTCTTTATGCGGATACTGGGGAATTGAACCAGGGGTCCTTAGTTTTTGCAAGCATGCGCCTTATCCACTGAGCCATCTCTCCAGCCTCTCAGTATTTTTTTTAATTGTGTTTTGAGGCAGGGTCTCACGCTATGTAGCCTAGGCTGCTCTAGAACTTACTCTTTAGCTCAAGCTGGCCTCCAACTCGTGGCAATCCTTCTTCCTCAACCTCCTAAATACTGAGATTGAAGATGGGAGCCACCTCATTGAGCTTCAATTTTGTTTTTTATTTATCTCATAGAGATAGAAAGAGAAACACAGAACTTGAGTATGAGCATGTCATAGCCTCCTGCTACTGCAAACGAACTTTAGATGCAAGCACCACTTTGTGCCATTTGACTTTATGTAGATATTGGGGAATTGAGCCAAGAGCATCAGGATTTGCAAATTTGTGCCTTTAACCACAGAACCATGTCTCCAGCCTCCTCCCCTCACCCTGCAATTTTTTTGACATAGGATTGCACTATGTAGCCTAGGCTGGCCTCCAACTTTCCTATCTATCTATCTATCTATCTATCTATCTATCTATCTATCTATCTATTTATTTATGAGAGAGACAGAGGCAGATATAGAGAGAATGGGTGTGCCATTCTCTCCAGCCACTGCAAATGAACTCCAGATGCATGCACCACCTTGTTCTTCTGGCTTATGTCTGTCCTGGGAAATTGAACCTAGGTCCTTTGGCTTTGCAGGCAAGTGCTTTAACCACTCTAGGGCTGGAGAGATGGCTAAGCGGTTAAGGCACTTGGCTGTGAAGCCTACGGACCCATATTTAACTCTCTAGAGCCCATGCAAGCCAGACGCACAAAGTTGAGGCAAGTGCAAGGTTGCACATGCATACTAGGGGGTGCAAGCATCTGGAGCTCAATTGTAGTGGCCGAGGCCCTGGTGTGCCAGTTCTCACTCCCACAAAAAATTTAAAAACTAACCAGTGTGGTGGCACATACCTTTTCTTTTTCAAATTAATTTTTTTTTATTAACAACTTCCATGATTTAAACAATATCCCATGGTAATGCTCTCCCTCCCCCACCACATTCCCCTTTGAAACTCCATTCTCCATCATATCCCCTGCCCTTCTCAATCAGTCTCTCTTTCATTTTGATGTCATGATCTTTTCCTCCTATTACAACGGTCTTGAGTAGGTATTGTCAGGCACTGTGAGGTCATGGATATCCAGGCCATTTTGTGTCTGGGGGAGCACATTGTAAGGAGTCCTACCCTTCCTTTGGCTCTTACATTCTTTCTGCCACCTCTTCTGCAATGGACCCTGAGCCCTGGAAAGGTTGATAGAGGTATCACATTGCTGAGCACTCCTGTCACTTCTTTCCGGCACTATGATGCCTTCTGGTGGCACATACCTTTAATTCCAGCACTAAGGAGGCAGAGGTAGGAAGATCACCATGAGTTCAAGGCCACCCTGAGACTACATAGTTAATGCTAGGTCAGCCTAGGTAGAGCAAAACCCTACCTTGAAAAGCCAAAAAAAAAAAAAAAAATTTAAAGTAATAATAATAAGTAATGAGTGGAATAGTGGTTAAGGTGCTTGCCTGAGAAGCCTAAGAGTGCATGTTTGAATCTTCAGGTCCCACGTAGCCAGATGCAGTGACACAAGTGTGCAGTGTTGCACATGCACACAAGGGGTGCACACATCTGTCGTTTGTTCACAGCAGCTAAAAGGCCCTGGCGTGCGCATTCTCTCCTGCCTCTTTCTGTCTCTCTCTCAAAAACTAAAAAAGGCTGACATGGTGGTGCACATCTTTAATCTTAGCACACTGGAGGCAGAAGTAGGAGGATCACTCCGAGTTTGACACGCCACCCTGGGACTATGTAGTGAATTTCAGGTCAGCCTCAGCTACAGTGAGACCCTACCTCAGAAAACACCCCCCCAAAAGTTACTTTGTTTGCGACAGACCTTGAACTTACTTTGTAGCTGAGGATGACCTTGAGCTCCTGATCCTCCCCAGGTGTGTTTCACTATGCCTGGTTTATATGCAGTACTGGGCAGGAAACCCAGGACTTCATGCGTGTTGTGTGTTAGGCTCTCGCCGTGCCAGTGGAGCTGTTTATACTTCAGCCCTTATTCTGGGATGTTGAGATAGTTGAGTCCAACTTGTTTCCTAATTGAGCCCTTACCTGTTTCTGGGGACTGGGTCATGTGACAGAGTCAAGGAGCTGAGCAACAGGCCTGGGCTCCAGCCTCCCTGATCTCCAGCAGCCAGGGAGCCAGAGGAAGCTCACTAAAGTCCCTGCTGGCCACAGCATCTCTGGCTCCACCAAGTTCCATTCCTTTGGTTGTACCACTGGTCGGCCGCTGCCCTCTGCACAGGGAAGTCTCATTTCCTTGGTGTCTCCTGCAGGTCGCCCCCCGCCCCGAGGTACCCGCCCAGCTCCAGGGGGCTGCATCCAGCCCAGGGGCCCCATCGAGCAGGTGTACCAGGAGATCGCCATCCTCAAGAAGCTGGACCACCCCAACGTGGTGAAGCTGGTGGAGGTGAGGAGGATGCCAAGGAGGAAGGAGAGGGCTGATGGCCAGACAACTCATCACTAGTTTCTGGGAAGAGCCAAGTCACACCAGAGGGCATGCAGCAGAGCCAAGGCACCTGTTGCCCCAGGCTCCTTTACCATGGTTACTTCATGTTTCTGCTACCACCACACTCCTTTGAAAAGCAGCACAGAGTATTTATGCAAGAGTAGGTATTATGACAACCAGTTCCTCTAACAAAGTCACAGTCCCTTTGGATGTGTGTTGCCCCACACCCTTAATCCTGTCAACTAGGAGTCTAAAAGTTCTGGTCTGTAGAGGATTCCAAGTCAGCTGTGACCAAGTGAGACCCTTCCCTAACAAAGGAGGAAACAAAAGCACTATAAATTAGGAAGCAACAAATGATAAGCCCAAAATACAGCTTATTTAAGAATGGCAAATCCGACCACCCATCAGATTTAACATATAATTTACCCTGACATGGGAGGTGCAATCAGCACTTGTGACTCAAGCCTATATACCAGGCTTATTTGGTGGGTACTGACCTGGTGTAATCCCAGTTACCTTTTGGGATGGTTTTGGTCTCAGTTATGCTGCGCTCCTGCTTGGGTCCCTCCTTTGGTGCTGTGGCTTCAGGTAGGCTGGCTGGGTCTCTGGAACACTGCTCCAGTCGCAGTGCTGGGTGCTGTGTGGGTGAGCTCCCTTCCCCAGGTCTCTGGTGCTGGCTGGTACTCGCACTAGTAGTTGGGGGAGGGGAGGCTGTGGATGGTGGCTGAGGTTCTCCCGCTGGTCCTCGCGATCCTCTTCCTCATGAGCCGCTCCTCCGTTGTTCCCTGCTGTCCTCCCTTCACATTTCTTGGCTTTTCCTGTGGCTCAGGCCAAGCCTTGCAGCTTTGGCCACGTGGACCTGGTGCTGCTGCTGGAGCCCCCCTCCCCAAACCACTTCTGCCTGCTTCTGTGGGTTCTGGATGCTCTGAATTCTCCTACTTCTCTGCTGCAGTTGGAAATTTCTTTCTCACTTTTTCGTAGAAGATTGTATTTTGCTGGGTTTTTTTCTTTTTTTTTTGGCATTTTCTCCCCTAGGCTGCTTTTTCATGGTTCCTTTGTTGCCATCTTAACTGGAACTTTTCACCACACTCCTTAAAATGGTTTATTTTCCCATTTTACAGATGCAAAAGTTGAGACTGTGAGCTTGCCCTTTGCCCGTTTCTGTGTCTTTGAAGCTGACTCTCTTACTAGTATACATATAGGTAGTTAGAACACAGAAATTGCCACACACATTAAACAAGAACACTACTGTAGTTCTGATAAATATTTATTTACAGAATCATGACGAGAGTTGGCTTTGAGCCACATGCTATATTTAGAAAATGTCTGCTTTAGGTTAGCAGTTCTCGGACTTCTTTTTTTTTTTTTTTTTTCGAGGTAGGGTCTCACTCTAGCCCAGGCTGACCTGGAATTCACTATGGAGTCTCAGGGTGGCATTAAACACAAGGTAGCCCTCCTACCTCTGTCTCCTGAATGCTGGAATTAAAGGCGTGCGCCACCATGTCCAGCTGTGTTGTTATCTTAAAACATCTATCCAAGAATAGTTTGTGGGAGGAAAGAGTTTATTTTGGCTTATAGACATGAAGGAAGCTCCATGGTGGTAGGGAAAATGATGGCATGAGCAGAGGGTGGACATCACCTCCTGGTCAACATCAGGTGGACAATAGCAGCAGAGAGTGTGACAAACACTGGCAAGGGAAAGCTGGCTATAACACCTATAAGACTGCCCCCAACCATGCACCTCCTGGAGGCACCAATTCCCAAACTGCCACCAGCTGGGGACCTAGCATTCATATAAGTACCATGCACTAACACTCTGTGCCACTGGAGCTCCAAGAGACCTTGCATTCAGAACACATAAGTTTATGGGGACACCTGACTCATACCACCACAGTGGGTTCTGTTGCTCTGGGCTTGCTTTGAGCTGAAGCAGAAACATCACAACAGCTGGAGTGTGTGCCAGAGACTGTTGACCTCATGGTGGCCAGGATGCAGAGAATGGGTCAGGAAGGAGCAAGAGACAAGATATCCTTCCTATGCACACCTTTAGGTTTTTATTTATTTATTTGAGGGTGACAGAAAGAGGCAGAGAGAGAGAATGGGCGCATTAGGGCCTCCAGTCACTGAAATAAACACTAGATGCATGCATCACCTTGTGCATCTGGCTTATATGGGTCCTGAGGAATTGAACCTTGAACCAGTGTTCTTAGGCTTCACAGGCAAGCACTTAACTGCTAAGCCATTTCTTCAGCCCTTTTTGTTGTTGTTGTTTTTCAAGGTAGGGTCTCACTCTAGCTTAGGCTGACCTGGAATTCATTATGTAGTTTCAGGGTAGCCTTGAACTGCCTCCTGAGTGCTGGGATTAAAGGCGTGCACCACCACACCCAACTTTAAAAAAAATTTTTTTTTTGCTCATTTTTATTTATGTATTTGAGAGTGACAGAGACAGAAAGAGGCAGATAATGAGTGAGCAAGAGAGAGAGAATGGGCGCACCAGGGCCTCCAGCCATTGCAAACGAACTCCAGACGTGTGTGCCCCTTTGTGCATCTGGCTAACGTGGGTCCTGGAGAATTGAACCTCAAACCGGGGTCCTTAGGCTTCACAGGCAAGCACTTAACCACTAAGCCATCTCTCCAGCCCCACACCCAACTTTTTAATGTGTATTTGAAAAATGTTTTTATTTATTTATTTGAGAGATAACACATGTACATGGGGTGGGGAGGAAAGTGAGAGAGTGAGAGACAGACACAGACATTAAGAGCATCCGAGGGCCTCCAGCCACTGCAGATGCATGGCATAGGCGTGTACCACTTTGCACCTGGCTTTATGTGGTTGTTACAGTTACCTTCTCTTTGCTGGGATAAACACCCAACCTGAAGCAGTTTATGGGAAGAAAGAGTTTCTTTTAGGCTTACAGGTTCCAGGAAAAATTTTATCATGACAGAAGATGGCTCACTCCATTATATATCCACAGTACAGAGAAAACTGCTTGCACTAGCAAGTGTGAACAGCCAGAGCTCAAATCTGCTGTCTTCACACCTTGTTGGGTTGCATTCAAGATCTGCCCTCAGTGACTTACCTCCTCCAACAGGGCTCCATCTACTGAAGACTAAGCAGGAAGCTTAATCAAAAATACCTAAGGTGGGCTGGAGAGATGACTTAGCAGTTAAGATGCTTGCCTGTGAAGCCTAAGGAACCAGGTTTGATTCCCCAGTACCCATGTAAGACAGATCGATGTACAAGGTGGCAATGCGTTTGGAGTTCATTTGCAGTGGCTGGAGGCCCTGGTTGCCCATTTTTTCTCTGTCTTATCTGCCCCCCTCCCTCTCAAATAAATAAATAAAAATTTAAAAAATACCTTAAGGCTCTGGGGGAAACACATTTACATTCAAACCACCACATGTTAGTACTGGGGAATTGAACCTGGCTGGTAGGCTTTGCAAGCAAGCACCTTTGACCACTGAGCAATCTCCTCAGCTCTAAACACACACTTTTGAGTTCATCTGCGTCCTCCAGCTTAGCCTTACTTCCTGAAATTTCCACCCAAATAGTGTCAGGAGTTGAAGACTAAGCCTTCAGTTGAGACTGTGAGGGACATTTCATGTTTAAACTACCACAGCCCCTCAGTATGCTATTACATACGTCAATTATATTTACTCAAATTTACCCATTAGAATATAAACTAATAAAATTTTAAATTATCTATGAATCCATCTAAAAACAATAATTCTGTCAGATGAACATGAGTAATACATTTTATGAAAAATAACCATTTCCTAAAGCCAAAAAAGTAGAAAAGTGGCACAGTTTTGCATGTTTTGCAAGGGAAATGTGCCTGAGTTGGTGGAGTGCTTGCTCAGCATGCGCCAAGTGCTGAGTTCGGACCGCAGCACAGCCTACATGGGGTATGGTGGTGTACACCCGTAATCCCCGCCTTGAGAGGGTGGGGCAGCAGGAAGATAAGAGTTCCAGGCCACCCTCAGCTATATAGCAAGTTTAAGACCAGCCTGGGGTTGCATGAGTCCTTGTCTCAAAAAAAAAAAAAAGGCCGGGCCAGGCGTGGTGGCGTACGCCTTTAATCTCAGCACTCAGGAGGCAGAGGTAGGAGGATCACTGTGAGTTCGAGGCCACCCTGAGACTACATAGTGAATTTCAGGTCAGCCTGGGCTAGAGCGAGACCCTACCTTGAAAAACCAAAAAAAAAAAAAAAAAAAAAAAGACCATGTATGGTGGCTCACACCTTTAATCCCAGCACTTGGGATGCAGAGGTAGGAGGATTGCTGTGAGTCCAAGGCCACTCCGAGGTCAATTATGTTTACTCATATTTACCACATTAGAATATAAGGTAATAAAATTTTAAATTATGTATGAAGCCATCTAAAAACAATAATTCTTTTACATGAATTCTAGGTCAGCCTAGGCTAGAGTGAGACCCTACTTCGAAAAACCAAAGAAAGTGTGTGTGGGGGGATCTGCCTCTTTTCTGATCCCTGGCAACCCTCTTTTTTCTTTTCTTTCTTTCTCTTTTTTAGTTTTTTTGAGGTAGGGTTTCACTCTAGCTGAGGCTGACTTGGAATTATCAGGGTGGCGTTGAACTCCTGGAATCCTCCTACCTCTGCCTCCTGAGTGCTATGATTAAAGGCACACACCACCATGCCTGGCAAATGCTCTGACTTCTAGTGGAAGCTTTAGGTTTAAGGTAAAATTAGTCTCCATCTAGTAGACTCTTTGAAAGTCTCTCGAGGATCCTATCCCTGGAGGTTGGGTTATGTCAGAAGCATCGCTGTTGTACATGCAAACACTGTTAAAAGGACTGGGTTGTTGTTCACAGTGCCGTGGAGTGTCTAGTGGGAGCAGTCAGCTCAGCCTGAAGCAGATGGGGAAGGCTTCTTGGAGGAAGTGATGTTTGACATGGCTCTGGTAGTTCCCTGGTGGGAGACAACAGGGAAAGACATTGCTTGGGAAGGAACAGCATGTGCAAAGGGCAGGCACTGCTATTTGGGGAGATGAGAGACTCTTTTTTTTTTTTTTATTTTTTTTGTTACTTTTATTTATTTACTTGAGAATGACAGAGAGAGAAAGAGGCAGAGAGAGAGAGAGAGAATGGGCACGCCAGGGCTTCCAGCCACTGCAAATGAACTCCAGACCTGTGCGCCCCCTCGTGCATCTGGCTAATGTGGGTCCTGGGGAATCAAGCCTTGAACCGGAGCCTTTGGACTTCACAGGCAAGCACTTAACCACTAAGCCATCTCTCCAGCCCAAGAGACTCTTTAACCCTTGCTTGGGTCCAGGGTGTAGTGCTCTAGGTGAGCTCTTGGTCTGACTTTCTCGCAGGGCTCCAGGTGGGTTGCCTGGCTTGGACTGGAATGCATCACTTTCTCAGTGTCTGCGGTCTCTCTCGTGCACCTTGGGTGGCTAGGGAATGTGGGAAGAGGTAGGTCTATTTAGTCTATCCTGCCTGTGTCTTTCCCCAAAGGAAAGAGATGGAATCTACAGGCCGTGTTCCTCTGTCCCATTGCTAACCTAGGTTCATGATCTCAACTCCCTATTGCTAGAGTTGGCCACCTTAGAGAAAGCCCAAAGCATATGGAGTGCAAATGGTCTTGGTGGGATCACTCATTCCCCCAAGGCCCTGTGGCATCTGACCTTTATACTCAAGAAGGCTCTG
The DNA here is from genome assembly GCF_020740685.1 of Jaculus jaculus. Taxonomy (NCBI): domain Eukaryota; kingdom Metazoa; phylum Chordata; class Mammalia; order Rodentia; family Dipodidae; genus Jaculus; species Jaculus jaculus. Next base: position 25,036,135 of record NC_059114.1, read on the forward strand.
CCAGCCCATCTGTTGGTTTACGTGTCTGTTAGGTGTTTCCCAAGTACCTACTGTGTGCCCAACTCTGTATGGGACACTACTGAGACAGCCAAGGTGGGCATTGCCCAGTGCCTACAGAGAGGCAAGGGCAAGCATGGAGAAGTTTCCAGTTGGGGATTGGGATGGAATGGAGTTGCTTGGTAGAAGGCTACCTGAGTCCAGGAAGGGTGTGAGATGGATTTTCATCCCGGTATGAAATGTTTCTGAAGAGGCTTTCTTCCTTCCTGCTGTACCTGTTTTCAGGGTGTTTGGGACTCTTGGCTTGGGCAGTGTTTACCTGCTTGGCTCTCATACTCTGGCAACTGCTGCATCTTTCATACAGATTAAGAAGAAAGGTGGGATGTGCGCCCTCTTGTGGGCACATGTGGGCATATGTTCCTTCTTCCTTTGTCTCACATTTTCTCTCTTTTTTTCTCGGTTCCTGTGGCTGTGCCAACAGGTCCTGGATGATCCAAATGAGGACCACCTGTACATGGGTAAGAGGCATTTTCTTCCACCACCCATGCTGAGGCAGCTGCACATGCAATGCCAGGTGTCCTCTCAAGGCAGCCTTAAAACATGCCACCAAATATAGCTTCTGCTTTCCTGGTCCAGCTGGGCCTGACAATGAGCCCTGCAAAGCCCACACCTCTGATTTGAAGCAGGAGGCATAAGGGAGTTTTTGAATATGTGTTTTGTGTTTTTTCATTGCAACTCTGTTGAGCATCTGCTCCATCCTGGTGCTATAATAGGTACAGAGGATGCTGTGGTAAGAAATCCATGTTAATTAGTTTTAATTAGTCTTTCTTTTATTTTGATGTCATCATCTTTTTCTCTTATCATGAAGGTCTTGTGTAAGTAGTACAAGGTCATAGATATCCATGCCAGTTTATGTCTGGAAGATTGCATTGTAAGCAGTCCTACCCTTCCTTTAGCTGTTAGCATTCTTTCTGCCACCTCTTCTACAATGGACTCTGAGCCCTGGAAGGTGTGATAGAGATGTCTCAGTGTTGAACATTCCTTTGTCATTTCTTCTTAGCACTATGGTACCTTTTGAGTCATCCATGGTCTCTGCCATCTGAAAATAAAAGCTTCTCTAACTAAAAGTGAAAGTAGCATTAATATATGGGTATGAACATTAAGAAAAGTGCTTACAGAGCAGTTTATTGAGCATAATATATACATTTAACCAGACAACAGCAAGTGTTACTCTCCTAGGACTCATGACCTGTAGTGTTTTGGGGGCATCAGGGACCTCCCTGGCTAACAACTCACTGGAAGGTATCCCTTCCCTTGCACTGAAAATTTTCTAGTAACCATGTCTGGCTTCTGGATACACCATTGTTCAGAAAAGTAGGTTTCTATATGACTTAGTCATAGTCTCTTCAATTTTGATTAACCCTCCCCTCACCCTTCCTTTAAAAATATTTTAAAAATGTATTTACAAGCAGAGAGAGCTAGATGACATATACATATATATGGAGAGAGGGACAGGGAGAGAGAAGAGAAAATGGGCACACCAGGGCCTCCAGCTATTGCAAATGAACTCCAAATGCATGGTGCCACTTTGTGCATCTGGCTTTATGTGGGTAGTGGAGAATTGAACTTGTTGTTAGGCTTTGCAGGCAAGCGCCTTAACTGCTGAGCCATCTCTCCAGCCCTCCGTGGCTATTTTGGGAACTAGAAATAAAGCCAGTTTATGGTCCTGGGGACATGAGGAGTCTGGTCTTTAGTAAAGCAGGAGATTGGGTAGTTTGGGGTTAGTGGACTGTGTCCCTCCCACTTCCCATCTTTGTGCCTCCATACTGCTACAGTTTGGAGGCAGGGTGGATAAGGTGGGTGGACAAGGAGGGAGGTGGATTTCCAGTGTCACAGTGTGACAGTTTACCTCCTTCTCTTCCCTACAGTGTTTGAACTGGTCAACCAAGGGTGAGTGTTCAGCTTCCAGGCATGGTGTCAGAGGCTTGTCTACCTGCAAAGCTGAGTGAAGGGAGCCAGGCTCTGTGGGGTCAGGGTCAGTGCTGGCTTACCTCGTTCACACGTGTGTCAATCTTTCAGGCCTGTGATGGAAGTGCCTACCCTCAAACCACTCTCTGAAGACCAGGCCCGTTTCTACTTCCAGGATCTGATCAAAGGCATTGAGTATTGTAAGCAGGGCTTGTGGGAGGACTCTTTGCCCAAGGGCTAGTTAGTGATGCTGTCACTGAGTAGAACATGGAATATGTCTCATTTCCCTACTGGAACATGAGGAGGTGGGCAGGGAAATAGGACTGTGTCAGATGCGGAGGTCACACTCAGCTTCATACAACTGGCCTGGGCTGTGCTTCTTCCTGCCAAGAAAATTGAAGAGTCATAGTAACAGTGAACTTTAATACAGTACTTTCTATGTGAATTAGGTACAATGGGGCTTTTCTTGCATAATCTGTCAGTCTGGGATGGGGATCCTGTTAACTCCTCTGTGTAAAGGACTGGGTGGGGGGCTGGTTCTGATGGGCAGAGAGAGCCTTTCTGTTCCTGTTGGATGTTTTGGCTTGTACCCTTGCCTGTCACATGGGATTCTTGTGACAATTAATTGGGATAAATGTGAAAAAACATAGTTGTGGCCTGCTGCTCATTGAAGGGCATCAGTGCTCTTATTACATTTTCACTTGAGATTCTAGACTGTTGTCTGTTGCCATCCACTGACGTTGGCAGAGACAGCCACGGTTGGCTTGGTGACTAAGATGTGTGTTGGCTATTGGTACATGATACTGTGTGACTTTGACTCAACAAAACTTTCTATACACTATGACTTGACTATAGCAAGGGGTTACAAATTGTTATAGGTGGTTGATGTTTTTATTTATTTATTTATTTATTTATTTGTTTATTTGTGAAGAGAGAGAGAAAGAGAGAATATGTGTACACCAGGGCCTCTTGCCATTGCAAATAAACTCCAGATGCATACACCACACTTTGTGTATCTGGCTTTTCGTGGGTACTGGGAAATTGAACCCTGGCTGGAAGTTTTTGCAACCCAAGTGCCTTTAACTATAGAGCCATCTCCCCAGTCTCGTTAGTGTTTTGAGAATGCGGTAAATGTCCTTGCATACTCTTTCCCCCTTAGCTTGCAGAGCATGGTGGAGGGGGAAGGTTGGGGAAAGCCTTGGGGCTTGGGAGAGGCACCAAGAGCATTCTGAGATCCTGAGGCTTTTTGTGTGTTTGTTTTTGCCCCTTCTCTACTACTGGCATCTAACCCATACCCAGTACACTACCAGAAGATCATCCATCGGGACATCAAACCTTCTAACCTCCTGGTGGGAGAAGATGGTCACATCAAGATCGCTGACTTTGGAGTGAGCAATGAGTTCAAGGGCAGTGATGCCCTCCTGTCTAACACCGTGGGCACACCTGCCTTCATGGCACCAGAATCACTCTCAGAGACCCGCAAGATCTTCTCAGGGAAGGTAGGTTTGGACCCGCCTGAACCACTGACTTCTGTCTGTATCAGGGTTCTTTGGTTGTAAGTAGTACAAATCCAAGGCAAGTGGCTTATTCAGCTAGCCCATGGGTCATGTAGTTGAAGAAAGGGTGTGTTTGACTTTGACCTCAGATATCTAGATACAAGGACTGAAACAGGAATCTTTGCCTCTCTATTTCAGCTCTATTTTCCTTAACTGGTTTCCCCTGCTGGTGGGTAAGACACTAGCATCTCCTATCAGGTGACAAACCTCAATTGCCAGAATTCCTCTGAATAACAACAGCAAACAGTCCTGAGACTGAACTAGCTGTGATTGGCCTAGTGTGGGTCATGTGCCCATCCTTGGCCCTATCAGTTATAGCTGAAGGTGATCTCATTGGCGAGGCCTGTGCCATTCACTCACCAAGGAGGCTAGGAGACAGGGTCAACTCCACTCAACTGTGGATTGAGAAGAGGTGGTTCTCCAAGGATGCTGGATGCTTTATTGCTGTGCAGGCAAAAGCAGCAGATGCCCTTAGCTGCCCTTGGCCCATCACACTAAACTCTCTTTTCTTGCAGGCCTTGGATGTTTGGGCCATGGGTGTGACGCTGTACTGCTTTGTCTTTGGCCAGGTAAGAAGTGGGTGGCTATCTAAATTATGGTCTCCTTGAAGAGACAGTACTTACTCATTTGTAATTTATATTTCCACAGCTCTATGTGAATATAAAAAAGGATGCCCTTCTCAATATACATACTCATGTATGATAGTCTCACCTGCAGAAGTGGTCTGATAAGACAGAAGGATTGGTAGAGACCTTAGAGACTGGCGATAGTTGATGATTTAGAGTAAGGACAGCAAACATGCAACTTGTCCCCATTCTTGAGCTCAGGACAGACATCACTAATCAGCCACTGCACTCTTTCCTTCTTTACCCCATACAGCTTCGATGTTCTTTTTTTGTTGTTGTTGTTTGTTTATTTTTATTTATTTGAGAGCGACAGACAGAGAAAGAGGGAGAGAGACAGAGAGAGAGAATGGGTGTGCCAGGGCTTCCAGCCACTGCAAACAAACTTCAGACGCATTTGCCCCCTTGTGCATCTGGCTAACATGGGTCCTGGGGAATCGAGCCTCGAACTGGGGTCCTTAGACTTCACAGGCAAGCGCTTAACTGCTAAGCCATCTCTCCAGCCCTCGATGTTCTTTTATCAGACTGCATTCCTAGACTCTGATGTCAAGGAATCCATTCAGCATTATTGATTTGGGGAGTGGCATCTTGTCTTTTTTGTTATTGCAGTTCTGCTGTTGTCTCAGTATTGCTGATGTTTACAGACTTCAGTTGCGAAGTTCAGTTTGACTCTGGACAATAAAGACATAAGTCTTCCCTTCATGAACTTGTGCTCCTGTGGAAGACAGCATAAGACTTGTTCTGTGTAGACACAAAGGAAATTGAAGTATTTTTTGCCCAGAATTAAAAAAAAAAATTTTGTTACCGGGTGTGGTGGTGCACGCCTTTAATCCCAGCACTCGGGAGGCAGAGGTAGGAGGATCACCGTGAGTTCAAGGCCACCCTGAGACTCCATAGTGAACTCAAAAAACCAAAAAAAAAAAAAATTTTTTTTTTGTTATTTTTACGTATTTATTTCAGAGCGACAGAGAAAGAGGCAGATAGAAAGAACAGAGCGCCAGGGCCTCCAGCCAGTGCAAATGAACTCCAGATGTGTGTGCCCCCTTGTGCATCTGGCTAGTGTGGATCCTAGGGATTCGAGCCTCGAACTGGGGTCCTTAGGCTTCACAGGCAAGCGCTTAACCTCTAAGCCATCTCTCTAGCCCAACCCAACATTTTTTTTTAAGTTTTATTTATTCGCAAGCAGAGAGAGAGAGAGACAAGAGAGAGATAGAAAATGGGCATGAAAGGGTCTATAGCCACTGCAAACAAACTCCAGACATATGTGCCCCTTGTGCATCTGGCTTATGTGGGTCCTGGGGAATTGAACCTGGGTCCTTTGGCTTTGCAGGCAAATGCCTTAACTGCTAAGCCATATCTCCAGTCCTGAGGCCATTATTCTTGATGGGTTCTATCTCAAGTCACTGCTCTTAAGTTCTTTTCTTAGGACAGGAGCAGACCAAGTGACATCCTACTCCCTTTTCCAGTCCCTCTAGCTCCATGCAGGAGTTTCTTCTTTGCCAGGTATGGTGGCATGTGCCTGGCATCCAAGCACTCAGAAAGCTGAGTTTAAGGCCAGGTTCAGCTACATAGTAAGGGCCTACCTCAAACAAAATAAGATAGTTTTCTCCCACCCCAGCTCTCCAGCATACATAACCCAGTTTCTTTTGGGCCAGGCTCTTGGTTTGATGAGGGCATTGAGTTGATTTGCCACCGTGGAGATGGCACACAAAAAAAGTGTACTTCAGAGTCAATTCATTTGAGGTACAAATCCTTCTAGGGCCTGTTGCCTCTTTGAACTAATGTTTCTCTCTCTAGTAAAATGGGGATAATACTTCCTCATCTACCTGACTTCCATGTGTCTATCTAGCCTGTCCATCCATCCAGTTTATCATTTGTTTCATTTTATTTATTTATTTGAGAGAGAGAGAGAAAGAGGCAGAGAATGACAGACAAAGAGGCAGATAGAGAATGGGCACGTCAGGACCTCCAGTCACTGCAAACTCCTGACTCATGTGTCAACTTATGCCATCTGGCTTACGTAGGTATTGGGGAATTGAACCTAGGTCCTTATGCTTTTCAGGCAAGTTCATTAACTGCTAAGCCATATCTGCAGACCCATCCAATTTATCTTTGAGCTAGTGATTAAACCCATACATATGTTAAAAAGAAACTGCACCGGTGAGCTATGCCCCTAGCCCAGTACTTATGTCTACTGATCAGTCCAGCCAGCCAGCCACTTATCCCTGAGCTGGAGATCAAACTCAGGGCCTTGTGCATGCTGAGCAGAAGCTGTACCACTGAGCTGTGTCTCTAGCCCAGTACTCATGTCTAATGGCTTCTGGGAGGATGGACAGAACTAATTTGAATATTCATTAGTTCAGCAGATCTTTGCTAGCCCTTACTTTGTGCCAGGAACATTCTTTGACACTGGGGAAGTCCAAGCCAGCCAGGAAGACCTGCTGCGATCCTGGAAGTAGCATTGCAATGGGAGTCAACAAATGATGATGTCAGGGATAAGCACTGTGCTGGGGATAGGGATGGGCTGGGACTGAGAGGGGAAGCCTCTCAGAGGTGAGCCTCGATTAGTCATGGTGGGAGGGATCAGTGCAGATGAGGGGGACAAGATGATTTCAGGTAGAGGGTGCTGTGGACTGGGTGTTGGTTACAGATAACCTATGCGTCCTGAGCTGCCCGCGCACTCGTGATCACTGCTGCTGCCCCTTGGCCTGTGGAAGTGTAGCGTTCTCAGTGTGTTTACTTGGCAGGGGGAGAAACGCATTTGCTGGGGTTTTTTGTTTGTTTGTTTGTTTTGTTTTTTACTTAGCAAGAATTTTATTTTTTCTTTTATTTTAAATTTTTATTAGCATTTTCCATGATTATAAAAAAAAAATCCCATGGAAATTCCCTTCCTCCCCCCAATACTTTCCCCTTTGTGGTGGTTTTTTTTTTTGTTTGTTTGTTTGTTTTGAGGTAGGGTCTTACTCTAGCCCAGGCTGACCTGGAAATCTCTCTGTAGTACCAGGCTGGCCTTGAATTCCTGGCCATCCTCCTACCTATGCCTCTTGAGTTCTGGGACTAAAGGTATGTTTAAAAAAATATTTTTTTGTTTTCTGTTTTTTTGAGGTAGGGTTTCACTCTAGCTCAGGCTGGCCTGGAATTCACTATGTCTCAGGTTGGCCTCCAACTCACTGTAATCCTCCTAACTCTGCCTCCCAAGTACTGGGATTAAAGGTATATGCCATCATGCCTGGCTCAGATATTTATTTGAGAGAGAATGATAAAGGCAGAGAGAGAGGGAGGGAGGGAGGGAGTGCCAGGGCCTTCACCCAGTACAAGTGAACTCAAGATCATGCTCCACATACTGCATCTGGCTTATGGGTACTGTGGAATCCAACCTCAGTCCTTTGGCTTTCAGGCAAGCACCTTAACACTAAGCCATTTTCCAGTCCCAACACACTGGGTTTAAAAAAAATTTTTTTTTTAATTATTTGCAAACAGAAAATGAGAATGAATATAGATAGGTATGCTAGGGTCTCTAGCTGCTGCAAATGAAGTCTAGATGCATGTGCCCCTTTGTGCATCTGGCTTTATGTGGGTACTGGGGAGTTGAACCAAGCTTGTTAGGCTTTGCAAGCAAGTACCTTAACTGGTCAGTCATCTCTTCAGTGTTTGCTTTTGTACAAGTAGGGCACTGAAGTTGTATCACACAGGGAGGCAATGATGTGATGGATGAGGACTCCAGACCTAGAATATTCCTGTTCCTTCTAGATCTATGGGGATGAAAGCTACTTCCTCTTTTGTAATTCATGAAGAATGTTAAAAGGGCAACCAGTGACCACCACACTGTGTCTGGCCTCTCTTCACAGTGCCCATTCATGGATGAACGGATCATGTGCTTGCACAGTAAGATCAAGAGTCAGGCCTTAGAATTTCCAGACCAGTGAGTATTGTCTGCCTGTCCTTGGTCATCACCCTGTGAGCTATTGGCAGTACTGTTTCTGAGTTTTCTCTGTCCTACCCCTGACATGCTCTCCCTCTAGGCCTGACATAGCTGAGGACTTGAAAGACCTTATCACCCGAATGTTGGACAAGAACCCAGAGTCGAGGATTGTGGTGCCAGAAATCAAGGTACTGAGGGTGAGGGGAACTGCTGGCCCCAGAGGCCAATATTTAAGGCCTGTGTCCTGTGCTTGGAATTGTTTGGCTCCACTTCTGTTCACAGCGCCATGCCCTCCTTGGCACTGCTGCCCTCCCATGTCTTGGGGCTCTGGGCTGCTGGAGGCTGACAAGGGGTGGGGAGGATGGTTCATGGAATGTCCAGTGTGATCATGGGAGTGGGATCTGTGACCAACCAGCTGGGTCGCCTGCGCTTGCTCTCATTGGCTTGTGCTGATGGTGTCCATCCTTCAGTGAGTGACCTGGGGCTTCTGAGTGCTTCATGCCACACTGCTCAGGTCCTTTCTGTGACCCTGTCAGAGTTGTGGCCAGCCCCTTTGAGAATTTGTAGTGATAGTGGGAGCAATTTGACCACTCCAGCTACTGAATTCCACTCTGTTGCAGGAAGCACTTTCAAGAGAAACTTGTCCACTCTCACTCTCTGCTGATGGAACATACACACATAAGGCCCTTTATTTTATTTTATTTTAGTTTAGTTTAGTTTAGTTTAGTTTTTGGTTTTTCAAGGTAGGGTTTCACACTAGTCTAGGCTGACCTGGAATTCACTATGTAATCTCAGGGTATCCTCGAACTCATGGTGATTCTCCTACCTCTGGCTTCCTAGTGCTGGGATTAAAGGTGTGCGCCACCCCACCCGGCCACATATGGACCTTTAAATAATCTCTCTCTCTCTTTTGTTTTTGTTTGTTTGTTTGTTTTTTTGAGGTAGGATCTCATTCTAGCCCAGGCTGGCCTTGAACTCATGCGATCCTCCTACATCTGTTTCCTGAGTGCTGGGATTAAAGGCCTGTGCCACTACAACCAGATTTACATAATCTTGAGATGGGGCTGGGGATGTGGCTTTGTTGCACAGAGCTGGCCTAGCACGCACGAAGTACCAGGTTTGATTCCTAACACTGCACAAAACGGGTGTGGTGGTGCATGCCTGTTATCTCAGCACTTAGAAGATGGAAGCAAGAGGATTAAGAGTTCAAGGCCCATCTCGGCTACACAGACCTTGTGTAAAAAAGGGGGAGGGAGTAAATCTCGAGCTGTTTTTCAGGGCTTTCTAGGCACCTGGCTAACTAGCACTGGAGGGTAACTTAATAGGGGGCAGCCCAGAGGTCACAGATGAGTACTTGGACCCTAGGGTAGGAGTGGGGGACAAACATTGGCCTGGGTTCTCTCCTGAGTGTGTCGTTTCAGCTGGTACTACTGTGCCTCCCTGAGCCAGTTTTCCTTTCTGTGAGATAGAAGAATGCTGCCTGCCCTGAAGGGAGTCTTTGGTGTTAGGGAGAGTTGCTAGGGATCGATGGGAGCTTCTCGGCCAGCTGGACAAGTCTGGTGCCGAGTTCACTTTTGCCACAACCTGGGGCCAGATGGAGAGTTGGGTCTGCACACATCTCAGCCCTGTGGTGCCTCACAATCTCTGTCTCAGCTTTTTCTCATTTCTTCCATCTCACTCACTCATCTACCCTCTGCCTGGCTCACTAGCTCTCCTGCATGCCAGACTACAGTCCCTGGCCTCTCCTTCCTGCATGCCCTCTTTGGCTCCACTCACTGGCAGGGCCTGAGGGAGCCAGCTGCGAAGGCCCCTCACCCCTCCTGTCATTCGTTGAAGCTGCACCCCTGGGTAACGAGGCACGGGGCCGAGCCATTGCCATCGGAGGATGAGAACTGCACGCTGGTCGAGGTGACCGAAGAGGAGGTCGAGAACTCGGTCAAACACATTCCCAGCCTGGCGACCGTGGTAAGGCGGGAAGGTCCACTAAAGAGAGCCTGAGTGAGCCCAACAAGAACAGGGCTGGACACAGGCAGATGCTGAGAAACAAGCAGATGTGGGGCCTGAACATCAGAGCCAGCCAGGGCTGCCCCTAAACCCCAACTACTTACTGGGGCAGGGAGCCCCTGGGCCTCCCATTTTCCTTAGAGATGACTGGCCCCCATGCAGGGGTCATGCTGTCCCTTCTAGGATTCCTGCTTTCAGAGCACATCAAGGGAGATGGGCCAGGAGAATGAGGACAGCCAGGGAAGAAGCAGTGATGAGCCTGGAACTGAGGTGTCTTAATGAAATTCCCATGCCTCGTCTGCCATGTGGGTGGTTCTCAGGGCCAGTGGCTCCCACCTCAGAAAGTTCTTCTGGGCTCGTGAAGCATGGAGTTTTGTGGCATAGAACTTAGATCCTGGCTCAGAGGAAGGAAGCTGTATGTGAAGACTTCGGGCCTGATCTCAGGGGTGGGGATCGCCCCACTGCCTGCTCTCAGCCTTAGATGAGGTCTAGTGTCAGGAGTTCCAGAGGTCCAGGCTCCAAGGAGCCCAAGGCCATTTTAGCCACTTAGAAGCCTAGGTTTTATGTGGCCAGTACTGGCCAGGCAGTCAGGTAGGCCAGCAGGCATTGGACTATCCGCACAGCCAGCACCCAGCCCCTTCAGGAGCCTGAGAACTGGCTCCTGCTCTTCCAGCTTTGCACTGCTCCTCCTGCTTACCCCACACTGCCTCTCTCCCTCAAAGCCTGAGCCCCTTGGCTGGGTACTCATCCATGTCTCCTCTCCCCCGCTTGGGGCTCTGCATGACCTTCACTCTTCCAGACTCACCCACACCCACTCACTTTTCCTACTCCACCCACCCACTCCGTACTGTGGTGGGGGAGACAGCTGGGGTCTGACTGTACCCACCGTGGTGGCTCTGGGCCTGCCCCAGTCTGTCCCTCTGCTCATTATTAGGAGAAAGTGCCTGGCCCTGAAGGTCTGGAGGAGTCATCTATCACTCAGGAAATGGGTCTTGAGCCATTTCAGAGCAGTTTCTCAGGCAAGGGGGCAGAGAGGTCTGGCTGGTCCGGCCACCCTGGGAGGCGGATGGTGGTCACACAGGTAAATGTGTGCAAATACAGTGGAGAGGCTGTAAGGCATGTCCCCAGTGGAGGAATGTGTGGCCCTGTGATGGATCAGTGGTGGCTTCCTGGAACAAGGGGATGAACATGGAGACAATGACAGGGTGCTAACCAGCTGAGGGGGTTGGTGAGGAGCAGATAGCCCAGAAAGAGGGAACCACATAACAGGGTTCAGCTTCTAGAAAGCCTGCACTGCTGGAGCAGAACAAGGTGGAGGTTTAAATCTCACCCCTAAGAGCATGGACAGCTCCTGCAGGGACGGGCAAACAGGTACTAGAAAGTGTTCCATGTAGGGAATTAGGACAGATACTCAGTGCCCATTGTGTGCCTAGCTCAAGATGACAGAGATAAGCAAGGTCTGATGCCAACCCTCAGGGGATGCTGGTGAGAAAGATAGACCAAAACAAAAGTGTGACTTTCCCATGGGATCAGAGCCAGCAGGAGGTGCCTGGAGGGGACACTTACAGATACAGATGAGGCAAGGCAATTACCCCAGGGAGCAACACCTACCAAGGCGTGGAGGAAAGGGTCAAGTGTGTTCCAAGGCCTGCTGAGCACGTGCCATGCAGGAGAGTGGACAACAACCACAGAGCCTGATGGCGTATAGCCTTCATTCTAGGTGACTGGCCTTTCCCCAAGGTAGGGTCTTGCTGTAGCCCGGGCTGACCTGGAATTTACTGTGTAGTCTCAGGGTGGCCTCAAACTCCTGCCCCGACCTCCCCAGTGCTAGGATTAAAGGCGTGCACCACCATGCCCAGTGATCTTCGTTTCTTATTGAAGTCACAGTTGTGTTTAATCATTTCAGAGTGCTTGTTGTCACCTCCCTATGTCTGAATCATTTTCACCCTATAAGAAACCCTGCCTCATCCCAGAAGACTGTGGACTTGCTTTCTTTTTTGGAAAAAAAAAATATTTTTATTCATTTATTTGAGAGAGAAAGAGAGGTACAGAGAGAGAGAATGGGTGTGTCGGGGCCTCCTGCCACTGCAAATGAACTCCAGATGCATGTGCCACCTTGTGCATATCTGGCTTGTGTGGGTACTGGGGAATTGAACCTGGGTCCTTTGCAGGCAAGTGCCTTAACCACTAAGCAATCTCTCCACCCAAGGACCTGTTTCTGTCTCTGGGTTCACTGTATTGAATACTTTGCATCAGTGACTATATGCTATGTGGCCTTTGTATCAGCTCTCCAACCCTTTTTATGGCCAAATAACATTCCACTATACAGATAAACCACACTTAAAAAAAAAGACATTTGGGTATTTTTCCCTTTTGTAAATGAAAGCGTTTTTACAAATTTTTCTCTTCTCTGCTCTTCTGTTTTCTTTTGAAGGGTTGCTGACCTCAAACTCACTGTATAGCCAAGAATGACCTTGAATTTGTGATCTGTTGCCTTCACGTCCAAGTGCTGAGATTACAGGGATGAGCCACAATACCTGGCTTCCTTTTCTTCTTAGCAACAAACCCTTGAAAATAATTAGAAGCTCAGTCTATACATGAAATCACTTGAAGAGGCACTGTGCTGTGAGGGAAGGAGGGGTGAGGGTCCAAGCCGGACTCCTCAGTGACCCTAGCTCCTTTGACAAGTCACATCACAGAATGTAGTGCTGCAAAGCCTCTCCAAGGGGGATTAATTTGCTCCCTTGCTCCAGAACTTTCCAGGGTTCCATGGTCAGCAGCAGCAGAGCTCCAAACTTCTATGGGAGAAGAATTCCAAGTTCAGGAGTGAGGGAATCAGAATGGGTTTGAGAAGGATAAAGGACAGACTGGGAGAGGTCAGAAGGTAGACCACTGAGCCACAGCTGTGCCCTGTGCTGCCTTCCACAGGCAGCCTGGCTCCCCAGCCAAGCTGCCTCCCAGCCTGGTGTAGGGTGAGTGAGGCACAGGGCAAACTAGGCCCAGGCCCTGGGCATTCGTGGAACCTCATGTCACGTTAATGTGTGAACCAGCTATGCTTGGTGCCCTGGGATGTTTCCCAGCTTCAGTGACAATGGTATCCCTCTCCCAGCTCACCTCACCATGAGAAACCAACCCTTGCTCACTGCTGGAGAAATATTAGAATGGCTCAGCCTCTGTGGCAAAGTCTGACATGTCCTCAAAATATTTAACATTGAGTTATCGTAAGATTCAGAGCTGCCATTCTTAGTATACACTGAACAGAAATGAAAGCATTCTGTGTAGAAGATGTGCTTACACAAAGGTAGGAGCATAAGCCCAACATGGTAGTACCTGTCTGCAATCCCAGCGCACGAGAGTCAGAGGTAGGAGGATCACTGTGAGTTGGAGGCCACCCTGAGACTCTGTAGTGAATTCCAGGTTTGCCTGGGCTAGACTGAGACCCTACCTTGAAAAACAAACAAACAAAAAGGTAGGAGCATAGATGTTCATAGAATCACTATTCACATCAGCCAAAAAGTAGAAACAACCCAAATGTTTGCCAGACAGTGAATAGATGAGCACAAAGGTAGTCCAGCCACACACAGGGATATTATTAGGCCATAAAAGAGATGAAACACTGGTGCTTGCTGTGACATGGATGAACTTCAAAATGATGCTAAGGGCTGGGATATAGCTCAGTTGGTAGAGTGCTTTCTCAGTGTTCATGAAGCCCTGTGTTCAATCCCCAGCACCACATAAACCACAAATGGTGGCAAGAGGTTCAGAAGTTCAAGGGTATTCTTGACTACATGGGAAGTTCAAGGCCAGCCTGGGCCACATGAGCTCCTGTCTCAAAAAATTACCTATCTATCTTCAGAGAGAGATGGCTAAGCAGTTAAGGTGCTTGCCTGCAAAGCCCAAGGACCCAAGGTTCAATTCCCCAGAACTCACATAAGCTAGATGCATGTGGTGGCACACACATGTGGTGTCTGTTTGCAGTGGCTAGAGGCTTTGGCAATACATTCTTTCTCATAACTAAATAAAATAAATAGGGCTGGAGAGATAGCTTAACAGTTAGGCACTTGCCTGCAAAGCCCAAGAATCCAGGTTCTATTCCCCAGAACCCATGTAAGTCAGATGCACAAGGTGGAATATGCATCTAGAGTTTGTTTGCAGTGGCTAGAGGCCCTGGCATACCCATTGTCTCTGTCTCTCATAAGTAAGAATAAAATATTTTTTAAAATAAACAAAATTTTGCTAAGTGAGAGAGGTAAGACATAAAAGGCCATGGACAGTACGATTCTATTTGTAGGAAGTAACCAGCATTGGTAAACGTGCAGACAGAAAGAGTAGTAGTTGCCAAAAGCTGTGGGGGAGAGATGGGAAGTTTCTTTGTCAGATCACATAAATCTGAATTTGAATCATGGTGAAGTAAATATGCCAAAATCTACTGAATTGTATTCAGTTATTCTCCATATCTGTGACTTCTGTATCTGTGAACTCAGCCAACCTCAAGGTCAGGAATACAGGGACAAAAGAAAATTTTATCTTCACTGAATATGAAGACTCTTTTCTCTGGTTCTCATTCCCTAAACAATGCCATGGAATGACCACATAGCACTTAGATTGTGTTAGTTGTTATACATCATCTAGAGAGGGTTTCAGGTATTCAAGAGAATGTGCACAGGTTATATGCAAATACTGAACCATTCCACAGATTTTAGCAGGCTCATGGGGTTCTGGATGTCCCCTGAATACCAAGGGGCAACTGTACTTTAGAGTGGTCAATCTGTCTTTTTTTTTTTTTTTTTTTCTCTGAGGTAGGTTCTCACTCTAGCTCAGGCTGACCTGGACTTCACTATGGAGTCTCAGGGTGGCCTCCAACTCACAGTGATCCTCCCACCTCTAACTCCCAAATGCTGGGTTTAAAGGTGTGCACCACCACGCCTGGCTCACCAATCTATCATTTTTAAATGTTATCTTAGTTTTGTAAAAGAAGCCTCACCCCCAGAATTAAACCACATGTGTAAAAGTTTGTTTCTCATTGGGGTGGGATGGGGTCACCTTCAAGATGAGAAAGATGAATGGGCCAGGAAGGCCCACCTAGTAATGGCCCAGGGGACACAGGTGGTACCAGGTATGGCCGAAGGCTATGCAGCCACATTTCCTGGAACATAGGCCTATGGGGCTTGGTGGGCTGAGACAGAATCAGCCCCACATCCTGGAACTTAACTTGGTGGCTGGGGAACGAATGGCACTGGCTAGATATCCTGGGTAGGAAGGCTGCTGCCCTTTGAGAGCGGTGAGCCCTGGAACCTGGAAGGGATAGGGAACAGGAAGGAACTTCCCTTGTGGCAGAGCTGTCACTGGGTGCTCTCCCTTCTTAGATCCTGGTGAAGACCATGATTCGCAAGCGCTCCTTTGGGAACCCCTTTGAGTGCAGCCGGCGGGAGGAGCGCTCCTTGTCAGCACCTGGAAATCTGCTCATGTGAGTGTCTCCCACCTTTCTCTCAGATTGGGGGATAGACTTGGAGACCTTTCCAGCATACTGGGGACCTCAGCAGCCATTGGCTTTGCTCTCACTACATCCTGGGCTCTGCCAGCATCCGTGAGATGCCAGTTGTCTTCACTGAAGTGTCACCTTCCTTAGGGAATTCATGCTTCCACTGGGGGTGTCTGGGCCATAGCACTCTGTAGCCCCACAAGCACTGGTGTTTTAGGGGGACTGTTAGGCCCTGTGATGGGTGAGTCACGAGATCTTGCTTGGGGAGTTTCCATGTTAATACAGAGACAGGTCCACCCGCTTGCTGAAAAAGATGGCCCTCGTCCTGGCTCTGTAGCCGGTGCTGGGGTCTGCTGCTCTGGGTGGGTGGTGGGCATTCCAAGGGTCCCTTCTTACTTCCCTTTTCCCTCCCTCTGGCAATTCCAGCAAAAAAACAACCAGAGAGTGGGAGCCCCTGTCTGAGCCAAAGGTAACTCCTGCCTGCCTGCCTGTGCCTTCGCCTCCCCTCTGCAGGGGCCTGGGGGCGGGGCAGCTGCAGAGCACGGGGGTGTCTCCTCCTGGCAGTTACACCTTCTAGCTCAGGCTTCTGTGTCTCCTTCACTGAGGGCTTCCAGGGTTAAATTGAGGGGCTTGGGCCCGACGGTGGGTGTGCATGTGGGCTATACTGCAGTGCATGGCGCTCCACTGGGAATGCCTGTGAACTCACCAAGGCCTTCAGGCCCAGCTGAGCACCCGCGTACTTCATGCACGTAAATGGCATTAAAACTGTGTTGCTGCACCGGGATGCTCACTGATGTGTGCATGGTCAGAGTGCAGAGCAGGCCTGCTATGCTCCATGGCTCTACAGTAGGGCTCCTCAGCACCTACTCCTCTCTGGTGGGTTAAGATCTAGAAAATAAGTCTTCTGCTGGTTAGCCCATGAAGGATCTGAACTTTTCCCCTCCTGCTCAGCCGTCTTTCCATACGTGCAGGCCAGTGTTACCTCCCAGGACAGATGAGTACTTCTGTCTTTGCAAAACTGAGTGGACCTGGTTGGCAACTCTGCTGCCATTTTTGCCCCTTCTGCCTGCAGCAGGGTTGAGATGCCAGTATCCTCACTGTCACTGAACATGGGCACTCCCAAAGCAGTTATTTCCCAGCACTTGGGAGGTCAAGGTAGGAGACTGCTATGAGTTTGAGGCCATCCTGAGACTACATAGTGAATTCCAGGTCAGCCTGAGCTACAGTGAGACCCTAGCTCAAAATACCCTCCACCACAAAAAAATAGCAGCTTTATTAAGGGTTGAGGCTGTAGCTTCTTGGTAAGAGAGCTGGTCTACCGTGCACAAGGCCCTAGGTTTCATTCCTAGCAGTGCAAAACAAAAGCATTGACTTTATTGTACTGATAATTTATGTACCATAGCCCACCCATTTGAAGTATATGGTATAGTCATAGTTGGCAGTTACCACAGTGGAAGCCCAAAACCAGACCTTGCCCTTCTGAGCTATTTCCACCCAAATTTCCTATTTCCCACCATTAACTAACCTTCCATACTTTCATATCTTCTACTAAAAAAAAATTTTTTTTTACCTATTTTGGACATTTGCTTTTTTTTTGGGAGGGGGGACAAGCCCAACAAACTGACCTTTTTTTTTTTTAATGTGAGAGAGAGAATTGGTGCACCAGGGTCTCCATCCATTGCAGTCGAACTCCAGACATGTGCAACCCTTGTGTGGCCTTTTGCACTGCATCACTTTGTGTGTCTGGCTTACGTGGAACCTGGAGAGTTGAACATGAATCCTTAGGCTTCGCAGGCAAATGCCTTAACTGCTAGGCCATGTCTCCAGCCTGACATTTGTGTGCTTTCTCCCTCTGTGTCTGTCTGTCTGTCTGTCTGTCTCTCTATACATACACACACACACACACACACACACACATAATATTTTTACTTACTTATTTAAGAGGAGGGGGAGGGAGAATATGTTGCCAGGGCCTCCTGCCATGCTAAATGAACTCTAGATGCTACTTTGTGCATCTGCCTTTACATGGGTACTGGGTAATTGAACTCAGACCATCAGGCTTTACAAACAAGCACTTTTAACCACTAAGCAATCTTTCTAGTCTGACATTTCCTTTAAATAGTCATACATATGTGGCTTTTGTGTCTGGTTTCTTTCCCTCAGTGTCACATGTCATGGTGCAGCATGTCAGCATTTCATTCATTTTTATGAGTGAATAATATTCAGATGGGCCACACTTTGTCTATCCACTCATCCATCAGTGGACATTGTCTTTGTGTTGTGGCTGTCACAAAGGAACGGTGCTGCGTGAACATGAGTGTACAACTGGAAACTGTTCCACTTTGTTAGCAGTTGGCTTGAGAGCAAACCTATTGGCTGCCTATACCTTGGGAGCCAGGGCTTATGTAGTGATCTAGGAGAATACTTGTTTGTTTGGGAATTGTTTGTGCTTTTGAGAGAAGCCAGCTGTCCAGAGTAGAGCCAGGGAGTTGCATGAGCACTCACAATAACATGTGCTTTTAAGCAGCCCTGGTCTTCACCTCGCTCCCAGATGGCTCTGCTCTAGGCTTGAGTGGAAGCCTTTCCTCAGCTCTTTTGTTCTACTCTCCATAAGGTCAGCCATTATGTTTCCTACCTGTGAACAAGGCTGCCCTCCCTCTTCCCCTCCCCTCCCCTTTCAGTGCTGAGGACCGAACCGAGGGTCTTACACTTTTGAGGCAAGTGCTCTTCCACTGAGCTAAATCCCCAACCCTCTTTGTTTCTTTTTTATTTTCAGTGTAATCAGAATTGCAAGATACCAACAGAATGAGCTTGGCTCACAGGGCTTCAATATCCCTTTAGCCCCTCATTGGTTGTCCCAGCAACATTTGGGGCTCCCTGCCTGCAGCCCATGGGAGCGCCTAGAATTTATCGGGTCATGAGAGACCCTGGACTGAAGCCTGCCTGCTCTTTGCAGCCAGACTCAGTCTGGATCAGCTGGCAGCTTCGAGGGTAGAACCTGAGGACCTGATTTCATATCTAGGAGCAGCTTTTACTTGCCCAGGAGCTTTCATCTCCTGTTCTGTGTCAGGAACATTAAAAGCCAGATAATGATTTTCACTTGATCTTAACCACAAGCCAATAGATAATGTGATTTTCAAAGAGACATTTCTTCCTAGGTCTGTGCAGACATCATGATATCCCCTGCTTGGGGACAGGGCTTACAAATCGTTGTTGGGAATGATGGACAATAGCCCTGAGTGGGGAATCTGGTAGCTTTCCTTATAAGCTTTAGAGGCCAGGGGCTGGACCCCCTCCTTAGAGATTGACCCTCCCTTCTAATGAAACTTCATTTATTGCTGTCACAGAAGGCAGCTTTAGTGGGTATGGTGAGCTCTTCAGTGACACAAGGACTTTACTGAGAAGGGAGGGCCTTGCCTTCTTTCCAAGGTCTGCCCTTGAGCTGGGTGATTGCTGGTAACCTTGCCTGAAGGCCTGCATATTCCAGCCCAGCACGCAGGCCCTGCCACTGCCCTAGGAGCGTAATTGGGAGTGACAGGACAAGCATCACAGCTTCTGTTCCATAGGAATTTCTAGCTTAGAGGAACAGGAGAGCCCAGGGCCCTCAGATTCTCAGAAAACATGCCCCACTGTGGGACCTGCCTTCTACAACTGTGACCCATGCAATGATTTGGGGTGTTACATAGTTTAGCATCTGTTCTGTAGCTCCTTGTTATTTTTGGCACATCTTGCTCCCAGTTTCCACAGGCAGAAGAATTGAAGGGAACAAGAGTAAAGGGAGAGCAGGTAACGGTTATCACATCCCAGGTGGTGAGAGATGACACACTTGGGCAGATGGTGTGCAAAGGGGG
The DNA here is from genome assembly GCF_020740685.1 of Jaculus jaculus. Taxonomy (NCBI): domain Eukaryota; kingdom Metazoa; phylum Chordata; class Mammalia; order Rodentia; family Dipodidae; genus Jaculus; species Jaculus jaculus. Next base: position 25,055,538 of record NC_059114.1, read on the forward strand.
GGTACAGGTCAGGGCTCTGCCATCATTTTTCTGAACCTTAATGCTGGTTTTCTGTTCGGTGCTCAGGAAGCAAGGCAGCGAAGACAGCCTCCGAGGCCCCGAGCCAGCCCCCGTGGGGGAGGAGGAAGTACTCTTGTGAAAGGTGGTCCCCATGTGGAAAGTTGGGGAGCTCCAGCCCCCAGCTGCCCTGCACCCATGCCTCCACTGCAGCCCGAGGAGGCAATGGAGCCGGAGTAGCTGCCTGGACCACTCGACCTCACATGCCTGGCTGTGTGGCGCCACACAGGGCTGCTGCACCCTGCGTTTCCATAGTAGCATGTCCTACGGAAACTGAGCACATGTGTAGAGCCTTGACTGTCATCTCTGGTTATTTGTTTGTTTGTTTTTTTTTCTTTGTTGTTTTAAGGGGACACACACACACACACACACACACAAACCGACTCCATGACGTCCACTTTGGCCGCTGGCTGGCCAGACCAGCGGGTGTTAAGGAGTTGCAGACCTGAACCCTTGTGCATTTTGGGACAATTGCTTTGTAAAATGTTTTTATGCCAAAAATCCTTCATTGTGAATTCAGAACCATGTCAGATGTACCAAGTGAATGTGTGTGTGGTTTGAACTGCATGGAGAAGTGAGCAGGGAAACCCCCAGGGGCTGGGGCCACAGAGTATGTGGCTACATTTGAGAGGGAGTGAAAGGTTGGGTGTGACCTGTGTACACGCCAAGCCACGGCACCTTCCCAACTGCGGAAGAACAGGGCTAGCCCTCAGTAGCTGCAGGGAGCTTTGATGCAACTTATTTGTAAGAAGGACTTTTTACTTTTTTATGGGTAAAATTATAGTCAGGAAACTGAAAGGGCTTGAAGTTTAAGTGCTCTCAAAGGGGATTTCACAACCCTAGGAAGGCACTCGGCAGCTCTGGTGGGAAAAGGTTTGTCTAGAGGGCTCAATGCATTTCTTTATGTCAGCTGCTCAAAGTGGGTTTCTGAGATCAGCTGAGCTCTGGTAAATCTCTTTGTAAAATGATAAAAACTTCAGGGTGAAATCCTACACTTCCATGTATATTACATGGGTTAAGACTCAAGTCTCTAACTGGACTGAACTCTAAAGAAGTTCAGAAATTACATAATCGAGCTTCCAGGTTCTTTGTTGTGGCTTCCGGCGCGCCATCAGAGTGAGCACGGATGAAACCCATGCCTGTCCATCTGCGGCTTTGCATGTCTGTTGCGTGTGTGCTCTCGGGACTGCTAAGGTTTTGTTTTCATCCTCAATATTAACCAATTTCCCGTGGGACACTTGGGACATACTATCACTTGGCTGAGGCACAAATGGCCATCCTTAGGGTCAAAGCTTTAGTAGGGTTCTTGTAGTGGCATTGGGGCACCCCTGTAGAGAAGCTTGTTGGAACCTGAAGCATTCTCAGGGGACAAGGGAGCCAGGCTTGTCAAGGGACATTCCCCTTTCATAGCCCCATAAGCCTAGAGAGCACAAGTTAATCTTGTTGACTTGTAAACAATGTTGGAAGCATGGCGGAGGTTTGGGGGTGACTGCCCAGAGCCTCACGGGGTGAATATGAAGTTTAAGGAGGAATGCAGGCTCTGCTCCCCAGTGCTTTGAGGGGATCTGGTTAAAATATGGTGTCATGTCAGGACCATGGCTCAGAAGACTGCTGTCCTGTAGTTTCTATTCATGAGCCTAGGTGAGGCACTTCCTGAGAGACAGAACAAGACCTGTGTGTCCAGCCACTTGCAGAGTCCAAGCGTTCTTGGCTTCCATAGAGTTTCTTAAGCTCTTGACCGTAGTTTAACCAGACTTTTTGCTATCGCATAAGCAGTTAGAATTAGGGCATGCTGGTTCTGAAGGGCAAAGACTCCAGTCTTGGGAGGCCCCCTTACTTGCTTGCATTGTCTTTGTGACCTAGTTTTCCTCTTGCCCTTCTGCTTTAAATTTATGGAGAAACAACCCAATAGTTCCACCCCTCTGGCAACAGATGGGGTTTGACTAGTTTGCAATAAAGCACCTTGTGGTGGTTAAAGCCAACAGGTCCTTAGGCTCAGTCCCAGCATGGACTTTGGCCTGGCCGCGTGGCCTACCTGCCCAAGGAGAGCAGGCAGCATGCAGAAACTTGCAGAACTTTCTTCCTATGTTTACACAGCCACATTGGGTGATACCATTTCTCCCCTCCATGGAACTTCAGGAAGCACCTGACTATTCAGGCAGGTGGTTTTGGGAAGTCCACATTGATTAACTTTTTTTCTTTTTCACCAAAGAAAGCTGTGGAAAGGAACTGCCCCTCCCTCCATGTAAAGTACAAGCAGACCTGGCTGTAACTATGTCATTAGAGCACAAACATGGAGTTTTCTGCGGCTGGCTCTGCCAGGAAAGGGCAGAAGCTGGCTTCTCAATTGGACAGATTGGATGCCGCCCATAGTTCCTTTCCACTGCTGGCTCGTGTGTGGACCAATGTGGTGTAAGCAACTGCAGCCTGCACCTGTCACCTTGAAGGAAGCACAAGACTCACCCTCCTTTCTCTTCTCATCTTTCCCACCTTCCCTGTACAATCCCACAGGTGCCAGTGACCTGACACCTTTTGGAGCCCCTTATCAGCTGCCACCTGTGGCTGCAGAGGCCATTTGCTATATCTGGTCTGGCCTTTCCATGGGGCAGAGCTCCTGTCCCCAAACCTTTCTGGAACTCCTGTACAGGTTGGCACTAGGCAAGCCTGTGGCTCTCACCACCTTCCAGAGGGGAGCTTCACTCTGCTGATGGCAGAAACAGAACCTCCACTTGCTTCCAAGGTGCTAGGGAAGGTCTCAAGCTTGTTGGTTTTCATCTTTCTCCAGCTTAATGGGTCCAGTTTCTTGGGACTTTGAACTTTTCTATCTGTGATTTATTCAATGCCCGATGCTTCTGTTTGATTCCTGATCCTTTCTACTATGCATTTTCCTTTTATCAGGTGTACAAAGTTAAATACTGTGTATTTATCACTTACAAGTACATGAACTTAAAAGATAAGCCTTCAATGTTTTTCCACAGATGATTAAGCTCTGTAAACTTGAAATAAACAGACAGCAAAATGGTGCAAAGCCTGCGCCTCTGGGGTTTTTTGCTTGCTTGGTCATTCCTTCAGGCCATCTGTCCTTACATAGGGTTTCCTTCCTTAGGCTGGCAGCAGGTCATATGCCCAAGTCAAGAGTAATGAAGCCAACAGATGTAGGACATGCCCTGGGACATTACTGCTCAGTGTGGTCTGAGACCTGTGTCTGGGAATATCTAGAAGCAGGGCAGAATGCATGTGCTATAGCCCAGCGCAAACTGCTCCCAAGTGACCCAGCCACAAGATGAAGTGTGAAGGTAAGGGCAGGATCTTGGAAGGCTGAGCAGCCAGCAGTATTTTCCATCCGATGAGAAATGTCCTGTGGGTTGGGTCCATTGTGTGACACTCTATCCCCATCACCTGTGAGCTGAAGTCGGCTGTCAGAGGCCTTGACTTTGTTAGCAAAGCACCTGAGCCCCAGCATCCTGAGGGGTTTCATGCCTGTTCTCACGGTTTTGGGATGCTTCCAGGCTGGAGCCTGGGGCTCCTTGCATTTCAAATGTGACTCTAGGATGTGAGGGTGATCTGGCTGCGACATCTGTCACCCCATTGATCTCCAGGGTTGACTCGGCTGATCTGGCTGGCCAGGCAGGTGTCCCCTTCCTCCTTCACTGCTAAATGTGCGTCCCTCCCAAAGCTGCGTGCTTGGTCGCAGAGGATGACCTTCCCCGAATAAAGGAGGACCAGTCTTCAGTCAGGGGTATACGAGCAGCTGTGCTCCCCTGCTACAACCTCCAAACAAGCTCTCCAATGTGACTCTACTCCATGGCATTGTTCTCCTGGCTTTGAATTTAACTTTCCTACTGTAAGGGATCAGCAGGTGAAGTCTGAGAGTCCTGTTCCATGCTGCATAAAAACAGTGATGAACTTTGGCCTGTTGCCTGGGTGATGGCACAAGCCTGTAATCCCAGCACTTAGAAAACTGAGGCAAGAGGATGGCAAGTTCAAGACCAGTTTGGGCTACATAATAGGACTCTTGTCTAAGGAAAGGAAGGAAGAAAAGAAAGAGATTGGTGAGAGTCATGAGATTTCTATTCAGAATGTCCACTGAGGATCTGAGAACAGAGAAGAAATGCACAGATAGATGTAGGGGTCTCAGAGAAGTCCAGAAACCCAGTGATGGACATGATTTTGAGAATCTTACTTAAGTTGCATCAGGGTGTGCCAGCAAGTGGGGATATAGCCCAACACAAGATGACTTAGGAGAGCGAAGTAAGCAATGCCTTCCAACATCCCCCTCAACTGGTATTTGCATTCTGTTTTAGAAAAGAGAAGTCAGAGCTAGGTGTAGTGGCACTCACCTTTAATCCCAGCAGAGGTAGGAGGATCGCTGTGAGTTTGAGGCCAGCCTGAGACTACATAGTGAATTCCAAGTAAGCCTAGGCTAGAGAGAGACGCTACCCAAAAAATTCACCCCCTACTCCAAAGCGCACCACCATCTCTCCATAGCCTGCAAGATAGTGAACACACTCTGTATCTTAGCTTGTGTGTACTACAGTAATAAAGTACCCAAGTCTAGCTAGTTAGCAAAGAACAGAAATTTATTTCACACAGTCCTGCAGGTTGGGAAGTCCAAAATCATGATGCCAACAAGGTCAGGGTCTAGTGAGGACTGCTGTCTGCTTCCAAGGTGGTAATTAGAAGCTGGAAGGGCCACAAAGAGGAGAATTTCCTGTTCAGCCCTTTTAAAAAATATTTATTTGATCCAGGCGTGGTGGTGCATGCCTTTAATCCCAGCACTTGGGAGGCAGAGGTAGGAGTGAGTGAGTAAGAGGCTAGCCTGGGCTAGAATGAGATCCTACCTTGAAAAACAAAAAAAAAAAAAAAAAAAAAAGGAATTCATGATGATTCAATCCCCTCCCAGAATCCCTACTTCATACTTTGTACTGGGAATTCACTGAGTTTCCTACACTTGTTTTGTTTTTCAAGGTAGGGTTTCACTGTAGCTCAAGCTGACCTGGAATTCAGTATGTAGTCTCAGGGTGGTCTTGAACTCACAGCGATTCTCCTACCTCTGCCTCCCGAATGTTGGGATTAAAGGCATGCACCACCATGCCCGGCCTACACACAGATTATTTGGGAGACATTTCAGGCATCACCATTCCTAAAACTTCTAGTTCTTTTTAGCTCTATTTGTGTTCAAGTAAGGTTTTTTTTGTTTTGTTTTTAAAAGACTACACAAACTGGGGCTGGATAAATGGCTCAGCAATTAAAAGTGCTTGCTTGCAAAGTCTGACAGCTTGGGTTCGATTCCCTAATACCCACGTAAAGCCAGACACACACAATGGCATATGTGCCTAGAGTTCGTTTGCAGCACACCCATTCCTCCCGTCTGGCTTGCAATTAAAAAAATAAAACAACAAAAGATTACCCAAGCCAAAGCTCCTTGGTACTTACGAAATGATGCACAGTAGGGATGGGGCAGGGGGTGAGGGGGATGGTGGTGGAGCAGGCTGCTTTCCTTGGAGGCATCCTGAACATTTGATACAGAAGTCAGTGTGAAATTGTGAAGTCACAGCTGGAAATAGCTCCATTCACACCTTTGGCAAGACAGGTGCAGGTGGAACCATTTTGATTTGGAAGTCTGTGACTAATGGGGAGGGGAGAGGACAAGCCACTTCCCTGAAATTGTGTCACCTATAGAATAATAGTCTTTACATAAAAAGATCAGTACAGGTGAGAAGCCAGTATAGAAAAACAAGCAGGTATACTCTGCAGGAGTGCCACCCAATTCTCACCCAGAATTCTCAGGCCTGAAAGAAGTTAAAGTAGAAAAAAGTTGCCAGAATTCCTGAAGCAAGGACTGGGGTGTAGCTCAGTGCTAGAGACTTACCTAGCACGCACAAGACCCTGAGTTGGGTCCCTACACCCCAGAACAACAAAACCTTGTCATAGGCAGCCGTGGTGTTCGCGGGTCCAGCCAAAGGAGGCTGAGACTAGAGAAAGCTTGAGAGGCAAAAAGGGGAAGTGTATTCTGGTTGTTTTGAAACACAAGTTCCTCGGTTGCAGGGGCTTACTGCGGGCAGTCCTGTGTACAGGCTGTCACCAGGAGGACAGTGCCACTTAGAATTGCTGACTGAGGCTGCAGTTAGGGCGTGGCTGTTCCTGGGTGCAGCCTTCACTGCAAGGTTTCTCCCCGCACACCTTCCTGGCTTTGGCTTAGGACTCCATGTGTATAATGACAATCTTCACACCAGGAAGGAAAGTTGCAGCACATACTATGAGACGACACAGGCAAGGGTTTTAAAAAAGTCATTTGTTTTAATGTTTGGTCCCCAATCATCTTGCCATAGCTGTTCTCAAAGGGAAAACACCTAGTGAGTGCAAAGACAGGACCCGATGAAGCCTAGACCTGATAATGGCCCGGTGACAACACGGGGAAGGACTTCCTTTGTAAAGTGCTTGAACGGTTTGCTGTGCTTCAGACCTGTCCAGGAAGACTTGAAGATGAGCTTCTAAGAAAAGCCATTTCTGGAAGTTTTGGGAGAAAATGCCAGTCCCGTAGGCCAGAGCAGCACTGCTGACCTTGGGCTGGTTGCTAGCCCCAACCCTCCTGTGTTGTGGCGACAACAGAGGGACCTAGCCAGCAGTAGAGCAGGGATCCATAAGGAGTGGCTGAGTGAACTGTACACAAAAATAAAATTAGAAAATGGGCATGGAGGCTGAGGCGGGCGGAATGCCTTGAGTTTAATGCCAGTCTGGACATAGACTGAGACGCTGTCTCAAAAGGCAAAAACAAACGAACCCCATAGGAGACAGGTGTCATAGTGAACATCTGGAATCCCAGAAGTCAGGGGGAAGATCTCAAGTTGGAGGCCAGCCTGGCCTGCATGGTCTCAAAATAAAAAAAAATAAAGACCAACACAGCACAAGAATTGCTGGGCAACCCTGAGTACTTGTGGAGTGGAGACTGAATTTGAATCTGGAACCTTCTCTGGGGTGACACAGCAGCTATTTCTCCCTTCTCACTATGCTTGGGTGAAGGCCATGGAGAGTCCCGGTGTAGAGTAAGCATCACTGGTCCATCTCCCCAGCAAGACCCTGCAAAGAAGGATAAGCAGGTTCCTTACAGCCAGTACACACTGCCCTGAGAGCTCACTCCCACCACCAGGGCCAGGCCAGTCCTTCACAATGGAGAGGCCCGCTCATCCTGGAGCAGGAGTCTCACAGTGTGGGACAGAACCCTTGTTACGCAAGACGAATTTAAGTGTTGTATGAAGATGGGTGGTGGTGTACTATCCATTATCATAATCAACTCAAGATGTCACTAATTAAAACAAAAAGACTGGGCTAGAGATATCTTAGTGGCTAAGCGCTTGCCTGTGAAGCTTAAGGACCCCCGTTCGAGGCTTGATTCCCCAGGACCCATGTTAGCCAGATGCACAAGGGGACACACGTATGTGGAGTTTCTTTGCAGTGGCTGGAGGCCCTGGTGAGCCCATTCTCTCCCTCTCTCTATCTGCCTCTTTGTCTGTTGCTCTCAAATAAATAAATAAAAGTAACCAAAAAAATATTTTAAAAAGAGACCATCTGAAGAGAAGCCAGAAGCAACTTGTAGAACAGGTGGTCTAGAGGTGAAGCAGGTGCTGTTCCTGTGTGGGTGATGAGTTAGTGGGCAGCTAAATGGCACCAGCCTTTGTAGGAGGGCCTCACCAGACAAGCCCAGGGTTCTCAGATGCCCAGACTTATTGCCTACGACTGGAAGATCCCTACCTGCTCATAGTCTTCAACATATTTATATTTCTTCTCCCGATAGTAGTATCTTTTCTTCATGCAGTAGAGGACTATGACATCACAAAGCACCGTTGCCTGAATTTAGCACAAGGAGAGAATGAGCCAGGATGCTGTTTGGTTTTGCTGCCTTGTGTGTCCTTTTCCCTTGAAAGCTAGGATCTTCTACTGGAAAGGAAGGGTTCCCCATCTCTCTCGAGAAGACTGGGCCCCAAGGGGCTTGATCTTGGAGATGGATGGTAGAGGAGGGGAAGGAAGCCTGAGGGAGGGGTTCAAGGTCTAGGGGAAGGATATCAACTAAGCCACTGACCACTGAGAGAGGCCAGAAGGGACAATCACTCACCACCCCCAATAGTGCCAAGCCAGAGCCAATGTTGATCATGGTAGGGATGATGTCAAATTTCCCAGCCTGTGTTAAGATGAGAGTAGAAGAGAGTTCTGACAGGGGTAAGTAAGACCAAAAAAATAGCCCCTGTCCCAGTGGGGTAAAACGAGGGCCAACCTTTCCAAATACGATGATATCAAAGCGGATGCCATACGCCTTGATGAGTGTGCGCTGCTCATTGCCAGTGTGGTCCCTGAAGTACTTGGCAAACCTGGGAGAAAGGGGTGTTGGCTGGGGGAAAGGGCATAGACCAGACCAGATTCTGGGTCCTGGGAGGGCTGTCAGAGGAGGACCCGAGTCCCTCACACAGATGGTCCTGGCTGATGAGTTGCTATGCCTGCTTAGCAGAGACCAAACACCTCAAGACAGTCTCCCAGCTATCGTGGTGGTGAGGGGGACAGACCTAGCTGGAGAAGCACAGGACCACTCCTGTCATCAGTGTCCTCGAGATGGTGTAAGCCCCACCCTTTTATTGTGAACGTCTGTTCTGATAGTCAAGCAGTTATTTCCAGGACTTCACTGCAGGTTGGGGTCGGAGCCAGCCACAAAATTTGCAGCACTGGTCCACGGCCTTGGCTCCTGATATGACATGCAATGTCTCAGTAGTTCTCCTCATCTACCATCGGATATATATATATAATCCAGATTGAGATTGCACAGTGTCATACAATTCACCCACTAAAGTACAGTATTGAAGCTGGCTATGTTGGCACATGCCTGTAGTAATAGTACTCCAGAAGCTGAGGCAGAGGGATTGCACTGAGTTTGAGGACAGCCGGGGCTACATCAGCCCTGTTTCCAAAAAAATAAAAAATAAAAAGTATAGAACGCAGTGGTTATTAATGTGTTCACAGATTAAAAGCTACCAGTCTGGGCTGGAGAGATGGCTTAGCGGTTAAGCGCTTGCCTGTGGAGCCTAAGGACCCTGATTCAAGGCTCAATTCCCCAGGGCCCACGTTAGTCAGATGCACAAGGGGGCGCACGCGTCTGGCGTTCGTTTGCAGTGGCTGAGGGCCCTGGCGTGCCCATTCTCTTTCTCTATCTCCCTCTTCTCTATGTCTGTTGCTCTCAAATAAATAAATAAATAAAATTAAAAATAAAAAGCTACCAGTCAACTTCGGAACCTCTCGTCACCTCTAAAAGCAACCTCATTCCCTTTAGCTCTACCATGCCCCAGCCTCACCACCCAACCAGGACTCCACACCTAAGCCCCCTGGTCTGCAGCTTTTCATATGCAGGTGAGGCTGGTGCAAGCAAGGCCAGGGGCTGGGGATTTGGGGGCTTCATCAGCTTTGTTCTAGGTTCCACCCCAAGTGTGAGGTCTCCAGAGAAGTTTCTATTAGAATCCTGAGATGGAGCCACCACAGATGTAACACCCAGGGAAAAGTTCAAATCGCTACCCTACCTACCACCCGTAATGGCATGGTTGCACAGGTATTCTCGTGGAACGTGTATTTGATACCGCATGACATGTTACCACAAGAGGGAGCCCCAGGCAACACAAGAGCCTGTTGACACACTCAGGAGTCCGTGGCACAGAAAAAGATGCACATAGCTACAAATTTAGGGGCTTCAAGGAAATGGAAAAGATGTTCCTGGGTCTCTCATCGGATGTCCTGGGCTTAATAGTGTTTTGCCCCAGAATTTCATGTACACACAGGACCTGCAAATATGACCTCAACTGGAAATAAGATCTTTGCAGATGGAAATAGTTAAGATTAGTCAGGTCATACTGGATTCAGGTGGGTCCTAAATCCAACATGACTAGTGTCTTCGAACAAGAAGCTGGGCCAGGTGTGGTGGTGCCTTTAATCCCAGTGCTCTGGAGAACCAAGAGGTAGGAGGAGTTCCTGGAGGGAGAGGCAGGAAGCAGCTCCAAGTCATCCTCGGCTATGAGGCCAGCTGGGGGCCACATGAGACCCGGTCTCAAAAGAGCAAAAATGAAGAGAAGGACAGGACATGCAGAAGGAAGACCATAAGACCACAAGACACATGTATGAGCCAAGGGTTACTTGTAGCCATCAAAAGCATGAAGAGAAGCCAGGCGTGGTGGCGCACACCTTTAATCCAGCACTCAGGAGGCAGAGGTAGGAGGATTGCCATGAGTTCGAGGCCACCCTGGGACTCCATAGTGAATTCCAGGTCAGCCTGGGCTAGAGTGAGACCCTACCTCAAAAAAAAAAAAAAAAAAAAAACAAACGTGAAGAGGCAAGGAAGGATCTGGCCTGAGCAGGAGCATAACTGTGCAGACACTTGGCTTTCAGAACTGTGAAACAAAAAAAAAAGTCCTCAGCCCCTGCAACCAAACTCAAGACGCTTGCACCACCTAGTGGACATATGTGACCTTGTGCTTGCCTCACCTTCATGCCTCTGGGTAACATGGGATCTGGAGAGTTGAACATGGGTCCTTAGGCCTTGCAGGCAAGTGCCTTATCTGCTAAGCCATCTCTCCAGCCCAAGGCTAGCATTTTCAATAGGAAAATATAAGCATATGTGTAGGCTTTTTTTTAAAAGACAGGGTCTTGGTAGGGAGCCCAGGCTGGCTTTGAACTTGTGTTCTTCCTGTCTTAGCTTCTCAAGTGCTGAATTATACATGTTTGCCATTGTTCCTAGCTTGAGCACAGGCCTTTCTTGAGCTTAAAACCTGCATCCTCCACATGCCGGAGACTCTAGGGCAAGTTCAACCATTGAGAGCCAGGCCCCATAGGCCTTTGGATGGAGTGTCACAAGCACCCCACTCCACACAACAGTGAGAAAGGTTATGGCCAATGCTGGCTGGTCCTAAGTCGCCAGCTTCTCCCAGCTGCCCTGAAAATCTCAACACATTTCTGGCAGCATGAGGAGTAATGAGCAGTAAGGAGCTCTCATGGGCCAGGACACCACAAAACAAAGCCTGCTTGGAACTCTGCCCGGCACCTGGCCTGCCTATCTCGGACCAATGATACACACCTTGTCCTGAAGGGTACCAGTCATTCTCCAACCCATGAGTGACAGCCCAACCTCACACCTACCTGAAATTGTAGCCAGGAGACACATTGTGGTCGAGGTCCCGGGTGTCGAGGCGCCGGAAGGAATACCTGGGCAGGCAGAGGGAGGCAGCTCTGTCCAGGTTGCAGTCCCAGTTGACCTGGATACCCATGATGCCTCCCTGTGGAGGGAGCAGTGGACACAGAGCGAGCTGAAGTCAGAGGTTGCCCAGGTCCAAGCCGTGGCCTGGACAGTGTGAGAAAAGCCAAGCTGGCACCTACCTCGATGGCCATGTCCTGGAAGCTGTGTCCTGCATTCTCCACGATTTTGCCAAGACGGAATATAGGACAGAAGGGATCCGTTCGAGCGTCATAAATGCATGACTTGAGGTAGGTGGTGGTGATGTTGGGAAGGATATTTCTCCTTAAGTTGGGGAGGAAACAAAATCAGAGCAAGGGAAATCTCATGGAAGAGCCAGAAGTTTCTCTAAAATGCTTAAGGACTCATACGCCTGGCCACCCACCACTTACTTGCTGAAATTAAATTTGGGGTACCAGATGTTGTTTTTCACCAACAGAGTGAAGTTTTCTGCAGCCTTTAAAAAAGCAGGTCTGAAAAAAAATTGTAACGTTGTTATTAAAATTACCAATGTGAAGCTGAGCGTGGTGACGCACACTTTTAATCTCAGCACTCAGGAGGCAGAGGTAGGAGGGTCACCGTGAGTTCAAGGCCACCCTGAGACTACATAGCGAATTCCAGGTCAGCCTGGGCTAGAGTGAGACCCTACCTCGAAAAACCAAAAAAAAAAAAAAAAAAAAAAGTGCCTACTGACATAGGTGTGTTACTATTTCTGAAACATGATTTACAGTGTCTCTTTGTCAAGGAGAAATTGAAACAGCACTGGCAGATTGACTCTTCTATCTAATAATTCTGGAAGGACGGGGCTTCTGGCCAAGGCAGCAGGCAGTGAGCCATTGCTAAGGAGGGCCCTGGCTAATGGCCTCAGGGAAATCATTCCACAGCAGGTGCTGGTCTCCAGGTTGCCTCCTCAGGTGTTCTTGGGGAACAAATGCTCCACAGATCTGGTTCTACAAGGTGAGGTCACCTGCAGGCTGCAAAGGGCACCACAGTTGCCTGCCAGCTGGTTTACAGCCTCCTCAGAGGTGCCACGTCAGCTCTGGACTGACAATACAAGTTGAATCTGTCCGTAAGGTTTTTCTTTCCTTTTTTAAAAAAATTTTGTTTTTATTTATTTATTTATTTGAGAGCGACAGAGAGAAAGAGGCAGAGAGAGAGAATGAGCGCGCCAAGGCCTCCAGCCACTGAACTCTAGACGCGTGCGCCCCCTTGTGCATCTGGCTAACGTGGGTTCTGGGGAATCGAGCCTCGAACCGGGTCCTTAGGCTTCACAGGCAAGCGCTTAACTACTAAGCCATCTCTCCAGCCCTCTTTTCTTTTTTATCTTTATGTTTTGTTGTTTTTGTTTTTTTTTTTGAGGTAGGGTCTCTCTCTAGCCCAGGGCTGACCTATAATTCACTATATAGTCCTCAGAGTGGCCTTAAACTGCACTTGGGAGGCAGAGGTGGGAGGATCGCTGTGAGTTCAAGGACACCCTAAGTCTACATACATAGCGAGACTCTACTTAAAAAAAATGGCATCTTGCCAACTCTGCAACAGGCGTGAGGCCCCTGAGGGACACGTGCTGATGAAAGCTGAGTGATCACCACTGTATCCAAGTAAAGCCTCAAGCATCTCTTTGGCTCAAGGTCCCCAATAAGTGTGAGAGATTGTAACAGGAGGTTTTCAAACTTCTGTCATTTCCTATACCATCCATACACACTTCCTATGCAGCATCTCAGCATAGGAAGGATCTCATGATTAGCGCATTATTTTCAATTCATAAAACCTAAGTGGAATTCATATAAGATTAACCATTTAAAAATATTTATTTATTTATTTGAGAGAGAAAGGATGGGTGCGCCAGGGCCTCCAAGCCACTGTAAACGAACTCCAGACACATGCACCACCTTGTGCATCTAAGATTAGCCATTTAAAATAAATCAATTCAGCAAGGTATGGTGGCTCACACTAATAATTCCATCGTTGGGGAGGCTGAGGGAGGAGAATCGCTAAATTCAAAAGCCAGCCTGGTGCACGCCTTTAATCCCAGCACTCGGGAGGCAGAGATAGGAGGATCACTGAGTTCAAGGCCACCCTGAGACTACATAGTGAATTCCACTCGACCACGGGTGGGTGGGGGTGGAGCAAGCTTGGGCTATAGCATTAGATCCTGTTTCAAAAAAACAAAATGTAAAGTAAAATGCAATGAATCATTTAGTCCATTTATACTGTTGAACAACTATTACTTCTATTTAGTTCCAGAACAGTCTCCTTACTCCCAGAGGAAACTGAAATTGCATATCCACTAAGCAATTACTGCCTGTCCCCCATCTCTAACCCTTGGGAACAAGCAGTCTACTTACTTTCTATGGGTTTTCCCGTTCTGGGTCTTTCATATGAATAGAATCAGGTAACGCGTGGCTTTGGTGTCTCATTTCTTTCACTTAGTCATGCTTAGTTCCTCTCATTAAGGCTGAGCAATATTCCACTGTACCACACACTGTACTTTGTTTATGCATCCCCTTGCTGGTAGACACTTGAGTTGCTCAAAATTTACTTTTTAAAATAATGAAAATGTCTATTATGATCAACAAATACATCACCTGCCACAAATCAGAGGTCATTAGTGAAATCAAAACAAAACTAGGGCTGGAGAGATGGTTCAGTGGTTAAAACTCTGCCTGCAGAGTCTAAGGACCTGAGCTTGATTCCCCAGTACCCATGTAAGGACAGATGTACAAGGTGACGCATGCATGCATTTGGAGTTTGTTTGCAGGGGCTACAGGCCCTGGTGTGGTTGCTCCCCTCGCTCTCTCAAAGAAATAAAATAACACCATGTAGTGAATATCATTGTCTGGCTGAGGTGTGTATTCTGGGGCTTGTTCTTTGTGAGAAATGGAAATCAGCAAGTGGTTATCAAGGCATCCCAACTCCGTAATTCTTCCTGATTGGGAGGGAAAGGCTGGGGGTGGTGCTGGACAGATGGCTCAGTGGTTGAAGGTGCTTGCTCCTAAGGCCTGACAGCCTGGGTTCAATTCCCCAGTGCCCATGTAAAGGCAGATGCACAAAGCAGTACATGTGTCTGGAATCCGTTTGCAGTGGCAGGAGGAACTGGTGTATCCATTCTCTCTCTGCTTTCAAATTAATAATAAAATATTTTTTAAAAAGAATGGAAATAGGTGTATATTTTAACATTTTTATTTTATTTATTTGAAAGAGAAAGAGGCAGAAGAAAGGTGCTGTTATATACTGTAAGACACAACTACAAGCCACATTGCTTTTTTCTCTTGCATTCATTTCTGTTCTTGCATACATGTGTATGGGTGCACCGGGGCCTCTTTTCACTGACAGCCAATACTAGCCTGTGCCTCATTTTCCGTCCATCCTATGTGGTTGACTTGGAAACCAAACCAAGATCAGCAGGTTTGCAAGCAAGTGCCTTTTACTACTGAGCCATCTTCCCAGCCTCTTTTTTTCTTTCTTCTAATAGGGCTTTGTGATATACCCCAGGCTGGCCTCAAACTTGACATCCTCCTGCCTCTGTCTCCTAAGTGCTGGGATGGTAGGCACATGCCACCACAGCTGGCTCCATATACTTGAAGATTTCCTAGCAGCCACATTTGGAAGTAAAAAGGGAGGCTGGGGAGACAGCACTGTGGCTCGGTTCCCCAGGACCCACATTAGCCAAATGTACAAGGGGGTGCACGTGTCTGGAGTTCGTTTGCAGTAGCTGGAGGCCCTGATGCGCTCATTCTGCCTCTCTCTCTCTGCCTTTCTCTGTCTGCCACTCTCAAATAAATAAAAATAAACAAAAAAAATTTAAAAATTAAAAAAAAAGAAAGAAAAGACCCTATCTCAGGAAAATGAAGAGTAACTAAGGAAGAAACTGCCATCAACCTCCAGCCTCCACATGCACGCACACACGTGGCACGTGCACACAGGGGAACCCACACAATACATGAGACACATGGAAAACAAGAGCGAGAACCCCACTCAGAATTGCTTCCTGTCCGTTATTTGCAACCGACAGCGTTCTGACACACAAGAGTCACCTGCATCCTCACCACAAGGTGCAAACCCTTGCGGCCCCTCTGCCACCGACAGTCATTGCTCTGCTGCTGACAACTGCTGTTCCAGGGCAGTGGGACCCCTTAGACACAAGAGTGTGCAGAAAGCCCCAGCACGTCGAGTCGCATTTGCCTCATCTCCCTTTCCCCACACAGGGTTAGGAACCAGGCTCAGGGGACCTTGGGAAGGACTCACTTTGGCACAACAGCATCATTCTCCACTGGGCACCATGCTGCCACCTCACAGGTCTTCACAGTCTCGTTGAATGGCACGCATTTTCCAGTTTTGACTCCTGTGAGGGAAGGACGGGGCCCAGGTCTATAAGGCTCTCCAGTTTTCTCCCTTTGTGGGGTGCGGTGGGAGCCCCCACAGTATGCTGGGCAGCCGATTCTGAGTGAGTCCACTTCTGGACTTTAGATGTCCAGAAAATGGAACGGGGGCAAGCTGACTACCTAAGGCCTGGTCACATCTTGGCAAACAGATGCCAAAGTGATAGCAGGTAATGACAGGTAGATCCGGGTCATCTGGGGCTCCCACAACACAAGTGAATGCTGAGAGTGTCCCTGGGTCTTACTGTTTTGTTTTTCTCTTTTTTTGTTTATTTTTATTCATTTATTTGAGAATGACAGAGAGAGAAAGAGGCAGATAGAGAGAGAGAATGGGCACGCCAGGGCTTTCAGCCACTGCAAAATAAACTCCAGACACGTGCGCCCCCTTGTGCATCTGGCTAACGTGGTTCCTGGGGAATCGAGCCTTGAACCGGGGTCGTTAGGCTTCATAGGGAAGCGCTTAACTGCTAAGCCATCTCTCCAGCACTTGTTTTTCTCTTTGAGGTACAGTCTCACTGTAGCCCAGGCTGACCTGGAACTCACTCTGTAGCTTCAGGCTAGCCTGGAACTCAGAAATCATCCTACCTTAGCCTTCTGAGTGTTGGGATAAAAGCGTGCACCACCACCACTGGCCTCCTGGGTCCTACTTTTTTTTTTTGGTTGTTTGAGGTAGGGTCTCCTTGTAGTCCAGGCTGACCTGGAACTCACTATGTAGTGTCAGGGTGGCCTCGAATTGAAGATGATCCTCCTACCTCTGCCTCCTGAGTGCTGGGAATAAAGGCGTGCACCACCACGCCCGGCCCCATTTCTTTTTTTTGTAATTTTAAAAAAAAAATGTATTTGATTTACTTGAGCGAGCAAGAGAGAGACAGACAGAAGGAGAGAATGGGTGTGCCAGGACTTTCAGCCACTGCAAACAAACTCCAGATTCATGTGCTACCTTGTGCATCTGGCCTACATGGGTCCTAGGGAACTGAACCTGGGTCTTTTGGCTTTGCAGGCAAGTACCTCAACCACTAAGCCATCTCTCCAGCCCCCTACTCTTTTTCTTAAATATATTTATTTATTTAATTTTAAAAGTACTTTAAAAATAAATAAAATATATTTATTTGAGAGCAACAGAGAAAGAGGCAGATATAGAAAGAATGGGTGTGTGAGGGCCTCTAGCCACTGTAAACGAACTCCAGATGCATGTACCACCTTGTGCATCTGGCTTTATGTGGGTAATGGGAAATCGAACCTGGGTCCTTAGGCTTTGCATGTAAGCACCTTATCGGCTGAGCCCACTCTCTAGCCCCTTGGGTCCTATGCTTACATCAGGCTCCTCTAGGGGCCATGGGGCACTGGAGGATTGGGAGGTTTTTCTTCTCTGGTTCTGGGAATGAGTCCCAGAGCCTCATGCCAGCTACGCCCATACACAGCACTGAACTGCACCCCAGGCTGGGCGATGTCTTTGTCCTGGTGTGGTCCTCTATCGGAGATGCTGCACAGGGTATGTGATCTCACAGGGAGCCGACCTCCTCAGGTCCAGCATCTGCTGAGGGTCCTGGGTGCTGACTCATACCGTTGCTGTGGGTGTCTGCAGAGTTGGCACTGCAGTTGGAGTCTGAATGGCATATGGTGGTCTTATCAGGAATCTGGAAAAAGAAGACTATGAAGACAAGTCGCGCGTGGTCCGGCCCCACACAAGGTTTGCCAAGGGTGGAAAGGTGAGTGTGAGGCCTGAGGCGCTTCCCTACCTCTGGACAGGTGCTCTGTGTCTGGTTGAGGGTGACGATCATGTTGGTCATGATGAAGATGGAGTTCTCTTCCTGCAGAGAAGAGTCCTGTCAAGTCACCTTCCGGAGGTGAGCAGGGGCTGGGGAAATGGCTCAGTGGTCACAGACACTTGCTTGAAAAGCCTGACGGCCTGGGTTCAATTCCCCAGTACCCACGTAAAGCAAGATGCACAAAGTGGCACATGAGTCTGGACTTTGCAGTGGCAGGAGGCCCTGGCATGCCCACTCACTCTCTTTCACAAATAAATAAAAATTGGGAAAAGAAAAAAGAAGAGGTGAACAGAACTATAAAGGTTTTCTTTTTTGAGGTGGTTGGGGAAGGGGGAATGAGACAGAGTCTCATGTAGTCCAGGTTTGCTTTGAACTGGCTATGTACCCAAGGCTGGCCTTGAACTCCTGATCCTCAGGTCTCAGCTGCCTGAGTACTGGGATTAGAAGTGTTCATTACTATGCCTGAACCAAAGTTTCCTTAATAGAATGATAAAAATACTGACCTATGATCTCCTGGTCTCTCTCATGAGGGTTTATAACCCCTTATAAAACAGGAAGTTAAAATAGCAACTCAAACAAATACCTGTGCACACATGTTCATGTGTGCGCGCACGTGTGTGTGTGTGTGAATGTGTGTGTATGCGCATATATGCAGAGGCCAGAGGTTGACATCGAGGCCACCCTGAGACTACACAGTAAATTCTAGGTCAGCCTGTGCTAGAGTGAAACCTTACCTCGAAACAAAACAAAACAAAAAAGTAAATAGATAAATAAAATGTTAAATTTTCAGGGCTGGACAATGTTAGCTCAGTTGAGGAGTGCATGTCTAGCATGCAAGAGGAGCTGGGTTCAGTCTCCGGCACTGTGTAACGTGGGTTGTGTGTACCTGTAATCCCAGCACTTAGGGAGGTGGA
Source organism: Jaculus jaculus (assembly GCF_020740685.1). Taxonomy (NCBI): domain Eukaryota; kingdom Metazoa; phylum Chordata; class Mammalia; order Rodentia; family Dipodidae; genus Jaculus; species Jaculus jaculus. Next base: position 25,073,917 of record NC_059114.1, read on the forward strand.
AGCAGGAAGACCAAGTGGTTAAGGCGTTTTCCTGCAAAGACAAAGGATCCCAGTTCGATTCTCCAGGACCCATGTAAGGCAAATGCACAAGGGGGCGCACATGTCTGGAGTTCATCTGCAGTGGCTGGAGGCCCTGGTGTGCCCATTCTCTCCCCTCCCCCTCCCTCTTTCTCTCTCTCAAATAAATAAATAAAATATGTCTTTTAAAAATTATAAAGATGGGGAGAGGATATGATGGAGAATGGAATTTCAAAGGGGAAAGTGGGGGAAGGGAGGGTATTACCATGGGATATTTTTTATAATCATGGAAAATGTTAATAAAAATTGAGAAAAAAATTTTTAAAAGAAGCAAAAAATTGAAAAGAAAAAGTTTAGTATTCTAAAAGTTCAGCTTTTTTTGCTTGTTTTTTGAGGCAGAGTCTCACTCTCCTCACTCTGTAGCCACAGGCTAGCCTCAAATTCAAACTCCTATCTCATCCTCCCAAGTGCTGGGACTAAAGGCGTGAGCCACCGGGCCGAGATAAACAGTCTACAATTGACTGCTTCCCCAACAATTGCTTGTAACATCCTGCGTTGATTACCTCTGAACCATAAAACCATGATGCGTCCAAAGTCCCAAACTGACTGGTTTTCCTTTTCTAACTATAAAATAAATAAAACATAAAACATTCCAGAGAACACTTGATTGGGGTTAGCAACTGACACGTCTCTTTAAAGTAAGTTCTGTTTACTCCTTTTAGCTGTGATGGTGCCAAGTCACTGACTAGCAGTTTCTAGGAAGCAATTCCATACAGACCATAGAGAGGAAGTACTGACTTTGACCTGTGAGGAATCACAGACAACAGCCCCAGAAAATCCTCTTCCAGGGGGTGCTGGCATTCTAAGGAGCTTCAGGAAGCTTCTAGCATCCTCTGGGAAGAGACTCAGCTCTGGGAGCCATTTCAGGGATCAGATCACTGCAGACATGTCCGCCCCTAGGTCACACAAGGCAGGGAAAGCTCTGGCAATGGCTGGAACTCAAGGAAATGGCCACAAGAGGGGTGAGGCTAGAGTACTCTCCTGACACCCTGTCAGTCACCGCCTTGTTGTTTAACAGGTAAAAACACCTATCTGGTGTCATTAAAGTCTCTTTTGGAACCTCCCCAGGTTAGACTTAAAGGATTCAGTGTGGCCTACTTTTTGTTTCCCAGCTTTTTTTTTTTTTTTTTTTTTTCTTCTTCGTGGTAGGGTCTCCCTCTAGCTCAGGCTGACCTGGAATTCACTATGTAGTCTCAGGCTGGCCTCGAATTCATGGCGATCCTGCTACCTCTGCCTCCTGAGTGCTGATATTAAAGGCATGCGCCACCACGCCTGGCTCTCTATTTAAATTTGGGAAGGTTCAGTGTGGAGATGAGCCACATGGAGGTGGTGATTACTGTTGCGTCCATAGACAGGCACAGGCCGTGCTGGAAGCTCGGCCCTGGGAACTCACTGGCCTCCATGCTGCGCCACACCAGTTCTTCCCACTCAGGGCCAGAAGCAGGGCGGCAGACATCCTCGATGTGACAGTCCCAGAGCTAGGAAAAGACTGTGGCTTTGCAGGAAGCTGCCTTCACTGTGCTCAGGCATGTTCACACCAAATTTGACTTCTTTTTGTTGTTGATGCTTTTTTTATTTTTTATTTTTATTTATTTGAGAGAGAGAGAAGCAGAGATGGAGAGAGACAATGGGCATGCCGGGGCCTCCACCGCTGCAAATGAACTCCAGATGCATGCACCTCCTTGCGCATCTGGCTTACGTGGGTCCTGGGGAATTGAACCTAGGTCCTGTGTCTTTACAGGCAAGTGCCTTAACCGCTAAGCCATCTCTCCAAGCACCCTTCCCCCCTTTTTTTTTCTTACTTGTTCTATAGGGTTTGGGAAACTGTCCAGACAAGCCTAGAAGTCGTAATTCTGCCTCAACCTCCTGAGTAGCTGGGATTAAAAGACATGGGTAACCACACATCTGCGGATTATCCCCTCCCCACTTGTTTTAAAACTAAAAAGCAGGTGTCCCATGTAGCCCATGCAGACCTGAAGCTTACGAAGTAGTTTGACCTTGAACTTCTGATCCCTCTGTCTTCACCTCCCGAGGGCAGGGATTACAGGCGTGCCACCTTGCCAGGACTGACCCCAGGGCTTCAAGTGTGCTAGGCAGGCAATCTACCATCCTCAGTCCCTCCATTGGACTTTTTTGGCTCATTAGCTCTGGGTTCTCTTTGCCCCTGTCCCCCATCAGACCTTTCTCCCAGGAAGGCAAGGAAAATGAACACATTCAAAGAGTTTAAAGTTCTAGCTTTCCTTCTCACAACACCAAGAGCTCACAACTTCTCTGCATTTGGCTACCACACACACTGGCAAGCATACCAGCCGGCAAGAGGAGCATGCCAAGGCCAGGGTTTAGCCAAGTGGCACAGCTACAGTCAATATTTAATTGCAGCTTTGGGCTAGGGATGTGGCTCAGTGATAGGATACTTGCTTCACAAGTATGAGGCTCTGGTTTCACCCTCAGCACTAGAATAAGAGACCAAAATGTTAGGCGGCAGCTTTGTGAATCAACAAACTAGAGACTAAGTTGCCAATCCCGCAATATCTTCCTTGTCCTTTGTTCCTTATGGAATCTGATGCTGGATCCTTCTGGTTAAGATTTTGGTCTCTGATTGCTATTCAACCTTTTTAATTTAAAAAACTTTTATTTATTTATTTTATTGTGAGAGAGAAAAAGAGGCACGTGGGGAGGGGGGGGATGGAGGGACAGAATGGGCACACCAGGGTCTCTAGCCACTGCAAACAAACTCCAGATGCATGCGCCACCTTTTGCATCTTGCTTACATGGGGTAAACCTGGGTCCTTAGGCTTAGCAGGCAAGTGCCTTAACCACTAAGCCATCTTTCCAGCCCCTTAATTTTTATTTTATATAGTTTTATTTATTTGAAAGGCAGACAGAGTGAATATGGACTTCCTGTTATTGCAAATGAACTCCAGGCGCATGCACCACTTAGTGGGTCTGGCTTTACATGGATACTTGGGCGTCAGGTTTTGCAATCAAGTACCTTTAACCACACAGCCATCTCTCCAGCCCCCTGCTCAAGTTTTTAACACTGTCTGACAGGCTTTACCTTGTGGTGTAAGCCAGGAAAACAAACAAAATATAGGAAAGTCCTATTTCCAGCTGAACTTTTCCCAGGGTCTCAGGCATTTGCTTTCTTACTTTTCATGGCCTGAGACAGACTGAGATGTGCATTTGGGCAGGACAAAGTCCTGGGTTGAAGCCAGCCACACTTCACAGCTGCAGAGCCAGAGCTGCCCAGTTGCCTGTTAGACCTGACATCCCAGAGAGACATCACTGCATTGCTTTCTCTGGCTAAAACCACTTGGACCTTGCAGATGGCAGAACTCTGGTCTCCGAATTGTTAATCACGTGTACAAAGCTGATAAAGAATGAGTGTGAAGCGGGGCGTGGTATTGCATGCCTTTAATCCTAGCACTCCAGAGGCTGAGGTAGGAGGACTGCTGTGAGTTCAAGGCTACCCTGAGACTACACAGTGAATTCCAGGTCGGCCTGGGCTAGAGCAAGATATCAAACCACTGCACCCCCCCCCCAAAAAAAAGGATGAGTGTAAATATTCAGCGCCACACAAAGGAGACGTACCTGAGCTGGAATCACATAGTCGGCCACATCCCAGATTCGGTATCCAAGTTTGGAAGTGTTGGTCACGGCCACACCTTTGGCCTTGGTTGTAACTGAGCTCACCACAGAGTCCGTCTCCTGGTACCCCTTTTCCCACACAAACACCCACCTATAAAATAAAGCAGGCATCTTAAAGTATGATAGGATTCAGTGAATTCTGACACATACTGGGGTGTGGTTGGTATCAATGGCATTTACTAATAACGGAAATTTGCAAAAACTGCTTCACTTTTGGAGGCTCCAGTTTGCTTTTGTAACCCCCTTTCATTCTTTGTGGGACATTAATGAGACAAAGTGCTCAGTGGCGATCAGCAGGGAGGAAAGGCTCCAGGAATGCCAGCTCCATTATTGGTGACTTGAGCATGCTCAATATACCATGGCCTATGAGAATAACCAAGGGGCAAGAAGAGTTATTATTATTATTATTATTATTATTATTATTATTTTTTTTTTTTTTGGTTTTTGAGGTAGGGTCTCACTCTAGTCCAGGCTGACCTGGAATTCACTATGTAGTCTCAGGGTGGCCTTGAACTCATGGAGATCCTCCTACCCCTGCCTCCCAAGTGATGGGTTACAGGCGAGTGATACCATGCCCGGCTCTTTGTTCACTTTTTGCTTACTGTTTTATTTATTTATTTTTATTTATTTATTAGAGAGAGAGAGTAAGTGAAAGAATGGGCATGGCAGGGCCTCCAGCCACTGCAAACAAACTCCAGACACCTGTGCCATCATGTGCATCTGGCTTACATAGGACCTGGAGAATCAAACCTGGGTCCTTAGGCTTCGCAGGCAAGCACCTTAACCTCTAAGCCATCTCTCCAGCCCTCTTTGTTCACTTTTTTGAGAAATGTATCATTTACTTATTTATTTATTTACAGAGGGAGAAACAGAGAGGGAGATAGAACAGGCACAACAGGGCTTCCAGCCACTGTAAATGAACTCCAGATGCATTGTGCCCCCTTGTGCATCTGACTTATGCAAGTCCTGGGGAATCAAACCTGGATCCTTAGGATTCTCAGGCAAGTGCCTTAACTGTTAAGCCATCTCTCCAGCCCAACTTTTTGTTGTTTTTTTGAGGCAGGGTTTCACTCTGGTCCAAGCTATTCTCAAATTCATGGTGCTCCTCCCAATTCAGTCTCCCAAATGCTGGGATTAAGGTGTCTGTCATCCCACCCAGTTGATTTGAGCTTTTTTTTTTTTTTTTTTTTTTTTTTTTTTTTGAGGTAGGGTTTTACTTGGCTGACCTGGAATTCACTCTATAGTCCTAGACTGGTCATGAACTCATGGCAATCTTCCTCCCTCTGCCTCCCAAGAGCTGGGATTAATAATTGAAACTTTTTTTTCAAGGCAGAGTCTACTATGTAGTCTCAGGCCTCAAACTCACAGCAATTCCCCTACTTCTGCCCCCAGAGTGCTCAGACTAAAGCCATGTGCCACCATGTCTAGCTTAAAGATTTAGACATTTTGGGAAAAAAAATTATTTGCGTGCATGTGTCCATACAAAGACCTTTGGAAATCAGTAATCTAGCTCACTGGATGCTCTCCTTAGCACACTAATCCTTTTTACCACTAAACCAAGTATATGTTCCAACCCATTATGGTACACAATTAAAGTTTGGGTGAATATAACAGAATTTCAAAATAGGAGTCAGAGTTAGAACACACCAGAAGCAGAAGATACCAAAAAGTTGCAATCAAAGATTTCATCTGATATAACCATTAATTAGCCAAATTATCTGCAACATGACAGACCAGTTCCATCCTTATAAGACATCCCATTTGCTTGCCAAGGTTGAGGGCAAAGTAATGGAATCAAGCAGTTGTGTTGAGTATGATTGACATTACAGAGGTGCATAATGGGTCGCTGTTAGGTCGGGATGGGCTCCCAAGATGGAGTCACCAGGGACAGCAGAATGGTGACTGAGGCATAAGGAAGTGGATTATCCAAATTCCTCAAGAAGCTGCCCAGCTATTATCCCTTCCTTGTCTAACAATGCCCCCAGGTCATGGTTTCCTGCCCTCTTGTCTCCTAAGTCACCTGGTCACTGTTCTGGTCTCACACCCTGACTATTCTAAATGGCTATGACCTACCCTAAAGGAACTTTTTATTTAAAGGCATTTCTTTTTTTTTCTTAAATTTTTAAAAATTTTATTTATTTGAGAGAAAGATGCAGAAAGAGAGAGATAAAATGGGCTTACTAGGGCTTCCAGCCACTGCAAATGAACTCTAGACATATACACACACACGTGACAGCCTGTGCATATGGCTTACGTGGGTCCTGGGGAATCAAACCAAGGTCCTTTGGCTTTGCAGGCAAATGCCTTAACCGCTAAGCCATCCCTCCAGCCCAAAGAAACTTTATTCAATTTAACAAACGAGTTATTTTCCCTCCCTCACCTTCCCCCAATTGAAAAAGCCCTACAAAGCCCACCACCTGAAAACTCAGGTTGGCCGTGCTCCTCTCTTGTGAGTCAGCCCTGGCAGCTCATGCTTTTCCTGAATAAAAGCTTTTGTCTTTGCCTCAGAGTGGTTTGCGTGGTTATTCCCAAACCTTACAGTCACCAGAGTAGCTCACCCAGAGTTTGGTGGTGAGCTGGAGACACAGACAAAATAATAAATAAATAAATAAGAGAGAAAGAAGTCAGGTGTAGTGGCACACATCTTTAATCCCAGCACTTGGGAGGCAGAGGTAGGACAACAGTCCATGAGTTCAAAACCACACTGAGACTACATACTGAATTCCAGGTCAGCCTGGGCTAGAGCAAAACTTAACCTGGATGGAAGGAAGAAATGAAGGAAGGGAGGGGAGTTGGTGGCACACACCTTTAATCCTATATTTGGGAGACAGAGGTAGGAAGATCTCCAAGAGTTCAAGGCCACCCTGAGACTACACAGTAAATTCCAGGTCAGCCTGGGTTAGAATGAGGCCCTACCTCAAAAAAAAAGAAAGAAAGAAAAGGAAAGGAGGCCGTTATGACTGGATTCTGGAGCATAATTTGCAGTCAGTGAGTCTCAGTTCACACTCAAGTTGCTAATTTGTTTTGCGTCACAGTTTTTCTGATCTATTTCACAGGCGTGATAACAGAGCTTCACGGGACGGTCATGAGCTTACAGAGTTCAGATATGTCAGATATTCATAACCGGGTTTGTTTTGGCCTACCATTACAGCAATCCGAATCCCTCCCCATCAGAGATGTTCGATTTCTACAGGACACAACTGTTGCTGTTTCTAGAATCGAGTCACACTAGATCCATCTCCTGCCTTTAAAGCTCTCGATACTGAGTTTGCATTACTTATTAATGGGTCTGACTGACCTGAGCCATCCCACAGTCACTGGCCCTCCTAGGGGTGGGCTTCTCTCCTGCCAGGTCCCCTTCTACAGGGCTTCTAGGAATCTAGCTGCACCACGGGTTCCAGGTACTTCCACCCTGACAGAGCTTAGGGAAGGAAAGCCACCACTGTGATTTTCAGAAACAGATGGTGTAATCATGTGGTTATTTCCTCATCACATGAGGAGCAGAACTAGAATTTTGTTGTCAGTGACTTCTTGAGAACAGGTTGCTTTATTCAGAAAGAGACCACACCTTCACCAAGATTAGTTAGATCAGGAGGCTAAAAAGTAAATTAAAACCCTGGTGCAAGCCTTTAATCCCAGCACTCCGGAGGCAGAAGTAGGAAGATCCTCATGAGACTACATAGTGAATTCCAGGTCAGCCTGGACTATAGTGAGACCCTACCTCAAAAAAAACAAAACAAAACAAAAAATACAAAACCAAACAAACAAAACAACAACAACAAAAATAAACCTGGCCATGTATGTAACAGCAGCACTCATAAGACTGAGGCAGGAAGGTACTGAAAGTTCCAGGCCAGCTTGGACTACATAGTGAGTTCAAGGATAGTCTGGGCTACATAGTGAGACCCTGCTCAAAAAAGGTGGAGGGCCTGGGGAGATGGCTTAGTGGTTAAGGCACTTGCCTGCAAGGCCAAAGGATCCAGGTTCGATCCCCACTACACACATAAGCCAGAAGCACAAGGTGGCACAATCATCTGGAGCTCATTTGCAGTGGCTACAGGTCCTAATGCACCCATTCTCTCTCTTTTCCTCTCTCAAACAAATAAATAAAAAAACAGGGGCTGGAGAGATGGCGTAGCGGTTAAGCGCTTGCCTGTGAAGCCTAAGGACCCCGGTTTGAGGCTCGGTTCCCCAGGTCCCACGTTAGCCAGATGCGCAAGGGGGCGCACGCGTCTGGAGTTCGTTTGCAGAGGCTGGAGGCCCTGGCGCACCCATTCTCTCTCTCTCCCTCTACCTGTCTTTCTCTCTGTGTCTGTCGCTCTCAAATAAATAAATTTAAAAAAATTAAAAAAAAAATCAATTTCCAGGCGTGGTGGCACATGCCTTTAATCGCAGCACTCGGGAGGCAGAGGTAGGAGGATCACCATGAGTTTGAGGCCACCCTGAGACTACATAGTGAATTCCAGATCAGCTTGGACTAGAGTGAAACCAAAGGAACGCTGGAGAGATGGCTTAGTGGTTAAGGTGTTTGCCCCCAAAGCCAAAGGACTCAGGTTTGATTCCCCTGTACCCACATAAAGCCAGATGTACAGGAAGGCACCTGTGTCTAGAGTTTGTTTGCACTGGTTGGAGGTTCTGGTACACCCATTTTCTCTCTGTCTCTCTCTCTGTCTCTCTCTCTGTCTCTCTCTCTGTCTCTCAAATAAATAACCCAAAATATTTAAGGGCTGGAGAGATTGCTCAGTGGTTAAGGCTGTTGCCTGTAAAGCCTAATGACCCAGGTTCAATTTCCCAGTACCCATGTAAAGCCAGATACATAAAATGGTGCATGCCTCTAGAGCTCATTTACAGCAACATGAGGCCCTGGTGCCCCCATACTCTGTCTGTTTCTTTTCTTTTCTCTTTCTCTCTCTCTGCTTGCAAATAAATAAATTATTTTTAAAGCCAGTGTGGTGGCAAATGCCTTTAAATTTTAAATTTATGTATTACAGAGAGACAGGGAGGGAGAGCTAGAGAGAAAGAGAGAGAGAATGGGTTCATCAGGCTTATGTGGGTTCTGGAGAGTTGAACCTTGGTCCTTAGGCTTTGCAGGCAAGTGCCTTAACCACTAAGCCATCTCTCCAACCCAAATAAAAAAATACTTAAGGGCCAGGTGTGGTGGTGCACGTCTTTAACCCCAGCACTTGGGAGGAATAAGGAGAACTGCTGGACTAGAGTGAGATTCTACCTTGAAGAAGAAAAAAAAAGATCCAGGCAGAGAATACTTCACAAGGAACCCTATGGAACTATTCATGCCCAAGTAGGCGGGCCTGAGGGTTCAGTTCAGTGGCATGATCAGAAGTATAATGTGGGAGCAGAGCATGGTGGCGCATGCCTTTAATCCCAGCACTTGGGAGGCAGAGGTAGAAGGATTGCCATGAGTTCGAGGCCACCCTGAGATTACATAGTGAATTCCAGGTCAGCCTGGGCTAGTGTGAGACCCTACCTCAAAAAACAAAACAAAACAAAAATGTGGGCCACATATACATTCTAAAATATTCTAGTGGCTATGTTAAAAAGAAACAGGAAAAAGCTGGAGAGATGGCTTAGTGGTTAAGGCATCTGCCTGCAAAGCCAAAGGATCCCAGTTTGATTTTCCAGGACCCACGTAGGCCAGATGCACAAGGGGGCGCATGCATCTGGAGTTTGTTTGCATTGGCTGGAGACCCTGGCACGCCCTCTCTCTTTCTCTCTCTCTCAAGTAAATAAACAAATAAACCAAAACAAAAATGACTGTTTAAAAGAGAAACAGGAAAAAAGTCAATGGCATATTTTCTATATCCCAATATAGCTAAAATATTTTAATGTCAACAATTTTTTTAAATGCTGGGCTGAGAGCTAAGCACAGTTGTAATCCTAGCACTTGGCAGGTAGAGGTAAGAGGATCAGGAGTTCAAGGCCATCGTTGTGTTATATACCAAGTTTGAGGTCAGTCTGGGTGACAAAGTTCCCTTTAACAAAACCCAAAAAGTATTAGGATATGGCTGGAGTGTAGCTCAGTGGCAGACTGACAGCCTACTGCATACAGCCCTGGGTTCAAAACGCGATACTGCCAAAGAAAAAAAGGTGTCGGTGTGATATTTTACTCTTTTTGGAACTACAGCTTCACAATCCAATGTATATTTGTTAATATTTTATTTATTTGTTTGTTTGTTTTGGTTTTTATGGGTAGGGTCTCAGTCTAGCCCAGGCTGACCTGGAATTCACTATGTAGTCTTAGAATGGTCTCGAACTCACATCAATCCTTCTGGCTATTTATTTATTTTTAATTAAAATACTGGGTTTATTTCACATGTAATATTTTTGTTTCTCCACCATTTCCATGTCTGACCACTACTACTATGGCCTATCATAACATTCCATACATACTTAAAACCAAGCAAAGGGTGGAGTCCAGCTTTAAAAACTAAACAGGCATTTTAGACAACACATTCTTGGCAATGGGACTTGGACAACATTTATCAAACATGGTAGAGAAAGTTCTCACTTTGCATTATAGAAAAGACAGCCAGATATCAACTGTTACAGAAATGAAGACGGAAAATTTCAAGGAACTGTTTAAACTACTTTCTTAAAGAGATTTCCTCTACTGCCAGAGATCTTGAACAGCCTCCTGGTCAGTCATCCGGAAGCAATTCTTCACATAATTGACGAACTTGGCTTCTACTTTGGGAAGAGAACCACCCTTTTCTATACTTGCTTGCATTTTTGTTTTAATGTCTTCAACAGAACTAGGTCCTTTTGGTGTTTTGGGAGTTTTTTCCTGTTTTTTTTTGAAGGTTTCTTGACCTTTTGATCTTGGTGTTGAGGGTTTTGAGTCTTTTCCATTTTGGTTTGATTTTTGTGCATTTTTGGCTGGAATATCTTGTATAGATTTCTTCACTGGAGCTTTTTCTTCAGCTTCATCATCATCAAAATCATCATCATCCCTAGCTACAGATGATTGGGCTTCTGTGTGAAAAGGAAAATACTTAGTAGCAGGGGCCAGTAAGTTAAAAAGGAGATATAAAGGGGAGAGAAAGGAAGGGAAGAGGGTACTTAATAGGTTGATGTTGTATATATGTAAGTACAATAATTGAGATGGGGAGGTAATATGATGGGGAATGGAATTTCAAAGGGGAAAGTGGGGGGGGAGGGAATTACCATGCGATTTTTTATAATCATGGAAAATGCTAATAAAAATTTAAAAATTAAAATTAATATTAAAATTAAAAAAGAAAAAAATCATCCTCATCATCTTCATCATCCTCATCATCATCTTCATCAGCAGCATGTTTTACTTTTTTCTGTGGAACTTTGTTACCACCTCCAGGTGCAGATTGCTTTCCAGACATACTTAAGAGTCTTACCTCCTCCTCCTCTTCATCTTCTGATTCTGCATCTTCCTCCACAACTACTAAGTGCTGTCCACTAATATGCACAGGCCCTGAACCACACTTCCACCTTAAGACCACAGGTGGTATAATTTCAAAGCCCCCAAGAGAACCCGTTGGTTGTACAGACATTTTCAAAGTTGCCAGTGTTACTTTAATTGGACTGCCTTCATAATTCATTGCCTCTGCCTCAACGATGTGCAGTTCATCTTTTGCCCCAGCCCCTAAACTGACCGTTCTTAATGATAACTGGTGCTCGTTTTCATCATTATCCATCTTAAAGTGATAATCTTTGTCAGCTTTAATTCACAACCGAAAAGGTAGTTCTGAGGCCTCAGCGAGCTCATGTCCATGTCCATCGAATCTTCCATGGGGGGTGGCACGCACTTGGGGGGGGTGTGAGGAGATGGACAGAGACAACTAACTATGGCGCCTTGCACTAGACGTGTAGGACAGAATCACACCAGTTATTTATTTAAGAGAGAGAGAAAGGGGGTGGGGGGAGAGAGTGGGCGCACCAGGGCCTGTAGCCACTGCAGAGGAACTCCAGAGACATGTGCCACCTTGTGCATCTGGCTTATGTGGGTCCTGGGTCCTTAGGCTTCTCAGGCAAGCACCTTAATGACTAAGACATCTCTCTAACCCATGTTTTTTGCTTTATTGCACCTCAATTTGGAAGAAAAACTGCTCAAGTGTTTAATGTGCCTAATGGCCACCGTAAAGTGTGACAACCAGAGATACTTTGTCCAACCCCAAATTTTAGTTTCCTGAGGCAGGAGAACAAAGGCCAGGGGTTCAAAGCTACCTGAGAGCTCTTGACTCCAGATGCTTCCTGTCTAAGCAGGCAAGTGTGAGTTACTTCAGCAGCAGTGGTGGGTCTCATGGCTCGTGGTGGGACAAGCTGGTCATGCTGGAATTTATACTGAGACTTTGTAAGTCCAAACCTGGATCATGTTGTTTTCTGCTTGTTTTTTAACTGTTGGTAATTGAACCCAGGGCCTCATGTACACTAAGTACACTTTAGCTACATCCCTAGCAAGACTTTTTTCTGGAGACAGAGTCTTGTATATTGCCCAGGCTGGCTTTGAACTCAAAATCTGGCTTCAGCCTCCTTAGTGCTGGACTTGCAGGCGTATTCATTACCACCACACCCATTCTAGAATAATAAGCACTACTGCTGCTGCTGCTGCTGCTGGGCAGATATAAGTTAGAAAGAGCCTGCCAGCTTGTGGATTCCCTTAGTGTAGCAGTGTAAACAGATTCCAAACCCCAACCGAAGGTGGAAGAGATCTTTTATTTTATTTAGTACCCCCCCCACACACAAAGTAGGGTCTTGCTATAGCTCAGGATGACCTGGAATTCACTATGCAGTCTCAGGGTGGCCTCGAACTCACAGGGATCCTACCTCTGCCTCCTCTGTGCTGGGATTAAAGACGTGCACCACCATGCCCACTGCTAAATTTTTATTTATTTATTTATTTGTTTATTTATTTTTTTAGTTTTTCGAGGTAGAGTCTCACTCTGGTCCAGGCTGACCTGGAATTAACTCTGTCATCTCAGGGTGACCTTGAACTCATGGCAATCCTCCTACCTCTGCCTCCCGAGTGCTGGGATTAAAGGCGTGCGCCACCACGCCCGGCAATATTTTATTTTTATTAATTTATTTGAAAGAGAGAATGGGCACACCTGTAGCCACTGTAAACAAACTCCAGATGCATGTGCCACCTTGTGCATTTGGCTTTCCGTGGGTCCTGGGGAATTAAACCTGCGTCCTTTGGCTTTGCAGGCAAACGCCTTAACCACTAAGCCATCTCTCCAGTCCCCTCAAATTAGTATTTCTCTTGACTATATTGCACTAGAATGTTTAGTTTTAAAAGTTGGTGTTTGAGGGCTGGAGAGATGGCTTAGCGGTTAAGTGCTTGCCTGTGAAGTCTAAGGACCCCGGTTTGAGGATCAATTTCCCAGGACCCACATAAACCAGATGATAAGGTGGCGCACCCATTCTCTCTCTATCGCTCTCAAAAAAAAAAAAAAAGCTGTTTGAGCAGGGCATGGTGGTACACACCTTTAATCCCAGCACTTGGGAAGCAGAGGTGGGAAGGTCACTGTGAGTTTGAGGCCAGCCTGAGACATAGGTCAGCCTGGGCCAGAGTAAGACCCAATCTGGGGGAAAAAAAAAAAAAAAAGTAAAGTTAGTTGGGCATGGTGGTGTACATCTTTAATCCCAGCACTTGGGAGGCAGAGGTAAGAGGATCACCGTGAGTTCGAGGCCACCCTGAGACTACATAGTGAATTCCAGGTCAGCTTGGACTAGAGTGAAACTCTACCTCGAAAACCAAAAACAAAACAAAACAAAAATGTAAAGTTACATGTATACAAGAGAACTGTTTTAAGCTAAATTTCTGGCATTAACAATCAATGTTTGATTTATATATCTGCTTTATATACTTGGGGTTGCATAAAAAATCTCTTGGGGGAGTCATGTGTTTGGAGTTCTTCTCTAAAGCAACTGAATCAAAAGGTTGAGATGAAACCCCACCTCAACAAAACAAAGTCGGGCGTGGTGGCGCATGCCTTTAATCCCAGCACTTTTGGGAGGCAGAGGTAGGAGGATCACCGTGAATTCCAGGCCACCATAAGGCAGTGAATTCCAGGTCACTCTGGGATAGAATGAGACCCTACCTTGAAAAAGTATATATATAGACACCACCAAGCAAACACAGTATGAGGCCCAGGAGTAGCAAGGCACAAGAAGGGAGCGGGGGAAGTGGTCAGGGTCATGTGCAGAACTACCCATACCCCCAAACAACCCCACACAAGGACGTGACCTTTAGGCATGTGACAAGTGTGGGACCTCTGCGTGTACTGAGTTACCACATGGCGCTCAGACCAAAGGACTGGAAGCCACAGACCCAGAAACAACTGAACAGAAGTGAAGAGCCAAGACTGGGTCCTGTAGGTTAAGGCCGTTCACAGCCCAGGGACATCATGAACAAGGCGGGAGGTGACGGGTGAAGAAGGCTGAGGGAACCGGCTCCCTAGGCTTTGCCCTCACAACATCGGACCCCAGAGTCCCAGCGCAAAGTCCGTTCCCCGCGAGGAGGTGTCAACGGGCTGGGGTCGCCAGCCCCCGGGGTGCGGGTGCACGGCGGGCGCGCAGGCGCGGGGACGCGACCCCGGCCGTCGCGGTACCCTCCGCCGCGGCCCTTCCCCGGACCCCCGCGCCGGCCGTCTCGCGCCCCCTCACCCGATGACGTAGGCCAGGATGAGCAGCTGCACGACGCGGTTCATGAGCCCCACTTTACGGCTGCGGATGAGCACGATGCGCGGCGTGTCGTACTCGAACAGGAAGGCCCGCAGCACGGCGCAGCAGCCCGCCATGGCCCGCGCCCGCCGCCCGCTCCGCGCTCTGCGCCCCGCCGCCCGGGGCCCGCCCCGCCGGAGCTCCGCCCCGCAGGCCCGCGGCGACGCGGTGGGCGGTGGGGGAGGGCCCGGAAGAGGCGCTGCGGGGCCCGAGGAGCGCATCCCCACCCTCCCCGCGAGCGAGGTCCGCCTTGGGGGGGGGCGAGTTTGCAGAGAGGGTGACTGCGCCCCCTCAGGACTAGGAGAGGCCGCCTAGAAGGGTCCGCTGTCGAGTGAGGAGTGACATTCAGAGCAGACCTGACCCTCGGGGACCCACTTGGGCTGTCACGGAGATATCTGCACCTGTGCCCTGGGTGGAGGCCACTTGTCCCATCAAATGCCCTCCTCTGAAACTGGAGCCAGGCCATATCTCGGCCCCAAAGTCAGTTGCTTTTTATTTACTTACCGATTTTTACTGCTGACCTGGAATTTGCTATGTAGCCTCGAACTCACAGTGCTCCTCCTACCTCTGTCTCCCCAGTGCCAGGAGAGAGTATCTTATAACAATTTTAGGGAGAGTTGAAAAATACGGAGGAAGTGGGATGATGCCGTTGTTCCTCTTCTTGGACACAGTTTCCTCTTGTCTCACTCTGGCCCAGGCTGTCCTGGAATTCACCATGTAGTCTCAGGCTGGCCTCGATCTCACAGTGATTCTCCTACCTCTGCCTCCCCAGTGCTGGGATTAAAGGTGTGCGCCACCATGCCCGGCCAGCTGTGTTTGTTTGTTTGTTTCAATAAAAGTATTTTTTAATAAATCGATGTACTTCAGTGTTGTAACATGATATCCGAATGCTATATCAAGATAGCTAATGTGAAGATTCCTGGTATTTTTAAAAAAATATTTTATCTTTATTTATTTGAGAGAGAGAGAGACAGAGGGAGCAGGGGAAAGAGAGAGAGAGAGAGAATGTGCCATCTTGTGCTGAAAGGCCCAAGAATTCAGAAGCTCAGAAATACTATCACGCTCCAAAGGGAGCTTAAGCGGGCCACCTGCATACCTCAAACTCCAGGTTTTACTCTCTGTCAGAAGCAAGTAAAGAATCCCTCTTCTCATTGTATCAGAGCCCACTCCTAATATAAAACTAGGTAAAAGGGCTTGAGATAGCCCTCAAGGATGGGAAATGAGTAATGAAGTGAACCACTTATTTGGTTTCTGTAAATAGCCTGCACCATAAGCCTTAATAGCCCACACTGTAAGCCTTAGTAGCCTACACTGTAAGCCTTAGTAACTCGCACCATAGGCTGTAGCAGCCTGCCTCAGACCACCAAGGTCATAGGAGGCTGATACCATACTCTGTTACCCCCACCTAAGGAATTGCACAAGTGCTGACCTCCAAGGTCACAGGAGACTGATACCACACTCTGCTACTCCCACCCAAGGACCTGCGCAAACGCTGACCACCAAGGTCATAAACTAATTGGCTTAGAAACTATGGGGTGGCACCAACTGACTGGCTAACACCCTGTGGGGCTCCTAATATTAGAAAATGATTGGTCTAAGGCACAGGCTTTGTTAGAAACCCTATAAAAACTGTCCTGTTCCTGCATTCAGGGCTCTGCAGTCCTCTACCCCTGTGCGGTGTACGACTGTGGGCCCCAGCGCGCTTGGAATAAAATCCTCTTGCAGTTTGCATCAAGACCGCTTCTCGTGAGTGAGTGATTTGGGGTGTCGCCTTATCCAGGCAGAGCGTGGGGACCCCCTGTGGGGGTTTTTTCCTACAGTGCATCTGGCTTACATGGGTTCTGGGGAATCAAACCTAGGTCCTTTGGCTTTGCAGGTAAGTGCCTTAACTGCTAAGCTCTCTCTCCAGCCCCGATTCCTGGTATTTTTATATAAACACTATGAATGACAGTACACTTGGATTCAACTTCACAAAAAATGATCTTCAGGTCCATGAAGATTCGTTGACAGGTGGTACAGCTGTCGACAGTGGAGAGGTGTGTGTGTGTACCGAGTGGACAGCAAAAAGTGGAGCAATCGAGCTGTACCCTTAAAGCACACTGATGAAGGATGACGAGATGGTCAACTGCTGAAAACAACTCAAATGCTTTAAACTTAGTCATTTAAAGAAAACAGCCTGTATCAAAATTACAGGGAATCTTTCAGAATGGGGCCTTAAGACGTACATTATAGCCCTGAGGCAGTAACATGTTTCTACCCGTTATGTGATAGAAGAAGCCATGGAAATAGAGTCCTACAGCTGTCTGTGGTGTCGAATCTCTGTACACACGGTGCTATCAATGGACTAAAACCGGAATTTCCTGCTCTGTGCAAATGCTGATGATGGGTAACATATGCTATTGCTGTGGGCCAGAGCAATAGTTGGCTGGCGTTCAGGCATCAAGTAGAGGCGCTCTAAGACCACTGCCTTCTACAAGGCCACAAGACACTTTCCAAAGCTGATGACCCCTGCTGAGGATTAACCCCCCCCCCCAGGATAATCTAAAGAAACAGTGGAAACCAGACATTTCTCACCGTATAACTCTATCAACCCACTGGGAAGAATGTGGTCCATTTGGGTTACTAAAAAAAATTATATACATATATATATATATATATATATGTATGTATGTATATATACATATATGTATGTATGTATGTATGTGTGCGTATATATGGGGGGGAGGGAGGGAGATTCCTTTAATCACAGAGTTTTGAGCTGGAATTTTCTTAAGAGTTCAAGTTGAGAACAAGATTCTTTTCTCCCAAGGGCAAGAAAAGCTGGTCAAATGCTAGTTAGTTAAAGCCATTCTTAATCTGAACTGTAGAAAAGGACCTAACTTGAGTGAGATTTTCGAAACTCTTTTCCTCAGCCTCAAGTACGATTAGATTACAAGGTATCTCATGTCCAGAATCTGCTATTAGATAATTGGCCTTAGACCACTATTTATTTTTATTAAGACCCTTTACACTATTTTAAAACTCCAAATGTTTCAGAAAGAAATAAATAGAATCAAACTTTTCATGTGTTGAGTGTCTGAAGTTTGGATAATCACAGGTAGAATGTTTCTGGCTGTTAACCCCAAAACGGGGAAGGGCCACACCCTTGGGCTTCAAGGGACCAGCCGGCTCACGACGTGTATTTCAGCGGATAGCAAACGCTGCTCCATATTATTACAAGCACTTTCCACTAAGGTAACTTAGTAACTTAGGTTTTGGGGCTAGGAATCTGGGAACAATTTACTACTGGAGCCTTAATGTTTTGTCCTAAGCCTCACTTCTAGACCTGAACTAAGCTCTCCATAAACATCACATATTCCTTCTATCAACTCTCTTAAAACCCTGCAGAGCAGAGAAATTTGTAACCACTTTCCTCTCTGGAAACAGAACAGGCAAAACATCATAAAGTAGTTTCATTTGCCTTAGGCCAATGTTTATAACCTAAAGTTTATTTTCCCTATGAACAGGGTTTGCTTATGTTGATAAAAGTCAATCAAAATCAACTTATAGAAAAGTTAAAAATGTATACTGAAAGATATCTATCCTTACATAGAGAAATAGTAGATAACCCAATCTAAAAGTTTAAATAAGTATAAATGACTCCCCTCTCTCCTGCCCCCTCCCTCCCTCTCTCTCTCTCTCTCTCTCTCTCTCTATCTATCTATCTATATCTGAAGTCACTGCCTTGGGTCATTTATATACTGCATTTAATATGACATAAGACATTCATTCTTTTTTTTTTAATTTATTTATTTGAGGGCTACAGACACATACAGAGAGAAAGACCACATAGAGGGAGAGAGAGGGAATGGGCGCGCCAGGGCTTCCAGCCTCTGCAAACGAACTCCAGATGCGTGCGCCCCCTTGTGCATCTGGCTAACGTGGGACCTGGGGAACTGAGCCTCGGACCAGGGTCCTTAGGCTTCACAGGCAAGCACTTAACCGCTAAGCCATCTCTCCAGCCCAGGACATTCATTCTTAAGGCACAACACTGTGATATGTAATGACTTGTTTCTTACATCCAATGGTCAGTCTGGGAGACTCTAGCAGACAGCTTCCTTGCTAATGAGGATTTATCTGTGGGAGTGTTCATTCTTAGAGTATGTTGGTAAGAGACATACATTTGAAAGAACATAAAGAGATGGATTTTAAGACACACAAAAATGTGATTTTCAAAAAAGAGGTCAATGAGAATAGACTTTCTATTATGAGGTGAAACTATTCTCATTATAAACTAATAAATTCCAACAAACTTTCTGATATGGGACGTAAAAAGTATGAAATATCAAAGAATTACTTGTTTGGGGTGTGTTTCTTTAGACTCAAGGTCCAGTACAAAAGGTAGCCCAAATAGTTAAAAAGTAGTTCAATATCAACTTGTACTGTTAAGTCAGAAGGCTACCACTCAAGATATTCCTACCTTACCAAAAAGTCCTGTGCAAGAGGGAATTATGTATTAAAATAAAGACGAAGCCCCTTCCCCAGCGCATGTGCAAAACCACTTTCAGTTACAAGAATATCCTCAACAACAACAGAAAATCTTTTATACAATCAGAGGCATCAAAGGCAGACAGATACAAGAATCCCACCCTGCTGAGGTGGACGGATAATTGGGATGAAACCAACTGTTCCATGGGAGCTGTGCTACTCAGAAAGGGAGGGTGTGAGGAGGAACGTTCCGTGCTGTGTGCTCCTTCACGCCAGGCCAGTCTGGTTCCCTGTATCTGGTGTCAGAATAGCAACAAAAACATACAAATCTGGGCTGGAGAGATGGCTTAGCGGTTAAGTACTTGCCTGTGAAGCCTAAGGACCCCGGTTCGAGGCTCAGTTCCCCAGGTCCCACGTTAGCCAGATGCACAAGGGGGCGCACGCGTCTGGAGTTCATTTGCAGAGGCTGGAAGCCCTGGCGCGCCCATTCTCTCTCTCTCCCTCTACCTGTCTTTCTCTCTCTGTCTGTCTCTCTCAAATAAATAAATAAATAAAAATATTTTAAAAATAAAAAAAAACATACAAATCTAAAAGACGGCTAAGCAGGTGTTGATAACTATAACTGGCGAGTACCTTCTTATGCACCTATGATTTGCCATAGCACTGTCAGGATATGTACAAAGATTACCTGCCTAATTTTTGAAGATGAAGATTTCTTTCATGGTGGCAGAAGTCCATGCAAAATTTGTAAACAGCGATACAAGACACTGTAAACATAACATAACAGAGCATGTATAAAACAGAAGTAAACCTAAATTTACAAGTGGGTAAAAATAAAACAGAAGGCAGCTTCGTACAAAGTTCTCCTTCCTGCGCCAAGTAATTTTCTTATTCTTATTTTATTACAAATATAATCCTGAGCTGAAAAATTGGGACTTGGGGGAGACCTATCTTTGCATACAAAATCTCCAAAGGATGCTTACTTTGCTTTTCTCTAGTGATACTCAGCTGGCAAAACAGTTCTAAAGGTGTGACTTTGGAGAAGCTTAACCTTTAGAGTGTCCCTAGGTCTGTCTGGAGCCTGCTGCAAGGCCTGCCATGGCTGCAGAAGCAGCGGCATCCTCTGCCTCTTCCAGTCCATCCTGGAGTTCAGGGCAGCGGGGTACTGCTCCTTCAGGGGCAGCTCTGTAGAAAGGGGACACAGGAGCTGAAGTAGGCCAGTCGATTAAGCCAGCGAGGAATCTCTTTCCCACAAAGAATCTCTGATAATGCTAAAGAAAAGTGATTGCAGTTTTTATGCATCAAATGATAAGGATGGCCTTTATATTCTTTCCCCGGTTCTTCTACATTTTTTCTATATCATCTTCTAGAAAGTCAGTGCTCCCTAAAACAACAGCTTCTTTAAATTTAAATGTTTGTCCTCCTTCAGAAGCATTTCCTAGGGAAATTTCACATAGTTCAGAAAAAGGATAAGGATGGCCACCATAAGCAAATTCTCTACTCAGATTCCAATGGGTGAGGTGCATTCATTCATCCAGTGCATGTACACGTTGAGCACCACTAAGTGGTTAGTTAGCCCCATCCTCCTCTCCGCATCGTCCTCAAGCCACTGGGTCTCGGGGCGGAGGCCGCTGCTACCCAGGGTGCTTCCCGGGAGCCTGAGCCGGCCACTAAGTGTCCAGCCCGGCCCGCCACAACCCGGGCGGAAGCATCGGGCAGGCAGGCTGCTCCCGGGCGCCACCGACAGGGGCTATGCGTGCGGAGGAGCCGGGCCCACCTTCAGGCGCTTTTTTTTTTTTTTAATTTATTGTTTTGTTTTGTTTTAAATATACTTTATTTATTTATTTATTTATTTATTTATTTATTTGATGCAGTGAGAGAGAGAGAGAGAAAGAGAGAGAATGGGCATGCCAGGGTCTTCAGCCACTGTAAACCAACTCCAGATGCATGTGACCCCTTGTGCATCTGGCTTATGTGGGTCCTGGAGAATTGAACTGAGCTCTTTTGGCTTTGCTGGCGAATGCCTTAACCGCTAAGCCATCTCTCCAACACCCCTCCAAGCTGTGTTTTTATAGCTAAGTTTCAGATTCAGTCTCACTAATGCATTGGGCAAGTATTAATAAAACATCTTATGCCAGATACTATCCAGTGAACTGGACAAGCAAAGCATCCTGCCTTCTTTTTAATTTAAAGTTTTTTTTTTTTGTTTGTTTGTTTTTTGAGGTAGGGTCTCACTCTAGCCCAGGCAGACCTGGAATTCACTATGGAGTCTCAGGATGGCCTCGAACTCACGGTGATCCTCCTATCTCTGCCTCCCGAGGGCTGGGATTAAAGGCGTGCGCCACCACGCCCGGCTTAATTTAATTTTTTATTGACAACTTTCATAACTGTAGACAATAACCCATGGTAATTCCCTCCCTCCATTCCCACCTTCCCCTTTGAAACTCCACTCTCCATCATATCCCCTCCTCCTCCCAATCAGTCTCTTTTATTTTGATGTCATCATCTTTTCCTCCTATTATGATGGTCTTGTGTAGGTAGTGTCAGGCACTGTGAGGTCATGGATATTCAAGCATTTTATGTCTGGAAAAGCATGTTGTAAGGAGTCCTACCCTTCCTTTGGCTCTTAAATTTTTTCTACCACTTCTTCTGCAATGGATTCTGAGCCTTGGAAGGTGTGATAGAGGAGATATTTCAATACTGAGCACCCCTCTGTCACTACTCAAAACCATGATGCCTTCTAAGTCATCCCAAGTCACTGCCATCTGAAAAGAGAAGGTTCTATAACCAAAAGCGAGAGTAGCATTAATATATGGGTATGAACATTAAGAGAAGTGCTTACAGGGCAGTTTGGTGAGCACAGTATATACATTTAGCCAGACACCAGCAGACATTATACCCCTAGTGCTCATGATGACCTCTGTTATAGGTTTTCAGTATCAGGCATGTATTCCCTCCCATGGAGCAGGCCTCCAGTCCAATTAGACAGCAGTTGGTTTCCCCCATAACAGATTTGCCACTATTGTACCCGTTGGCTCATGTGGCCTTGCTGGCCAAATTTAAGGTTTGCAGTGTCCACTGTTGAGTATCTTCACTAATGATCTCTCTCTCTCTCTCTCTCTCTCTCTCTCTCTCTCTCTCTGAACTGCATGCAGCATAGCTTTTTCCATCTTTTTGTCAGCTGGTCTACATGGAGGAGGTTTTCAGCTCAGCTCCAGCAGGATTTCTCAGTGATCTTGCAGCCCAAGTATATGGACTCTTCAGCAACAGGGCCTTACCATCTATTCCTGGTGGGAAACCAAGAGCCTCAGCAATGGGCTGTAATGTTTGGGGGCTTATCAGTGGCTGTCCTGGCCGACAACTCACTGGAAGGTATCCCATACCTTGCACTGAGAATTTTCTAGTAACAATCTACGGCTTCTGAGTGCTCCATTGTCCAAAAAAGTAGGTTTCCATATGACTTATTTATATGCTCTTAGATTTTGATTAGCCCTCCCTCTACCTTTCCTTTACTCAGTCTTTTACCCTGACCTCATTTAAACCTCTTCATGCCCATTAATCTGTTCTTCTACTTACATATATACAATACCATCCTATTAAGTTCCCCCTCCCTCCCTTCCTTGTTCCTTTAAATCCCCTTTGATATACAGTTCTCATATTTTTAGGCTTTATTCCACACAAATTTGTGCATTTTCAACATCAAAATTCTTTTTTTTAAATATTTTTTAACTTTATTTTTATTTATTTGAGAGAGAGAGAGAACGAGAATGGGCAGGCCAGGGACTCTAGCTGCTGCAAATGAACTCCAGATGCATGTGCCACCTTGTACATCTGGCTTACATGGGTCCTGGGGAATCAAACCTAGGTCCTTTGGCTTGGCAGGCAAGTACCTTAATCACTAAGCCATCTCCCCAGACCCAGAATTCTTCATTCTATTGAGGGGGAGAAAAAGAAATCAAACTTAAAGCCAACAAGTGTCATCAAATTTACTGGGGCACTGCTCAAGAACAAAGTTCATCTTAAGCATGTTCCTTGCCATCGAGCAAGTCA
The DNA here is from genome assembly GCF_020740685.1 of Jaculus jaculus. Lineage (NCBI taxonomy): Eukaryota > Metazoa > Chordata > Mammalia > Rodentia > Dipodidae > Jaculus > Jaculus jaculus. The sequence goes on from NC_059114.1 coordinate 25,096,876, forward strand.
AAAGGTTAAGCTCTGGGCTCACCACAGAGGCAAACTGATACAGCTGACTGAAAGTTGCTCAGCGAAACATTCCATCAATAGCGTGTGTAACATTAAAGTCAGAACTCTTCCAACCACTGGATTTCAAACCAAGTAGATTCTATGTGTAAAAATACTTTATAAAAAAAAAGTGTTTCATATATAAATATGGAAGGAACAAAATATCACTGCATCAATCCAAAAGTTGTCAGGGAAAACCTGTGAGGACAATAGATTTGAAATGTAGTCAACTTTGTTCTTATCTCAATTACATAAATCCCACAGCATTTGCAAATTAGCTAAAAGATGACAAGTCTAGAGAGCTGGCATTTCTTGTCTGCTCCCATTGAGTGTTTTCAGAAGACTCTTATTCATTCATGCACTCTGCTGTATGGCTATCAGGGCAACAGTTCTCATTCTGGGCAGTCATACATTTGATCGTGTGAATGAAGACCAAAAGGAACAGGTAAAGCCAGACAGTCCACATGCGTCACAAATCACACAACTTGAAGCTGCGATGGAAAAGCCACAGATTCAGCTCTAAGCCCAAGTTTACGGGACACCGTTAGTGGAAACGGGTGATGATGGCTGCTGGAAGTAAGCAAAGGTGAATGATCTACGTCCAGGACACCTCTTCACTAAATCTCCCCGCTTAAACTTCTTGGTAAAAATCCCCTTAGATCACTTCTTTTTATTTATTTATTTATTTATTTTAGATTATTTTTATTTATTTGAGAGAGAGAGAGAGAAGGGGCAGGCCAGGGCTTCTAGCCACTGCAAACAAACTCCAGACACATGCGCCCCCTTTTGCATGTGGCTTATGTGGGTCCTGGGGAATCCAACCGAGGTCCATTGGCCTTGCAGGCAAACGCCTTAACCGCTAAGCTATCTCTCCAGCCCTTATTTCATTTTTTTTAAACATTTTATTTATTTGAGACAGAGAGAGGGAGAGAGAGAGTGAGAATGGGCGTGCCATGGCCTCTAGCCACTGCAAACGAACTCCAGACACATGCGCCACCTTGTGCATCTGGCTTACATGGGACCTAGAGAGTCAAACCTGTGTCCTTAAGCTTTGCAGGCATATGCCTTAACCGCTAAGCCATCTATCCAGCCTCAGATCACTTCTTAACCAGTTAGTAAAGGCAGCACACTACTGCATTAAAAGCTAACTACTAAAGAGCATCCCATAGCAGATGGTTTCCACAGGGCTCGACTACATCTTGATCTACCAGTTGTCTATGTGTCCACCCACTCATCATCCAGGAGACCTTTAATTTCTTTCATTTTTGAGACATTATTGTCATTATCTTCCAGAAGAGTTCAAAAGGCCACATTCCTGTGGCCTTAAAGGAAAATTAAGCCCAGGGACCTTTTCCCCCACTCCCCATCGGGGGTGTAAGATTAGTATACAAACCCACTATGGAACAGTGTATTGCTTTAATTGGGGGGGATGGGAGGCACGACACCATGGTGAGGGGACTTCAAATGTAGGAGTAATCATTCAAATAATTATACCCAAATGAAGTGGAATCATTTTCTTAAAGACTCATCTTGTGGAAGGAAAACTTGAATTGCTGTTGCAAAAAACACCTGTATGAAGTAGAAACTGATTTTTAACAGTTGTAGAGAATATGTTCTAGGTAGTGGAAGTAATGGGATGTAAAATTCCGGCAGGGATTTAATAGAACAATCCCAGATGGTCAGCTGAGGCCAATATCTAATGAGGATGAAAGCCTTGTCAGTGGGAAGTTTTGGATGATACTTACAGAAATATACTGTGCAAAAACCACATTGAATTGTCTCCACATGAGTTGTAAAGATTCATATAGTAAAAGTTTTTTTTCTTTTTTTTTTTTTTTCGAGGTAGGGTCTCACTGTAGCTCAGGCTGACCTGGAACTCACTTGGTAGTCTCAGGGTGGGCCATGAACTCACAATGATCCTCCAATCTCTGCCTCCCAAGTGCTGGGACTAAAGGCATGCGCCACCATGCCCGGCAGTTTTTTTTTTTTTTTTCTACATGCACTTCACAGCAAGAGTGGCATAGAATACCTAAACACAGAAGATAGCATTCATGCAAGCTATCCAACTCCTTGAGGCAATAATGCATACACTTCAGAGTGATTACACTGTCATGACACCTAGGGCTTTCTGCAACTACAAGGTGGCGGTGAGGAACAGCATGGCCCCCAATACCAACATCTAGGAAGCAGCCACCACCTTCTGTGTTGTGTCTTTTCTTTGTGCACTTTTTCTTCATTTTTCATAGTCAACTCTGCTATTGTTGCTGCTTAGCAAAGCTGGTACAAACAAAATTGTAATCATTGAACAAGGTGCTCTGGCAATCAAGATGTTTAAAACCTTCAATCTGTTGTGAAAAAAGCACAGTGCAACATTTAGAACTCTGATTAACAAACAAAGTGGTCACAAACTTTCCTGGCTTGAAGACGTCCACAACTTTCATGATCAGGTCATCATAGGAGGTCTAACTTATAAGTTTGTTTCAAAGCTGACATAAGAAAATTCCGGTTCTGGAGTGATGTGATTGTCCAATAAGTTCCATTCAATTTCATTTCATCCACTGAACACCCACATGATCGAACAGTGTGGCATCAATGGCAGAACCTGGTATCAGGTCACAATTTCTACTCTCACAAGTGACATCCTTTGCAGTAACACCGTCTTTCATGTAAAACTGGCACATAACTGCTCGGTCAGGCTCATGCAGAGGCTAACATTTCTGGTCCGTTGAGGGTTCCAAGTCAGCTTGTGACCAAGTGAGACCCTTCCCTAGAGAATGACAGAAGAGGAAACAAAGGCACTATAAATTAGGAAGCAGCCGGGCGTGGTGGCACACGCCTTTAATCCCAGCACTTGGGAGGCAGAGGTAGGAGGATCGCTGAGAGTTCGAGGCCACCCTGAGACTACATAGTGGATTCCAGGTCAGCCTGAGCCAGAGTGAGACCCTACCTTGAAAAACAAAACACAAAAAAAAAAAAAAATTAGGAAGCAACAAATGACAAGCCCAAAAATATAGCTTATTTAAGAATGGCAGGTCCAACCACCGATCAGATTTAACATATAATTTACCCTGATATGGAAAGTACAATTAGCACTTCTGATTCAAACCTATAGACTAGGCTTATTTGATGGGTACTGACCTGGTGTTACCTTTTGGGATGGTTTTGGTCTCAATTATGCTGCGCTCCTGCTTGGGTCCCTCTTTGTTGTGCTGTGGGGTCAGGTAGGCTGGCTGGGTCACTGGATCGCTGCTCTGATCACTTGTGCCAGATGCTGTGTAGGTGAGCTCCCTTCTCCAGGTCTCTGATGCTTGCTGGCACTTTTTTTTTTTTTTTTTTTTTTTTGAGGTAGGGTCTCACTCTAGCCCAGGCTGACCTGGAATTTACTATGTAGTTTCAGGGTGGCCTCGAACTCATGGTGATCCTCCTACCTCTGCCTCCTGAGTGCTGGTATTTAAGGCGTGTGCCACCATGCCCACCTCTACACCTCACTTTTTGGTAGAATAGTGTATTTTGCTGTTTTATTTTTCTCCCATAGGCTGCTTTGGCATGTTTCCTACGCTGCCATCTTAACTGGAAGTCCAGAGGTGTTTCTATTTTTTTTTGTTTTTTGAGGTAAGGTCTCACTTTGGCTCAGGCTGACCTGGAATTCACTATGGAGTCTCAGGGTGGCCTCAAACTCCCAGTGATCCTCCTACCTCTGCCTCTCTGGTGGTTTGATTCAGGTGTCCCTCATAAACTTAGGTGTTGGGAATGCTAACTCCCCAGCTGATGGATATTTGGGAATTAATGCCTCCTGGAGGGAGTGTATTGTTGGGGGAGGGCTTATGGGCTTTATAGCCAGTTTCCCCATGCCAGTGTTTGGCACACCCTCCTGTTGCTGTGGTCCACCTTATGTTGGCCAGGGGGTGACGTCCACCCTCTGCTCATGCCATCGTTTTTCCTGCCATCGTGGAGCTTCCCCTTGAGCCTGTAAGCCAAAATAAATCTCTTTTTCCCAGAAGCTGCTCTTGGTTGGGTGATTTCTACCAGCAATGTGAACCGGACTGCAACAGCCTCCCAAGTGCTGGTATTAAAGGCATAAGCCACCACGCCCTACTCCCAGAGATGTTTCTCTTCAAGACAGGGTTACCTCAAATTTGCAGCAGTTCTCCTGCCTGAGCCCCTTGAGTATTGGGATTGAAGGCATGTGTCACAATATCTGTTATGTTAGAGATGTGAATAGATTCGTTGATATACAAACTTGGATGGACACAGCAGTATTTTTAATAGCCAAGTAGGAGAGGTAACCTAAATGCCTGTCTCAAGCTTAAACAGATAAATTGTGGTATATCTGTTTACTAGTATATTACTCAGCTGCAAAAAGGAGTGAAGTGCAGATACACCATGGATGGACCCTGAAAAGTCAAGGCCAAAATAAGGCAGACACAGAAGACCACAAATGGCAAGCTTTGTTTATAGGAAATCCCAGGATACAGAAATCTCTAGAAACTGAAAGTAGATGATTAGTTTCCAGAAGCCAGGAGAAAGGAAGGGTGGGAAGTGGCTGCAGCTGAGTAGAAGGTTTCCATTTGGGGTGAGGAAGTGAGGGTCACATGGCAGAACTTGTGTTTACAGAAGATATAGAAGCTCCTGGGTTGTATATGTGCTGGGCTTGGAGGTGCAGGCCTGGAATTCCAGCACTTAGGAGACTAAGGCAAAAAAATTTGAATTTGACACCATCCTGGTGAGAACTTGTCTCAAACAACTTTTTGACTTCTGGGTAAGATGACGGTGTAGGAGCCACACCAAAGCAGCATAATGAGGAAATAAGCAGAAAAACAACAAAATATACTCTTCTACCAAAAAGTGAATGTGTATAAGAAATTACCAACCACAGCAGAAAAGTAGGAGAGATCCAGAGCTTCTAGAGACCACACAAGCAGGCAGAAGTGGCTCCAGCAGCTGTGCGGGTCTGTGCAGCCACCAGGCTCTGCCTGAGCTGCAAGAGAGACCAGGTGAAAGGATTTTCTCACACTGGCTTCCTCAAAAACTCAAGAAACCTGCAGGAGGGACCAGCTGAGCAGCTCATGAGAAAGAGGATCTCTGGGACCATCCATGCGGCTCTGATAGAATTTCAGGCACCCTCCAAAACCTTCCCTCCCCAACTACCAGTGCCAGCAGCCACCAGAGACCTGGGAAAGGAACTCAGATACACAGCACACAGCACAGATGATCAGAGCAGCCACCAACCCAGCTAGCCCACAACACGGCAAAGAGGGACCCAAGCAGACATGCGGCATAGCTGAAACCAAAGCCATCCCAAAATGTAACAGGACCTACTTACTCCAGGTTAGGACCCACCAAAAAAGCCTGGTACCTAGGACTGCGTTGGAAGCGCTAATTGCACCTTCCATGGCAGTGCCAATTATGCGTTAAATCTGATGGATGGTTGGATGTTCCATTTTATTTATTGATTTATTTGAGAGAGAAACATGCAAATAGAGAGTATGAGTGTGCCAGGGCCTCTAGCGACTGCAAACTCCAGATTTGTGCACCACCTTGGAACAAACAAAACCAAGGAAGTGAAGGATCTCTACAATGAAAATTATGTTAAAACAATCAAGACAGAAATTGCAGAAGACAAAAAGCCGGACATAGTGGCGCATACCTTTAATCCCAGAACTTGGGAGGCAGAGGTAGGAGGATCATCATGAGTTCAAGGCCACCCTGAGACTACAGAGTGAATTCCATGTCAGCATGAGCTACAGTGAGACCCTACCTTGAAAAACAAAAACAAAAACAAAAACAAAAACAAAAACAAAACAAAAAAAAAAAACCAGAAGACAGTAGGAAATGAAAAGGCATCCCATTTTCTTGAATTGGAAGAACTAATATTGTGAACATGTCAATCTTATCAAAAACAGTCTACACATTTAATGCAAACTCCATAGTGAATTAAAATTCGAATGGTATTCCCCACAGAAATAGAAAAAGAACAAACCTAAAATTCATTTGGAACCACAAAAGACCTTGACTAGCCAAAATAATTTTTAGCAACAAAAATAAGGCTAGCAGTATCACCATACCTGATTTTAAGCTATATTATAAAGCCACACTAACAAAACAGCATGGTACTGGCACAAAAACAGATATGTAAAACAATAGAACAGAATAGAGGACCCAGATGTAAGTCTAGGTACCTACTGCCACCTGATCTTCAACAAAAATGCAAAAATATTCATTGGAGAAAAGACAGCCTCTTTTCCAAATATTGCTGGGAAAACTGGATATCTATATCTAGAAGGATCCTTATCTCTCCCATGCACAAGAATCAAATCCAAATGGATCAGAGACCTCAATATCAGACCTGAAACTCTGAAACTGCTAGAGGAAAAAGTAAGGAAAACCCTTCAATATATTGGCATACGTAATGACTTTCTGAATGTAAGCCCAGTGGCTCAGGAAATAAAACCACTAATCAACCACTGGGATCTCATGAAATTATAAAGCTTTTGTACAGCAAAGGACACCATGAATACAGCAAAGAGGGAACCTACAGAATGGGAGGAAATCTGCTAGCTATACATCTGGCAGAGAATTAATATCCAAAATATACAAAGAACTCAGAACTCAAAAGAATAAGCAAGCCAGGTGTGGTGGTGCATGCCTTTAATTCCAGCACTCGGGAGGCAGACGTAGGAGGATTACTATGAGTTTGAGGCCATCTGAGACTACATAGTGAATTCCAGGTCAGCCTGGGCTACAGCGAGATCCTACCTCAAAAAAAAAAAGAAAGAAAGAAAGAAAAGAAAAGAAAGAAAGAAAGAAATCACAGCACTTGGGAGACAGAAGTAGTTGGGTTGCCATGAGTTCAAGGCCACCCTGATACTACATAGTGAATTCCAGGTCAGCCTGGGCTAGAGTGAGACCCTACCTTGAAAAAAAAATCAGGCAACCCAATTAAAAATGGGCTTGGGCTGGAGAGATGGCTTAGCGGTTAAGCGCTTGCCTGTGAAGCCTAAGGACCCCGGTTGGAGGCTCGATTCCCCAGGACCCACGTTAGCCAGATGCACAAGGGGGCGCATGCATCTGGAGTTCTTTTGCAGTGGCTGGAGGCCCTGGCACGCTCATTCTCTCTCTCTCTCTCTGCCTTTTTCTCTGTCTGTCACTTTCAAATAAATAAATAAACATAAAACAAAAAAATTTAAAAAATGGTCTATGGCGACTTCTGGGTAAGATGGTGACATACTAGCTACACCAAACCAGCCTAGGGAGGGAAATAAACAGAAACAGAGCAAAATACACTCTTCTACTGAAAAGTGAAGGTGTGTAAGTGATCATCAACCACCGCCGAGAAGCAGGAGAGACCAAGATATTCCAGAAAGTAGGAAACGGGCCAGAATCCCGCCGAGGCACCAGCACCCCTGATCCACAAGCCTGCCTGGCTGTCTGTGCAGAGCGGCAGGAGCAGAAACAAGGTGAGGGGATGTTCCACTCAGCCTCCTTGCAAAGGCAAGAAACCGGAAAGGGAAGATACCAGAGACCAGCTGAGCAGCTGCTAAAGGAGATACAAAAGCTGAGCAGCTACAGTACACCCAGGCACCCTGCAAAGTCGCCCATCCCCCAACCGTCAGGGCCATGAAGTCCAGAGAACTCATTCATCCCTGGCAGCCCAGCACCAAGAGGGGTCAAGGTGGGCACTCAGCATTGGTGACATTGGAAACCATCCAAAAAGGTAACAGGGCCTACTTATACAAAGCCAGATACATAAACCTGCACTGGAAGTGATAATCTCTCTTTCCATGTCAGGAAAGGTTATGTATGACATGTGAATGATATTCTTGGTTGGCTTTACCCTTCTCAAATAAGCTGTATTTTGGTGTTAACTATTGTTGCATCTTGTTTCCTGATTTTTAGGGCTTTTGTCTTTTTCTTCTGTCATTATTGGGGAATGGGACTAAATGGCTCCAGGCTGACTTGAACCCATTTCAGACTAGAAATCTCAGCCTCCTAGTTTACAGGATTAAGGATGTGGAGCAACACACACCCTTAGGGACTTTGGCTTTACTCGACTATCTATTTAGTTTAATCCCCACACTTGTGCTGGTTTTGATCAAATGTCTATACTACTCAGTTGAACTTTAGAATTTCCCAGTGATTTGCTTCACCCAGTTTACTACAATACTTGAATAGCAGGCAAACTCATCACCTAGGGTCACTTCTGCTGTTTCTCGTGGAGTATAAGAGCTACATTCTAGCACCTTAAGCTCTTACGAAGATATATAAAGTCATATTTACACTAAGAACACTGCATATAATTAGAAAACCAAAGCATAAAATTAACTCAAGGTGTGAAAATGTCTACATTACAATACAAGAAACAAAAAAGAATCAATATAGGGCTGGGGAGATGGCTGAGTGGTTAAGCGCTTGCCTGTGAAGCCTAAAGACCCTGGTTTGAGGCTCAATTCCCCACGACCCACAATAGCCAGATGCACAAGGGGGTGCACGCATCTGGAGTTCATTTACAGTGACTGGAGGCACTGGCGTGCCCATTTTTTTTTCTCTCTCTCCCCCTCCCTCTTTCTCTCTCTGTCTGTCACTCTCAAATAAATAAAAATAAAAACAAAAATAAATTTATAAAAAAATAATCAATACAATACAATCCCACCCAAAATTATATATCCATCAGAAATGACTTTCAATATGACTGCTTTAGATGAAATGCCTGACAAAAATTTCAAAAAGAGATTATATCTATGTTCAAAGAAATCAAAGAAGAAATTATAGGAATCAAAGAAGAAAACTAACTTCTGAAGGAATCCCAAGAAAATACAGGAAACCAACTCAATGAAATAAGTAGGTCAATACAAAACATTAGTGAAAAAATAGAAATAATGAAGAAATACCAATCAGAAATACTAGATATGAAAAATGGAGTAAGTCAAATAGAAAACTGTACAAAGTCTCACCAGTAGAATGGATCAAGGAGAGGAAAAAATATCTAAACTATAAGACCAGGTGGCAGATCCAATACAGGCCAACAAAGAGAAAGGCAAACTAATAGGAAGGCATGAATGGGAATCTCAAGACATTTAGGACATTATGAAGAGACCAAACATAAGAATTCAGGACATAGTAAAAGGAGAAGAATTTCACTCCAAAGGCATAACAGGCATTTTCAACAATCTCATAGAAGAAAACTTCCCCCAAGTAGGGAAAGTGATGCCAATACAGATACAGGAAGCCTATGGAATGCCAAACGGACAAAATCAGGAAAGACAAAAGCTAGACGTGATGGCACATGCCTTTAATCCCAGCATTCAGGAGGCAGAGGTAGGAGGATCACTGTGAGTTTGAGGCCACCTTGAAACTACATAGTGAATTCCAGGTCAGCCTGAGTTACAATGAAACCCTATCTTGAAAAACTTGAAAAACAAAACAAAACAAAAAATTAAAAAAGACCCTCTCACGGTCATATTATAATTAAACTACAAAACACAAAAAATAAAGAAAATATATCGAAAGCAGTTAGAGAGAAAAATCAGGTCACATACAAAGACAAGCACATCAGGATCACAGCAGATTATACAACACAAACTTGAAAATTCAGAAGGGCCTGGAATGATGTATTCCAAGTTCTGAAAAATAACAACTGTCAACCAAGGTTAATTTATCCTGCAAAGCTATTCAGTCAAATAGACAGAGAAATAAGGACATTCCCCAACAAAAGCAGCTAAAGGAATATTTGAAGACAAAACCAGCTCTACAGAAAATACTTGAAAGGAGGCTCCATGCTGAAGACAAAGAAAAGCACACAGATAAGGATCCTGGAAAAAACAACCCATACTCAAATACTAGCTAATACAAGAGAGCAAAGGTAACACCAGAAGAACTGCAAAACAAGAAACTGGCAAAGATTGGGCTGGAGACATGGCTTAGCAGTTAAGCGCTTGCCTGTAAAGCCTAAGGACCACAGTTCAAGGCTCGACTCCCCAGGACCCACATTATCCAGATGCACAAGGGGGTGCACGTGTCTGCAATTCGTTTGCAGTGGCTGGAGGCCCTGGCATACCCATTCTCTCTCCCTCTATCTGCCTCTTTCTCTGTCGCTCTCAAATAAATAAATAAAAATATTTTTAAAAAGAAACTGGCAAAAATACACATCTTTCAATAATAATTCTTAATATCAATGGCTTCAATGCCCCAACCAAGAGGCATAGGGATTGAAGACTGGATTAAAATGCAGGATCCTTCAGTTGCCCCTAAGAAACTCACCTTTCTACAAAGGATGGACACTATCTTAGGGTGAAATGTTGGAAAAGGTGTTTCAAGCAAGTGACAGGATAGACTTCAGACTAACATTAGTTAGGAAAGATAAGGAAGATCAATTTATGTTGATTAAAGGAACACTCCAACAGGAGAACATTATAATCCTAAACATATATGCACCTAACATGGGGGGTCCCAATTCCATCAAACAAATGCTATTAGAACTAAGGTCACACATAACACCAAACACAGAGGTAGTGGGTGATTTCAACATCCCATTCTCATCAATTGCCAGGTCACTTCACTAAAAAATACACAGAGATGCCTCTGGATTAAATGAGATCATAGAACAAATGGAGTTAACAGATATCTACAGGACATTTATTCCAGAAGCTGCAAAATACACATTCTTTTCAGTAGCACATGGAACATTTTCTAAAATAGACCATATATCAGGACACAAAGCAAATCTTAACAAATACGAGAAAAATGAAATAATTCCTTGTACTCTATCTGATCAAAATGGGATAAAACTACATATCAATAGCAGGAAAAGCATACACAAAATCATGGAAACTAGCCAGGCATGGTGGCACACGCCTTTAATCCCAGCACTCAGGAGGCAGAGGTAGGAGGATCGCCGTAACTTTAAGGGCACTCTGAAAATACATAGTGAATTCCAGGTCAGCCTGGGCTAAAGTGAAACCCTACCTTGAAAATCAAAACAAAACAAAACAAAACAAAAATCATGGAAACTAAACAATACACTACTAAATATTTGGGTCAATGAAGAAATCAAGAAAAAAATCAAAAAATTAATAGAATCAGACTATAATGAGAACAGAACATACCAAAATTTTAGGGTCACAAGGCAATCCTAAGAGGGAAATTATAGCTTTCAGTGCCTATATTAGGAACTTAGAAAGGTTGCAAGTAAACAATGTAATGCTTCATCTTAAGGCCTTGGAAAAAGAAGAACAAGGCAAATGGAAAATCAGTAGATGGGAAGAAATAATAAAGATTAGGACAGAAATTAATGAAATACAAACCAAAACACAATCCAAATAATGAATGAAATGAAGAGATTGATAAATCCTTAGCAAATCTGACCAACAGAAAGAGAGAAGAGCTGGGCATGGTGGTGCACACCTTTAATCACAGCACTTGGGAGGCAGAAGTAGGAGGATCGCTATGAATTCGAAGACACCCTGAGATTACATAGTGAGTTCCAGGTCAGACTGTGCTAGAGTGAGACCCTACCTTGAAAAACAAAAACAACAACAACAACAAAAAGATGGTGAGAGAAGAGATACGAATTAATAAATTTAGAGATGAAAAAGGCACCATCACAACAGATACCAAAGAAACTCAAAAAATCATAGGGACATGCTGGTATTATAAGAACATATACTCCATTAAGTTTGAAAATCTGAAAGAAATGAATGATTTTCTTGATTTATATGACCTACCAAAATTAAATCAAGATGAGATTAACCATGTAAATAGATCTGTAACAATTATGGAGATCCAAGCAGTTATAAAAAAATCTCCCAACTGCACTGCAGGGATGTCTTAGCAGTTAAAGCATTTGCCTGCAAAGCCAAAGAACCCAGGTTTGATTCCCCATGACCCATGTTAGATTCACAAAGGGGCACATGCATCTGGAGTTCATTTGCAGTGGATGGAGGCCCTGACACGCCCATTCTTTCTCTCTCCCTCCCTCCTCTGTTAAATAAACAAACAAACAAACAAACAAACAAACAAATAAATAAAATCTCCCAACTAAGAATCCAGACCCACATGGAGTCACTGGTGAATTTTATCAGACCTTCATGGAAGAACTAACACCAATCTTTCTCAAACTTTTCCATAAAATAAAAAAGCATCCTACCAAACTCCTTCTACGAAGCCAGCATCACCCTGATACCAAAAGCAAGACAAAGGTAGAACATAAAAAGAAATTTACAGACCAATCTCCCTCATGAACATAGATGCAAAAATTCTCAACAAAATATTGGCAAACAGAATACAAGAATATATCAGAAAGATCATTCACCATGAACAAGTAGGCTTTATACCAGAGATGCAGGAATGGTTCAACATATGCAAATCGATAAATGTAATGCATTATGTAAATGGACTGAAGAACAAAAATCACATGATCATCTCATTAGACGCAGAAAAAGTATTCAACAAAATCAAACATCCCTTCATGACAAAAGTCCTACAGAGACTGGGAATAGAAGGAACATATCATAAAAAAGGCTATTTATGCCAGGCATCGTGGCGCATGCCTTTAATCCCAGCACTCAGGAGGCAGAGGTAGAAGGATTGCCTGAGTTTGAGGCCATCCTGAGACTCCATAGTGAATTCCAGGTCAGCCTGGACTGGAGTGAGACCCTACCTTGAAAAAAAAAAAAAAGGCTATTTATGACAAACCTACAGCCAACACAATACTAAATGGAGAAAAACTTGAAGCTTTTCCACTAAAATCAGGAACAAGACAAGGATGTCCACTGTCCCTACTTTTATTTAATATAGTACAGGAAGTCTTAGCCATAGCAATAAGACAAGGGACACACATAAAAGGGATATAAATTGGAAAGGAAGAGATCAAGTTATCATTATTTGCAGTTGATGTGATTCTATACATAAAGGACCCTAAAGACTCTACCATCAAACTGTTAGAGCTGATAAACATTTATAGCAATGTAGCAAGATACAAAATAAATACACAGAAATCAGTAGACTTCCTATAGGCTAACAACAAACTCAGAGGATGAAATCAGAGAATCACTCCCATTCACAATTGCATCAAAAGTAAATAAAGTACCTTGGAATAAAGCTAACCAAGGAAGTAAAGGATCTTTACAATGAACACTTTAAAACACTCAAGACAAATTTCAGAAGACACTAGGAAATGGAAAGTTATCCTTTGTTCTTGGACTGGAAGAATCAATATTGTGAAAATGTCAATATTGCCAAAAGCAATCTACACATTTGATGGAATCCCCATCAAAATTCCAATGGCATTCTTCACAGAAATAGAAAAAAAAATTCAAAAGTTTATTTGGAAGCACAAAAAACCTCAAATATCTAAAACAATTTGAGCAACAAAAATAAAGCTGGTGGTGTCACCATACCTGATTTTAACCTATATTACAGAGCCATAATAACAAAAACAGCACGGTACTGGCACAAAAACAGACATGTAGATCAGATGAACAGAATAAAGGACCAAGATGTAAGTCTGGGTAGCTACAGCCACCTGATATTTGACAAAAATGCCAAAAATACTCATTGGAGAAAAGACAGCCTCTTCAACCAATGGTGCTGGGAAAACTGGATATGTATCTGTAGAAGGATGAAAATAGATCCTTATCTCTCTCTGTGCACAAGAATTAAGTCCACATGGATCAAAGACCTTAATATCAGACCCAAAAACCCTGAAACTGCTAGAGGAAAAAGTAGGGAAATTTTTCAACATATTGTTCTTGACAAAGACTTTCTAAATATAACTCCAGTTTCCCAATTAATAAAACTATGGGTCAACTGCTGGGATCTCATGAAATTACAAAGCTTTAGTACAGCAAAGGACACTAAATAGAGCAAAGAAGCAACCTACAAAATGGGAGAAAATCTTTGCTAGCTATACATCTGGCAGAGTATTAATATCCAGAAGAATTAAACAACTAAATAGTAAGATATCAAACAAAGCAATTAAAAAATAGGTTACAGGGCTGGAGAGATGGCTTAGCGGTTAAGCGCTTGCCTGTGAAGCCTAAGGACCCTGGTTCAAGGCTCGGTTCCCCAGGTCCCACGTTAGCCAGATGCACAAGGGGGCGCATGCGTCTGGAGTTCGTTTGCAGTGGCTGGAAGCCCTGGCGCGCCCATTCTCTCTCTCTCCCTCTATCTGTCTTTCTCTCTGTGTCTGTTGCTCTCAAATAAATAAATAAATAATTTTAAAAAATAGGTTATAGCTGGGTGTGGTGACACAGTCCTGTAATCCCAGCACTTGGAAGGGAGAGGTAGGAGGATTGCCGTGAGTTTGAGACTACCCTGAGACTACATAGTGAATTCCAGGCCAGCCTGGACCAAAGTGAGACCCCACCTCGAAGGAAAAAAAAAAAAAAGGCTATGGAACTAAATAGAGTTCTCAAAAGAAAAAATACAAATGGCATATAAACATCTAAAAATGTTCTATATACCTAGCCATCAGGGAAATGCAGATTAAAACTATGTTGAGAATCCGTCTCACTGATGTCAGAATGGCTACCATCATAAAAACAAATGACCATAAATTCTGGCCAGGAAGCAGAAAGAGGGGAACCCTTCTACACCGTTAGTGGAAATGCAGTCTAGCCTAGCCATTGTGGAAGTCAGTGTGGAGGTTCCTGAGCAGCTAAAAATAGATTTATTGTATGACCCAGCTATACCATTTCTAGGTATATATCCTAAGGACTCAATTCACAACCTTAGAGATACTTGCTAAAACCATGTTTATTCTTGCTCTAGTCACAATAACTAGGAATTGGAACCAGCCTAGATGTCCCTCAACTGATGAGTGGATAACTAGGCGTGGCACATTTATACACTGGAGTTCTGCTCAGCAGTGAAGAAAAATGAAATTATGAAATTTGCAAGAAAATGGATAAGTCTCAAAAGGATTATACTTAGTGAGGTAATCCAGGCCAGAAACCCAAACACTACATGTTCCCTCTCATATGTGCATCCTAGCTACAAATGATTGGACTTAGATGTGAATAGGAATAAAAGTAGAAGAGGCCACTAAGCTAGAAAGGCTATAAAGAAGGACAAAAAGGGGGGCGCATAATAAAATGGTATTGTATATATGTAAGTAGAAGAACAGATTAATTGGAAGTGAAAAGGCCTAAGCCAGGTCAGGGGAAGAAATTTAGTAAAGGAAAGGTGGAGAGAGGACTAATCAAAATCTAAGAGGGCATAAATAAGTCATATGGAAAACTACTTTTATTGTTTTGTTTTGTTTTGTTTTTTGAGGTAGAGTTTCACTCTGGTCCAAGCTGACCTGAAATTCACTATGTAGTTTCAGGGTGGCCTTAAACTCATGGCAGTCCTCCTACCTCTGCCACCTGAATGCTGGGATTAAAGGCGTGTGCCACCACACCTGGCAGAAACCTACTTTTTTGGACAATGGAACACCAAGAAACCATAGATTGTTACTAGAAAAGTTTTAGTGCCAGGGATGAGATACCTTCCAGTGAGTTGTTGGCCACAGATATCACTGATGCACACAAAACATTACAGGCCATTGCCAAGGCCCTTGGTTTCCCACCAGGAATAGATGGTAAGACCCTATTGCTGAAGACTCCACATACTTGGGCAGCAAGGTCACTGAGAAATCCTACTGGAGCTGAGCTGAAAACCTATTCTATGTCGACCAACTGACAGAAAGCTGGAAAAAGCTACACTGCATAAAGTTCAATGGGAAAGAGCGAGAAATCACCACTGTTGGTGATTTCAGTTGAGTTGACACTCAACAGTGGACACTGCAAGCCTTAAATTTGGCCAGCCAGGGCAATGAGCCAACAGGTGCAATAGTCTGTTATGGGGGAAGCCAACCTCTCTCTAATTGGACTGGAGATCCACTCCATGGGAGGGAATACATTCCTGATACTGAAAACCTACAACAGGGGTAGTCATGAGCTCTAGGGGTATAACACCTGCTGGTGTCTGGCTAAATGTATATACTATGCTCACCACCTGCCTGATAAGCACTTCTCTTAATGTTCATACCCATATATTAATACTACTCTCACTTTTGGTTAGAGAAGCTTCTCTTTTTAGATGGCAGTGACCGTGGGATGACTCAGAAGGCACCATGGTGCTGAGAAGATGTGACAGAGGAGCGCTCAGCACTACAATATCTCTATTACACCTTCCAAGGTTCAGGGTCCATTGCGGAAGAGGTGGAGGAAAGAATGTAAGAGCCAAAGGCAGGGTAGGACTCCTTACAATTTGCTCCTCCAGGCACAAAATGGCCTGGATATCCATGACCTCACAGTGCCTGACACTACCTACACAAGACCATCATAATAGGAGGAAAAGATGATGACATCAAAATAAAAGAGAGACTGATGGAAAGGGGGAGGAGGTATGAGGGAGAGTGGAGTTGCAAAGGGGAAAGTGGTGGTGGAGGGAGGGAATTACCTTGGGTTATTGTCTACAATTATGGAAATTGCCATTGTAAAAATAAATTTAAAAATTGTGCTATGGAACTAAATAGTTCTTAAAAGAAGAAATACAGATGGTATGTAAATATCTAAAAAAAATGTTCTATATCCTTCGCCATCAGGGAGATGCAAATTAAAACTACTTTGAGATTCCATCTCACTCCTGTCAGAATGGTTACTCTCAAGAAAACAAATGACAATTAATGTCAGTGAGGATATGGAAAAAGAGGAACCCTTCTGCACTGTTGGTGGGAATATAATATGGTACATCTATTGTAGAAATAAGTGTGGATGTTCCTGAAACAGCTAAAAATAGATTTACCATATGGCCCAGCTATACCACTTCTAGGCATATATACTAAGGACTCTTCTTACTACCTTAGAAATACTTGCTCAACCATATTTACTGCTACTTTATTTATAGCAGCTGGGAAATGGAACCAGTCTAGAAGTCCCTCAACTGATGAATGGATAATGAAGATATGGTACATTTATACAATGGAGTTCTATTCACAATGGTAAAGAAAAATGAAATTTACAGGGAAATGGTTGGATCTGAAAATGATTATACTAAGTGAAGTATCTCAGGCCCAGAAAGCCAAATGTCACATGTTCTCTCTCATATGTTGATCCTTGCTACAAGTGCTTAGATTTGTGTGTGAGTTGGAGTAAAAAATCAGTAGCAGATGTCAGTCAGCTAGAAAAGTGGTATAAGGGAGGAAGGAGAGGGGGTTGGTCAGGGGAAGAGATGGAACAAAAGAAAGATGGGGGGAAGGTTAACCAAAAATCAAGATATTGTGGTCAGCCGGGCATGGTGGTACATGCCTTTAGTCCCAGCACTTGGGAGGCAGAGGTAGGAGAATCATCATGATTTCAAGGCTACCCTGAGACTACATAGTGAATTTCAGGTCAGACTTGGCTAGAGTGAGACCCTACCTCTAAAAACAAAACAAAACAAAAAAATCAAGATATTGTGAACAAGCCATTTGAAAGCCTACTTTCTTGGACAATGGCACATCCAAAGTCAGTGAATATTACTAGAAAAATTTTAGTGCCAGGTATGGGATACCTTCCAGTGAATTGTTAGCCAAGGAGGTCCTTGATGCCCCCAAAACATTACAGGCTATTGCCAAGGCTCTTGTTTTCCCCCAGAAACAGATGGTAAGACCCAATTGCCAAAGACTCCACGTGCCTGGGCTATAAGGTCACTGAGAAATCAAGTTTGGGCTGAGCTGATATCCTCCTCCCTGTAAACCAGTTTATGGGAAGCTGGAAAAAGCTGCACTGTGTGCAGCCCTATGGGAGACAGCCATCATCAGTGATGAAAACCATGGGCATCACAAGCCTCAAGTTTGGCCAGCCAGGCTAATGACCAAATGGGTGCAATAGTGGCATGTCTGTTATGGGGATAACCCACTGCTCTCTAACTGACCTGGGGACCGACTCTATGGGAGAGAATACATGTCTGGTACTAAAAACCTAATCAAAAGCCTACGGTGAGGGAGGTCATGAGCCTTAGGAATGTAACACCTGCTCTTGTCTGGCTAAATGCATATATTATGCTCAACAAACTGCCCTATAAGCACTTTACTTAACATTCATGCCCATATATTAATGTACTCTAACTTTTGTTTAGAGAAGCCTCTCTTTTCAGATGTTGGTAAACACTGGGATGACCCAAAAGGCACCATAGTGCTGAGAAGAAGGGACAGAGGAGTGTCCACCACTGAAACATTTCACACTCTCCAAGGCTCAGGGTATATTGAGTAAGAAGAGGCGGAAAGAACGTAAGAGTCAAAGGAAGGATAGGACTGCTTATAATGCAACTGTCCAGACAGAAATTGACCTCAATATCCATGACCTTGCAGAGGCTAGAACTACTTTCATAAGACCCTCATAACAGGAGGAAAAACTGATGACATCAAAATAAAAGAGAGACTAATGGAGAGAGGGAGGGCATATGATGGAGTGTGGATTTGTAAAGGGGAAAGTGTCGGGGGGAGACAATTAGCAAGGTTTATTGTCTGTAAGTATGGAAGCTGTAAAAAAAAAAAGTTAAGCCAGGCATGGTGGTGCATGCCTTTAATCCCAGCACTCAGGAGGCAGAAGTAGGAGGATCACCATGAGTTCAAGGCCAGCCTGAGAATACAGAGTGAATTCCAGGTCAGCCTGGGCTAGAGTGAGACCCTACCTTGAAAATCCAAAATAATAATAATAATAATAATAAATATATAAATAAATAATCTTTTTAAGTTTGATGAAAATCATTGTTACAGAGTGATTATATAGATTGTAAGGTAAAAGTATGTGGATGAAGGTATGAGTAAACTTAAACAGAAAGTTAAGGACAAAGTTGATTAACTAAGCCTTAGAGTACTTGATCAGATTATAGACTTGAGACATAAAATGACTATTAGCCTAGGGCTTACATCAGACTAACATAGGACAGTCCTGGCTGGTAGCAGTTGCTATGGTATTCAGATTGTAAACTTAAAGCTTTAACTTGCTGGGCGTGGTGGCGCAAGCCTTTAATCCCAGCACTCAGGAGGCAGAGGTAGGTGGATTGCCATGAGTTCGAGACCACCCTGAGAATACAGTGTGAACTCCAGGCCAGCCTGGGCTAGTGTGAGACTGTACCTTGAAAAACAAAACAAAGCTGGGCATGGTGGCACATGCCTTTAATCTCAGCACTGGGGAGGCAGAGGTAGGAGGATCACCGTGCGTTCAAGGATACCCTGAGACTACATAGAGAATTCCAGGACAGCCTGAGCTAAAGTGAGACCCTACCTCGAAAAACCAAAAAGAAAAATAAAACAAACAAACAAAACACCCAAAGCCTTTGAGCACTTAGAATGGAAAAGACCATGGGAGGATTGAGGAGATGCCTTAGCAGGTAAGAGCTCTTGCCATGCAATCATGAAAACCTGAGCTTCATCCCTGAAACCCAGTATTTCTAATTTTTATTTAATTTTTATAAGTTATTTATTATTTGCTTGCTTGGTTTTTTCAAAGCAGAGTCTCACTCTAGCCCAGGCTGACCTGGAACTCATTCTATAGTCCCAGGCTGGCCTCAATCTCACAGTGGTCCTCCTACCTCTGCCTCCCAAGTGCTAGGATTATAGGCATGCGCCACCATGCCTGGCTAGTTTTTTATTATTTGTTTATTTGCAAGCAGAAAGATACAGAGAGAGAGAGGGAATATGGGCACACCAGGGCCTTTAACTACAGCAAATGAACTCCAGATGTATGCACCACTTTGTGCATCTGGCTTTATGTAGTTACTGGGAAATTGAACGAGGTTGCTAGGCTTTGCAGGCAAGTGTCTTAAAGGCTGAGCCATCTCTCCAGGCCTTTTTTTTTTTTTCTTTTTGTGTATGGCAGTGTTGCTAGCAAGGGAGGTAAATTCTCAGATTAACTCTCCAGTTTGCCTGGGACGTAGGTTTCACTGGGATAAGGAGCTTCCAGTGCCAATGCTGGAAAAGTTGAGGGTAAGGCCAGGCGTGGAGGCTCACACCTACAATCTCAGCAACTTGAGGGCTGAGGTATGAAGATCGCTCCTTCCAAGCCAGCTTGGTCTACATAGACACACTGCACCCCCACGTCCCAGAAAAAGAAAGAAAGAGAAAGAAGACTGATGACTGGGACCAACTGCTCACACTTGGAAGGAATATGTTTATCAACTTCAAAGCTTCACACTGGAAGTGGTAACTAAACTTAGAAAAGAAGGGGCTGTTGCAAGAAGTCCAGCGATTTTCCAAGGAATGTACACTCTAGTACTAAACTTCTTAACTTCTTGTCAGAAGAACTTAAAGGGAAATTTGAATCAAAACAACTGAAGTGTCAGAGGTGTGCCTTTGATGTGACTTATCTCATTATAAAACTCATCTGGGGCTGAAGAAATTATTAACCCAAAATTTACAAGAATAAAGACCACTGACCACATATTGTGGCCAAATTGAAGCAAGCTTTTTTTTTAAAAAAAAAAAATAATTATTTATTTATAAGAGTCAGAGAGAGGGAGAGAGAGAGAGTGCACACGAGAGTGAGAATGAGGGTGCCAGGGCTTCCAGCCACTGCAAATGAACTCCGGACACACGTGCACCCCTTGTGCATTTGGCTGAGGGTCCTGGGTCCTCTGGCTTTGCAGGCAAGTGCCTTACCCATCATCCCTCCAGCCCTGAAGCAAGCTTTTAATTGTGCACAATAAAGCCAGTCTGGCGGCTGCCTCCCTGAGGCAGGGTGTTGAGAGCAGCCCTGAGTCAGCTTTTCAGGCTCTTTTTATAGGGAGAAACCATAGAAATCACAGGGCAAGGGGTTTTCAGAGGCAAGCAAGCGTGGTGGCAGAAGCCGACCAGCCGTTACAGTTAAACTACGTCCCGGGATGTTATGAATACTGGGAGCAGTAACCAGGAACAACTGGTGGCCCCGGCCCAGACACAGAAACATAGAGGAACAGAAACTTAACTTCGTCATTACATCAAAATGGCTCTTGCTGTTAAAATGGAGTCAGGTTGGCTCGTCATTTCCTCCTTTTTTTGTGTATCCCTGTCAAATCTTTGATGGGAGGGGGGTTATTTCCAGTATTTCCAGACTGTATTGGTTGATAATGTTTGCAAAGAGCAAGTATTTTAGTGGTTTTTGTCTGTCTGGATATAAAATTAGTAATGTCCCGGAGAACGCATGAGCCAATTGTTGGGGAAGTAAGACAAGTGATAAAGGGCCCTTTGCAGCTGGAATAAGAGTAGTTAACCAAAGGGAACAACTGAACAAAGGTTGATACCAGTTACTTTTTTGTGATTCCTTCAGTTTCTTAGCAGTTAACTCTTTTTTGTTTGTTTGTTTGTTTGTTTTTTTCGAGGTAGGGTCTCACTCTGGGCCAGGCTGACATGGAATTAACTCTGTAGTCTCAGGGTGGCCTTGAACTCATGGCGATCCTCCTTCCTCTGCCTCCTGAGTGCTGGGATTAAAGGCGTGCGCCACCATGCCTGGCATAGCAGTTAACTCTTATAGTGACTTTACATTTTTCTTCTCTTCTCAGTCAAATCTTTCATATTTTCACATGCAATTTTTTAAACCAGGTACAGTGTACATTATGTCCATATATATTTTAAATCTCATGTTGAATTCTTCAAGCTTCTGTCATGAGTAGACTAGTCAGCTTCCAGAGTGACTAGAGCAGGCCTGTAGTCTCCTTGTCAGGGGCAGGTGTCCTCTGGATCTTGACTGGAAGGGGACCCTCTGGGTTCCTGGTAATCTGTTAGCTGTTACACTCAGCTGAGGACATTGAAATCTTGACTCTGGGGTGTTGAATTTATATCCCTTGGTTAATGGGTACAGGCCCAATTTCCTGATGGCATGTGGGTCACCTTGTGTTACAAATTTTATAGGAGTACCATCGATGGCAAGCAAATATGGTTTACCTCTATAAATCTAAGCAAAGAGACATCTTTGAACAACCAGCACCACCCATACCAGCAAGTACAAATAGCTAGAATTCTAAATTGTTTTTACATGTTAGGATGGTAGTCTGAGATCTGTCCTTAGTGATGTACCTCCTTTAATTAAGATACATAAAGGATAGATTGGACTAATATAAATCAATAACTGTGAGGTGAACATAACCAGCAAGGACAATTTTTGGAATTTTTATTTAAAGGCAACAGTGGTGAGTAATCAGGGCCAGGCAGAGGCAGAAGGCATGAGTTAATGTTAGAGTTTAGTATTGTAAGCCAGCATCAGACAGAGGAGCCTATTAGTCAGAATCTTTGTTTATATTGTGATGTTTTGTGGTTATATTTTTATTGGTTTTATTAAGACCATACACACTGCAGAATTAACTGTATATTTTGGAGGTCAATAATGGCGCTGTAGGAGAGACTTTTAGGACCTGTGAGGAGTTCTATGACTCTCACTCAGCATTGTCATCTGCTAGGATAAGTCAAGGCCGTGCTGACCAAGTGGATCTCCCTCTTTTGGGAAGCCTGGAGGACTGAGTTTCCTCTGATGTGACTCTCCTGTTGCAGATACACTGGCTTGGAATTCATCTATGGGTCTCCATATCCTCTCTGATCCAGAAGACAGGTGACTTACCAGAGGCTACAGGCTAGCAAGTGTCCTATCATCTCCCGAGGCCTTCTGACCTGGGAGCAGGAACCAAAATACTGGTTATCTTTTTAACACTGATGTTTTCAATTGCCTTTGGCTTTTATATATGGTTATTAATCATGCAGAGAGACTGTCAGTATCTGATTAACAAAACAGGTTTAGTTAAAAAGGTATAGAACATATCTGGTTAGCAAGGCCAATCTAGACAGAGAATGACATAATAATTTAAAATCATTTTGATTAGTATTTAAGTTTAGTTGTCAGGTGACAATGTAAGCTATGTCTGGAACATAGAAAACATATACATTATGTTTTTAAGTATCTGTTAATGATAAGTACAGGCAGAACATTTTAGTAGCTCTGAAATTAATATTTTATCCATTATGTTTTATCAATAGTTTTAAGCCAATTGGTTTAATCTAGATATTGTATGTCAGGAAAAGATAAAGACATAAAAACTTGGCACCTGTGTTTGAAAACAACTTTGGCTAGTCTGTATACCTATGCAGGTACCAGTCACTCTTCAAACTGAAGCAGGACAGTAGTTTAAGGTTATTTTTCTAGGGCGGGAACGTGTTTAAGTATCAATATATGTATAAGCAATGAACTTATTTAAATAAAACCTTAGCCAGGTGTGGTGGCACACGCCTTTAGTCCCAGCACTCAGGAGGCAGAGGTAGGAGGATCGCCATGAGTGAGCGGCCACCCTGAGACTCCATAGTGAATTACAGGTCAGCCTGGGCTACAGAGGGACCCTACCTTGAAAAACCAAAAATCACGAAATAATAATAATTTTTTAAAAACCTGACTAAGAGTGATTATACATAGTTTAAGAATAAAGTCAAACCTGGTTATTGTTGAATTAAGCTAGCCTAATTTTAACATACATTAGAGACATTATGACAGACACAAAGTAATTTTTAAGTATCTTTAATCATTGAGCCATTTTACAGCTTAACATAAAGCAATATTTATGACTTAGAATATATGAAGCTTAGACAAACTATATTAAGATTGTTTGTATATAGCAGTTTTTTCTAGGATATGGGGAGGTGTCTCAGTTTCCTAAGAACAAAGTCACAATGTCTAAGTTACCTTTTGTAAGATTTATATTATAACCTCAGTGATAACTAAACTTAACTAACTTAAATAACTCAACTCATTAGTCAAGAGGTAGATTATGTTAAATCAGTTTACACACTTTATTCACTCTCCACACATGTTAATTAAGCCAGTTCCCTTTTTCCTTATCCTCCCAGCTACCTAGCCTCCAGGCCCTAATCCCCTGGGGCACTTGCATGGGACCTTACTTGGACCCCCATGAGGCAGCTTCTGGGTCAGGTCTTGCTCCTCAAAGATGTGAGATTGTGGCCCTGTGATTGTGGAGATGAGTCATGGACTTGGTTGAGAAATTGGTGGTCACCTTATACATGTTAGAAGCCAAATGGCATCCTTCTGGTAACTGCCTTAAGGGTGATGAGTATTCCCAAGATGTAACACTGAAAAAATAAGTGGTGAGGTTAAATAGTATGGTTCCACAAACGGAGAACACAAAGTTCCCTAAATTGTTCACAATGTCGGGGCTGGTGAGATGGCTTAGCAGTTAAGTCATTTGCCTGCAAAGCCAAAAGACCCCAGTTCAATTCCTCAGGACCCACGTAAGCCAGATGCACAAGGGGGCATATGCGTCTGAAGTTCATTTGCAATGGCTGGAGGCCCTGGTGTGCCCATTTTCTCTCTGCCACTTTCTCTCTCTCTCAATCTCTCAAATAAATAAATAATTTTTTAAAAACATCATTCCCAAAATCATAAAAGGTAGTTAAAGAGACTCCTGAGATCTGCAAATCAGTAAGCAAAGGTTTGGTGGTATTACTACATCGGTATTAGCTTCAAGATGGAAGGTCTCATCTAAAGGACAATACTGGAGTTCGTTAGAAATGTTCGCCCAGATGTATGACCATACAGGTTGGACAAATGCGTTGCCCAGCTTTCATGGTAATGGCACAGTCAGTTGTGCAGGTACTGCTGTGTCCAGAAAAACCTGTAGGTAATTGATGACACATATACCATTTTCACAATATGAGGTTTCATGACCATCCAAAATAGATTTAAATGTTGGGGCTTCTGTACCCATGCCAGTAGCAAACAAAGTGTTCAATTCCATCAGCCAGGCATGGTGGTGCACACCTGTAATCCCAGCACTCAGGAGGAAGAAATAGGAGGGTTGCCATGAGTTCGAAGCCACCCTGAGACTTTGTAGTGAATTCCAGGTCAGCCTGGGCTAGAGCAAGACCCTACCTTGAAAAACCAAAACAAACAAAGGGTTCAATTCCATTTCTAGCTTATTCATAAGTGATTGAATTTTCATGCATCATTGGGTGGATCTAGTGCCCTTAACAAATATCAATAAATTGTCCAGAGAATCAAGAGTAGACTTTCCATATGACTTCATATGGATTCCTGCAATAGTTGTTCTTAGTTCTGCATTCGAGCAACTAAAGCAAATGTAGTCTGCAGAACATCTGACAACACTGTAATTGCTTGTGACTGCTCTTGTGTCAGCTGTTTAATATATTTGATATCTGCCTGCATGGGTGTCAACATAGCTGATGCAATGCTAGCACCTAAAGCTGCACCCACTATGAATGCACCAACCACTAGGAACTGAAGAGGTTTCCTTGCCGACCACCTATTAGTAGAAGAATAGGAAAAAACTGGGAGAGACTGTTCTGGACACAATCCCTTAGGTGGCACCCAGTCCTTCAAATTAAAAGTCACCCTAATGGGCTGTATTCGAGGTTGAACTACAAGTCTCACTGGGGTTGGCAGGTCAGGAACTAGCACTGGTGCCTCTGTGACCTTAGGTGAGTCTAACAAGTCCATTGCCTGCAAAACTGCTGGCTTGTAATGGGCTGTAAATAATTTATGTGGGCTGGAGAGATGGCTTAGCGGTTAAGCACTTGCCTGAGAAGCCTAAGGACCCCAGTTCGAGGCTCGATTCCCCAGGACCCACGTGAGCCAGATGCACAAGGGGGAGCACACGTCTGGAGTTTGTTTGCAGTGGCTGGAGGCCCTGGCCCATCCACTCTCTCTCTCTGTCTCTCAAATAAATCGATGAAAATAAACAAAAAAAAAAAATTAAATTAAAAAAAAAGAATGTATGTGACTGGTTCAGTCCACCTCTACTTAAAATGCAAGGCACATCACTATCATCTTTAATATCACAAGTCTTAAATGATAATGGGAAAGTCCATATTGAATCATACTCATACCTGGTGTATCTCATCACTGACGGGAAGGAAGTATCAAATGAAATGGTGAATGAGTCACCAAGTCCATGACTGCCCATTTACATACCCTGGGTAGAGGCAAAATCACACAGAAACAGTACGGGAGGTCATGGTGAAGTTTAAAAGAGATGAGTCAGAGTCCAAATCCAAGTTCCACCAGCACAAATTTCCCTAGTCCTCTTGTTTAACAGAATATCTCATTTGTAACCTGCCCAACAGGTCAAATCCTTGAAAGGGCCATCGGGGTGACACACAGTCTGGGAAAGATGTATTCAATTGCAGACATGCTGTAATTCGAGCTACTGCAACTCCTGCATAATCCGATTTTCCATATGCACATCCAAAGGCACCAGGGTAAGGTGCAGACGAACTTTCTGCCCTAATGTGAGTGGTATCACCTAAGTTTTAACTGTCTGCTGGAAGAAACCTGCACCCGTGACGCCACCTGCTGGTCGTGCTTGGGCCGGATCAAGGAAGAACATGGAGCGCTCATCAAGGGAGGAGCAGGGTTTGCAACCTTGCAGAGCATCACACGCTTCCTTGATTCTGTTGCAAAAATACTGGCACAGTCAGATTGGCAAAGTATAGCCGCTTCTGTTATTTCCCATCATGTACAAATATGCAGGTGGCATTATATGTCATATTGACATAACATCATAGGTGTAGTTGGGTCGCTGTGAACATCCAATTGACTGCTGTCCCATTCAAATGAAACTGATTGGGGCTGATAAAAGTAGCTGTCATATTATTTGGAAATAAGGAATAATGATTGCTTTTGGATATAATCTTCACATTATGTGCGATCCACAAATATTTCATAGTAAAAGGTAGGGTCTCTGGATGCTGCACACACAGGGCTGCAGGGGACACCTGGGCTTTGGTAGATTTCTATAACCCAGGTGCTGCCAGAGCCAAAATACATAAGATATAGTATTCAAGGCACTTATAATTTATCTGAGGATCAACATCATAAGTGGCATAAGGTTGTGGTATTGGGTCAGTAAGGATAAAATTGGGAATGCATAATGTTGGGTACCCAAGGTCAGTATCTTATGCCAATCTGGCACTGGCAGGAAACTGTCATTAGTGACATACATATCTATTTCCTGTGAATTCCATCGCAGCCACACATAAAATAGTATAGTTAGTAAGTTTAACTTTGTGTATAATCCAAACAATTCCTTGGGGCAGGGAGCCCCATATGGTGATGGGATTGGTGCCCACTGAAAACTGTTAATCACTTGTTTAGCCTCCCAATGGGAAAGCCATGGGGGTGGCTGGTGGGTCATCAGCCAGCTTCTCCTTTGTGCTGTCATCATCACCATAAAAATCCACAGCAAGACTTCCAGTTAATATGGCGACATAGGGGAGAAAAAAGCCAAAGAAAACCCAGCAAAATACACACTTTTATTAAAAAGTGAGGTGTATGAGAAATTAAAATGACAGCAGAGAAGTAGGAGTGATCCAGAGCATCCAGTGCCCACACAGGCAGGCTGAGACAGCTCCAGCAGCAGCGGCTCTGGCTCTGGCAGCAGAAGTGGCAGTGGAAGCTGCAGTGGCGGTGGAAGCCACAATTCCGGCAGCAACAGCAGCAGCCCCGGCACTGGCAGCAGCGGCTCCAGCAGCGGCATATCCAGCAGCAGCAACAGCAGCTCCAGCAGCAGCAGCAGCGGCGGTTCCAGCAGTGGCAATGCCGGTATGCAGGGCCACAGTTGCCAGGCTCGGTTTGCCCTGCAGGAAAAGGCCAGTGCCCAGCTCCAGAAATCAGAACAGTGGTCCAACTACCCAACCAGCCAACTTGACTGAGACCAAAATCATCGAAAAAGGTAACTGGGATTGCACCAGGGAAGGGTCTCACTTGGTCACGAACTGACTTTGAACCCTCAACAGACCAGAAATCTTAACCTCTTTGTTGATAGAGGATCTGGTTGTTATAATACCTACTCTTGCATACATACTTGGTGCTGTTTTTGATTGCATGTGTACAGTGTTTAGATAAATTTTAGAATCTACCTGTATTTTATTCCAGTCAGCCTACTTGAATACTCCCATATCAGGCAAACTCACCCCTAGGAACACTTTTCTAGATACTCTGAGAGTGTTAAGAGCCACACCTAACATTTGAGTCCCCTACCCTGAAGATATATAACATCAGATCAATTGATACAGCTAAGAATACCCAGCTAACTAGAAAATCCAAGCATTAACTTAATCCAAGATGCAAAAATACATACATTATAACACAAGAAACACCAAAAATCAAGACAATATAAAAAGGTTACTTTATCGTGCAAAGCTATCCATGCAAATAGATGGAGAAATAAGAATATTCCATGACAAAAGCAGGCTAAAGGAGTATTTGAAGACAAAACCAGCTCTACAGAAAATACTTGAAAGAACCCTCCATGCCAAAGAGAAGGAAAAGCACACATATAAGGAACCTGGTAAAAAACAAGCAATACTCAAATACTAGTTAACACAAGAGAGCAAAGGTAGAACTGGAACCACAGTAAAACAATGGCAAACATAAATACACACCTTTCAATAATCTCTTAGTATCAATGGCCTCAATGCCTTAACCAAAAGACATAGGTTTGCAGACTGAGTTAAAAAGCAGGATCCTACAGTTTGTTGTCTCCAAGAAACTCACCTGTCTGGACATTATCTTAGGGTGAAAGGTTGGAAAATGGTATTTCAAGCAAATAGGCCTGGAGAACAAGCAGGGCTTGCTATCCTAATGTCTGACAAGGTAGACTCCTGTCAGATTGGCCACCATCATGAAAACAAATGATCATAAATGTTGGCGGGGATGTGAAAAAAAAAGGAACCCTTCTAGACTGTTGTTGGAAATGCAATCTGATCCAGCCATTGTGGAAATCAGTGTGGAGGTTCCTAAAATAGCTAAAGCTGATGATCAGCTCTAGTGTTAATTGGGACTTTCTTGCTCAGAAATTGGTCAATCATTCCCTGAGTTAGAAAAGAAATTTGAGGGTTGGGGAGATGGCTCAGCAGTCAAAGGCGCCTACTAGAAAAGCCTGCTGGCCGGGGTTCAATTGCCCAGTACCCATGTAAAGCCAGACACACAAAGTGGAGCACGTGTCTGGAATTCATCTATGGTGGCAAGAGGCTGTGGCATGCCCATACTCTCTCCCTCTCCCTCCCTCCTTCTCTCATATAAATAAATAAAAATATTTTTAAAAAGAGAAGAGCTGGGCATGGTGGCGCATGCCTTTAATCCCAGCACTTGGGAGGCAGAGGTAGGAGAATCGCCGTGAGTTCAAGGCCACCCTGAGACTACAGAGTTAATTCCAGGTCAGCCTGGACCAGAGTGAGACCCTACCTCGAAAAAAAAAAAAAAGAAAGAAAGAAAAAGACAGAGAGAAGAAATTTGGTTCTTGGAGTACACATCTTCACTGAGAAGTCTTACTCATTTGAAAACATAAGAGAACACCAAGAGAACTCTATAGTGAGTGTAGCAGTTATGTTTCATTGCTGGAGAAGAACACCCAATCAAAAGTAACTTGTAGATCACATCCTCCAAGGCTCAGGAACCATTGTGGAAGAGGTGGTGGAAAGAATATAAGAGCCAAAAGAAGGGCAGGTGTGCTTACAATACTGTCTGCCTAACACAAAGTGGCCTTGGTATTCATAATCCCACAGTGGCTGATTCTACCTACTACACAAGACCAGCATGCTAGGAGGGAAAAAATGATGACATCAAAATAGAAGAGAGACCAGCTGGAAAGAAGAGATTCAGAGGAGGGAGGGAATTGAGAGGAGGAAGAGAAAAGGTGATGGAAAGGGATTATAATCATGTTATATTGTCTATATGCACGGAGGTTGACAATAAAAAGTTTATTTTATTTATTTAAAAAAATAAAAATAAATAAAATAGCTAAAGATTGATCTACCATATGACCCAGCTATAGCACTCCTAGGCATATATCCTAAGGACTCATCTCATTTCCTTAGAAGTACGTGCTCAACCATGTTTATTGCTGCTCAATTTATAATAGCTGGGAAATGGAACCAGCCTAGATGTCCCTCAACTGATGAGTGGATAATGAAGATGTGGCACATTTATACAATGGAGTTCTACTCAGCGGTAAAGAAAAATGAAGTTATGAAATTTGCAGAAAAATGGATGGAGCTGAAAAGGACTATACTAAGTGAGGTAACCCAGGCCCAGAAAGCCAAGCACCACATGTTCTCCCTCATATGTTGATCCTAGCTACAGATGGTTGGGCTTCTGCGTGAGAAGGAAAAAAACCAGTAGCAGAGGCCAGTAAGTTAAAAAGGAGATATAAAGGGAAGAGAAAGGAAGGGAGAAGGGTACTTAATAGGTTGGTATTATATATATGTAAGTAGAAGAATAGATTAATGCGGGTGAAAAGGCTCAAAGTGAGGTCAGGAGAAGAGATTGAGTAAAGGAAAGTGGAGGGAGGGCTAATCAAAATCTAAGAGTATGCAAATAAATCATATGGAATCCTCTGGTTTCAGACAATGTAACACTCAGGAGCCATAGATCATTGTTAGAAAATTTTCAGTGCCAGGGATGGGATACCTTCCAGTGAGTTGTTGGCCAGGGAGGTTCTTGATGCCCCCAAAACATTATAGACCATTGTCGAGGCCCTTGGTTTCCCACCAGGAATAGATGGTAAGACCCTATTGTTGAAGACTTCACATACTTGGGCTGCAAGGCCACTGAGAAATGCTGTTGGAACTGAGCTGATAACCTCCTCCATGTAGACCAGCTGACAGAAAGCTGGAAGAAGCCATTTTACATGTAGTTCAATGGGAGAAAGAGATACCACCAGTGAAGATTCTCAACAGTGGACACTGAAAGCCTTATAATTGGCCAGCCAGGCCAAATGAGCCAACGGGTGCAATAGTGGCAGGTCTGTCATGGTGGAAACCAACTGCCCTCCAATTGGACTGGAGGCCCGCTCCATGGGGGGAAACACATCCCTGATACTGAAAACTTAAAACAGGGGTAGTCATGAGCCCTAGGGGTGTCACATCTGCTGATGTCTGGATAAATGTATATACTATGCTTATCAAACTGCCCAGTAAGCACTTCTCTTAATATTTATGCCCTTATATTAATGCTACTCTCATTTTGGGTAGAGAATCTTCTCTTTTCAGATGGCAGTGACCTTGGGATGACTCAGAAGGTATCATAGTGCTGTAAAGAAGTGACTGGAGTACTGAGTAACATCTCAATCACACCTTCCAAGGCTCAGGGTCTAATGCAGAAGAGGTGGAAGAAAGAATGTAAGAGCCTAAGGAAGGGTAGGACTCCATACAACATGCTCCCTCCAGACATAAAATGGCCTTGATATCCATGACCTTACAGTGCCTGACACTACCTACATAAGACCATCATAAGAGGAGGAAAAGACCATGACATCAAAATAAAAGAGAGACTGATTGAGATGGGGAGGGGTTATGATGGAGAATGCAATTTCAAAGGGGAAAGTTGCGGGGGGGGGAGTGTATTACCATCGGATACTTTTTATAATCATGGAAAACATTAATGTTAATAAAAATTGAGAAAAATAAAAAAAAAGAATATGCCTGACTGATATGACATGACCTGCTTTTCCTTTCCTGTTGTTCTTTTTTCTTTTCTTTCTTTCTTTTTTGTCCATGCCTTTTTGTGCTGTTTCATATTGAATATTGGAATAGGCAGAGATATACTTTTTTGTAGTGCTTTTTGAAGTACCTTTAACAGATTACTTATTTACATTTACTATTATTGCAAGCTCCTTGTGAAAGCTTTTTGGAGTAAACATAGAGTATAAATGTTAAAGGAGGGTTTGCTGCATGCTAAACTGTAGGTACTGTTAGAACAATTATTTTGTTTGTTTTTTTTTTAAAAAAAGAAGTAAACTTTAAAAATACAAAAAAAAAAAAAAAAGGCTGGGTGTGGTGGCACATGCCTTTAATCCCAGTACTTGGGTGGCAGAGGTAGGAGGATGACCATGAGTTCGAAGCCACCCTGAGACAGATCAGCCTGGGCTAGGGTGAGATCCTCCCTCAAAAACAAAAACAAAAAAAAACCAAAAAAAAAAAAAAAAAAGAATATAGCCCTGAGTCTTGAGGGTTAGCAGAAATTTTATAGACCCACTATCTTATTGCGGG
This sequence comes from Jaculus jaculus, assembly GCF_020740685.1. Classification (NCBI taxonomy): domain Eukaryota; kingdom Metazoa; phylum Chordata; class Mammalia; order Rodentia; family Dipodidae; genus Jaculus; species Jaculus jaculus. The sequence goes on from NC_059114.1 coordinate 25,128,917, forward strand.
GAGGAGGGTAAACCAAATCGGGACTCAGTTCAGTAAGGAGGAGTCTAGCGACTGTTGAGGCCCCATGTTCATTGTGGGGAAAGCTTCTATCCACCATGAAAAGGTATCAATAACAACCAAAAGGTATCGGCAGCGTTTGACAGAGAGCATGTGAGTAACATCTGTCTTCCAGTCCATGCCAGGAGAGGTTCCCCTCATGTGATGGGTTGGAACTTGAGGGGGACGTATAATAGAGTTAGGATTAGTTTTCTGACAGATAGAACAAGAAGCGGTTAGCTTTTAGAGGAAGTGTTTGTCTTCAGAAGTGAGGCTGTATGAACAGGGAGTGTAGGTATGAAATCATTTCCTTAGTGGGTGGGCTAGGAAAACTGTGAGAGGTATTATGGGCTATGAATAAAGGTGTAGGTCTGGGAGAGAGGAGAAAAATATTAGTGTGTTTTAAAGATTGCTGTGGGTAAGCAAAAGGCATTTGGCAGGCAAGAGTGTCTGCCTAGTAATTGAGAATAGAAACGTAGTGTACTCTCATTGGTGGCCATGGCAGTGAACAATAATAGCAGCTTGGGTGGATAATAGAGCTGAGTCTAACAGTGCTTGGATAAGAGATGAGTTGGTGGGGGGGGGGACCCTTTCTGTGTAAGAAAGCCTCTCTCTCTCCAGATTAGAATATTTCAATGTATGATGTATATGTTATGCATATTTGGAATCTGTATAGATGTTCGCATTGAGAGCGGTTGCCCTGGTGAGAGCTCTGGTTAAAGCAATAAGTTCGGCCTGTTGGGAGGTAGTATGTGGAGGCAGAGACATTGCTTCTGTGCTTTGTTGTGGGTTCCTGGGTCCTCTGGGGCCAGCCATGGTCCCCCACAAAAGCGCCCAGGTAACCGTGGTGAGCGCACGAAAGATTTACTCTTGGGAGACAGTCTCTGAACAGCTCTCTTCAGTCAATAGGGAAATGGGTTTATAAGCATTTGAGTCCTAAGGGGATTGGATGTACAAGGTTGCTTGTTGATGCCTAATTAGCATATGGGGACATACATTCAAGCACATAGGCAATGGTTCAGGGGGATGGGCTGTGCAAAGATTGCTGGCTGATACCATATAAGGAGTTTCCTAGGCAACTGGCCAAAGGCCACAGGGTTATGGACAAAGCCTAAGTCTTATCTGAATGTCCAGGTATCCATGCATGGAGAGGGAGTGGCCTTACTTCCTGACGATCTCAGGGTCCGAGATTTTGTCCAGGGGTCAAGGTTAACTGCAACCCCCAAGAATGGGGGAAGGAGCTCTCCTGCTGTTCTGGTCCCCAAGATTTGACCAATGTTTCAGGCTGCTGCGACCTCTCCATAGCCTGAGGCCTTTGTGTCAGACAGCTTAGGTTTGCTTTAACCCAAGGCCCTGCCTATGTCCCACAATTTGTGGGTGTTGGGGATGTTGAGGATCACCCTGGAGGATGGCATAGCCTCCTGTAAAGGGTTCCTGTTTAAGGGCGCTGCCATCAATAAAGCGTCAGGGGCATCAGATAAGGGGAAGTCGTGAATGTGTATGAATGGGTTGAGAGAGAAATCTAGAGAATCTGTGCAGACATGAATGGGGCTGTTGGATGGTGTAGAGGAATGTGTGGCGGGTAAGAGAGCAGCAGGGTTCAGAGGGGGTGATTGTTCAAAAAGGAGATTGGATCAAGAAGGCAAGCATGGAGAATCTGGACATGGGAAGGGGCAAGAGAGAAAGGCTTGGTGACTTGGGAGTCCTCTAGAGAGTGAGAGGAGAATATGGAAAGGACTACAGAGGGATATCTTATCAGCCTCAGGGACCAGGAGGGCAACTGCTGCAAACGTTTGGAGGCAGGGGGTCATCCCCAGGTTACCATATCCAATTGTTTGAAAGGTAGGGTAAGGAGTGAAAAGTATCACCTCTCTTTTGGCAGAGAATAGCTGAGGCTTGTCTTTGGTTGACATGTAAGAAAAGAAAAAAAGGCACAGAGTGTGGTGGTGCACGCCTTTAATCCCAGCACTCGGAGGCAGAGGTAGGACGATCACCAGGAGTTTGAGGCCACCCTGAGACTACATAGTTAATTCCACGTCAGCCTGGTCCAGAGTGAAACCTCGAAAAACAAAACAAAACAAAAACAAAAAAAAAAAAAAAAGAAAAAGAAAAGAAAAAAAGGCTTGTGGGGAGGGATGGATTAGCTGCAAAGCCAAAGGACCCAGGTTCAATTCCCCAAGACTCACGTTAGCCAGATGCACAAGAGGGCACACATGTCTGGAGTAGGGACCCTTTGGTGGCCTCATAAAAAGGATGAGTTTTGAGAGAGAGATTTGGAATCCAAATATTGAAAAAAAAAAAAAACAAGCCATGCAAGAAGTTCATGTTTAGTATGAGGTAAGTGATAATTAATGAGGTCCTTAACTCTGAAGGCAGGAATGGTTTTTCCTTTCTGTGAAAGTGAAATGCCAAGATAGAGAACAGAGGTTTTAAAATTTGAGCCTTATTTTTTTTTCCAAATTTTATTAACAAGTTCCATGATTATAAAAAAATATCCTATGGTAATACCCTCCCTCCCCCCACTTTCCCCTTTGAAACTCCATTCTGCATCATATCCCCTCCCCATCTCAATCAGTCTCTCTTTTATTTTGATGTCATGATCTTTTCCTCCTCTTGTGATGGTCTTGTGTAGGTAGTGTTGGGCACTGTGAGGTCATGGATATCCAGGCCATTGTGTGTCTGAGGGGAGCACATTGTAAGGAGTCTTACCCTACCTTTGGCTCTTACATTCTTTCTTCCACCTCTTCCATATTAGATCCTGAGCCTTGGAAGGTGTGATAGAGATATTACAGTACTGAGCACTCCTGTCACTTCTTCCCAGCACCATGATGGCTTCTGAGTCATCCCAAGGTCACTGCCATCTGAAAAGAGAATATTCTCTACCAAAAGTGAGAGTAGCATTAATATAAGAGTTTGAACATTAACAGAAGGGCAGTTTGATAAGCATAGTATAGACATTTAGCCAGACAACAGCAGACATTATACCCCTAGGGCTCATGACTAGCCCTATTTTAAGTTTTCAGTATCAGGGATGTATTCCCTCCCACGGAGCAGGCCTCCAGTCCAATTAGAGGGCAGTTGGTTTCCACAATGACAGATGTGCCACTATTGCAACCATTGGCTCATTTGGCCTGGCTGGCCAAATATAAGGCTTGCAGTGTCCACTGTTGGTTATCTTCACTGGTGATTTCTCTTTCTCCCATTGAACTGCATGCAGAATGGCTTCTTCCAGCTTTCTGTCAGCTGGTCTGCATGGAGGATGTCATCAGCTCAGTTCCAGCAGCATTTCTCAGTGGCCTTGCAGCCCAAGTATGTGGAGTCTTCAGCAATCAGGTCTTACCATCTATTCCTGGTGGGAAACCAAGGGCCTCGACAATGGCCTATAATGTTTTGGGGGCATCAGGGACCTCCCTGGCCAACAACTCACTGGAAGGTATCCCATCCCTGGCACTGAAAATTTCCTAGCAACAATCTATGGTTGAGCCTTATCTTTAGAGGTCCTATATCCCCAAGAAACCAAGGAATTGAGAAGCATGGTAACATGTATTAAGTTGAGCTCCCTGGAAGGGCTGCACAGTAGAAGGTCATCTATATATTGAAGGGGAAGGCTAGGTCTGAGGTCTAAAGTGGCTAGATCTCCTTGTAAGTAATGGCCAAAATTTGGGACTGTCCCTAAAACCCTGGGGCAGGACCGTTCAGGTTAATTGTTGGACTTGCTGGGTGTCAGGGTCTTTCTAGGTGAAGGCAAAGAGTGGTCTTGATCTAGGGTATAGGGAGATAGTAAAAAAGGTATCCTTGAGATAAAAAACAGAAAAATATTTTGAAGAGGGTGGGATGGAGGAGAAGAGAGTGTAGTGGTTAGCAACAACTGGAGAGTTTTGGATGATGGCACACGTAATTTTTGGAGATCCTGCACTAAACAATAGGATCCCTTAGGTTTTCTTATGCCCAGGATGGAGGTGTTACAGGGTGAATGGATGGGGGTGAGAAGGGAGGCTGAGAGCAAATGCTGAATTATGGGTTTTAGTCCTTGTCGAACAGAAGGGGTTCAGGGGGCATTGTTCTTGGGAGATGTAAGTAGAAGGATCTTTAAGATTTATGAGGACAGGCATTGGTGAGAGGCGACAGCAGGATGGGAAGTGTCCCATATCAGAGGATTAACTGAGGGTAATAGAGAGGCACAGGTAGCAGTTTGAGAGCAGACTTCAGGTGGACTTGACTCCATGGGGAGGAGAAAAATGCTAGTTGCCTTCAGAGGGGGTATATGGATGGAAACTTTAAGTTTGGATAGGCGATCCCTACCAAGGAGAGGGATGGACATTGAGGCATGCAATAAATTGGTAAGTTAGGTCACCAAATTGGCAAAGAACAGGTGGGGTGCAGCAAGGGTTATGGGGGGGTCCCTGAGACCCCTGTAGTAAGGATTGTGGGGGGAGTGTTTGTCCCTGACAGGAAGTAAGCAGAGAATAGGAGGCCCCACTCTCTAAGATGAAAGAGATCATTAGCCACTATGCCTTTTATCCTGAGTTCTGGTGAGCCGGACGTTAATTCAGCTGGGGGCCAGGAACTTGGGCTCCATCATTGGAGAAGGGCATGAGAAGAAAATTTGGCACGGTTGCCAAAGGAGCTACCTGGGCAGCTAGTCAGACAATCCATTTCCAATGTCCCTATTTTCCACAGGCTGGGCATGCTCTGGAGGAGGGCTGAGTGTTAGGGCACTTTTTTTTCAAATTTTTATTAACAACTTCCATGATTACAAAAAATATCCCATGGTAATACCCTCCCTCCCCCCCACTTTCCCCTTTGAAACTTCATTCTCCATCATATCCCTTCCCTATCTCAATCAGTCTCTCTTTTATTTTGATGTCATGATCTTTTTCTCCTTTTATGATGGTCTTGTGTAGGTAGTGTCAGGCACTGTGAGGTCATGGATATCCAGGCCATTTTGTATCTGGAGGGAGCACATTGTAAGGAGTCCTACCCTTCCTTTGACTCTTGCATTCTTTCCACCACCTCTTCTGCATTAGACCCTGAGCCTTGGAAGGTATAATAGAGATATTACAGTACTGAGCACTCCAGTCACTTCTTTCTAGCACCATGATAACTTCTGAGTCGTTCCAAGGTCACTGCCATCTGAAAAGAGAAGATTCTCTACCAAAAGTGACAGCAGCAGTAATATTTGGGTATGAACATTAACAGAAGTGCTTATTGGGCAGTTTGATAAGCATAGCATATACATTTAGCCAGACAGCAACAGACGTTACAATACTAGGGCTCATGACTAGCCCTGTTTTAAGTTTTCAGTATCAGGGATGTATTCCCTCACATGGAGCAGGCCTTCAGTCCAATTAGAGGGCAGTTGGTTTCCACCATGATAGATGTGTCACTATTGCACCCATTGGCTCATTTGTCCTGGCTGGCCAAATATAAGGCAAGCGGGAAATGGATTAGAGGTTAGAGCTTTTGACTCTGAAGTCGAAGGACCCCGGTTTGAACCTCTGTGAAGCAGGCAAGCCCGAGACATAATGCTTGCAGTGTCCACTGTTGAGTATCTTCACTGGTGATTTCTCTTTCTCCCATTGAATGGCTTCTTCTAGCTTTCTGCCAGCTGGTCTACATGGAGGAGGTTATCAGCTCAGTTCCAGTAGGATTTCTCAGTGGCCTTGCAGCTCAGGTATATGGAGTCTTCAGCAATAGATGGTCTTACCATCTATTCCTGATGGGAAACCAAGGGCCTTGGCAATGGCCTATAATGTTTTGGGGGCATCAGGGACCTCCTTGGCCAACAACTCACTGGAAGATATGTTAGGGCACTCTTTCGCCCAGTGGCCAGGCTGGCCAAGCAGAAACAGGGGGTTGACCTCACTTTCCAGAGATAGAGGATGAAGGCTGTGACTGGGCATGTTGTAAGTGGCAGCCAGGAATTGAAAGTCTGCCTTACACTCTTTCTTAATTCATTCCCTATCTCTTTTTCTTTCTTTTCTGGCCTCCTCTCTACCATTAAAGACTTTGAAACCCAGGTCAAGTAATTCATTGAGGTGGAGGTCATAGGTCCCTTTTCAAGTCTTTGGAGTTTGCGTCTGATGTGAAGGGCAGACTGTTCTAGAAAGTGAACATGAAAAAGTGAAGTGCCTTCATGGGAGTTTACATCTATACTAGTAAATATCGTTATAGGCTCAGATAGATGGTTGAGGAAAAGGGCTGGGTTTCCAGTGGCGCCCTGGGTAATTTCTTTCAGTTTGTCACAATTAATTCTGCCATGGGCATTCTGGTGCATCCCTTCAGCGAGACAGGTTACCATATGCTGGAGATGCTTTGAGCCTGTGTCTGCTTTGAGCCTGTGTCTGTTGCCTGGTAGTCCCGATTTGGCTCTTGTAAGGGGACAGCCTCTGCCCCAGGGGTGACTGGGGATCCTGTTGACTCAATCTATCAGCATGAGTCTGGGCTGCCTTCCAAATGCATTCCCTTTCATCATGAGAAAGGGTTGAGTTTAAAATGTGAAAAACAGGCCGGGCGTGGTGGCACACGCCTTTAATCCCAGGACTCGGGAGGCAGAGGTAAGAGGATCGCCGTGAGTTCAAGGCCACCCTGAGACTACAGAGTTAATTCCAGGTCAGCCTGGACCAGAGTGAGACCCTACCTCGAAAAACCAAATAAATAAATAAATAAATAAAATAAAATGTGAAAAACACCTCTCCAAGTGAGAGAGTAGATTTGAGTGAGTCTGGTGAAGTGAATTCTATAATAGAGCAGATTTTCTTTTTTAAAATTTTTTTTGTTATTATTTTATTTATTTGTGACCAACAAACAGAAAGAGAAAGAGGGAGAGAGAGAGAGAGAAAGAATGGGCGCACCAGGGCTTCCAGCCACTGCAAATGAACTCCAGATGCGTGTGCCCCCTTGTGCATCTGGCTAATGTGGGTCCTGGGGAATTGAGCCTCGAACTGGGGTCCTTAGAAGCCATCTCTCCAGCCCTGGAGCAGATTATCTGAGGAAGATCCTAATTTTGGTTCAATGGAGTCCATTTCATTGAGAGTGAAAGGGATATGGACACGAGTGGGTCCTTCTGTCCCCGTTTCCTCACATAAAGGACACATCCTAAAGCCCCCTGTTGGTTCCTTCCACGACCTAGTGTGGGGTGGAGAGGACAGAGGGAAGGAGGAGGTGAGGGCATGGTATTAAAGGAATCATCCTTTTCGGGAGCTTCGGGGGCTAAGGTGAGAGGACAGAAGGAGCAGAGGGGATTGGGGAGAAGCAGGTGCAGAATGGGAGTTGAGGGGTGAAGGGGGTTTCAGGTTGATGTAGAAGAGCAGAGGGAGCAGAAGGGGGGTTGGAGGAATGGTATAGAAGGGATTCATCTGCTGGGTCACAAGAAGATGTGTTTTGTGAGGACTTCTGTTTGGGAAGGTTTTTAGAGACTTTTTGGTGACAGAGGAGAATTTGGTACATAGAACAAGAAGTAAAAAGGGAAGGACGGGAACAAAGGGCAAAGAATCCCTGAAGTTAGGGGACCTCAGACACTTGCTGTGTCTTCTGAGGCAGTTACCAAGATCATTAGAATATTAAAAACCAGCTGGGCATGGTGGCTCACACCTTTAATCCCAGCACTCAGGAGGCAGAGGTAGGAGGATTGCCGTGAGTTCAAGCCCACCTTGAGACTACAGAGTGAATTTCAGGTCAGCCTGGGCTAGAGTGAGCCCACCTTGAGACTATAGAGTGAATTTCAGGTCAGCCTGGGCTAGAGTGAGACCCCACCTCGGAAAAAAAAAAAAAAAGAAAGAAAGAATATTAAAATCAAAAGTACCAGTTTCAGGCCAGAAGTGGCCATTATCTAAGGAATATTGTGGCCAGATTTTAATAGAGAGTTTGAACAATTTGGCAGGCAGAAGCTCAGGAAGTTTGAGTTCCTTTAAATTAGCCTTGAGACATGTCAATGGAGTGTCTTTTGGAACAGATAATTTAGAGCCCATTTTGGAGGAAAAAAACTAGAGTGGCCAATCCTGCCACCAGTGACATCTCCCGGGCTTAGAGAGGGCAAACAAAACCCACAGATTAGGAGGGGGCATCCCTACATTCACAATGCTTGGGGTACCTGGTGGAAAGACATGTGGGAAGCTCCCAGAGTCTCCGGTCATCCACAGACTGAGAACAACTCCTGGAGTTTCTGAGGTCTAGGATGGTGTTGCAGTCCGGTTCACATTGCTGGTAGAAATCACCCAACCAAGAAGCAGCTTCTGGGAAACAGAGATTTATTTTGGCTTACAGGCTCAAGGGGAAGCTCCACGATGGTAGGGGAAAATGATGGCATGAGCAGAGGGTGGACATCACCCCCTGGCCAACGTAAGGTAGAACACAGCAACAGGAGGGTGTGCCAAACACTGGCATGGGGAAACTGGCTTTAATTCCCATAAGCCCGCCCCCAACAATACACTCCCTCCAGGAGGCATTAATTCCCAAATATCCATCAGCTGGGAACCTAGCATTCAGAACACCTAAGTTTATGGGGGACCCCTGACTCAAACCACCACATTCCACCCCCGGCCCCCATAAACTGATATCCATACATGATGTAAAATACAATGTATTCAGTCTGACTTTAAAAGTCCCCATAGTTTTTATCAATTCCAATGATGTTCATACATCCCCATAGTCCAAGATCTTTTAACTGAGCCATGATACCAAAAAATAACCTCAAAAAACCCATAATGACACAGAATAAATATTCACACTGCAAAAGATGGCATTGGGCATAGCAAAGAAACATTCAACCAATGCAAGATTTAAAACAACCAGGGCAAATATCAAACTGTAGCTTCAAGGCCAACAACTCTAGCCAGTGACAAATCTTCAAGTCCGATAATTCTAACCAGCAACAAGTCTCTAGCATTCCAATTCCGCCCCTCCAGCTAGGCTACTCACAGTCCCGGAAAACTTCATCGGGGCCAGCAACTCCTTGGCAGCCATCTCATGGTCCCGGCATCTCCACTGGGTCTCCACTGCAAGCCACGGTTCATCCTCATGGCCCCATGGGGTCTCTATGCAGGCAACCAGCAAACCTGCTTCACACGGCCCATGGCCATTTCCAAAACACAAGACCATGTTGCAAACTCAATGACCCTCTTTCCAGCATTTCTTATACTCCACGATACCAGGTAGGGTGCCAATTTGTTAATCCAGGGGGGAATAAAGCAGACTTTGAAGAACAGGACACTCCTTGAGCACCCAGGCCCCTTCAAAAGAGTTGACATTCTTTCCATTGCCCCAGCACAGGTCAGCTAGCCCAGTCTCAGAGGTTGTAATCTCTCAGTTGCAGCTGAACAGGCAACAGTTCACCCAAAGATTTTTCCTTCTGTGCCATATCCCTCTGCACACACCAGTTCATTTCTACGCAAAGCAACCCTGCACAGCTTCTCAGGACATGGACACAAGAGCAAGCTTCTCACACAAACTGCTAGCCCAGTCCAAGCAAAGCTCTTTCTCGCCCTCATAAGCCAAACCTCACAGTCCATAGTTCTTACTGCCTTCAGGTCTTTCAGCTCTGACCAGGATAGACCATCAAGCTGTACTTACAGCACTGCAAAGCATCTCTTAGGCCAAGGTTTCAAATCCTCCCACATTCCTCTTGAAAATCAGTTCCAAAAGGCCAAAGCCACACAGTCAGGTGTCTAGCAGCAACCCCACTCCTGGTACCACTGTGCTGTTGCAGTCCGGTTCGCATTGCTGGTAGAAATCACCCAACCAAGAGCTGCTTCTGGGAAAAAGAGATTTATTTTGGCTTACAGGCTCGAGGGGAAGCCCCACAATGGCAGGGGAAAACGATGGCATGAGCAGAGGGTGGACATCACCTCCTGGCCAACGTAAGGTGGAACACAGCAACAGGAGGGTGTGCCAAACACTGGCATGGGGAAACTGGATTTAATTCCCATAAGCCTGCCCCCAACAATACACTCCCAAATTAATTAATTCCCAAATATCCATCAGCTGGGAACCTAGCATTCAAAACACCTAAGTTTATGGGGGACATCTGACTCAAACCACCACAAATGGGGTGCCTCCAACACAGACCCAGAGCAAATACCTTGTCCCAAGGTAATTTGATGAGGATTGGATGTAGTGGATCACAGGCAAGAGGTCTCTAGTCTGGAGTTCAAAAGTCCAGGGAAAGAAGACAGGGAGAGAGAAATATGACCTGCTGGATTACCCAAAGGGCTGTTGGAGACTTGGCTGAGCTCAGAGAAGGATTTTGGATATTCACCAAGGAGTAGCCCTGGCCAGAATTCCTCAGTCTCCACAAACTAGCTGCTGAGCTCACACAATCCAAGGTTCAGAGTGAGAGGGAGAAGAGGAGAAAGCTGCCAGGTGTCAAGCTGGGTTTACACAGAGCACCAATAACGCTCCCTGAGCCACAAGGCCGAACAGAACCTGCATCGCTCACGTAGACAAAAGCCACAAAAGAGCAGCAGTCTCAGGTCAGACTGGTGACCATGTAGTCCCAATAGTGAGCTGAGAAAGTGCCTGTGCACTGAAGGGAATGCTATGGCGGGGCTGTGGGAGAAGGAAAGAGGGAGGGAGGGGGCAGGCAGCCTGAAAGCCCCGGAGGGCATCCAAGTCATGGCACCAGAAATGTAGGAGAAAAAGTAAAAGAGAACACCGGACTCCACAGACAGACTGTTTATTTAGAGAAAACAGGGAAGTACAACGGCTTTCCCATGGTATAGAGGGTGAAGCACTGGGCCAGGCCAGGGTGCAAGTTTGTAAGGAGGATCCTAAGAAGAACAGACTGGACCAGGTATAGTTGATAAGAAAATTGTAGCTGTTTGTGTCCTTGTTCAGAATAGGCTTCTTCAGCCAGGAATGTCTAAGGGAGGACACTCAGATGGTCTTTGGTCCTTCAAGGCCATCTAGGCTAAGGGAAGCACATCAATCAGGGAAGGGTGCCAAATTTAATGAGGTCTCTTTGCCTTCTTTATTGCCTGCAAGCTTTAGGGATAGTTATGAACTCTTTATTTCCCTTTAGTTTTCAGGAAAGCCAATTAACTCTTCAGAAGCCAGCCTGGGACTACAGAGTGAGATCCAGGTCAGCCTGAGCTAGAGTGAGACCCTACCTTGAAAAAACAAAAATAAAAACGTATGTTCATACAGTTCACTTCAGCCTGACTCAACAATGAGGTAAATACTGTGGTCTCCATTTTTAGGTTAGGAACATAGCCACAGAGAGGTGAATTAACTTGTCCAGAATTACATAGCTAACACATGTTGAAATGAGGATTCAAACTCATGGCCCACTTCCTCAACTGTCACACAAAGAATGGCAGTACTTCCAGGCATGGTGGCCCATCTTGTAATACCAGCACCAGAGAGGATGAGACCAAGACCAGAAAAAATGAGGCCAGCCTGGGTTTGTGAGACCTTGTCTCATTAAAAAAAAAAAAATAAAAATAGGGCTGGAGAGATGGCTTAGCGGTTAAGTGCTTGCCTGTGAAGCCTAAGGACCCCGGTTCGAGGCTCGGTTCCCCAGGTCCCACGTTAGCCAGATGCACAAGGGGGCGCACGCGTCTGGAGTTCGTTTGCAGAGGCTGGAAGCCCTGGCGCGCCCATTCTCTCTCTCTCCCTCTATCTGTCTTTCTCTCTGTGCCTGTCGCTCTCAAATAAATAAATAAATAAATAAATAAATAAAAAAGAGGTGGGGGATGGGGAAGTCTGGACTACATATTGAGGCTATACCTCAAGAGACAAAGCTAGGTGTGGTGGTGCAGGTCTTTAGTCCCAGCACTTGGGAGGCAGAGGTATGAGGATTGCCTTGAGTTCAAGGCTACCCTGAGACTACAGTGAATTCTAGGTCAGCCTGGAGTAGAGTGAAACTCCAATTCAAAAAAAGGGAGGGGGGTTGGAGGGATGGCTTAGCGATTGTTTGCCTGCAAAGCCAAAGGACCCAGGTTTGATTCCCCTGGACCCATGTTAGCCAGATGCACAAAGGGTTTGCAGTGGCTGGAGGCCCTGACGTGCCTATTGTCCCTCTCTCTCCCTCTCCCTCTTTCTCTGTCAAATAAATAAATAATTATTTTTAAAAAGGGAGGGAGCCGGGATGGTGGCACACACCTTTAATTCCAGCACTCAGGAGGCAGAGGTATGAGGATCCCTATGAATTCTAGGCCACCCTGAGACTACATAGTGAATTCCAGGTCAGCCTGGGCTAGACCATACCTCGAACCCCCCCTCAAAAAATGTGGGCAGCTGGAGAGATGGCTTACTGGTTAAGGCATATGCCTGTGAAGCCAGATTCGATTTTCTAGGTCCCACATAAGCCAGATGCACAAGGTGACTCATGAGTCTGGAGTTCCTTTGCAGTGGCTAAATGCCCTGGCATGCCCATTCTGTCATTTTCTCTCTCTCTCTCTCTCTCTCTCTCTCTCTCTCTCTCTCTCACACACACACACACACACCTTTCCCTCCTTATAAATAAACAAATAAAAATATTTTTACAAAGGCTGGACAAATGGCTCAACTGTTAAAGTGACTGACTGCAAAACCTAACTACCTGAGTTCAATTCCCCAGTTCCCGCATAAAGCAAGATGCACAAAGTGGCACATGCATCTGGAATTTGTTTGCAGCGGCTGGAGGCCCTGGTGCACCCCATCTCTGTCTGTCTCTTCTATCTCTCTCTGTTTGCAAATAGATAAATAAAATATTTAAAAACACACACACACACACACACACACACACATATTTTTACAAAACAGCATGCCCAGTCAACTCGTTATTAAAATGTGGCCTTGGGCTGGAGGGACGGCTTAGAGGTTAAGGTGTTTGCCTGTGAAGCCTAAGGACCCAGGTTCGATTCTCCAGGTCCTACATAATAAGCCAGATGCACAATCGGCCCTGGCGTGCCCGTTCTCTCTCTCCCTCTCTGTGTCTCTAATAAAATGAAAATAAAATCTTTTTAAAAACAATTTTTAAAATGTGGCCTTTATGGCAAAACCGAGTTGGTGATTAAGCACTACCATCCCTTTCGCGCTTTTTATACGTGACCCTCGGGGACCATTTCTAACCCCCGCGCGCCCCCTGGCGCCCCGCCGCGTCCGCGCAGCCTCAGCCGCTGCGGGCCCGCCGAGGCCGGAAGTGCGGCCCCCGCCCCGCCCCTCGCGCGGCTCACTTCCGCCCGCTCCACCCGGTCCCCGCAGGCCGGAAACGCCGCGCTCCGGCCACATCTCGCTCGCTGGGTTGCCGCCCGGGCGCCGCCAGGATGCCGGTAAGAGTGGGAGCCCGGCTCGCGGGAGGCGGGGAGGACGCGGGGGCCTGCGAGGGGCCGGGCGGGGAGGGAGGGCGGCGTCGGCGCGGGCGGAGGTGCGGGCCTGGAGGAGGGGCGGCCGCCCCGCCAGCCCCGGCGCGTCCTCGTGCCGCTGCTTCCCCCGGGGCCAGCTTCCCAGCGCCCCGGCCCCGCGGTGCCCGGTCCTTCTCCTGGCTCGGAGTCAGAGCCCAGCTCCTCCTGTCGAGCCCCCGGCACCTACTTCCTCCTCCACCCAGGGCCGTCTGTCACCTGTCAGGCTCACTTCCTGGACTCCTCCCCGGCTGCGCCCGGCGGACACCCTCCAGCCCGCCCGGGTTAAATCCGCCGGGCTCGCTCGGGTCGGCTCTTGGTCTCCAGGAGTTCGCTCTTCCGAGCATCGGAGTGCGGGGTGACAGTTGACGACAGCCAGTCTGGGGTTTACTGCCATCATGGTCCCGGTTTTGCGGCTGCAGTAACACTGCACGCCACCGACGTTACTGAGCCCGAGCGTGCGAGCCGAGCGCAGTTACAGCAGCAGCTAAGACGTGCTTCAGGGGAGAACCTACATTCTGCCAAGGCAGGACAGATGAGGAAGGGGGATAGTTTCAGATTGTGACACGAAGAGAAACGCAATTACTGGTAACCACGGTTGGTGGCTGTAGTCCCAGCACTTGGGAGGCAGAGGCAGGAGGATTTCAGGTCCAAGGCCAGCCTGGACTACATGGCAAGTTCTAACACAACCTGGACTACATAGGGAGATTCTGTCTCCCAAAAAACATTTCTTTAAATATTTAATTAATTTATTTATTTGAAAGAGAGAGAAACAGATAGACTGTGTATGCCAGGGCCATTAGCCACTACAAACGAACTCCAGATCCATGCGCCCCCATGTGCAGCTGGCTTACGTGGTTCCTGGGGAATCGAACCGGGGTTCTTAGTCTTCACAAGCAAACGCCTTAACCGGTAACCCATTTCACCAGTCCACCCCCTCCCGTTTTTTTGTTTTGTTTTGTTTCGAGGTAGGGTCTACTGTAGCTTAGGCTGACCTGGAATTCACTGTGTAGTCTTAGGCTGGTCACTTCATAGGAATCCTACCTCTGCCTCCCCAGTGATGGAATTAAAAGTGTGTGCCACTATGCCTGGCTTAAAAAATTGATTATTGGAGAAGGGGAAGACAGGAGGCTGTTGTGGATAAGACATACTTGTAATAAAAAGGAACAAGCTTATAGTACCAGTTTTATATGGGGTGTGTGTGTTTATACTACTGCGAACTGAACTCAGGACCTTGCACGTTTGCCTCACGCATGTTTAGTTCGATGCTGTACCACTGAGCTATAGCCGCACCTCCCCTCCCCCCCAGGTAGGGTTTTGCTCTAGCCCAGGCTGACCTGAATTTAACTATGTAGTCTCAGAGTGGCCTTGAACTCATGGGGAGCCTCCTACTTCTGCCTCCCCTGTATTGGGATTAAAAGTGTGTACCACCCTGCTTGCCCCCCTCCCCCATTTTTTAACTTTTTATTTTGAGAAAAGTTGTCACCAAAGTTGACTAGGCTGGCATTGAACTTGTGATTCTCTCATCTCCCCAGTACCTGGGATTGTAGACTTGCACCATCATGTTCAGTTTATATATTTTGTGAATCTCATTGTTAATGACTTCTGAGCAGCACCAGACAGGGCCAGAGCCTTTATAAAGTAATTCTCACAATGATCCTATAAAGTAGATACCCTATTGTTCCCATGTCACAAAAGAAAAAATCCAAGGCCTAAGGAGTTTAAATAACATCACACACTAATGGTAAAACCAGATGTTGGGGGTAGAGAGATTGTTTAGTGGTTAAGGCACTTGCCTTCAAAGCCTAAGGACCCAGGTTCAATTCCCTAGTGCCCACATAAACAAGCTGCACAGAATGGCACATGCATCTGGCCTTTGGTTGCAGTGGCTGGATGCTTTGACACACCCATTTCTCTTTCTCTATCTGACCTCCCTCTTCCTCTCTTTCTCTCAAAAATAAATATTTTTTTAAAAACCAAGTGTTATAACTCAAAAGCTCAAAGTTACCTCAAGTTCCAAACAAGTACCTTATACATCTGTGATGTCTTATTTTATGTCTGCTTTCTCTGTTAACCTGAAAGCTCTTATATGGTGGTTTTATAAATTACTATATCAAGCTGGGTGTGGTGGTGCTCACCTTTAATCCCAGCACTCAGGAGGCTGAGGTAGAAGGATTGTTGTGAGTTTGGAGCCAGCCTGAGATTTCATAGTGAATTCCAGGTCATCCTGGGCTAGAGTAAGAACCTACCTCAAAAACAAACAAAAAATTATATCAATATACTTTGCACATTAAAAAGTGCTTAACAGTTGTTTAATGAATATATGCATAGTTTTTTGTTGTTTTTTTTAAGGGAGACATCTTGGGCTGGAGGGTGACCCGGTGGTTAAAAGTGCTTGCTGGAGCTGAGGATGTAGCTCAGTGATGGGAGTACTTGCCTGACATATACAAGACCCTGGGTTTGAGCTCCACCAGCAAAAATCCTCAAAAGTACTGGCTATGAAAGCCTGCCCACCTGAGTAGGGATCTCCTACACCCATGTAAAGCCAAAGTGGCACACACATCTGTAATCCCATAGTGCCTGTGGTGGTGAGAGGCAGGAGAATCTGGAAGCTCATGAGCCAGCTAGTCTGGCCTTCACAGCAGCAAAAATGAGAGAACCTGTCTCAAGCAGGGTAGAAGACTTAACACCGGAAGTTGTGTTTTAATATCTACACACACGCCATGACCTGCATGCTGCCCATACTCATACACACAAATAAATATAAATAAGTGCTAGGCGTGGGCCACCACGCCTTTAATCTTAGCACTTGGGAGACTGAGATAGGATCGCTGTGAGTTTGAGGCCAGCCTGGGCTAGAGCAAGACCCTACCTCAACCCCCCCCCCAAAATGCTGAAAAGGGCAAAACTAGGAATCAGCATATGTAATTGCTCTTGTGAATATGATTTCCCCATCCTTTAGCTTATGCCTACTCACTACTGGCAATATATACTGCCTGCTTGATAAATTTAGAAACAGGCTAACGAGGGTTAAGGATGTAGCTTACTTGGTAGAGTATTTCCCTACTATGCATGAAGCTGTGTGTTTCATCCTGGTGCTGCATAAAGATGGGTGTGGTGGCACATACTGGTAACCCAGCACTCAGGAGGTGGAGGCAGAAGAATCAGAAGTTTAAGGTTGGGCTAGGGAGATGGGACAGTTAGTAAAGCTTGATAGGCAGGGGTGAGGAGCTGAGTTCAGATCCCTAGCACCCATGTAAATTCTGGACAGAAGGGGTGGCTGCCTGTAATAGCAGCTCTGGAAGGAAAGACAGATCCCAGGGCAATCTGGCTGGCAAGGCCAGCCAATACCATAAGCTGTGTCTCAATAAATAAATAATAAGTTCAGGTCATCCCTGGATACATAGCAAGTCCAGGCTATCCTGAGGTAAATGTGACCTTATCTCAAAATCACATTAACTAAAGAGAAGGGGACAGACAGGTTAAGGAAGGAAAGGAGTTGTCTTAGTTAAAGACAAAGTCAGGAAGTGGCAGAACTGAAAAGCTAGTGCTTGGGTCCTGTTTAGCTGCAGGGTGGGCACCCTGGTCTACATGGCCTTTGCCTGCGTCTGTAATGGGGAAATGCCTGCTAGCCACAGAGTGATGTCACTGAGCAGAGAACTGGAAATGCCCAGCCGTATCCGGTCACACAGTATCTCCACCCTAAGGATACAAGAATGGCCTTAAAAGGAGCCAGACACATGCCTTTAATCCCAGCATGAGTAAAGTCTAGGCAATAATAAAACGTAGGTGGTTATTTTTGTTTGGTATTTCAAGGCAAGGTTTCACTGTAGCTTAGGCTAACCTGGAATTCACTCTAAAGTTCAAAGCTGGCCTTGAACTCACGGCCATCTTCCTCCCTCAGCCCTTCCAAGTTCTGGAACTAAAGGCTTGAGTCACCACGCTTGGCCTGTAAAAAGCACTTTTAAAAAGAAGTGGGCCGGGCATGGTGGCGCATGCCTTTAATCCCAGCACTCGGGAGGCAGAGGTAGGAGGATCGCCATGAGTTCAAGGCCACCCTGAGACTACAGAGTTAATTCCAGGTCAACCTGGACCAGAGTGAGACCCTACCTCAAAAAACCAAAAAAAAAAGAAGAAGTGGGGTTTTGGAGAGATGGCTTGGTGGTTAAAGATAATTCCCCAGCCACCCACATAAAGCTGGATGGGCATTCATTTGCAGCAGCAAGAGACCCTGGCATGTACACACATAAGTGCAAGTAAATCAGTGAAATTTACCAGGGAGGGATAAAGTGGTGAGTAATTATTACCCTTTGTCTTTAGTCTATAATTTAACTGTAAGTTTATATCATTTAACTTTATGGCTGTATAAATAACTAGCATGCAAAATGTCTCAAAATTCAGCAGTTGGGTTGTTCAGGTTATTGACAACCTCTATAAATATACCTAATGCACATGATCATAATCCTCCTTCACCATCCTTTTTGTTAGCCCTCACTGAAGCCCTTATTCTTTTAAACGAGTGCCCCAGTGTCTTTCAGCCCAAGCGTGCGGTGTCTTCAGCAGTAGTTCTGGTGGGCAACCAAGAGCCCTGGCCATAACGTGTAATGTTTTGGGGGCACCAGGGGTTGGTTTTCTTGAGACAGGATGAGTCACCTGTGCCATGTTGCTGTCACCGTCCCTTCTCCAGGCTAATGTTAGAAGGGTTACTGCTCTTTTCCTTTGGAGGAGTGTGCTTGTCTGCCTGGTGACACTTGCCCTCTTTCTGCTTCTGTGTTTGTTCCTGGCCACTACAGGCTTACCACTCTTCTCTTATGGACCCAGACACCAAACTCATCGGAAACATGGCGCTGCTGCCCATCAGAAGTCAGTTCAAAGGACCCGCCCCTAGAGAAAGTAAGTCTCAACCATTTCTTTCAAAATTGGGTATGAGATGGGCTAGCAAATACCCTGACATTGCCAAATCAAGGAGACGCTTAGCTGGTCCTCTGTCTGTTTGACTCTTACCTTCTGTGGGCTCCATGCTGTATTTTAGATTTTCCAAAAGCGTGGTTTTGTGTTGCATTTTGTAGGAAACCGCTTTACCACTTCTAATTTCCCCAGGATGTGTTGGTAAGCAGAAAAGGAGACATGTGGGCCAAGGAGATGACTCAGTGGGTAAGAGCACTTGCTGTACAAGCATGAGGACCTGCTCCAGGTATAGGGAGAGATTCTGTCTCAAGGCAGAATGAAAGAGGAGGAGTACATTGAAGATCCTCCTCTGTCCTCTGTGTGTGCCTGTCTGTGCACATGCATTTGCACACAGATGCATGTGCTACACAGAAAGAAAAATAAATTTTAAAAATGAGGACGTCTGGGCTGGAGACATGGCTTAGTGGTTAAGGCACTTGCCTGTGAAGCCCAAGGAACCAGGTTCCTCTCTCTCCAGCAATCCCATCAGCCAGATGCTCAAAGGTGAGGCAAGCACAAGGTTGCACGTGCCCACTAGGTGGTGAAAGCATCTGAAGTTCAATTGCAGTGGCTAAAGCCCTGGCATGCCAATTCTCTCTGTCTCTAAAAAAAATAAAAGTAAATAAAACGAGGAAGCCAGGTGTGGTGGCACATACGTTTAATCCCAGTATTCAGGAGATGGATTAGGATGGTTGCTGTGAACTCAAGGCCAGCCTGAAGCTACAGAGTGAGTTCCAGAGTGCTGGAGTGAGGCCTTAGGGAAAAAAGGAGGAAATGCTTTAATTTTGGCTACTGTTCCCATAGTCACTTTCTTTGTCATCCTGCTGGAAAAAAAAACAAGCAACAGAAAGTATTAAGCCAGTGTGATGGTTCACACTTGTAGTATTGTCTACTCAGGAGGCTTTGATGCAGATGGATGGCTTGAGTCTAATAGTTCCAGGCCAGCCAGAACAACATAGCAAGGCCACATCTCAAAAAAAAAAAAAAAGAAAAAAAATAGGGCCAAGGAGATGGCTTTGCAGTTAAAGGCACTTGTTTGCAAAGCCTGAGGACTTTGGTTCAATTCCCCAGTACCCACATAAAGCCAGATGCACAAATGGCACATGCATCTGAAGTTCATTTAACATAGTAGGAGGCCCTGGTATGCCCATTCTCTCATTTTCACTCACCCTTTCCCTCTGTCTCAAGTAAATATTTAAAATAATTTGGCTACTAACTTTGGCAATACCTCAATCTTAGATTCATTTTTGTTGTTTTTTTGAGGCAGGATCTCACTATGTAGCTCTAGTGTTGAGGAACTCACTATGTAGACCAGGCTAGCCTAACTTTGTGGCAGTATTCCTGCCTCTGCCTTCTGGCTGCTGGGGCTTACAGATGTGTGCTTTCCCACCCAGCTTCAGTCTTAAATCTTCCATGTGCTTTGTAACATTGCTTACTTCTACTTTTGCTTTTTAGAGGTTTTTATCTTTTATTTTTTAATATTTACTTATTTGAGACAGAGAATGGATACACCTGGGCCTCTTGCCACTGCAAATGAACTCCAAACACATGTGCCATTTTGTGTTTCTGGCCTTATGTGAGTATTGGGGAATCAAACCTGTATCATCAGGCTTTGCAAGCACATGCCTTTAACCATTGAGCCATCTATCCAGCCCCCACTTTTTTTTTTTCAGTTTTTCGAGGTAGGGTCTCACTGTAGCCCAGTCTGACCTGGAATTCACTCTGTAGTCTCAAGGTAGCTTTGAACTCACGGCAACCCTCCTACCTCTGCCTCCTAAGTGCTGGGATTAAAGGTGTGAGCCACCACACCTGGCTTTTTAAAAATACTTGTTTGAGAGAGAGAAGACTTACTGGTTTTCAGATGCTTTGGAACTCCTCTGACACATTCTGAGATGTTCTGCCAACAGCGTAATCTGTATTCTGTTAGACATGGCTTCCCTGCACCCAGCAAGGGTCTTCTAGACTGTAGCCATAATTACCAATTTAGTACTGACTGCATCCCCATATCTCTGCCAAACTGTGTGGCGTGACCTCCTCTTCATTTAATTTTGTTCACAACACGAGTTGAAATAAGAATAAACTTAATAAATTCAGTGAATCACCACAGCTTTTACTTCATTCTGAGAAAAAGAAACAGATGGAAAAAGACCTAAAAGGAAGAATTACAGTGCAAGGAGCAGGAATGTTGGCCCAATTTCCTTGGGAAGAACCCTTCTCACTGTTTATAGATAACAAGTATTCTATCAAAAGATACAGTCCAACCAAAAAAAATATATATATATATTAAAAGCTGGGCGTGGTGGCACAGTTCTTTAATCCCAGCACTTGGGAGGCAGAGGTAGGAGGATTGCCGTGAGTTCAAAGTCACCCTGAGACTGCTTAGTGAATTTCAAGTTAGCCTGGGTTACAGTGAGACCCTACCTTGAAAACCCAAAAAAAAAAAAAGATGGAGTCCATCATGTATGAAAAAATCCCTAACCATTTATGCAACTCTTGAGTCCTCAAGGGAAAATGGACCCAGAGAAACCAAATTGATGAAGGGTGTCCTTACTCCTCTTCCCCGAGGGACTAGAACAACGGGGTGGAAGTCTGTGTTGTGATCTGAATAACTCAGCATTGATCAGATTAATTCCAGGCCCCGAGGTGTGGCACAGCAGCAGTGCACGTGCCTGGCATGTGTGAGGTCCTGGGTTGGAGCCTCAGCCACACACATACTTTTGAAAGTGCATTTCTATTCAGCAAACGTCTTGTCTAGGTTCTGCATCCTCTTGCCTCCACTGTCTCCTGTCATTGTATTTAGAAGGATGAGCTGTGTTTTGTAAACACTATTACAAGGTCTAAGGAAGTTTTCCTCGTCCTAGGAAACCAGGTTACAGGGAACACAGGTCTGGATTTAGACTGAGATTGGGGTTGTTCGCCGAGGACTGATCTAGGAAGAAGCTAACAGAGCTGCAGGACTGGAGCAGTGGGCAGCGCTGCTGCTGTGTGAGGCGGACAGCAGCCGTGGCAAGAAGTAGAAGGGACAGTCTCAGAATGACTGGCACCAGCTGCTGGACACCAAGCCCGGGGATTCTGATCTCTCCAAGATGAAAAAGGAGAGCAAAAAAATTGCCCAAGAAATTGTGTAATGAGATCTGTCTCTGCCACTGTGGTATTCCTGGCTTTTCTCAATCTGTAACCACTTAGAACAGCTTGTACAAGTTTATTAAGTCAAAGGTTTTCATAAAAATAAAGATATATGTATGAACCCCAAATATTCCAAAATGAGTTTTTTCCTGTAAGTACAGTATGTAAAGTCAAGTAAAGTTATATTGAATACTTTAAGTGCCTTGTTAAAGTGAGCCTGTATCTCAGTCTATTTCTGTAAACATATTGAGATCTTAAGTGATATTCTCTGAATACTAATAGTAGTTCATTTCTGGGTAGTGAGATAATAGGATTTAGGATAACACTTCTTTATTGATTGAATTTATTTTTCTAATAAGCATGTATAGGTGTTTTGGTTTTTCAAGGTAGGGTCTCGCTCTAGCCCAGGCTGACCTGGAATTCACTATGTAGTCTCAGGGTGGCCTTGAACTCATGGCGATCCTCCTACCTCTGCCTCCCAAGTGCTAGAATTAAAGGAATGGGCCACCATGCATGGCTAGCATGTATAGTTTTTGTAAAACAGTAAAATGAGCCGAGTGTGGTGGTGCACACCTTTAATCCCAGAACTCAGGAGGCAGAGGTAGTGAATTCCAGGTCAGCCTGGACTAGAACGAGACCCTACTTCAAAATATATATATTTTATATGTACACACACATACATACATACATATATATATATATATATATAAATATATATAAATATATAGTAAAGCTACAACTAAAAATAGATCACATATTCTTCTAGAATTGCCTTTGGAAACTATTTCAGGAGACTTGTTTTATTTTATCCAATTCCAAATTTCTTGTTAATTGAGCTTGGAATTGTTTTCCTTTCTAGCTTTTGTAGGGATTGTGGTTTGTATTTGGCTAATGTTCTCTGCCCTCCTTCTTTTCCTTTGTTTTTTACTTAGCAAAAGATACAGATATTGTGGATGAAGCCATATATTACTTCAAGGCCAATGTCTTCTTCAAAAACTATGAAATTAAGGTAAATCACAGAGCTTGTAATACTTAGTTTTCTTTAATCTTTTTTTTTTTTTTTTTTTTTTTGCCACATGTGTGTCAGTAAGGGTCTCTTGATACTGCAAATAAATCTCAAGTCCTGGGGATTGAGCCCAGGTCAGCAGACTTTGCAAGCAAATGCCTTTAACTGCTGAGTTGTTTCCCAAGCACAAATACTTAGTTTTCTGATGGGGAAAAAAAAATCTACCTTTTGGGCCAGTGTTATGGACACACCTTTAATCCCAGCACTTGGGAGGCAGAGGTAAGAGGATCACCATGTGTTAAAGGCCACCCTGAGACTACATACTGAATTGTAAGTCAGCTGGGCTAGAGTGAGACCCTACCTTGAAACCCCCCAAAATAGTTTTTATTTTAATTTTATTTCTTTGATAGAGAGAGATTGGGCATGTCAGGGTCTCCAGCCTCTGCAAATGAACTCCAGATGCGTGTGCTACCTTGTGCATCTGGCTTACATGGGTACTGGGAAATCAAACCTGGGTTCTCAGACTTTACAGGCAAGTGCCTTAAACACTAAGCTATCTCTCCAGACCTATTTTTTTTTAATATTTTGCTTATTTATTTATTTATTTGAGAAAGAGAGAGAAGCAAAGACAGAGAGAGAGAATGGGCGCACCAGAGCCTCCACCCCTGCAAATGAACTCCAGATGCATGCACCACCTTGTGCATCTGGCTTGCATGGATACTGGGGAGTCAAACCTGGGTCCTTAGACCTTGCAGGCTGGTGCCTTAACCACTAAGCCATCTCTCCAGCCCTATTTTTATTTATGTGTGTGTATGTGTACCAGGGTCTCTTGCCACCACAAGGTAGTACTAGATTCTCTAACCACATATTTTTGCATCTGACTTAATGGGAGTGTCGGGAATTGAACCTGGGTCAACAGGCTTTGTAAGCAAGTGCCTTTAACCATTGAGCCATCTGCCCAGGCCCAGGAACACTTGATGATACTTTAAAATATGATGCTTCACTCTTTGCTTGCTAAAATTTTGAATTTTAGGCACCATATAGGATATGGAATCATTATTTGTAATCTTGATCTATGAATTATGGTCAGAATATCCTATGGTTACAGTGTTTCCTATAGTGTAATAATTTATATTGTCAACTTGAAAGGACCTAGACTCACCTGTGTTAATGTAGATTAAGTTAGCCTCTGTGCATGTCCATGAGGGATTATCTTGATGAGGTTAATTCAGATGGGAACACCCACTTTAACTGTGGGCTGCACCATTCCATAGCCGGGGTCCTGAACGGTGTATGCAGGAGAGAGCTGTCTGCGTACCAGCACTCAGCCCTCTGCTTCCTTACTGTGGGCTGAGTGTGGCCAGCCCAGCCCACAGGATAGTCTTAACGCCCCTGCACCGTGCCTTCCCTACCATGACCAGCTCACTAGAACTGTAAGCTCAATAAACACTTCCTCCCTTAAACTGGTTTTTGTCAGATCTCTTGTTCCAGCAACAAGAAGGTAACTAAGACATATAGCCAATGTTAAGTGCAGTGTTTGTAGTAGGTATAAACAAACATAATTCCTCTCATTTCATTCTCAAATATCATCTGATTTTAAAAAGAGGGAATTGTATAGCTATTTATTTATTTATTTATTTATTTATTCAACAGTGAGAAAGACACGGGGGAGAGAGAGAGAGAGAGAAAATGGGCACCCCAGGGCCTCTAGCCACTGCAAACGAACGCCAGATGCACATGCCACTTTGTGCATTTGGCTTCCGTGGGTAACCACTAAGCCATCTTTCCAGCCCTTGTATAACTCTTTTTTCCCTAATGATAAAATCTGTAAAATTAGCCTATCGTCCAGGCCACATTGCATCAATATCCATGCCTTCAAATGTTCCCCTGGGTTGGGTCAAGATGTTGGTCTTAGGAAGTTCTTACAGAACATGTCACATGTGAAGTCACTGCTTCCTCCTGGGTAAGTAATGAGTTGCTTTGTTCTCAGCAGAGATTCTCGAGTGAAAGGTCTGTGAAAGTTAGCCCACCATATGGTCTGCCTCCGGCTTCCAGGCTGTTGTGTTAATTCTTACCTCCTACACAGACCATAGCTCTGCCGGAGCTCAGGTGCCAGGGGTGCTGAGAACATGGGCAGCCCTGCAGCTCGGGAAGAAAGCCACCAGCTCCTGCCCTGTGGTACTTGCTTTCTGTGTACCTTGCTCACTCTCCCCTCCCTTTTCCTTCCTGTGACCACCCACATCACAGGAACTGAGAACACTTGGACCGTTGGACCTTTTTTTCGTTGTTTTTTTGTTTTCCGAGGTGGGTTCTCACTGTAGTCCAGGCTGACCTGGAATTCACACTATGTAGTCTCAGGGTGGCCTCAAACTCACAGCAATCCTCCTACCTCTGCCTTCCAAGTGCTGGTATTAAAGGAGTGCACCACCACGCACAGTTGGACTTTTTTTTTAAGTGTTTATTTATTTGCATGCAGAGCAGTAACAGACACACACAGAGTATCCAGCCTGTGCATCTGGCTTTACATGGGTTCTGGGGAATCAAACAGTTGTCAGGCTTTGCAGGCAAGTGTCTTGACCACTGAGCATCTCTCCAGCCCCTGTGGGACTATTTGATGCTAGAGCTGTTACCTTGTGAGGGTTCAGTAGATAGTCCAAAGACAAAGATAGTCAGAATTCATGCGTTGTACATGACTGTTATCTTGCTTTTTATTAACAACTTCCATGATTGTAAACAATATCCCATGGTAATGCCCTCCCTCCCCCCACTTTCTCCTTTGAAACTTCATTCTCCATCATATCCCCTCCCCCTCTCAATCAGTCTCATTTTGATGTCATCATCTTTTCCTCCTATTATGATGGTCTTGTGTAGGTAGTGTGACTGTTATGTTTGATGAAGACTGTTTTTAATTTTTCTTTTCCTTCATGTAGAATGAAGCGGATAGGACCTTGATATATATCACTCTATACATATCCGAGTGTCTTAAAAAACTCCAAAAGGTAATGAAAGTAAAAATATATATGTATATATTGGTAGATTTTCCTCTCCCAGCCACCTGGATGTGTTGATACTGTAGGACAAGTACAAACTTATTTCCTGTGACTTAGAGCATGGAGTAAGGAAGAACATTGAATGTTGTTCTCTGATCTCAGTGTAACTGAATGAAGACAGACGTCATGAAGTCTTAAGGTCCTGCACGTGTTGTTTAACAGAAATCTTCCACCAGCCTCCAACTCAAATTTAGCATTTATTGCAATCATGTATTTAGGCAACAGTCCACAGTACTATCAGTATCGTAAAGAATTCATCAAGCTGGTTGTGGTGGCGCACGCCTTTAGTCCCAGCACTCAGGAGGCAGAGGTAGGAGGCAACCCTGAGAATACAGACTGAATTCCAGGTCAGTGTAGACTAGAGTAAAACCCTACCTTGAAAAACAAACGAAAAAAAAGAGTTCATAATATTTCTGCATAGTATTAGAGCTGAAGATATTTTGAAGATCTATTTATACTTATCACTACTTGAAAATTTAGTAACATCTTGTTCTTTTGTACATTTTTACGATGAAATTTATTTATTTATTTGAGAGAGAGAAACAGATAGAGAATGAGCATGTCAGGATCTCTAGCCACTGCAGACGAACCTGACACATGCATCTCCTTGTGCATTTGGCTTACATGGGTATTGGAGAATTGAACTTGGGTCCTTAGGCCTTGCAGGCAAGCTCCTTCACTGCTAAGGCATCTCTCCAGCACCATAAAATGTGGTTTTAAGGCTTGGATTTCATAGTTCTTGGGTTTTTTGGTAAATATTTTTTTTCATTATTTATTTATTTATTTGAGAGTGACAGACGCAGAGAGAGAGAGAGAGAGAATATGGGCATGCCAGGGCTTCCAGCCACCGCAAACGAACTCCAGACGCATGCGCCCCGTTGTACATCTGGCTAACGTGGGTCCTGGGGAATCGAGCCTTGAACTGGGGTCCTTAGGCTTCACAGGCAAGCGCTTAACCGCTAAGCCATCTCTCCAGCCCAGCTGTTTTCTTTTTGAGGCAGGGTCTCACTTTAGTCCAGGCTGACCTCAAAATCATAGAGCTCTTCCTACCTCAGCCTCTGAGTGCAGGGATTAAAGGTGCGCCACCACACCTGGCAATAATATCTGATTTATTTTGCAAATCTGGTAAATCCAGCTTCAAAAGAATATATAAAGACAGAACTATGAGGGTTGGAGAGATGGCTTAGCGGTTAAGCGCTTGCCTGTGAAGCCTAAGGACCCTGGTTCGAGGCTCGGTTCCCCAGGTCCCACGTTAGCCAGATGCACAAGGGGGCGTCTGGAGTTCGTTTGCAGAGGCTGGAAGCCCTGGTGCGCCCATTCTCTCTCTCTCCCTCTATCTGTCTTTCTCTCTGTGTCTGTAGCTCTCAAATAAATAAATAAAAAATTTAAAAAATAAAAATTAAAAAAAAAAAAAAAGAAAACAGCTTAGCTGGGCATGGTGGTACACGCCTTTAATCCCAGTACTTGGAAGGCAGAGATAGAAGGATCACCATGAGTTCGAGGTCAGCCTGAGTAGAGTGAGACCCTACCTCAAGAAACAAAAAAGAAAAGAAAACAGCCTAAGACACACAGCCAAAGGATATCTGAAAACCATCATGAGCCAGACGTGGTGGCAGACCTTAATCCCAGCACTTGGGTGGCAGAGGTAGATGGATTGCTCTGAGTTTGAAGCCAGCCTGCGACTACAGAGTGAGTTCCAGGTTGGCCTGGGCTATAGTGAGACCCTACCTCAAAAAAAAAAAAAAAAGATGTCCCAGTCTTAGCTTCTTAAACTAAAAATATTGCAATTTGGGTATTGTTATCTTTTCTTGTGAGCTGTGAATTTTTTTTTTGTTTCATTTTTAGTGCAATTCCAAAAGCCAAGGTGAGAAAGAAATGTATACACTGGGAATCACAAATTTTCCTATTCCTGGAGAGCCTGGGTTTCCACTCAATGCAATTTATGCCAAACCTGCGAACAAACAAGAAGATGGTAAGAACAGGGCTTCTGTTCTCATTCTCTCTCTCTCGCCTGGTTTTATCCATCTCATGATTGTGGTTGCTTTGAGGTTTGGTTGGTTGTTTTTCAGATTGGTCTTGAACTTAGGATCCTCCTGCCTCAGCTTCTCTGCTGCTAGAATTATAAGGATCCAATACCACACCCTGCTGCATCTCACTTTCTAGCCTCTTTTTCTTTCCTTGATTAACATCAGGATGACAATGGAATACTTGGGACCTCTGTTACCTTATTATGCACTTTCACAAAAGATTCTTGCTAGGAAGCTGAGGTAGGAGGTTCACTGAGCTTCAGGTCAACTTGGACTAAATAGAGACCCTGCTTCAACAAAACAAAAATGAACAAAAGATTCCTGCTAGGAAGGAGAACCTGCAGAGAATGTCCTTTAATTCTCTTACTCTGAATGCATAAAATATACTGTTGGGCCTGGGGAGATGATTCAGTAGTTATATATGCTTGCTTACAAAGCCTTCTAGCCTGGGTTCAATACCCTAGCCACCCACCGAAAGATGGAAAGTCATTTGTTTGCAGTGGCAAAAGACCCTGGCATGTACACATGTGCAAATGAATAAAAATTTTTAAAAATTTAAAAATGTAAAAATGTTTCACTCTAGTCCAGGCTGACCTGGAATTCACTGTGTAGTCTCAGGGTGGCCTTGAACTCATGTCAAACCTCCTACCTGTACTGCCTCCTGAGTGCTGAGATTAAAGGCCTGTGCCGCCATGCCCAGCAAAAATGTACAATTTTTAAAAATGTACTATCAAAGTTGGTGTCTAAAACAACATCCAGCACATTTTCATGTATTGTTTCATGTATTCATGCAGACTCTTTTGTTCTGTTTCAGAAGTGATGCGTGCTTATCTACAGCAGCTGAGGCAAGAGACTGGACTGAGGCTTTGTGAGAAAGTCTTTGACCCTCAGAATGATAAACCCAGCAAGGTAAGACCTTCTTCTTTGCCTGTTTAGTTGGTAAGTTGCCTTTGATCCCGTTATACCATTAAGTACATAAGTTCTCCCACTACAAGAGTACTTTTAATTTCTGCATCTCAGTGTTGCCTACCTTTGAGGGTGTGCCTAGTGCATAAGAGTTTACTGGTCACACAGGATAATGAACTGTATCCGGTGAAGAAAGTTTAGTTATGTGCTCTCTTGTCAGGCGTTGGAGCCCAGAGAGCAGGTTTTTTGTGATGGTCTGACTATATAGTCATCCATTGGTGGGGGAGGGGTAAAATCTGTGGCCATTCAAGTCTCCTATGTAGGATGGCATGGTGTTTGTATATGCCTGCTGTATATCCTTCCCTGTGCTTTAATCACCTCCTGATCACTTAGAGTACCTGATACAGTGTCAAAGCTGTGCAAATAGTTATTGTACCATATTGCTTAGAGAACAATGGTAAGGAAAAAAGTTGATGCCTGTTGAGTATACCATTTTATTTTATTTTTATTATTATTATTATTACTATTTATTTTATTTAGAGAAATAGAGAGGCCTGGGCCCCTACCCACTGTTAACAATGTCCAGATGCATGCACCACCTTGTTCATTTGGCTTTATATGGGTACTAGGAAATCAAACCCAGGTCTTTGGGCTTTTTTTTTTTTTTTTTTTTTTTTGCCTCAAGTGCCTTAACCACTGAGCCAGCTCTCCAGCCCAAGTACAGTTCAATTTTGTATATGTTTATGTTTGTGTGTGGGGGAGAGAGTGAGTCTCATGTAGCCCAGGCTCACCTTGAACTTGATTTATAGGTAAGGATGGTTTTGACTTCACAGTAACCCTCTGCCTCTGCTTCCTTAGTGCTAGGATTACAGGCATATGCCACCATACCTGGCTTGGATATTTTTCCTCCAACTATTTTCTATTCCTGGTCGGTTTAATCCGTGGATATAAAGGCCACACACATGCAGGGCCAGCTATATACATTTAATACTTTGCTGGGGACCAACTTTAAAATACAAGATGCACAACTCATATTTAGCTATATTAAATAGATCAGAACTCTGACCTTACTTTGATGTTACACTGGACCTGATCTAACTGTCCCTTCTGTCCTGTGTTGTCTGCAGTGGTGGACTTGCTTTGTGAAGAGACAGTTCATGAACAAGAGCCTGTCA
Source organism: Jaculus jaculus (assembly GCF_020740685.1). Lineage (NCBI taxonomy): Eukaryota > Metazoa > Chordata > Mammalia > Rodentia > Dipodidae > Jaculus > Jaculus jaculus. The sequence continues at coordinate 25,158,509 of NC_059114.1, forward strand.
GGCCCCGGGCAATGAAGGCAGCCTGGGCAGCTGCCATCTGCAGAGCTGCGGGCAGCCTTTCACAGCAGGATGTTTGTGATTTTTGCCTTTATTCCGCAAGGTTTTATACAGAAGAGAGAAGACAGTGTGTCTTTATTTGAAAAGTGCTTGATAAGAATTGGGGTGGGTGGGGTGGGGAGGGAAGTGTGGGTCTTCAGGGTGAGTTCTTCAATTTTAAGCTGGTACTTAATAAATAATAATAAATTTCTAATATTTCATGACAGAGAAGCTGTATTACTTATCTTTGACATTGAATTAAGACATTTTTGAGATAAAATTCATATGGCATAGTACCCTTATTAGAGGAAAGTATGAGTAAGGGCTGTGTTTGACTTTGTTTCAGGTTTTTTGATTTGGTTTGAGGTTATTTTGGTTGGTTTGGGTGGGCTGCTTTTTTTTTTTTTTAGGTAGGGTCTTGCTATAGCCTAGGCTGACCTAAAAATTCACTATGTAGCCTCATAGCAATCTTCCTACCTCACAAGTGGTGGGATTAAAGGTGTACATCTCCACACCCAGCTTTGTTTCTTGAGGTAAAGCCTCACTGTATAGTCTAGACTAGATTGAATGATAATTTACTTTGTATCCCAAGATGGCTTTGAACTCCTATTCCTTCTCTGCCTCTTGAATTCTGGGGTTGCAGATATGCGCCAGCACAGTAGGCTCCTTAGTACCCTTTTAAATAAATAAACAATTCAGTAGTTTTCAGTGTATGCACAGTTTTACAACCATTATCTAATTCCAGAACATTTTCATTAACCCAAAAAGATAGGCCTGTGTTCTAGCAGTAGCTTGCTTTCCCTCCTGAGGCTCTTCCTACCCCACCTGTGGAGCAGTCAGGTCCGCTTTCTGTCTTTGCAGATGTGCTTGTTCTGGGTGTTTCACATAAATGGAGTGGGAATGTGGTGGGAATCCCAGCACTCAGGAGGCAGAGGTAGGAGGATCACCATGAGATCAAGGCCAGCCTGGGACTACCTAGTGAATTCCAGGTCATCCTGAGCCAGAATGAGACCCTACCTCAAAAAAACCATTAAAAAAAAAAAAAAAACAAAAAAAACCCCACAGTTGATCTTTCCAGTTCTCAGGCAGGCATGTGTAGATGTGTTTGTGTGTAAGTGCGGGTACATGCATACCATGATGCACATGTGGAGGTCAGAGGACAACATTCATATCCGAGATGGGGTTTCTCTTGACCTTACTGTGAGAAATTCCTCTCCTCTCCCCATCCATGTGTTGTGATTACAGAAACCCGCCATAGCTGCTTCTGTGGGGTCTGAGCACCAAACTCAAAATACTCAGTCTTGAGAGGCCCATGCTTTTCCCAGAGCCCTCTCCCCAGCCAAGTATGAAAACTTAACCATTAAACCTCTGGTAAGTTTGTAATTTATGTTTCTCTGAATTTGCCTATTCTGGGTAATGCAAAGTAGAAGCAAACAGTAGTTATCCTGTCATGGCTGGCTTCTTTCACCTAGCAGAATGTCTTCACAGCTCATCCATGCTGCAGCATTTGCCACCTGTAGTTCATCACTTACCACAGTTTATCCATTCATCAGTGGATGGACATTTGTGGTGTTTCCATTCTGTTGCCAAGAACATTCATGTACAAATTTTTAATGCCGACTTGAGTTTTCATTTTTCATTATCTCCCTAGGAATGGAGTGACTGAGTCACATGGTAACTGTGTCTAGTTTTCTCAAGAACTGCCAAACTGTTTTTTTCCACGGTGGCTGTACTGTTTTACTTTCCCACCAGCCACATATATGACAGTCCTATTTTCCCCCTACTCTCACCAGCACATTTTTTTGTTTTGTTTTGTTTTGGTTTTGGTTTTTCAAGGTAGGGTCTCACTGTAGCCCAGGCTGACCTGGAATTCACCATGTAGTTTCAGGTGGCCTCGAACTCATGGTGATCCTCCTACCTCTGCCTCCCAACTGCCGGGATTAAAGGCATGCCCAGCTCCACATGATTAATTTTTGCCATCCCAGTGGATGTGATGTGGAATGGCACTGTGGTTTTGCTTTATGTTTCTCTAGTGACGTGTAACGTCTTTGCATGTGGGTATTAGCACTAACACACCTTCTCTGGAGACATGTTTGTTTACACCATAGTCCATTTTTCTTTTGCCTCATTTTTCTCTCTTGTTTTTTGAATTTTCAGTGTAGGTATCCCAAGCTGCCCTTGAACTCACAGAGATGTTCCTACCTCTGCCTCCTGAGTGCTGAGATTAAAGGCTTTTGTTGAATTACAAGGGCTCTTTATATAGATACTTGATACTTATACTATAACCTTGTCCAACATGTAATTTGCCAAAACACTCACATTCTGTGAACTTTTACAGTCCTTTTAAGTTCTTAACATGATGTCTTCAGAATCCATCCATTGGTGAAGCATATAGCAGTGTAGAAATATTTCGGTGTGCGTGGAAGTCGGAGGACAAGCTCAGCGTGGGTTCCCTCCTTCCTCGATTGAGAAGGGCCTCTGTAGTTTGCCATTGGGAAGCTGACTACCTCTCCAGCTTTGGCTTTCTCCTGATGCCACCTCCCATTGCCACAGGCACGGTAGGGTTACAGGTGGGTGCTCCACTTTGTCCAGCTTGCATGCTTGCTACTGGAGGTCCAGACTCCAGTTAGCAGGTTTTTTTTTTTTTTAATGTTTATTTATTTGAGAGTGACCGACAGAGAAAGAGGCAGAGAGAGAGAATGGGTGCACCAAGGTCTCCAGCCACTGCAAACGAACTCCAGATGCATGTGCCACCTTGTGCATCTGGCTTATGTGGGTCCTGGGGAATTAAGCCTTGAACTGGGGTCCTTAGGCTTCACAGGCAAGTGCTTAACCACTAAGCCATCTATCCAGCCAGTTAGCAGGTTTGTTTGTTTTTTTTTTTTAGCAAGGTCCTCTAACCACTAAGCCACCTTCCTAGACCTCAAAGTTTATAACTTTAGTTTTTTATTTTCTAATTAATTAATTTGTATTTATTTATTTATTTGAAAGGAGAGAAAGAATGGGTGCGCCAGGGCTCAAGCCACTGGAAACAAACTCCAGACCCATGTATTCCTTTGTACATCTGGCTTTACGTGGGTACCAAGATCCTTAGGCTTTGCAGGCTAGTGCCTTAACCACTGAGCCATCTCTCCAGCCCATGTTAATTTTGGAGGAGTTTCATATGTTGTTTTGTTGTTGTTGCTTGTGTTGATTTATACCTGAATAGTTTATACTTTGGGCTCTCTTCCATGTAGAGGATCTATTTTGAGTTAATTTTTGTCTGTGAAGTAAAATAAGCTACTAACTCTCACGTCTGCATCTATCTAATTCTCCCAGTAATTGTAATTGTCAAAAAAATCGTCCACATTAAATAGTCTGGGCTTCCTGTAAAGACAGTTGACCATAAATACCCATTGACATTCACTGTTATATTTGCTTAAATTGCTATGATATATATATTTATTTAAATTGCTGTGTTGTTGTACATACATACATATATACATATGTATATGTGTGTGTGTGTGTGTGTGTGTGTGTATACACACACACACACACACACACACTATAATTCCAGCACCCAATAGGCTGGGGCAGGAAGATTACAAATTTGAAGGCAGTGTAGGCCAGTCTGGGCTACATTGTAAGTTGTAGGCTATACAGCAAGACTGTCTCAAGAAAAACAAGCAGGGCGTGATGGCACACACCTTTAATCCCAGCAACCATGAGGCAGAGGTAGGAGGTTCACTCTGCATTCAAGGTCAGCCTTTGACTATATACCCTATCTCAAAAAAACAAAAGAAAAAACACCTGGGCATGGTGGCACACACCTCTAAACCTAGCACTCAGGAGGTGAAAGTAGGGGGATTGCTGTGAATTCAAGGCCAGCCTAAGACTATATAGTGAATTCCATAGTGAATTCTGGGCTGCAGTGAGACTCCCTCAAAAAGCCAAAAGAAGACAAGGAAAAACAAAATAACAAAAATGACTAGGTTTGTTGTTTAAAACAATTTCTTCCTTTTGTCCTTCCTTTAAAAAAAATTGTTATTTTGGGCTGGAGAAATGGCTTAGCAGTTAAGGCATTTCCCTGCAAAGCCAAAGGACCCAGGTTCAATTCCCCAAGACCCTTGTAAGCCAGATGCACAAGGGGCACATGCATCTGGAGTTTGTTTGCAGTGGCTAGAGGCCCTGGTGTGCCCATTCTTTCTGTCTACTACATCTGTCTGCTTGCAAATAAATAAAAATTTAAAATTTTTGTTATGTTATTTTTATTTATTTGAGAGAGACAGAATGGGTATACCATGGTCTCTAGCCACTGCAAATGAACTCCAGGTGCATGCACCACATTGTGCATCTGGCTTTATGTGGGTAATAGGGAGTCAAACCCAGGTCCTTAGGTTTTATAGGTAAGTGCCTTAACTGCTGAGCCATCTCTGCAGCCCCTTGTCCTTCCTTTCTGTTCCTTTTCTCTTTTCCTTTCTCATTTCATTCATGTATATATGTGTGTGTCATATTTGAGAGAGAGTTAGCATGGGCACACTAGGACCTCCTGCCATTGCAAATGAGCTCCAAATACATGTGCCACCTTGTGTATCTGCCTTTACATGGGAACTGGTCAGGAGCAAACCTGGGCTGCAAGCAAACACCTTTAATGACTAAATCATTTCTCTCCTGCCCGTTCTTTCTTTCTTTTTTTTTTTTGGATTTTTCAAGGTAGGGTCTCATTAGCTCAGGCTGATCTGCAGTTCACTATGTAGTCTCAGGGTGGCCTTGAAATCTCGGCAATCCTCTGGCCTCTGCCTCCCAACTGCTGGGATTAAAGGCATGCGCCAGCATGCCCAGCTCATATTTCTGTCTTTCTTGAGATAGGATCTCACTATATAGTCCCAGCTGGCCTGGTATTTGTGGCAGTTCTGGTTCAGCAAGTGCTGAGGTTACAGGTATGAGCTACCATATCTGGCTCCCAGCTTTAAAAAAATGTGCATACAGGCTAGAGAGAAGGCTTAGCAGTTAAAATGCTTGCCTGCAAAACCTAAGGACCCATTTTTGACGTCCCAGATCCTATGTAACCCAGATGCACAAAGGTGAGGCAAGTGCAAGTTTACACATGACCACTAGGTGGCACAAGTGTGTGGAGTTCGATTGTAGTGGCTGAGGCCCTGGCATGCTAATTCTCTCTCCTCTAAAAAATACATAAATAAAAGTGCATGCCAGTTGTGGTGGCACATGCCTTTAATCCCAGAACTTACTTGGAAAGCAGATGTAGGAGGATTGCTGTGAGTTCGAGGCCAGCCTAAAATTACATAGTGAATTCCAGGTCAGCCTGAGCTTGAGAGAGACCCTATCTCAAAGAGGGAGGAAAGTTCATTATCTGGCTGTCGGAAGTATCTATTATCTGAGTTCTTCCAGAGATGAGTGTGACTCTATCTCTGGAACACTTCAGATTGATAATTTTCAGGCACTTCACAAAGCCCTCTTGGACAGACATCATCCTGCCATCTACCACCTTTGCATGCTTGCCTTTTATTTAAGAGGCACTTGTCAGGGCTGGAAAGATGGCTCAGTGGTTAAAGACCCTTGCTTGCAAAGCATGATGGTCTGGGTTTGATTCCCCAGTAACCATATAAAGCCAGATGCACAAAGGGGTGCATGTGTCTGGAGTTTGTTTGTAGTGGCAGGAGGCCCTGGCACCCCCATACTCTCTCTCTGCCTCTTTCTGTCTCTCCTTAAAATAAAAATAAAAAAAATTAAGGCTAAGCAAAGTGACGCATGCCTTTAATCCCAGTACCTGGGAGGTAGAAGTAGGTGGATCCCAATGAGTTCAAGGCATCCTAAGACTACATAGTGAATTCCAGGTCAGCCTGGGCTAGAGTGAGAATACCCCTACCTTGAAAAAACCAAAAAAAAAGAAAAAAAGAAAAAAAAAAAAAGAAAAGAAAAAGAAAGGTAGTTGTTGAGTATGTGTTGAAATTATATTTGGACTACACGTACAAAAGCCCTAATCTGTGCCTTGGGGTTTTGTCTTCCTTTTGAATCTGGAAGGAGTCCCAGAATGGGGCTATTTGAGGCTGTCCTGGGACCTGCACGGCTTTCCTGTTCCAGTTACCTTGCATGTGCTGTCTCCAGGTGGCATCTGTATGTGTTCTGAGAAGGAAACGGGAGCTGAGCAAGAGGACTGGAGCAAAGCAGCCCAGACCTTTTGCCCTCCTGGAAGGTCTGACCAGAGGCCACATGCTCTTGGGTTGAGCCACAAGGCAGTCTAGAAAGGGGAGAACTGACTGGCCTCATTTGTATCCTGTTAAGTACAAAAGACAAATAGCAGAACTGAATTTAAATTGTATTTAAAGTTTAAAATGGTTTACAGTGTGACTTGAGGAACTAGACTATTTCCATGTTAGTTTTTCTTTTTTTTCTTAAGGCTTGTACTGCCATGCCCGGCTGCCCTAGATCTTTTTTTTTTTTTTTCTTCAATTTATTTATTTATTTGACAGAGAAAGGGGGAAAGAGAGAGAAAGAGAGAATGGGTACACCAGGCCTCCAGCCACTGCAAACAAAACTCCAGACGTGTGCTCCCTTTGTGCATCTGGCTAACATGGGTCCTGGGGAATTGAGCCGGGATCCTTTGGCTTTGCAGGCAAACGCCTTAATTGCTAAGCCATCCCTTCAGCCCTCCATGTTAGTTTTATGTGTGCATATATCATTAACTTTTTGTTGTTGTTTTGAGGTAGGGTCTCACTATAGCCCAGGCTGACCTGGAATTCATTATGTAGTCTCAGGGTGGCCTTAAACTCACAGCAGTCCTCAGACCTCTGCCTTCCGAGTACTGGGATTAAAGGTGTGCAACACTACCATGGACTCGGGTCAGCCTGAGCTAGCGTAAGACCTTACTTGAAGAAAAAAAGAAAAGAAAAGAAGAACAAAACAAAAAATTATTCATTTGAGAGAGAGAAAGAATAGATCTATCAGGACCTCTAGCAACTGCAGACAAACTCCAGGCATGTGTACCACTATGTGCATCTGGTTTATGTGGGACCTGTAGAATCAAACCTGGGTCCTTAGGCTTCGCAGGCATGTGCCTGAACCGGTAAGCCATCTCTCCAGCCCCGTAATTAACTTTTTTTGAGACAGGGCTCTGCTTGTAGTTCAAGCAGGCCTAGAACTCACTATGTAGTGCAGGCTCGCCTTGAACTTGAGACAGTCCTGTCTCAGTCTCCTGAGTGCTGGGATTACAGGCATGAGCCACCACACATGGCTTGAACATCTAATTTTACTTTAAGCAGGGTCTTAGCCCAGGCTGGCCTCAAATGTCATGTAGCTGAAGATAATGACTTTGAACTCTGATCCTCCTGCCTATACCTCCCAAGTGCTGGGATCCGGCTAACTATAATTTTAATGTGTGAGTTCAACAGTCCCGAACATCTCTTCACAGGAGGCCTGAATCAGACAGGATGAGTGCTACATTCTACCAACCCCAAGATGCACATATGGACAAACCAATTCCAGATGCCAGAGGTTTGGCTTGGGCTCTGCTCAGCATGAGTGAGGGTTAAACCCGCCAAAGGAGGGAGAAACTAAAAAAAAAAAAAACTCCTTAAGTTCTTGGGCCTTTTGTGGGTGTTTTGTTTTGTTTTTTGAGGTTGTGTCTCACTCTACCCAGGCTGTCCTGGAACTCTCTGTAGTTCTAGGCTGGCCTCCAACCCACAGCAGTCCTACTTGCTGCCTGTCAAGTGCTGGCATCAAAGGTATGTGTACCATGCCTGGCTTGGTGTTTTGTTTTCTTTTTTCTTTTTTTTTTAATATTTTATCTTTATTTATTTATTTGACAGAGAAAGGGAAAGAAAGAAAGAGACATATATATAAAGAATGGGTGTACCAGGGTCTACAGCCACTGCAAATGAACTCCAGACATGTGTGCCCCTTTGTGCATCTGTTTAACATGGGTCCTGGGGAATCGAGCCTGGGTCCTTTGGCTTTGCAAGCAAATGCCTTAACCATTTAGCCATCCCTCCAGCACCCCTCTCCCCCTTTTATTTTTGGTTTTTCGAGGTAGAGTCATATGCTAGCCCAGGCTGACCTGGAATTTACTACATAGTCTCAGGGTGACCTCAAAGTCATGCATGGTGGTCTTCCTACCTCTGGCTCCCAAGAGCAGAGGTAGGAGGATCTCCGAGTTCAAGGCCATCTTGAGACTACATAGTGAATTCCAGGTCAGCCTCAGCTAGAGTGAGAACCTGTCTCAAAAAAAAAAAAAATCAGATTTTTGGGGTTTGGATGGCAACTTCTGTTACAGACACATGTCTAACATAAAAACATGTCAGAAAAGATATAGGAGACTTGCAATAAAGATAGCAGTATAGGAACCACGCCAAAGCAGCCTAGAGGAGAAAAAGCCAAAAATAAACCCAGCAAAATACACTCTTCTACTAAAAAGTGAGGACTATAAGAAATTATTAACTGCAGCAGAGAAGTAGGAGAGATCCAGAGCGTATAGAGCCCACAGAAACAGGCAGAAGTGGCTCCAGCAGTGGCTGAACCAGGTCCCCATGGTCACAACCACCAGGCTCGGCCTGAGCCACAGGAAAAGCCAGGTGAGGGGATTCTCCACTCACACTGGCATGCTCACAAACTCAATAAATGTGAAGGGAGGACGACAGGGAAGAATGGAGGAGTGGCTCCTAAGGAAGAGGACCAGCAGGAGAACTTCAGCCACCATCCACAGCCTCCCCTCCTCCACTGCCAGCCCAAGCGCCAGGAAGCACCAGAGACCTAGGGAAGGTCTACACAGCACCCAGCACCTGGACCAGAGCAGCAATCCTGTGACCCAGGCAGCCTAGCTGAGGCCACAGCACCACAAAGAGGGAACCAAGCAGGAGCACAGCATAACTGAGACCAAAATCATCAGCACCCGCCAAATCAGCCTGGCATGTGGGCTTGAATCACAAGTGCTAACTACATCTTTCATGTCAAGATAGATCAGGGCTGGAGAGATGGCTTAGCAGTTAAGTGTTTGCCTGTGAAGCCTAAGGACCCTGGTTCGAGGCTTGATTCCCCAGGACCCACGTTAGCCAGATGCACAAGGGGGCGCATGCATCTGGAAATTGTCTACAGTGGCTAGAAGCCCTGGTGCACCCATTCTCTCTCTCTCGCTCTGCCTCTTTCTCTGTCACTCTCAAATAAATAAATAAAAATAAAACAAAAAAATTTAAAAAAAGATAGATCATATATTAAATCTGATGGATGGTCAGATTTGCCGTTCTTAAATAAGCTATATTTTGAGCTTGTCATTTGTTGCTTTCTGATTTATAGTGCCTTTGTTTCATCTTCTGTCATTCAATAGGAAAGGATCTCACTTGGTCACAAGTTGACTGGAACCCCCAACAGGGCAGAAATCTTAGCCTCCTAGATAGGATTAAGGGTGTGGGGCAACACACATCCTAAGAAACTGTGACTTTGTTAGAGGATCTGTTTGTCATAATACCTACCCTTGCATAAATACTCTGCTGGTTTTTATTGAATGTGTACATTGTTTAGTTAACTTTTAGAATCTGCCTATATTGTGTTCTACTCAGTCTACTTGAATACCCTCAAAGCAGGCAAACCCAACATTTAGGGTCACTTTTACAGTTACTCAGAGTCTTAAGAGCCACGTCTAGCACGTTAAACTCCTCCCCTGAAGACTGATTGATACCTCCAATAATATTGCAGATAATTAGAAAAGTCAAGCATTAAATTAATCCAAGATGCAAAAATATTTACATTATAACACAAGAAACAAAAAAATCAAGACAATATAAATCCACCAAAAAGTATGAAAGCATCAGAAATGACCTCTAATGATACTGATATAGAGGTCTTTCCAGGTCCATCCATTTTTCTGCAAATTTCATTAGAGATCTTTCCTGAGAAAGATTTCAAAAGAATGATTATAAATATGTTCAAAGAAGTCAAAGAGGAAATCAAAGAAATGAAAGAAGACACGGAAAACCAATTTAACAAAATGAGGAGGCAATATAAGACAAAAATAAGGAAATAGAAATAATAAAGAAAAACCAGTCAGAATTACTAGCAACGAAGAACACAGTGAAGTTTAAAAAAAAAAAAGTAGAAAATCTCACCAGTAGAATGGATGAAGGAGAGGACAGAATATCTAAGCTAGAAGACCAGGTGGCAGATCTCATACAGTCCAACAAAGAGAAAGACAAGCTAATAGGAAGGCATGAATGGGAATTTCATGTTGTTCGGAACACAATGAAAAGATCAAACAGAAGAATTCAGGGCATAGTAGAAGGAGAAGAATTTCACTCCAAAGGCATAATAGGCATTTTTTAAAAAATCATAGAAGAAAACGTACCCCAAATTGGGAAAGAGGTGTCAGTGCAGATATAAGAATCCTTTAGAACACCAACCAGACAAAACCTTTCCGAACCTCTCCTTGCCATATTATAATTAAGCTACCAAACATACAAACCGAAGAAAATATATTGAAAGCAACTAGAGAGAAAAATCAAGTTACCTACAAAAGCAAGCCCAAAAGAATCACAGCAGATTACTCAACACAAACTTTAAAAGCTAGAAGGGCTTGGAGTGATGTATTCCCAGTTCTGAAAGATAACAACTGTTAACCAAGGTTACTTTATCCCGCAAAGCTATCCATTCAAATACATGGAGAAATAAGGACATTCCACAACAAAAGCAAGCTAAAGGAATATTTGAAGACAAAACCACCTTTACAGAAAATATTTGAAAGAATCCTCCATGCTGAATAGAAAGAAAAGCACACATATAAGGAACCTGGAAAAATCAAACCATACTCAAATACTAGTTAATACAAAAGAGCAAAGTTAAAACCAGAATAAATGCAAAAAAAAAAAAAAGGCAAAAATAAATGCACACCTTTCAATAATATCTCTTAATATCAACAGCCTCAATGCCCCAACCAAAATACTTAAGTTTGCAGACTGGGTTAAACAGCAGGACCCTTCAATTTGTTGCCTCCAAGAAACCCACCTTTCTACAAAGGGTAGACACTATCTTAGGAAAGGTTGAAAATGGTTTTTCAAGCAAATGGGCCTAGAAAATAAGCAGGGGTTGCTGTCCTAATATCTGACAAGGTAGACTTCAGTCCAACATTAGTTAGGAAAGATAAGGAAGGTCACTTTATATTGATTAAAGGCACACTCCAAGAGAAGGACATTACAATCCTAAACATATATGCACCTAACATGGGGGGCTCCCAACTTCATCAAACAAATAGAACTAAGGGTCACAGATAACACCAAACACAGTGGTAGTGGGTGACTTCAACACCCTGCTCTCATCAATTGACAGGTCATCTTGGGAAAAAAATAAACAGAGAAGCATCTGGATTAAATGAGGTCATAGAAGAAATGGACCTAACAGACATATACAGGACATTTCATCCAAATGCTGCAGAATACTCATTCTTTTCAGCAGCACATGGAACATAATCTAAAATAGACCATATATTAGGACACAAAGAAAAGTTTAACAAATTCAGGAAAATTGAAATAATTCCTTGCATTCTATCTGACCACAATGGAATCAAACTACAAATCAATAGCAAGAAAGGCTATAGAGCATACACAAAATCATGGAAACTAAACAATACACTACTAAATGATGAATGGGTCAATGAAGAAATCAAGAAGGAAATCAAAAAATTCATAGAGTCAAACAATAATGAGAACACAACATACCAAAATCTCTGGGACACAATGAAGGCAGTTCTAAGAGGTAAATATATAGCTATAAGTGCCTATATTAAGAAATTAGAAAGTAAAGAAAAATGAAGTTATGAAATTTGCAGAAAAATGGATGGACCTGGGCTGGAGAGATGGCTTAGCAGTTAAGCGCTTGCCTGTGAAGCCTAAGGACCCCAGTTCAAGGCTCAGTTCCCCAGGTCCCACGTTAGCCAGATGCACAAGGGGGCGCATGCGTCTGGAGTTCGTTTGCAGAGGCTGGAAGCCCTGGCGCGCCCATTCTCTCTCTCTCCCTCTATCTGTCTTTCTCTCTGTGTCTGTCTCTCTCAAATAAATAAATAAATAATTTTTTTAAAAAAGCATAAACATTAAAAAATGGATGGACCTGGAAAGGATTATACTAAGTGAGGTAACCCAGGCCCAGAAAGCCAAGTGCCACATGTTCTCCCTCATATGTGGATCCTAGCTACAGAAGATTGGGCTTCTGTGTGAGACAGAAAATACTTAGTAGCAGAGGCCAGTAAGTTAAAAAGGAGACATAAAGGGAAGAGAAAGGAAGGGAGGAGGGTACTTAATAGGTTGATATTGTATATACGTAAGTACAATGATTGAGTTGGGGAGGTAATATGATGGAGAATGGAATTTCAAAGGGGAAAGTGTGAGCAGGGAGAGAGGGAATAACCATGGGATATTTTTTATAATCATGGAAAATGTTAATAAAAATTTAAAAAAAAATAAAAAAGAAATTAGAAAGGTCACAAGTAAATGACCTAATGTTTCACGTTAAAGCCTTGGAAAAAGAAGAACAAGGAAAACCAAAAATCAGTAGATGGAAAGAAATAATAAAGACTGGGGCAGAAATTAATGAAATACAAACAAAAAAAAATCCAAAGAATTAATGAAACAAAGAGTTGGTTCTTTGAAAGGATAAACAAGATTGATAAACCCTTAGCAAATCTGACCAAAAGAAAGGGAGAAGAGACACAAATTAATAAAATTAGAGATGAAAAAGATAACATCACAACAGATGCCAGAGAAATTCAAAAAATCATAGGGACATACTGTAAAAACATATACTCCACAAAGTATGAAAATCTGAAAGAACTGGATGATTTCCTTGGTTTATATGACCTACCTAAATTAAATCAAGATGAGATTGATCACTTAGATAGACCTATAACAAGCATGGAGATCCGAACAGTTATCAAAAAAAAAAAAAAAAAAAAACCTTGGAATAAATCTAACCAAGGAAATAAAGAATCTCTACTATGAGAACTTTAAAACACTCAAGCGAGAAATTGCAGAAGACACTAGGAAGTGGAAAAACATCCCTTTTTCCTGGATTGGAAGAATCAATATTGTGGAAATGGCAATCTTACCAAAAGCAATCTACACATTTATGGTTCATTTTTATTTATTTATTTATTTGAGAGTGACACAGAGAGAGAAAGAGGCAGATAGAGAGAGAATGGGTGCGCCAGGGCTTCCAGCCTCTGCAAACGAACTCCAGACGTGTGCGCCCCCTTGTGCATCTGGCTAACGTGGGTCCTGGGGAACCGAGCCTCGAACCAGGGTCCTTAGGCTTCACAGGCAAGCGCTTAACCGCTAAGCCATCTCTCCAGCCCAATCTACACATTTAATGCAATCCCTATCAAAATTCCAAAGGCATTCTTCATGGAAATAGAAAAAACAATCCAAAAATTCATTTGGAATCACAAAAAACCTCAAATATTGAAGGAACCCCAGGAGGGGGACCCCACGCTCTGCCTGGATATGGCGACACCCCAAATCACTCACGAGAAGCAGTCTTGATGCAAACTGCAAGAGGATTTTATTCCAAGCGCGCTGGGGCCCACAGTCGTACACCGCACAGGGGTAGAGGACTGCAGAGCCCCGAATGCAGGAACGGGACAGTTTTTATAGGGTTTCTAACAAAGCCTATGCATTAGACCAATCATTTTTTTAATATCAGGAGCCCGCAGGGTGCGAGCCAGTCAGTTTGTGCCACCCCATAGTTTCTAAGCCAATTAGTTTAATTTGTTCAAGCCCCTCATGGACCAATCATTCTCTTATGACCTTGGTGGTCAGCATTTGCGCAGGTCCTTGGGTGGGAGTAGCAGAGTGTGGTACCAGTCTCCTATGACCTTGGAGGTCAGCATTTGTGCAGGTCCTTAGGTGGGGGTACCAGAGTATGGTATCAGCCTCCTATGACCTTGGTGGTCTGAGGCAGGCTGCTACAGCTTATGGTGCGAGCTACTAAGGCTTATAGTATGGGCTATTAAGGCTTATGGTGCAGGCTATTTACAGAAACCAAATAAGTGGTTCACTTCATTACTCATTTCCCATCCTTGAGGGCTATCTCATGCCCTTTTTACCTAGTTTTATATTAGGAGTGGGCTCTGATATAATGAGAAGAGGGATTCTTTACTTGCTTCCAACAGAGAGTAAAGCCTGGAGTTTGAGGTATGCAGGGGCCCGCTTAAGCTACCTTTGGAGCGTGATAGTATTTCTGGGCTTCTGAATTCTTGGGCCTTTCAATATCTAAAATAATACTGAGCAACAAAAATAAGGCTGGTGGTATCACCATACCTGATTTTAACCTATACTACAGAGCCATAGTAACAAAAACTGTGGTACTGGCACAAAAACAAACATGTAGATCAGTGGAACAGAATAGAGGACCCAGATCTAAGCCCAAGTAGCTATAGCCACCTGATATTCGATAAAAATGCCCAAAATACTCATTGGAAAAAAGACAGCCTCTTCAGCAAATGGTGTTGGGAAAACTGGATATATAACTGTAGAAGGATGAAAATAGATTCTTCTCTCTCTCCATGCACAAGAATTAAGTCCAAGTGGATTAAAGACCTTCACATCAGACCTGAAACTCTGAAACTGCTAGAGGAAAAAGTAGGGGAAACCCTTCAACATGTTGGTCTTGGCAAAGACTTTCTGAATACAACCCCAATTGCTCAGGCAATAAAACCACAGATTAATCACTGGGACCTCATGAAATTACAAAGATTTTGCTCTGCAAAGGACACAGTGAAAAAAGCAAAGAGGCAACCTACAGAATGGGAAAAAATCTTTGCCAGCTATATATCTGATAGAGGCTTAATATCTAGGATATACAAAGAACTCAAAAAGTTAAATAATAAGGAATCAAACAAGCCAATCAAAAAATGGGCTATGGAGCTAAGTAGAGCATTCTCAAAGGAAGAAATACGAATGGCATATAAGCATCTAAAAAAATGTTCTACGTCACTAGTCATCAGGGAAATGCAGATTAAAACTACATTGAGATTCCATCTCACTCCTGTCAGATTGGCCACCATCATGAAAACAAACGATCATAAATGTTGGCAGGGATGTGGAAAAAGAGGAACCCTTCTACACTGCTGGTGGGAATGCAATCTGATCCAGCCATTGTGGAAATCAGTGTGGAGGTTCCTAAAACAGCTAACTATTGATCTACCATATGACCCAGCTATAGCACTCCTAGGCATATATCCAAAGGACTCATCTCATTTCCTTAGAAGTACGTGCTCAACCATGTTTATTGCTGCTCAATTTATAATAGCTGGAAAATGGAACCAGCCTAAATGTCCCTCAACTGATGAGTGGATAATGAAGATGTGTCACATTTATACAATGGAGTTCTACTCAGTGGTAAAGAAAAATGAAGTTCTGAAATTTGCAGAAAAATGGATGGACCTGGAAAGGATTATACTAAGTGAGGTAACCCAGGCCCAGAAAGCCAAGCGCCACATGTTCTCTCTCTCTTTTTTTTTTAATTAATTAATTAATTTATTTATTGACAACTTCTATACTTACAGACAATAAACGGATGACATTTCCCTCCCCTCCCCCATTTTCCCCTTCACAACTCCGCTCTCCATTATATCCCCTCCCTCTCTCTATTAGTCTCTCTTTTATTGTGATGTCATCATCTTTTTCTCCTATTATGAAGGTCTTGTGAAGGTATTGCTTGGAACCGCGAGGTCATGGATATTGGAACCAATTTCTGTCTGGGTAGTTGCAGTGTAAGGAGTGGTATCCTTCCTTTGGCTCTTACATTCTTCCTGCCACATCCTCCACAATGGACCTGAGCCTAGGAGAGTGTGGTAGAGATTTTTCAGTGCTGGACACTCCTCTATCACTTCTCAGCACTATGTTGCCTTTTGGGTCATCCCAGTGGTCACTGCCATCTGAAAGAGAAGCTTCTCCAACCAAAAGTGAGAGTAGCATTAACATATGAATATGAACATTAAGTGAAATGCTTACAGGGCAAATTGGTGAGGATAATATATGCATTTATCCAGAAAGAGCAGGCTTTATACCCTTAAAGCTCATGACCTCCCCTGCTGCAGGCTTTTGATTAGGTTTTTGGAACCAGGCATGTATTCCCTCCCATAGAGTGGGCCTCCAATCCAATTGGTTTCCCCCAGAGCAGACATGCCACTGTTGCACCCATTTGATCATTTGGCCTGTCTGGCCAAACTTCAGGCTTCCAGTGTCCACTGTTTTCACCGCTGATGACTTCTGTCTACCATAGGGCTGCATACAGTGCAGCTTTTTCCAGCTTTCAGTCGGCTGGTCTACAGGGAGAAGGTTTTCTGCTCAGCACCAGCTTGATTTTTCAGTGATCTTGCTGCCCATGAAGTAAGGTCTCATTCTGGCCCAGGCTGACCTGGAATTCACTATGTGGTCTCAAGATGGCCTCAAACTTATGGCGATCCTCCTACCTCTGCCTCCTGAGTGCTGGGATTAAAGGCGTGCGCCACCAGGCCCGGCTTGTCATATGTTTTCTTGATGATAGCGATTCTGAGAGGAGAGAGATGAACTTTCAAAGTAGTTTTATTTATCATGTCCCTGATGGCTAAGTATGTATAACACTTTTTTAGCTGTTTATATGCCATCTGTATTTCTTCCAATGAAAATTCTCTATTTAGTTCCTCAGCACCCCCCACACACCTTTTTTTTTTTTTTTTTTTTTTGAAGTAGGGATTCACTCTAGCTCAGGCTGATCTGGAATTCACTATGTAGTCTTAGGGTGGCCTCGAACTTGTGGTGATCCTCCTACCTCTGCCTCCTAAGTGCTGGGATTAAATGCATGTGCTACCATGTCTGGCTCCATAGACCATTTTTTTTTTAATTTATTTGAGAGCGACAGACACAGAGAGAAAGACAGATAGAGGGAGAGAGAGAGAATGGGCGCGCCAGGGCTTCCAGCCTCTGCAAACGAACTCCAGACGCGTGCACCCCCTTGTGCATCTGGCTAACATGGGACCTGGGGAACCGAGCCTTGAACCGGGGTCCTTAGGCTTCACAGAAGTGCTTAACCGCTAAGCCATCTCTCCAGCCCCATAGGCCATTTTTTAATTGGGTGGTTTGATTTCTTATTGGTTTGTTTTTTGAGTTCTTTGTGTATTCTTTTTTTTTTAAAATTTTTATTAACATTTTCCATGATTATAAAATATATCCCATGGTAATTCCCTCCCTCCCCACCCCCACACTTTCCCATTTGAAATTCCATTCTCCATCATATTACCTCCCCATTACAATCATTGTAATTACATATATACAATATCAACCTATTAAGTATCCTCCTCCCTTCCTTTCTCCACCCTTTATGTCTCCTTTTCAACTTACTGGCCTCTGCTACTAAGTATTTTCATTCTCACGCAGAAGCCCAGTCACTGTAGCTAGGATCCACATATGAGAGAGAACATGTGGCGCTTGGCTTTCTGGGCCTGGGTTACCTGACTTAGTATAATACTTTCCAGGTCCATCCATTTTTCTGCAAATTTCATAACTTCATTTTTCTTTACCGCTGAGTAGAACTCCATTGTATAAATGTACCACATCTTCATTATCCACTCATCTGTTGAGGGACATCTAGGCTGGTTCCATTTCCCAGCTATTATAAATTGAGCAGCAATAAACATGGTTGAGCATGTACTTCTAAGGAAATGAGATGAGTCCTTTGGATATATGCCTAGGAGCGCTATAGCTGGGTCATATGGTAGATCAATCTCTAGCTGTTTTAGGAACCTCCACACTGTTTTCCACAATGGCTGGACCAGATTGCATTCCCACCAGCAGTGCAGAAGGGTTCCTTTTTTTCCACATCCCCGCCAACATTTATGATCATTTGTTTTCATGATGGTGGCCAATCTGACAGGAGTGAGATGGAATCTCAATGTAGTTTTAATCTGCATTTCCCTGATGACTAGTGACGTAGAACATTTTTTTAGATGCTTATATGCCATTCGTATTTCTTCCTTTGAGAATGCTCTACTTAGCTCCATAGCCCATTTTTTGATTGGCTTGTTTGATTCCTTATTATTTAACTTTTTGAGTTCTTTGTATATCCTAGATATTAAGCCTCTATCAGATATATAGCTGGCGAAGATTTTTTCCCATTCTGTAGGTTGCCTCTTTGCTTTTTTCACTGTGTCCTTTGCAGAGCAAAATCTTTGTAATTTCATTAGGTCCCAGTGGTTAATCTGTGGTTTTATTGCCTGAGCAATTGGGGTTGTATTCAGAAAGTCTTTGCCAAGACCAATATGTTGAAGGGTTTCCCCTACTTTTTCCTGTAGCAGTTTCAAAGTTTCCGGTCTGATGTTAAGGTCTTTAATCCATTTGGACTTAATTCTTGTGCATGGAGAGAGAGAAGAATCTATTTTCATCCTTCTGCAGATATTTATCCAGTTTTCAAAACACCATTTGCTGAAGAGGCTGTCTCTTCTCCAATGAGTATTTTTGGCATTTTTATCGAATATCAGGTGGCTATAGCTACTTGGGCTTACATCTGGGTCCTCTATTCTGTTCCACTGATCTACATGTCTGTTTTTGTGCCAGTACCACGCTGTTTTTGTTACTATGGCTCTGTAGTATAGGTTAAAATCATGTATGGTGATACCACCAGCCTTATTTTTGTTGCTCAGTATTATTTTAGATATTCGAGGTTTTTTGTGATTCCAAATGAATTTTTGGATTGTTTTTTCTATTTCCATGAAGAAAGCCTTTGGAATTTTGATAGGGATTGCATTAAATGTGTAGATTGCTTTAGGTAAGATTGCCATTTTCACGATATTGATTCTTCCAATCCAGGAACAAGGGATGTTTCTCCACTTTCTAGAGTCTTCTGCAATTTCTCGCTTGAGTGTTTTAAAGTTCTCATTGTATAGATTCTTTACTTCCTTGGTTAGGTTTATTCCAAGGTATTTTATTTTTTTTGATGCAATTGTGAATGGGAGTGATTCTCTGATTTCATCCTCTGTGTGTTTGTTGTTAGCATATATGAAGGCTACTGATTTCTGTGTATTTATTTTGTATCCTGCTACATTGCTGTAGGTTTTGATCAGCTCTAACAGCTTGCTAGTAGAGTCTTTAGGGTCCTTTATGTATAGAATCATGTCATCTGCAAATAATGATAACTTGATTTCTTCCTTTCCAATTTGTATCCCTTTTATGTGTGTCTCTTGCCTTATTGCTATGGCTAAGACTTCCAAAACTATATTAAATAAAAGTGGGGACAGTGGACACCCTTGTCTTGTTCCTGATTTTAGTGGAAAAGCTTCCAGTTTTTCCCCATTTAGTAATATGTTGGCTGTAGGCTTGTCATAAATAGCCTTTATTATATTGAGATATGTTCCCTCTATTCCCAGTCTCTGTAGGACTTTTATCATGAAGGGATGTTGGATTTTGTCAAATGCTTTCTCTGCATCTAATGAGATGATCATGTGATTTTTGTCCTTCAACCCGTTTATGTAATGTATTACATTAATAGATTTGCGTATGTTGAACCATCCCTGCATCTCTGGGATAAAGCCTACTTGGTCAGGGTGAATGATCTTTTTGATATACTCTTGTATTCTGTTTGCCAATATTTTGTTGAGAATTTTTGCATCTATGTTCATGAGGGAGATTGGTCTGTAATTTTCTTTTTTTGTTCTATCTTTGCCTGGTTTTGGAATCACGGTGATGCTGGCCTCATAGAAGGAATTTGGTAGAATTCCTTCTTTTTCTATTTCCTGGAAAAGCTTAAGAAGCAATGGTGTTAGCTCTTCCTTAAAAGTCTGGTAAAATTCAGCAGTGAATCCATCCGGGCCTGGGCTTTTTTTAGTTGGGAGATTATTGATAACTGTTCGGATCTCCATGTTTGTTATAGGTCTATTTAAGTGATTAATCTCATTTTGATTTAATTTAGGTAGGTCATATAGATCAAGGAAATCATCCATTTCTTTCAGATTTTCATACTTTGTGGAGTATATGCTTTTATAGTATGTCCCTATGATTTTTTTAATTTCTGTGGAATCTGTTGTGATGTTACCTTGTTCATCTCTGATTTTATTAATTTGTGTCTCTTCTCTCTTTCTTTTGGTCAGATTTGCTAAGGGTTTATCAATCTTGTTTATCCTTTCAAAGAACCAACTCTTTGTTTCATTAATTCTTTGGATTGTTCTTTTTGTTTCTATCTCATTAATTTCTGCCCTAATCTTTATTATTTCTTCCCGTCTACTAATTTTTGGTTTGCCTTGTTCTTCTTTTTCCAAGGCTTTAAGGAGAAGCATTAGGTCGTTTACTTGCTACCTTTCTAATTTCTTAATATAGGCACTTAAGGCTATAAATTTACCTCTTAGAACTGCCTTCATTGTGTCCCAGAGATTTTGGTATGTGTGTTTTCATTATCATTTGACTCTATAAATTTTTTTATTTCATTTTTGATTTCTTCATTGACCCACTCATCATTTAGTAGTGTATTGTTTAGTTTCCATGATTTTGTGTATGCTCTATAGCCTTTCTTGCTACTGATTTGTAGTTTAATTCCATTGTGGTCAGATAGAATGCAAGGAATTATTTCAATTTTCCTGAATTTGTTAAGATTTGCTTTGTGTCCTAATATATGGTCTATTTTAGAGAATGTTCCATGTGCTGCTGAAAAGAATGTATATTCTGCAGCCTTTGGATGAAATGTCCTGTATATATCTGTTAGGTCCATTCCTTCTATGACCTCATTTAGTCCAGATGCCTCTCTGTTTATTCTTTCCCTGGATGACCTGTCAATTGATGAGAGTGGGGTGTTAAAGTCACCCACCACCACTGTGTTTGGTGTTATCTGTGACCTTAGTTCTAATAGTGTTTGTTTGACGTATTTGGGAGCCCCCATGTTAGGTGCATATATGTTTAGGATTGTAATGTCCTCCTGTTGGAGTGTGCCCTTAATCAATATAAAGTGACCTTCCTTATCTTTCTTGACTAACGTCGGACTAAAGTCTACCCTGTCTGATATTAGGATAGCAACCCCTGCTTGTTTTCTAGGCCCATTTGCTTGAAACACCGTCTTCCAACCTTTCACCCTAAGGTAATGTCTATCCTTTGCAGAAAGGTGAGTTTCTTGGAGACAACAAATTGTAGGATCCTGCTTTTTAACCCAGTCTGCAAATCTATGTCTTTTCGTTGGGGCATTGACACCATTGATATTAAGAGATATTATTGAAAGGTGTGTATTTATGTTTGCCATTTTTGTGTGTGTGTGTGTGTTACTGGTTCTACCTGTGCTCTCTTCTGTTAACTGGTATTTGAGTATAGCTTGTTTTTTCTAGGTTCCTTATATGTGTGCTTTTCCTTTTGTTCAGCATGGAGGATTCTATCAAGTATTTTCTGTAGAGCTGGTTTTGTCTTCAAATACTCCTTTAACCTGCTTTTGTCATGGAATGTCTTTATTTCTCCATCTATTTGAATGGATAACTTTGCAGGATAAAGTAACCTTGGTTGACAGTTGTTATCTTTCAGAACTTGGAATATATCACTCCAAACCCTTCTGGCTTTAAAAGTTTGTGTTGAATAATCTGCTGTAATCATGATGGGCTTGCTTTTGTAGGTAACTTGATTTTTCTCTCTAACTGCTTTCAATATTTTTTCTTTGGTATGTGTGTTTGGAAGTTTGATTATAATATGGCGAGGAGAGGTTCTTTCTGGGTTTTGTCTGGCTGGGGTTCTAAAGGCTTCCTGTATCTGTATTGGCACCTCTTTCCCAATTTGGGGGAAATTTTCCTCTATGATTTTGTTGAAGATGCCTACTATGCCTCTGGAGTGGAGTTCTTCTCCTTCTACTATGCCCTGAATTCTTATATTGGATCTTTTCATAGTGTCCCGAATATCTTGAAATTCCCACTCATACTTTTCTATAAATTTGTCTTTCTCTTTGTTGGACTGCATTAGGTCTGCCACCTGGTCTTCTAGCTTAGATATTCTGTCCTCTCCCTCATCCATCCTACTGGTGAGATTTTCTACAGAGTTTTTTATTTCATTAACTGTGTTCTTCATTGCTAGTAATTCTGACTGGTTTTTCTTTATTATTTCTATTTCCCTATTTATGTCTTGTATTGCCTTCTTTATTTCATTAAATTGGTGTCCTGCGTCTTCTTTGATTCCTTTGATTTCCTCTTTGATTTCCTCTTTGATTTCTTCTTTGATTGTTTTCATGTGTTCTTTGACCTCTTTGAACATATTTATAATTATTCTTTTGAACTCTTTCTCAGGCATTTCCTCTAACTCTTTCTCACTGGAGGACATTTCTGATGCATTAATACTTTTAGGTGGATTTATATCGTCTTGCTTTTTAGTGTTTCTTGTGTTATAATGTATATATTTTTGCATCTTGGATTAAGTTAATGCTTGGATTTTCTAGCTAGCTGTGTATTCTTAGCTGTATCAATTGATTTGATGTAATATATTTTCAGGGTAGGACCTTAAGGTATTAGGTGTGGCTCTTATGACTCTCAGAGTATCTACAAAGATGTTCTTAGGGGTTGAGTTTCCCTGCTATAGGAGTATTCAAGCAGGCTGAGTGGAATAAAATACAGGTAGATTCTAAAATTTAACTAAACACTGTACACATTCAATCAAAAACAGCCCCGAGTATGTATGCAAGAGTAGTTATTATAATGACCAGATCCTCTATCAACAAAGAGGTTTAGATTTCTGATCTGTTGAGGGATCCAAGTCATCTTGTGACCAAGTGAGACCCTTCCCTGGTGCAATCCCAGTTACCTTGGGTGATTTTGGTCTCAGTCAAGTTGCTGCCTGGGTCGTTGGGCTGCTGTTCTGATTTCTGGAGCTGGGCACTTGCTTTTCCTACGGGGCAAACCGAGTCGCTGCTGCTTCCTCTGCTGCTGCTGTAGCTGCCACTGCTGGAGCCACCACTGCTGCTGAAGCTGCTGCTGCTGTGTCCACTGCCGCTGCTCCCCCGAAGCCGCTGCTGCGGGATCTGCCGCCGCTGCCGCTCCTGGGTCCGCTGCTGCTGGGGCCGCTGGTACCGGTGCTGGAGCCGCTGATGTTACTGCCGAACTCTGCTCCTGCTTGGGTCCCGCTGTCAGCCCAAGTTGGCGTGGCCGGGTCCCGGGCCGGTGCTCTGTTCGCTGGAGTTGGGTTCAGGCGGTGGGGGAGGGGAGGGAGCCGCGGCTGCTCTGGTTGTCTCGCTGCTCCACGTGTTCTTCCACCTCGCAGTCTGCTCCTCTGCTGCTCGCTGCCGCTCTCCCCTCACGTTTCCGAGTTGCGGAGAGTGCAGTGTGAGGGGAAAATCCCGCACCTGGCTTTTCCTGCGGCTCGAGCCAAGAGTCTGGCGGCTTTCTGCTGCGCCGCGGCTGCGGCGATTGGCCGAGCTGCCGGAGCCGCTTTTCCCGCCTGTGCAGGCTCTGGATGCTCTATAACTCTTCTACTTCTCCGCTGCCGCCTCAATTTCCTATACACCTCACTTTTTAGTAAAAGTGTGTATTTTGCTGAGTTTTTTTGGTCTTTTTCCCCCCTAGGCTGCTTTGGCGTGGTACCTACGCCGCCATCTTAACCGGAAGTCCCTCCTTTGTGTATTCTTGATATTAATCCTCTGTCAGATGTATATCTGGCAAAGATTTTCTCCCATTCTGTAGGTTGCCAAATGTCGCATGTTCTCTCTCATATGTGGATCCGTCTGCTTAGCAGCGTTCGTATTTTCGTGGTTTTGAATCGAGGGACATTGGAGTTTGGCCCAGGAGGGAGCTCGAGTCCGTCGGATGTGACCAGAGGGCGCTGGGGGGAGCCTAGTGGCTGGTGTTTGGGCGCCTTGGACGCTCGCTCGCTTGCTCTGCCCAGCCTCGCAGGAAGGGACCTGTTCTCCCTCATATGTGGATCCTAGCTACAGATGACTGGGCTTCTGCGCTGAGCGCTTGTCTACCACAGACAAGGACCTGGGTTCAATCCCCAGCATTGTAAGGAAAGCAAGGTTGTACATTCAGAGTCATACCTGTAAGTGGTGTTTCTTTGATAACTGGTAGGGAGCACTCCTTCTAGAGCGCATACTCTGGATAATGAGGATCTGGGTTCAGTAGATAGCCACCACCACAAAAACATAAAAATTCTTTTTAAAAAGAGTGAGAAAATGGGGGTGAAAAAGCCTAAGTGAGGTCAGCGGAAGAGAGTGAGTAAAGGAAAGGTGGTGGGAGGGTTAATTAAAATCTCAGAGGAGATCCAGTTAATCCCAGCACTCAGGAGGCAGAGGTAGGAGGATCACCATTAATTCAAGGCCACCCTGAGACTACATGGTGAATTCCAGGTTAGCCTGGGCTAGAGTGAGACTCTTCCTCAAAACAACAACAAAAGTCAAGCTTCTATAGCTATAGCTCAGTGGTAGAGCACTCGCTTAGCCATGCACAAAGAAAGGTTCTATGTTCAATCCCCAGCTCTGTTAAAAAAAAAAAAAAGCCGGGCATAGTGGCAACATGCCTTTAATCCCAGCACTTGGGAGGCAGAGGTAGGAGGATCACCATGAATTCGAGGCTACCCTGAGAGACTGCATAGTGAATTCCAAGTCAGCCTGAGCTGCAGTGAGACCCTACCTCAAAAAAAAAAAAAATTTTATAAGTAAAGAAAAAAAATCAGCCTAAACCAGCATGAGGATAGGCACCTTGTTCTTTTTTCTTAAACGTCCTATTTACAGCTTGTCATATTGAAACAAGATTTGAGTTGCTTTGCTCTGAACTTTCCTTGTTTCTAAGATTATTCATGCTGAAGATCTTAATTTTTAAAAGTCAGAACTATGGAAAGGAAGGAATAGAACACACTGAAAGCCATTTGGTTTGCTTTCCCATTCATTTCTGTTTACAGATGTTAAGAAAGCCATTCCATTAGGAAGTTGTCATTTTAGGGTCACATCTGCAATGCGTTAACCCTCAGACAAATTATCCATTGTGACTTTCCATTTTGCTTTAACCCTGCAATTCTCAGTCTGTGTGTAAACAGTTTCCTTTTTTTTTTTTTCCCCAGTTTTTTTTTTTGTTTTTTTGTTTTTTTGTTTTTTCAAGGTAGGGTCTCACTCTGGTCCAGGCTGGCCTGGAATTAACTCTGTCATCTCAGGGTGGCCTTGAACTTATGGCAATCCTCCTACCTCTGCCTCCCGAGTGCTGGGATTAAAGGCGTGTGCCACCACGCCCGGCTCCCCCAGTTTTTTGAGGTAGGGTCTCACTCTAGCCTAGGCTGACCTGGAACTCACTCTGTAGTCCCAGGTTGGTCTCGAACTCATAGCGATCCTCCTACCACTGCCTCCCAAGTGCACACTTTACATTTTTAAATCCTATTTAACCAGTTCAAGAACCTCATGGGGCAAGCCCAAATTTATTCCCTTTTCCCAGGTAAATATGACTCCTATAAAAATTAAATAATTTATCCAGGCATGGTGGCTTAGTGGTTAAGGTGTTTGTCTACGAAGCCTAAGGACCCTAGTTCAATTCCCCAGCACCCATGTAAGCCAGATGCACAAGGGGATGCATCTGGAGTTTGCAGTGGCTGGAGGCCCTGGAACATCCATTCTCTCTCTCTTTCTCTCTCTCTCTCTCTCTCTCTCTCTCTCTTTCTCTCCCCTCTCTCTACAGAAACACACACAGACACACACAATCTGCCTCTCTTTCAGTCTCTCTTAAATAAATAAATTATTTAAATTATTTTTTAAAAAACCGCACTTAGACACACATACACTCACACCTGAAAATTAGCAGCAATTAGATAAAGTTCTCTGAATCCAGAGCTGGTCCTCTCAGTCTTGATAAGATGGTTGCTTTGCAGCACAGCACCACTCAGTAACAGTCTTGTAAAAAGATGGGTGGTTAGCTGTTCGTGTGTTGCACCAGATGGTGAAAGTGTGTACAGGAAATGCAAACGTGGTCTCTGTTCACTGAGACTTTAACAGGTGATGGAGAATGTGTATTATAAGGTACATGTGAACACCACAATGTTACTAAGGCCACCTGTGCTGTAGAAGACCTGAGAAAGGAGGCTAATAATGCTCAAAACAGTTGGAGATTTAGCCAAGGTGCATTCAGACAAACTGAGCCCGGAACAAGGGAGCCTTTGGAAATACATATGTGTGCCAGAAAAGTTGAAAGGATGCCAGGTGTGGTGGCACACACCTTGAATCCCAGCACTTGGAAGGCAGGGGTAGGAGGATCGCTGTGAATTCGAGGCTACCCTGAGACTACATAGTGAATTCCAGGTCAGCCTGGGGGAGAGGGAGGAAATTACCATGAGATATTGTTTACAATCATGGAAGTTGTCAATAAAAAATAAATTTAAATTTAAAAAAGTTGAAAGGATGCTGGAGAGATGGCTCAGTGGGTAAAGAGCTTGCCTCACAAGTAAGAGGCCTTGAGTCTGATCCCCAGAACCCAGACTTCATTACTTTTTTTTTTTAATTTATTTATTTGAGAGCAACAGACACAGAGAGAAAGACAGATAGAGGGAGAGAGAGAGAATGGGTGCGCCAGGGCTTCCAGCCTCTGCAAACGAACTCCAGACGCATGCGCCCCCTTGTGCATCTGGCTAACGTGGGTCCTGGGGAACCAAGCCTCGAACCGGGGTCCTTAGGCTTCACAGGCAAGCGCTTAACTGCTAAGCCATCTCTCCAGCTCCTCATTACTTTTTTATATAATATTTTTTGTTTGTTTCTCGAGGTAGGGTTTCACTCTAGCTCAGGCTGACCTGTAATTCACTATGTAGTCTCAGGGTGGCCTTGAACTAATGGCAATTCTCCTACCTTTGCCTCCCAAGTGAGTGCTGGGATTAAAAAACGTGCATCACAATGCCCAGCTCTTTTTTTTTTTGGTAATTTTTTTTAATGTGTGAGAGAGAAAGAGAGAGAGAATTGGCATACCAGGGCCTGCAGCCACTGAAATCTAATTTGAGATGTGTGTACCATCTTGTACACATTTGCAACCTTGCACACTTGTGTCACCTTGTGCGTCTGGCTTATGTGGGACCTGAAGAATCGAACATAGGTCTTTAGGTTTCACAGCCAAGCATCTTAACCACTAAGCCATCTCTGCAGGTCCAGAACCCAGATTTTTTTTTTTTTTTTTTTGGTTTTTCGAGGTAGGGTCTCACTCTGGTCCAGGCTGACCTGGAATTAACTCTGTCATCTCAGGGTGACCTTGAACTCATGGCAATCCTCCTACCTCTGCCTCCTGAGTGCTGGGATTAAAGGCGTGCGCCACCACGCCCGGCTCAGAACCCAGATTTTTAAAAAAATATTTCTTTTTAGTTTTTTGAGAGAGACAGAGAGAGAGGGAGGGAGAGAGAGAGGGAGAGAGAGAGAGAGAGAGAATGGGTGCACCAGCGCCTCCAGCCACTGCAAACAAACTCCAGATTGCATGTGCTACCTTGTGCATCTGGCTTACGTGGGTACTGGAGAATCAAGCCTTGAACTGGGGTCCTTAGGCTTCATAGGCAAGCGCTCAGCTGCTAAGACATCTCTCCAGCCCCAGAACCCAGATTTTTTTTAAAAAAAGCTAGGCCACAGCTGGAGAGATGGCTTAGCATTTAAGGCACTTGCCTGCAGAGCCAAAGGACCTAGGTTTGATTTTCCAGGACCCATGTAAGCCAGATGCATAAGGTAGCATATACATCTGGAGTTCATTTGCAGTGGCTGGAGGCCCTGGTGCCTCCATTCATTCTCTCTCTACCTGCCTCTCTATCTTTCTCTGCTTCTCTCTTTCTCTTTCAAATAAATAAATAAATTAAATATTTTTAAAAGTCATATGAAAGCCAGGCCAACTGAGTGTGGCAGTACATGCCTTTAATCCCAGCACTCAGGTGGCAGAGGTAGGAGGATTGGCATGAGTTCAGGGCCACCCTGAGACTACATAGTGAATTCCAGGTTAGCTTGGGCTAGAGCGAGACCCTACCTTGAAAAATTAAAGAAAGAAAGACAAAAAAAGCCAGGCCAGATGTAGTGGTTCACTGCCTTAGTCTTAGCACTGGGGAGGCTGAGAGAGGAGGATTGCTGCAAGGTTGAGGCCAGACTGGGGCCACAGAGTGAGTTGCATGTCAGACTGGGGTATAGTGAGACCCTACCTTGAAAAAAATTAAAAAGGGGGGACTAGGGCACATGCATCTGGAGTTTGCAGTGGCAAGAGGCCCTGGTGTGCCCATTCCCTCTCTAAATAAAATAAAAATATGAAAAGAAAAACACCACTGGAGCGCATGCTTATAACCCCAGTGCTGGGGAGGCAGAAATAGGCAGATCCCTAGAACTTGCAGAGCAATCAGGGTATCCCTGTCCCTGGAAAGGTGGACAGTGTTTCTAAAGAGCAATATCCAAGATTGTCCCTTAGCGTTTACATCACACAGACATGCATACATGTGCATGACTGCACATACACACAAATGTTCAACGGGTCAGAAATGTAGCTCAGGTTGGTAGAGTGCTTGCCTAGTATGCACAGGACCTGAACTTCATCCTCAGTGCCACATAAAGTCCTATACAGTGGCTCAGACCGTAATTCCAGCTAAGGTGGAGGCAGGAAGATCAGAAGCTCAAGGTCACCCTCAGCTATGTACTGAATTCAAGGCCAACCTGGACTACATGAGACCTTGCTCAAAAAGGGGCAGGGGATTTCTAGAGAGAAGGTTTAGAGGTTAAGGCACTTGTCTGCAAAGCCAAAGGACCCAGGTTTGATTCCCAGGACCCGTGTAAGCCAGATGCACAAGGTGGCACATCACTGGAGTTTGTTTCCAGTGGCTGGAGGCCCTGGCAGGCCCATTCCCTCTCTCTCAAATAAATAAATAAATTTTAAAAAGTTCATGGGTTGGGGCTAGAAAGATGGCTTTGCAGTTAAGGTGCTTGCCTGCAAAGCCAAAAGACCCAGGTTTGATTCCCCAGGACCCACATGAGCCAGATGCAGAAGGTTGTACATGCATCTGTAGTTCATTTGCAATAGCTGGAGGCCCTGGAGTGCCCGTTCTCTTTCTCATTGTATCTGCCTCTTTCTCTCTCTCTCCCTCTCTCAAATAAATAAATCAATTTTAAAAAATTCATGGGCTGAGGAAATGGTTCACTGGTTAAAGACACTCAATTCCCCAGTACCCACGTAAAGCCAGATGCGCAAAGGGGCACATGCATCTGGAGTTTGTTTGCCATGGCAAGAGGCCCTGGAGCACCACTTCTCTCCCTCCCTCTGTCTCTTTGTCTCTCTCTCTCTCTCTGTTGCACTCTCAAATAAATAAAGAAAATATTTACAAAGAAAGAAAAGTAAACATAAAATAAAATGAAATGAAATTCAGAGTAGGACATGATGGTTCATGCCTATAATCCCAGCACTTGGGAGCTGAAGCATGAGGATTGCCACAAACCAACCTAGCTTACATAGTGAATTCCAACCCAGCTGGGGCTAGAAAACGAGACTTTCTCAAAAATACACACACACACACACACACACACAGATCTAATGAAGCTGGGCATGGTGGCACACGCCTTTAATCCCAGCACTTGGGAGGCAGAGGTAGGAGGATCACCGTGAGTTCGAGGCCACCCTGAGACTCCATAGTGAATTCCAGGTCAGCCTGGGCTAGAGTGAGACCCTACCTCGATAAACAAAAAACAAAACAAAAAATCTAATGAGAGGAGAAGCAGGAATTCAAGGTCAACTTGGCTATATAAGACATTGTTTCAACAACAAAAAAAAAGTTCAGTAGGGCCAGGGAGATGGCTTAGCGGTTAAGGCACTTGCCAACAAAGACAAAGGACCCAGGTTTGATTCCCCAGGACCCATGTAAGCCAGTAAGCCAGATGCACAAGGGGCACATGGAGGCCCTGGCCCATTCTCTCTCTGTCTCTTTCTCTCTCAAATAAATAAATAAATAAATTTTAAAAGTTCAATAGTTTTTAGCATATTATATTATTAATTTTCATTTATAACAATATTTTTCCCTTAAGTGTACAATTTTGGTGGCAACCATACTATCTACAAAATTTTATTACACAAACTGTACCCAGTTAATAATGAGTCCCATTCCCACTCACTCCATCCAGTCCCTGTAAATTTTTTTTTTTTTAGGTAGGGTCTTGCTCTAGCCCATGCTGACCTGGAATTCACTATGTGGTTTTAGGATGGTCTTGAACTCACAGCGATCCTCTTGCCTCTGCCTCCTGAATGCTGGGACTAAAGGCATGTACCACCATGCCCGGTTTGTAAAATTTTTTTTAATTAATTAATTAATTAATTAATTAATTTTTTTTTTTTGAGGTAGGGTTTAATTCTAGTCCAGGCTGACCTGGAATTCACTATGTAGTCTCAGGGTGGCCTTGAACTCATGGTGATCCTCCTGAGAGACCAGAAAGAAATAACACGTAACTAATTAAACAATGACACTGCCATTGTAGGACAAACCATTGTGAACAAAGGAGGATCCCGGGCTCGGCTCAGATAAGGAACTAACTGATTAAAGTGCCAACCTTTGCTTCTGAAACTCACGCTCGCTTGCTCAACAGGACATTCTAGAAATACTTAGCTCTGGGGGCCTCCAGCCCCTTGCAAAAGATAGGATCTGCAAGCAGTCTGCTGACCAGAGATGAGCAACTAGAAATGTTCCCGCATGCGCCTTCTTGGAACCAATCATTTTAAAAGATGCTATGTGATATAACCCTTTTGCCCCCTTCCCACTCTTTTCCTTTATAAACCCCTACTTTTAGAAGGTCGAGGCTCTCTCCCACTCCCGCTGCGTCGGTCTGTGTGGATTGAGTCCCTGCTTAAGCTTGACATTAAAAGAAACCTGTTGCTTTTACATTCAAGTGTCTCGGCTTCTGTGGCGGTCCTCTAGGTGACTCCTGGGTGACCGGGGGTCTTGGCTCCTGGTCAGGGGTCATGGCACAACACTCCTACCTTTGCCTTCCAAGCACTGGGATTAAAGAGCGTGCCTCCATGCCCAGCTTGTATTTTTTTTTTTTTTTAATAAGCTAGTTTCTTTCTTTCTTTCTTTTTTTACTGATTTATTTATTTATTTATTTATTTATTTGAGAGCAATAGACAGAGAGAAAGAAGCAGATAGAGAGAGAGGGGGAGAATGGGCACGCCAGGGCTTCCAGCCACTGCAAATGAACTCCAGATTCAGGCGCCAGCACGTGCATTTGGCTTACATGGGTCCTGGAGAATCGAATCTGGATCCTTAGGCTTCATAGGCATATGCCTTAACCACTAAGCCATCTCTCCAGCCCACAATAATTTTTAAATATTTTATTTTTATTTATTTATTTCAGAGAGAGAAAAAATAGGCACACCAGGGCTTCCAGCCACTTCAAAGGAACTCCAGACATATGCACCACCTTATGTGTCTGACCTCCTTAGGTCCTGGGGAAATGAAGCTGGTCCTTCGGCTTTGCAGGTAAGCACCCTAACCTCAAAGCCATCTCTCCAGCCCAGCCCCTATAAATTTGAATTTTTGTTTCTTTCTTTAGTGGGAGAGGGAGGTGGTTTCATGGTAGGCTCTCACTCTAGCCTAGGATGACTTGGAACTCACTTTGTAGTCCCAGGCTACCTCAAACTCACAGTGATCTCCCACCCCTTCTGCCTCCTGAGTGCTGGGATTAAAGGCAGAGGCCACCACACCTGGCTTTCTGTCTCCATAAATTAACCTCCTCTAGAATGCTTATAGAAGTGAAAGCATGTACCAGCCGTGATGGCGCCGCCTTTAATCCCAACACTAGGGAGGCAGAGGTAGGAGGATTGACATGCGTTTGAGGTATCCCTGAGATTACATAGTGAGTTCCAGGTTAGCCTGGGCTAGAGCAAAAAACCAAAACAAAATAATAGTAATAAGTGAAATTATACAATATTTGTCTTTTGTGGTCTGGCTTCTTTGATGTAATGTGTTTTTGAGGTCTACTCATATTGAAACACATTAGAATGTCTTTTTTTGTTTTTTGTTTTTTGAGGTAGGGTCTCGCTTTAGTCCAGGCTGACCTGGATCTCACTCTGTAGTCCCAGGCTGACCTCAAATTCACAGTGGTCCTCCTACCTCTGCCTACCAACTGCTGGGATTAAAGGCATGTGCCACCCAGCGGGGCATTTGGTTTTATTGCTAAATAGCACTCTATCGTGTGGAGAGACACATTTTGCTTATGCTTTCTGTTGATGAATTCTCGGGTTGTTTATGCCTTTTGGCCATTGTGAACAGTGCTGCAAAGAGCTGGCTCCTGCTAAATCACTCACCTGGCCTGGGGAGATGGCTCAGCAGGTAAGAGCACTTGCCACACAAGCACAAATTTTGCTCCCCAGAGCCTACATAAAAAGTTGGATGTGGTCATCCATGCCTGTGACCCCATTTCTAAGTAGGGAGGAGATGAGGACAGCGGGGTTCACTGGTCAGCCTATCAGCTCAGTGAGAGATTTCTCCTGGAGGAAACAGCAGAAGAGTACCACAGGACACCCAGTGCTCTCCTTTGCCTCCACTCACACACTGGTGTGTGCACTAACTGCATACACACACATGTTCACACGCATGCACACACACACTCTCACTTGCCATTTCATAACAGTTCCCTTGAAACTTGCTCCAGAATCTGCATGTTTTATATTACTATTTAAATTTTTTAACATGGGCTATGCCTATTAAAACCATAGCCCTTCCAATGCCTGGACAATGGGATGTAAACAGTAGGCACTCATATATTAAATGGATGAAGTTTGTCGAAGGCCATGGACGAGTACAATATTCTAGAGTAAATGTAGTACCAAGTAAATGCTTCTTGATTTATCACTTTCAAATTTCCAGCAGAAAGACAGGAGAAGTTCTAATCTTTCATTGGATTGAGCATCCAGTATATTGACAGACTGGAGGGTCGTGAGATGGGAGGCAGAGATAGCAAGCACCTAAAAGCTCTAGTAGCAGTGTAGGTATATGGGCCTAGTGGATGTTAATAACGTAAAAGTAAAGAGAGATTTGAGAGTGGTGAGATTCTGGGGCTGGGGAGATGGCCAGTGGGTTAGAACACTCGGTATGCGAACATGAGGGCTGAGTTTGATCCCAGCACTCATGTAAAGCACTAAGCATGGCCACATAGAGCTTGCCAGGCTGTCTGAAAATGGAAGCTCCAGGCTCAGTGAGAGACTGGGTCTCAAGGAAACAAAGCAAAAGAAGGAGGAAACTGAGCTCCTCCTGTGATCCTGCGTATGCACATTCACGCGTTACAAGTGCAACACGTACATTTTCACTTCATAGTCTACACACATACAGCGGGGGGGGGGGGGGACAGTTCTAATGTAGTGGATTTACTAGCTGAAGGCTAGATTGAGGATTTTGTTTTGGGTTGTTCTGTTTTGAGAAGGTCTCACTATACAGCCCAGCCTGGTCTTAAACTCACTATGTAGCTCATTCTGGCCTCAATTTATGATCCTCCTGTTTCAGCTTCTGAGCCATGAAATTCCAGATTTGTGTGACCAGGCCTAGTTAGGTTGAGGCTTTTGGGGGGGTTCCAAGGTATGGTTTTGCTATAGCACAGACTGACCTGGAATTCACTATGTAATCTCAAGGTGGCCTCAAACTCACAGCAATTCTCCTACCTCTGCCTCATAAATGCTGGGATTAAAGGTGAGTGCCACCGTGCCCAGATAAGGTTGAGACTTTAAGTCTAGTTAATTTGGAAAACAGCAGTGTCTTTATGGAAAGGGATTGGCTGACCATATAGTTTGTCATGTAAACATTTTTCTTAAGGATCAAACCCAGAATATCATATAATCACTCCAACTCTTGAGCCTAAAATCATGTGCTATGATTAATTCTGCTGGAGTGGAAGGCATAAACTGGGGTTATCCTGGAGAAACTTCTAGAAATAAATAGTTGGAGTCCTTTGGGAGGAGAAGGGGAGAAGAGTTTCATGCTGAGCACAGTGAGTCTAAGGGACAGCTAATGGCCTACGTGATATCCAAGCATACGTGAAAGCTGGGCATGGTGATGCCCACCTATGTTAGACTTTGGAGGCAGCAGGAGGATCTCAAGTTCAAGGTCCACCTGGGCTACATAATGAGATCCTGCTTCAAAAAAAAGGAAGCTGGGTGTGGTGGCACACGCCTTTAATCCCAGCCCTTGGGAGGCAGAGATAGGAGGATCTCTGTGAGTTTGGGGCCACCTAGGTCAGCCTTAGCTAGAGTGAGACCCTACCTTGAAACCCCCCAAAAAAGAATGGACTATGGATGTAGTCCAGTGGTAGAGCCTTCCCTAGCATACATGAGGACCTGGGCTCCAACACAAAAAGGGGAGGGGGCAACATACATGAAAGATCAAGAATAGGCTTGAAAAGGCCAGGCATGGTGGCACATGCCTTTAATCCCAGCACTCGGAAGGCAGAGGTAGGAGGATCATCATGAGTTCAAGGCCAACCTGAGACTACATCATGAATTCCAGGTCAGCCTGGGTTAGAGTGAATGAGACCCTACTTTGAAAAACAAAACAACAGCAACAACAAAAAAGGCTTGAGATATTGCTAGCTAATAATTTATATGTTAAAAAAGAGAGACTTAGGGTAGGAGTGTCCTGTGATGGTATATAATGCTGTACTTAGAAGCCATAAGTTATTAGAAAATTTTCAGTGCTAGACAGGTGCTATATGTTCCAAGAAGCTGTTGGCCTGCCCCTGATGCCCTCAAAACATTACAGGTTATTGGCAAAGCTCTTGGTTGCCCACCAGAACCAGATGGTAAGACCCTATTGCTGAAGACATAGAACCAAACTTTATTTCCAGTTGTTCAGGAAGATTCTTTGTCCTGAAGTTACTTTTCCACTGATGGGAAGCCTCCCTCCCTTTGCCAGGAGACACTTTCAGGATGTTAAATAACGTTTCCCTTAGAACAATTTACAAGTGTTTTGTTTTCCCATGTACAAAGATCTAAGAAAAATAGCTAATGCTTCCGCAAAAGGTTTTCTTTCTTAGGCAGCTGCTGGATATTTGGTATGAGCTGAAACAGAGCAGATCATCTCCATGTGTGACTTGTCCCTCTGAGGTGTCTTATTCTACATTCCCTCAGGACCATGTAATTTTGCATCTGTGACATGTCTTATCCAAAGCTCATGGCCAGTTATCACCCCAGAATCTTTTCCTTATAAAAAACAAACAAACAAACAAAAAAAAGAATTAGCCGGGCATGGTGTGCACGCCTTTAATCCCAGCACTCGGGAGGCAGAGGTAGGAGGATCGTTTGAGTTCGAGGCCACCCTGAGAATACAGAGTGAATTCCAGGTCAGCCTGGGCCAGAGTGAGACCGTACCTCAATAATAATAATAATAATAATAATAATAATAATAATTAAGGCTAGGAAATAAACTCAGTGGGTAAGAGTGCTTCCTGCACAAGCATGAGGACCAGAGTTCTATCCCCAGGATCCATGAAATAAATAAGCATTGCTATACATGCCTGTAACCCCAACACTAAATGGGGAAGAAACAGGATTACTGGTCAGCCAATCGAGCCAGACATCAGGGAGCTCCAGGTTCAGTGAGAGGCTTGGTCTCAGGATATAAAATAGAAGAAGGGGCCAGGCATGGTGGTGTCACTCAGGAGGCAGAGGTAAGAGGATCACCTAGCGTTCAAGGCTAGCCTGAGACTACATAGTGAATTCCAGGTCAGCCAGGGCTAGGGCGAGACCCTACCTAGAAAAATCACAAAAGAAAGCTAGAAAAAGGATTAAAGGGAACCCTGACATTCTCCTCTAGTCTCTGAATACCAGTACATAGGGCATGCACATCTGCACACACATGAATAAAACACACGCACACACACACACCAAAAAAATTTTTTTTTTTTAAGTGAAATGCCAGGTGTGGTGGCACGCCCCTTTATTCCCAGCACTTGGGAAGCAGAGATAGAAGTTCCCCTCTCTAGGAGAGACTCTGTAACTGCCATATTTCTACACCCCCATTCAGCCAGAAGTAGTTCCAGATCTGACATCATCACCCTAGGTGCTTTAACAGAAGTTAAAGAGTGTCTTCTCATGAGAGGGGGGAATGACAGGTGGGTACAATTAGGGTGGCTGGAAGTAAGAAAAAGGCAGGCAAGTCTGCGCTTGCTAGAAACCAAAGATAATATATTTTTTTTTTTGAGAGACAGAGAGAGAGAGCAAGAAAGAGGCAGAGAGAGAGAAAGAGAGAGAGAGAGAGAGAGTGAGAAAGAAAGAGAGAGAGAATGGGCACGCTAGGACATTTCAGCTGCTGTGAATGAACTCCAGATGTGTGTGCCCTCTTGTGTGCATGTGCAACATTGCATGTTTGCATCACTGTGTCTAGCTACATGGGACCTGGAGATTCGAACATGTGTCCTTAGGCTTCACAAGTAAATGCCTTAACCACTAATCCATCTCTCCAGCCCTGATCTGACTTCTTATCTCTTGTCTGGTTCCCTCGACCTGTTTTTCCACAAATAACCAGGACCCCCTCCTGGGAGGAAGGTCTTTCATAGGATTTAAACATTGTGATTGATCAAGTTCAGCCCCCAGAACGTGGTGTCAGGGCTAGCCTCTTTCTGAGACAGACCCTGACCCTAACCAACCAGCTGTCCCTCTGGTTCACCTGAGCCAGAAGTCAACCCACCACTATAAGGTCATAAATACCTTTGCAAGGGGAGGGCAGGCTCTCTGACCACTTAGGAACTTTCAGCTGTGGGTGAATTTTCCCTTAGCTGGCCTGGCTGGCTTGGCCCGGGCCCAGCTGGGAGGGTCCCCTAGCCTTTACTCTCCACATGGGTTCTTTATCCCCTCCAGCTCCCCACATAGCAGGGCTCCTTGAACTTTCTTTTCTCTCTTTTCTTTCCATGGATTTTCCAGGCCCACTACATGGGATCAGTAGCCACATGGGTGCCTTTCCTTGGTTTTTGTACTTCCCTCAATAAATATAGTAAGTTATTAATAAAAAGTGGGGTTGGAGAGATGGCTTAGAAGTTAAGGTGCAGGCTGGAGAGATGGCTTAGCGGTTAAGCGCTTGCCTGTGAAGCCTAAGGACCCCGGTTCGAGGCTCGGTTCCCCAGGTCCCACGTTAGCCAGATGCACAAGGGGGCGCATACGTCTGGAGTTCGTTTGCAGAGGCTGGAAGCCCTGGCGCGCCCATTCTCTCTCTCTCCCTCTATCTGTCTTTCTCTCTGCGTCTGTTGCTCTCAAATAAATAAATAATTAAAAAGAAAAGAAGTTAAGGTGCTTGACTACAAAGCCAAATGACTCAGATTTGATTCCTCAGGACCCACATAAGCCAGATGCACAAGTTGGTGCACATGTCTGGAGTTCGTTTTCAGTGGCTAGGGGCCCTGGAGTGTCCATTCTCTCTCTTTCTCTCTCAAATAAAAAATAAATTTTTAGAGAGCTGAGCATGGTGGCGCACGCCTTTAATCCCAGCACTAGTGAGGCAGAGGTAGGTGGATTGCTGTGAGTTCGAGGTCACCCTGAGACTACATAGTGAATTCCAGGTCAGCCTGGGCTAGAGTGAGACCCTACCTCAATACTACTAATAATAATTTTATTTATTTACTTCCAAGCTAAGTAAGACAGAGCCATAGAAAGAGAATGGGCATGCCAGGGCCTCTAGTCACTGCAAATGAACTCCACATGCATGCACCACTTTGTGGCTTTACAAGGGTACTGGGGAATGGAAGCCAGGTCATTAGGCTTTGCAAGTAAGCACTTTAATTTCCAAGCCATCTCTCCAGATCCTCTAATGGGGTTTTTAGTTTGGTTGGTTGGTTTTCTGAAGCAGGGTTTCACTCAAGCCCAGACTGACTTGGAACTCACTCTGTACCTTCAGATTGGCCTTGAACTCATGATGATCCTCCTACCTCTGCCTCCTGAGTGTTGGGACTAAAAGTGTATGTCACTAGTCCTGGATGAAGTGGGGTTTTTTTGTTTGTTTTTAGTTCTTTCAAGATAGGGTCTCACTCTAGCCCTCACTCTGACCTGGAGTTCACTATGTAGTCTCAGGGTGGCCTTGAACTCATAGTGATCCTCCTACCTCTGCCTCCTAAGTGCTGGAATTAAAGATGTGTGCCACCACGTCTCAGCTGAAAGTAATGTTCTTTTGACAGTGAGTCCATGAAGGAGTTGCCTTGTCT
Organism: Jaculus jaculus; assembly: GCF_020740685.1. NCBI lineage: Eukaryota > Metazoa > Chordata > Mammalia > Rodentia > Dipodidae > Jaculus > Jaculus jaculus. The sequence goes on from NC_059114.1 coordinate 25,196,636, forward strand.
TGCCTTGTTGGATATTACTGTGTAACCCAAGTTCAGTATCTGTGTTTTGTTTTTTAAAATATTATTTATTTATTTATTTAATTGAGAAAGAGAAAGGAGTCAGAGGTGGAGAGAAAGAGAGAAAGAACTAGGGCCTCCTGCCACTGCAAATGAACTGCAGCTGCATGTGCCATTTTGGGCCTCCGGCATTACACCGGTACTGAGGAAAGAACCCAGCTGGCAGGCTTTGTAAGCAAATTCTTTTAACACCGAGCCATCTCTTCAGCTCATAAATGGTCTTTTTAAAATTTTTATATTATTTTTATTTATTTTTTGAGAGAGGGAAAGAAGCAGAATAAGAGAGAGAGAGCACGAGCGAGTGAGCCAGGGCTTCCAGCCACTGCAAATGAACTCCAGATGCATGGCCCCCTTGTGCATGTGGCTTATGTAGGTCCTGAGGAATTGAACAGAGTTCCATTGACTTTGTGAGCCAGCGCCTTAACTGTTAAGCCATTTCTCCAGCTCTTTTTGTTTTCTTTCTTTCCTTTTCTCTTCTTTTCTCCTCCTCTTCTTCTTCTTTTAAATCAAGGTCTCATGTAACCCAGACTAGCCTCATATTGCTGCATAACTGAAGGGGACCTTGAATTTCTGATCCTCCTTCCATCTCTGGAGCGCTAGGCTTACAGGCATGCACCACCACATCTGGTTTATGTGATGCTAGGAATCAAACCCAGGGCCTTGTGCATGCAAACACTCTACCAATACATGGCTATTACGAAGAAAAAGGAGCCGGGAGTGGTGGCGCACGCCTTTAATCCCAGCAGTCGGGAGGCAGAGGTAGGAGATCGGTGTGAGTTCGAGGCCATCTTGAGACTACATAGTGAATTCCAGGTCAGCCTGGGCTACAGCAATACCCTACCTTGAAAAAGAATATAGATTGTTACTGTCCAGCCCTCTGCCCCTTACAGCGCACTCAGTGAACCTGTTTTTAAAGGGGAGGGTCGGGGAGGCGAGGGAGAAGGGCAGGCAGGTAGGCAAACAAGCTGTGCGTGCTGGCGCACGCCTTTAATCCCATCCTTGGGAGACAGAGGTAGGAGGAGCACCGTGAGTTTGAGGCCACCCTGAGACTACAAAGTGAATTCCAGGTCAGCCTGGGCCAGGGTGAGACTTGATCTTTTTTTTTTTGGGGGGGGAGGCTAGTAAGAGCTGAAATTCTCAGGGGAAAAAAGCCACACTTATGTTAGAGTCTAAAACGTGATTGAACTCTGATTGTGGAAAGTTAGAATGTTGCAGAGCCAGAAACAAAATATCTTGGGCTGTCTTTCTTCTCCTTTTCTTTCTCCTTCCTCCTCTTCTTCTTTCTCTTCCTCCTCCTCCTCCACCTCCTCTTCCTGCCCTTCTTCCCCCTTTCGCAGGACCTGCTGTTTCCCCTCAGGCACTGCAGTAGTCACCCACGGCCTTGGGGGCGGTGCCACGTGTGGACCCGAAGGACCCCGGCGCCGCCGCCATCTTGGAATCTCCCCGCGGATCTTCCCCGGGCTCTCGGTGCCGCCTGGGCCTGGCGCTCGTCCGCGGGCTTGCGGGGCAGGATGAATGTGATCGACCACGTGCGGGACATGGCGGCCGCGGGGCTGCACTCCAACGTGCGGCTTCTCAGCAGCCTCTTGCTGACAATGAGCAATAACAACCCGTGAGTCGCGCGGGGTGGGGCGGGCGGTGCGGGAGCCGAGGCCGAGGTGCATGTAGGGACCGGCTCGGCCTCCCGGGGCGTCTCCGGGCGGAGCGAGCCCCTGCCGCTGACCCCTGCCCGCCCTGGACGTGGCGTGCAGAGGTGGGCGCAGCGGCCCTGCAGCACGTCCACTTGCCTCTCACACACTTCCTGCCTGCCTTCACTTCGCATTTGACGTGGACGGCTTCCCGCTCCCAAGTAGGGGGCGGCCCCCCTCACCTCGGCCCACCCTTCATCCGGCGCACCCCCTTGCTGGGTGGAGTGGCACGAGGGGTCAGGGCTAATTCCCTCCCTCCTCAGTCCCCCTTTGCGTTCCTGCGGCTCCGCGGCCTGTCTCCGATTTCATCTCGCTGTGCTCCTGCTCCTCTGGCCGTGGTTTCTCTTACGTAGGTGCACAAGCCAGTTCTTTTTTTTCTTAAAATACGGATTAGAGAAAGAAAGGTATGGGTGCACCAGGCCCTCGTGCCACTGCAAAAGAACTCCTGATGCATGCACCCATTTATGCATCAGGCTTTATGTGGGTTCTAGGGTAACAAACCCAGGCTGTCGGGCTTTGAAAGCAGGCGCCTCCAACCTCTGAGCCATCTCCCCAGCTGGAGGCCCATTTTATTTTTACTTATTTGTTTTTATTTTATTGACAACTTCCATAGTTGTAAACACTATCTTATCCCCTCTCCCTCTCAATCAGTCTCTATTATTTTGCCGTCATGAACTTTTCCTACTATCATGGTGGTCTTGTGTAGGTGGTGTCAGGCATTGTGAGGTCATGGATATCCAGGCCATTTTGTGTCTGGAGGAGCACGTTTTGGATCTTACATTCTTTTTGCCCCCTCTTCTGCAATGGACCCTGAGCCTTGGAAGGTGTGATAGATATTTCAGTGGTGAGCACTCCTTTGGCACTTCTCAGCACCATGGTACCTTTTGAGTCATCCCAAGGGCACTGCCATCTGAAAAGAGAAGGCTTTCTATACAAAAGTGAGAATAGCATTAATATATGGGTATAAACATTAAGAGAAGTGCGTACTGGCAGTTTGGTGAGCATAATATATACATTTAGCCAGACACCAGCAGGTGTTACACCCCTAGGACTCATGACTAGCCCTGTTGTAGGTTTACAGCGCCGGGGATGTATTCCGTATCATGGAGTGGGCCTCCAGTCCAAGTAGAGAGCGGGTGGTTTCCCCCATAACAGGCTTGCCACTATTGCACTGGTTGGCTCATTTGGCCTAGCTGGCCAAACTTAGGGCTTGCAGTGTCCACTGTTGAGTATGTTTACTGGTGATTTCTGTCTCTCCCATTGAACTGTATGCAGCATGGCTTTTTCCAGTTTTATGTCAGCTGGTCTGCATGGAGAAGGTTTTCAGCTCAGCATCAGCAGAATTTTTTTTTGGGGGGGGTCGTTTTTTTGAGATAGGGTCTCACTCTAGCTCAGGCTGACATGGATTTCACAATGTAGTCTCAGGGTGGCCTCAAACAAACGGCAATCCTACTTCTGCCTTCCAAGTGCTGGGATTAAAGGCGTGTGCCACCTTGCCTGGCTCCAGCAGGATTTCTCAGTGAACTTGTAGCCCAAGTATTTGGAGTCTTCAGCAATAAGGTATTACCATGTATTCCTGGTGGGAAACCAAGGGGGTAGGCCCATTTGTAATGCCAGGTCTTTGCATCTGTTTCTACTACTTGCTCTGCATTGTCTGCTGGTTGAGGTTTCACCTCATATATCTCTTAGACCCTCTCTGATCTCCAACTTTGTCCGATACTTCCACTTTGATTTTTTTCCAAATTTTTATTAACAACTTCCATGATTACAAAAAATATCCTGTAGTAATACCCTTCCTCCCCCCACTTTCCCCTTTGAAACTCCATTCTCCATCATATCCCCTCCCCATGTCAATCTCTCTCTCTCATTTTGATGTCATCATCTTTTTCTCCTATTATTATGGTCTTGTGTAGGTAGTGTCAGGTACTATGAGGTCATGGATATCCAGGCCATTTTGTGTCTGGAGGGAGCAGGTTGTAAGGAGTCTTACCTTTCCTTTGGCTCTTACATTCTTTGCACCACCTCTTCCTCATTAGACCCTGAGCCTTGGAAGGTGCAATAGAGATGTTGGAGTACTGAGCCCTGTGGTCACTTCTTTCCTCCACCATGATACCTTCCGAGTCATCCCAAGGTCACTGCCATCTGAAAAGAGAAGATTCTCTACTCAAAGTGAGAGTAGCATTAATATAAGGGTATGAACATTAAGAGAAGTGGTTACTGGACAGTTTGATAAGCATAGTACATACATTTAGCCAGACAGCAGCAGACTTTATACCCCTAGGGCTCATGACTACCCCTGTTTTAAGTTTTCAGTATCAGGGATGTATTCCCTCCCATGGAGCAGGCCTCCAGTCCAATTAGAGGGCAGTTGGTTTCCACCATGACAGATGTGCCACTATTGCACCGGTTGGCTCATTTGGCCTGGCTGGCCAAATAAGGCTTTCAGTGTCCACTGTTGAGTATCTTTGGTGATTTCTCTTTCTCCTATTGAACTGCATGCAGAATGGCTCCTTCCAGCTTTCTGTCAGCTGGTCTACATGGAGGACATTATCAGTTCAGTTCCAGCATGATTTCTCAGTGGCCTTGCAGCCCAAGTATGTGGAGTCTTCAGCAATAGGGTCTTACCATCTATTCCCGGTGGGAAACCAAGGGCTTCAGCAATGGCCTATAATGTTTTGGGGGCATCAGGGTCCTCCCTAGCCAACAACTCACTGAAGGTCTCCCATCCCTGGCACTGAAAATTTTCTAGCAACCATCTATGGCTCTTGAGTGTTCCATTGTCCACAAAAGTAGGTTTCCATATGATTTATTTATATCCTCTTAGATTTTGATTAGCCCTCCCTCCACCTTTCCTTTATTCTATCTCTTCCCCTGACCTTACTTTGGGCCTTTTCACCCCCATTAATCTATTCTTCTACTTACATATATACAATTAAGTACCTCCCTTGCTTCCTTTCTCTTCCCTTTATATCTCTTTTCTAGTTTATTGGCCTTTGCTACTGAGTTTTTTCCTTCTCACACTGAAGCCTAACCATCTGTAGCTAGGATCCACATATGAGAGAGAACATGTGATGCTTGGCTTTCTGGGCCTGGGTTACCTCACTTAGTATATAATCCTTTCCAGATCCATCCATTTTTCTGCAAATTTCATCACTTCATTTTTCTTTACTGCTGAGTAGAACTCCATTGTGTAAATGTGCCATATCTTCATTATCCACTCATCAGCTGATGGACATCTAGGCTGGTTCCATTTCCCAGCTATTGTGAATTGAGTGGCAGTAAACATAGTTGAGCAAGTATCTCTAAGGTAATGAGATGAGTCCTTAGGATATATGCCTAGGAGTGCTATAGCTGGGCCATATGGTAGATCTACTTTTAGCTATCTTAGGAATCTCCACACTGATTTCCACTATGGCTGGACCAGATTGCATTCCCACCAACAATGTAGAAGGGATCCTCTTTTTCCACATCCTCGCCAGCATTTATGGTGATTTGTTTTCCTGATGGTAGCCAGTCGGACAATAGTGAGATGGAATCTCAACATAGTTTTAATCTGCATTTCCCTGATGACTGGGGATGTAGAACATTTTTTTAGATGCTTATATGGACTATGGCATTTTTTAGTTACCCTAGTGGTCACCTCCCTCTGTAAAGAGAATTCTGCTTCTCTGACTAAAAGTGAGAGTAGCATTAACATATGGGTGTGAACATAAATATTTAGAGGGCAGTTTGGTAGGCACATTATATCCATTTAGCCAAACAACAGTCGCATCTTATCCCTCTAGGGCTTGTGGACTCCCTAATGTTAGTCTTTGGTTGGGTTTTCCATATAAGGTCTCAAATACAATTAGAGAGCAGTTGGTTTTCTCCATAATAAGCATGCCACCATTACATCAGTTGGCACTTTTTTTTCTAGCTCAGGCTGACCTGGAATTCACTATGTAGTTTCAGGGTGGCTTTGAACTTACGGTGATCCTTCTACCTCTGCCTCCTGAGTGCTGGGATTAACGACCATGCCAGGCCCTTTTTTTTTGAGGCGGGGTTTCATCTTTGTACAGGCAGATCTGGAACTCGCTCTGTAGCTGAGACTGGCTTTGGATTCATAGTAATCCTCCTACCCTCAGCCATATATATGTGACCCACAGTAAGGTTCTGTGCTAGGCTTAGGTCAGTTCCAGGGTCTTCTTTCTAACCTTCTCAAATAACTCATATAGTGTCTACACTGTTTGTCTTCTAGGGAGCTATTCTCCCCATCTCAGAAGTACCAGCTTTTGGTGTATCATGCAGATTCTCTCTTTCATGATAAGGAGTACCGTAATGCTGTGAGTAAGTACACCATGGCTTTACAGCAGAAAAAAGCCCTCAGTAAAACTTCTAAAGTGAGACCTTCAACAGGAAATTCTGCATCTACTCCACAGAGCCAGGTAAGAGTTTTGTGTTTGTGTTAAAATAATTTATTCAGGGCTAGTTGCTCTGTTATAGCATGAATGAGTTCTTCATTTCTTGTTACTGCCAAATTATAGTCCTTCGTGTGAACATGCTGCATTTTGTTTATCATTTTATAGGTTCATGGGCATTTAATTTTCCTGATTATTGTGCATGAAAAATGCTACTATAAATATTGGTGGATAGATTTTTTAAAGTTTGTTTGCTTATTTATTTATTTATTTATTTAAGAGACAGAGAAAGGGACACAGAGAGAGAGTGGGCACACCAGGGCCTCTAGCCACTGCAAACAAACTCCAGACACATACACCACCATATGCATCTGTCTTACATAGGTGCTGGGGAATCGAACCTGGTTTCTTAGGCTTCGCAGGCAAATATCTTAACTGCTAGATCATCTCTCTCACACCCCCCTTTTTTCGAGAGGGGTTTCGAGGTTTTCAAGGTAGGGTCTTAACTCTGGTCAAGGCTCACTTGGAATTCACTATGTAGAAACTCCAGAAGCATGTGCCACTATGTGCATCTGGTTTATGTGGTTTTGGGGGAATTAAACCTGGGTCCTTAGGCTTTATAGGCAAGTGCTTTAACTGCTAAACCATTTCTCTAGCCCCACCCCCCACCTATCCCTTTTGTTTGGAGGTACGGTCTTACTCTAGCTCAGGCTGGCTTAGAATTCACTCTGTATTTGCAGGCTGGCCTTGAACTCACAGTGAGCCTCTTACCTTTGCCTGCCGAGTACTGGTATTAAAGGCATATGCCACCACACCATGCTGAGTATAGATTTTATTTTCTTTAAGATTTGTTGTATTTATTCACTTTTTTCCCTTTTTTTTTTTTTTTTTTTTTTTTTTTGAGGTAGGATCTCACTGTAGCCCAGGCTGACCTGGAATTCACTCTGTAGTCTTAGGGTGGCCTTGAACTCACAGTGATCCTCTTACTTGTGCCTCCAGAGTGCTGGGATTAAAGGTGTGTGTTACCATGCCTGGCTTACTTACTTTTTAACATTTGTATTTATTTGCTAATTGGTGTTTTGAAGCAAATTGTTGACTTGGAACTCACTCTGTAACCTTGGTTGGCCTCATACTCATGAAGATTCTCCTATCTCAGCCTCTGCCTTTAATCCCTGAGTACTGGGGTTAAAGGTGTATGCTACTATGCTGGCAGAGACCATATTTTGAAGGGATATTTTCATTGTCTCCCAGTGTCTTCCATCTGAAATTGAAGTGAAATACAAAATGGCAGAGTGTTATACAATGCTGAAACAAGATAAGGATGCCATTGCTACACTTGATGGGATCCCTTCAAGACAAAGAACTCCCAAAGTAAGTTGGATTCATAGTTGGTGATGTATTCTTCTCTTCCTCAGCCCTCCCAACCCTGCTTTCTTCCATGCTGTCTCTGTGACTGTTTTCCTCATGACTGATCCTCACTCTCTTCGCCTGCTAGTGGACTACAGGTCCCAAGAGATTGATGAGTGGCTTTGTTTAGAACCTGAGAATTCAGTTGGACATGATGGTGCACATAGGTAACCCAGTGCTTGGGAAGTAGAGGCAGGGAGATCATGTGTTTAAGGTCATCCTTGGCTACTGGGTAGTTGGTAAATTCGAAGCCAGTCTGTCTGAAACAAAAGAAAAAAGCTTTTTGTTTTGTTTTGTTTTGTTTTGTGGGCGTGGGGGGATCCAACCCACGATTTCAGAAATGCTAGGCCACTGTACCCCTGAGCTACAGCCCCAGCCCTTTCTTCTTTTCTTTTTAATTTGGAGACAGGATCTCACTAAGTTACTCAGGCTAATCTTAAACTGTAGGCCATACAAACCTGGGACTTTAAAAAAATATTTTACTTTTTTAATATATTTATTTGACAGAGAAAGAGGGGGAGGGAGAGAGAATGGGCATGCCAGTGTCTCCAGCCCCTACAAAGGAACTCTAATTGCATGTGCCTGCTTGTGCATCTGGCTAATGTTGGTTCTGGGGAATCAAACCTGGGTCCTTTGGCTTTGCAGGCAAATGTCTTAACCACTAAGCCATCCCTCCAGCCCCAACTATTAGACTTTTGATACTCCTGCTTCAGCCTCTTGAATAGCTGGAATTACAGATTTGTGCTATCAGACCGGGTTATTCTTTGGCATTTCCCCCTCCCCTTCAAAGTTTTAATATTTATGTATGTGTGTGTTTTTGTTTGTATGGGCATGCCAGAGCCTCTTGCCAATGCAAACAAATGCTTGATGCTTGTGCCAGTTTTCTGATTTATGTGGGCAGCCTGGGAGTGGAACCAAGGCTGGCAGGCTTTGCATGTAAGCACCTTTAATCACTGAGCCATCTCCTCAGCCCCTCTTTTTTTTTTTCTTTTGGTTTTTCGAGGCGGGTTTTACTCTAGCCCAGGTTGACCTGGAATTTAATCTCAGGGTTGCCTCTAACAGCGATCCTCCTACCTCTGCCTCCCAAGTGCTGGGATTAAAGGCGTGTGCCACCACACCTTTTTTTAATGTTTTATTGACAACTTTTGTAAATATAGACAATATATCATGATCCTAAGCCCCTAACAGTACTCCCCTTTTCTGCCTCTCAAATCCCCCCTCCACTGAATCCCTTCTTTCCAAGTAGTCTCTCATCTATTTTGATGCCATCATTTTTCCCCTCCTGCTATGCAGGTCTTGTGTAGGTAGTGTCAGCCACTGTCATGAATATCAAGGCCACTTGGTGTCTGGATGCCAGCATTGTAAGCAGTCCTACCCTTCCTTTGGTTTTTATATTCTTTCTGTCGCCTTTTCCAAAATGGACTGTGAGCCTTGGAGGCAGTTGCTTCTCAGCACATCTTCCCAGTGGTTGGTGCCATGTGAAGAGAAGCTTTTCTAATAAAAATGAGAGGTAAGAGTAGGGCTAGAGAGGTGGCTTAGTGGTTAAGGTGCTTGCCTGTGAAGCCTAAGAATGCATGTTTGAACCTCCCGGTCTCATGGAGCCAGTGATGCAAGCATGCAATGTCGCACATGCACACAAGGGGCGCATGCCTGGAGTTTGTTCACAGCAGCTGAAAGGCTCTGGCGTGCCCATTCTCTCTCTCTGTCTCTGCCTCTTTATCTCTCTCTCAAAAGAAGAAAAATAAAGTGAGAATAGCACTAATATATGGGCATAAATATAAATGTTTAGAGAGCAGTTTGGTGGTCATAATATATCCATTTAGCCACATAACAGTAGTAGGAGACCTTCCTCAGCCATAGGATTTTAATGTTTTCAGTACTAGGCATGAATTCCCTCCCATGGAGCAGGCCTCAAATCTAATCAGAGATAGTTGGTTTCCCTCAAAATAGACATGTCACCGTTGCTTTAGTGGTACATTTAGCCTGGCTGGCCAACCCTAATGCTTGCAGAATCCACTGCTGGCTAAGACCATTAATGACTTTTCTCCTCTCAGAAGCTGTGTTGCATAGCTCTTTTCAGGTAATAGGTTTCCAGCACAGCTCCAGCTTGATTCTCAAGCTATAGGAATCTTTAGCAATAGGGTCTTACCTTCTAATTCTGGTGGGCAGCCAAGAGCCTTGGCAATAACCTGTAATGTTTTGGGGGCATCGGAACAATCTGTGCTTACCTACCCTCACACTCTTTATTTATTTGCTTATTTATTTATTTGACAGAGAAAAAGGGAGAGAATGGGTGTGCCAGGGCCTCCAACCACTGCAAACAAATTCCAGACATGTGCACCCCCTTGTGCATCTGTCTAACGTGGGTCTTGGGTAATCAAACCTGGGTCCTTTGGCTTTGCAGGCAAACGCCTTAACCACTAAGCCATCCCCCCAGGATGCCCCCCCCACTGTTTTTTAGCATATGTGTTAATTAGTGAAGAAATAGGTTTCCATTTGATTTATTCACAACAACTGTATTTTGTTGTTGTTGTTTTTGAGGTAGGATTTCACTCTGGCCCAGGCTGACCTGGAATTAACTATGTATTCTCAGGGTGGCCTTGAACTCACAGTGATCCTCCTACTTCTGCCTCCCAAGTGCTGGGATTAAAGACATGTGCCACCATGCCCAGCCTTCAACAACTGTATTTTGAGTAACCTTTCTCCTACCCCCTCCTCTCCTGACCCTACTTAGATCATCTCACCCTCACTATTCTGTTCCTCCTCCTTTTACATATCTTTGCTCCTTCTCCCTACCCTTCGAGCTTCTTGGCCTCTACTACAGACTTGTACTCCACCTCACGTAGAAATGTAAGCATTTGAGGCTATGTTCCACATATGAGAGAGAACATGCCACATTTAACGTTCCGAGACTTGGATACCTCACTTAGAATCTTTTCCAGACCATCCTTTTCCCTGAAAAATTCGTTTTTATTTACTGCTGATTAAAACACCATTGTGTAAATGTGACACATCTTCACTGTCCATCAGTTGATGAGCACCTGTGCTGGTTCCATTTCCTAGCTACTGTGAGTGGAGCAGCAAAAAACATAGATGAGAATGTCTCCATAACACCCCACATCCTCCCCGGCATTTATTGTCATTTGTTTTCTTGATGATAGCCATTCTGACAGTGTAAACTGGAATCTCAAAGGAGTTTTAATTTGCATACCCCTGATGGCTAAGAATGTACAACATGTTTTTACGTATTTATTGGCCATTTGTATTTGTTCCTTTGAGAACTGTATTCAGTTTGTAGCCCCTTTTTAAACTGGGTTGCTTGATTTCTTTTCTTTTTCCAGGTAGGGTCTTGCTCTATCCCAGGCTGACCTGGAATTCGCTGTGGAGTCCCAGGGTAGCCTTGAACTCATGGCAGTCTTACTTTTGCCTCCTGAGTGCTGGGATTAAAGGCATGCTCCACCATGTCCGGCTGCTTTCATATTGTTTAGTTTTTTTAAGTTCTTTGTATACCTCCTGGATATTAATCCTCGGTCAAATGTATAGCTGGCAAATATTTTGTCATTCTGTAGGTTGTTTGTTTGCTGTATTCACAGTGTCCTTTGCTGTACAAAAGATTTGTAATTTCATGAGATCCCAGTGGTTGATCTGTGGTTTTATTTCCTAAGCAATTGGGGTTGTATTCAGAAAGTCTTTGCCAAGACTAATATGTTGAAGGGTTTCTCCCACTTTTTTCTCTAGCAGTATCACAGTTTCAGGTCTGATATTAAGGTCCATTTGGACTTGATTCTTGTGAATGGAAAGAGATAAGGATCAGGTTTCAACCTTCTACATATAGATAACAAGTTTTCCCAGTATTATTTGTTAAAGAGGCTATCTTGTCACCAGTGAATATTTTTGGCCTTTGTGTCAAAAATCATGTGGCTGTAGCTGTCTGGGTACATTTGGGTCTTCTAATCTGCTTCATTGGTCTATGTGCCTGGTTTTTTTTTTTTTTTTTTTTTTTTTGGTGCCAGTACCACTCTGTTTTTACTACGACTCTGTAATATTTCTTTAAATTAGATATGGTGATACCTCCAGCCTTACTTTTGTTGTTCAGAATTGCTTTGGCTATTTAAGGTTTTTTTTGTGCTTCAAAAAGAATTTTAGACATGTTTTTTTTCTATTTCAGTGAAGAACATCATTGGAATTTTGGTGGGGATTGCATTAAATCTGTAGATTGCTTTTGGTAAGTTAGACATTTTTGTGTGTGTGGTTTTTCAAGGTAGGGTCAGTCTAGCCAGGCTGACCTGGAATTCACTATGTAGTCTCAGGGTAGCCTTGAACTCCCATTGATCCTCTTACCTGTGCCTCCAGAGTTCTAGGATTAAAGGCATGCACCACCACGCCCAACTAAGGTAGACATTTGTACAATATTGATTCTTCCAATCTATGAACATGGGATGTCTTTCCATTTCCTGGTGTCTTCAGTTTTCTCTTAGGTGTTTTGAATTTTTCATTGTATAGATCTTTTTTTTTTTTTCATTGTATATCTAGATCTTCATTTCCTTGGTTAGGCTTATTCTAAGATACTTCATTCTTTTGACATACTTGTGAATGGGAGTGCTTCCCTGATGTTATGCTCAGCATGTCTGTTATTGGTATTTGGAAGACTACTGATTTCTGTGTATTAATTTTGTATCCTGCTACTTTACTGGAAGTGTTTATCAGCTCTAACAGCTTGCTGGTAAAGTCTGTTATGTGTAAACTCATATCATCTGTAACTGTTAACTTCACTTCTTCCTTTCCTATTTGTATCACTTGTGTTTGTGTGTCTTGTCTTATTGCTGTAGCTAAGACTTCCATTAGAATCCTTGTTTTTCTCTTTTTTGAAATTTTCATTTATTTATTTGAGAAAGTAAGAAAAAGACAGATAGATAGTTGAATGGATAGAGAGAAAGAGAGAGAGAGAGAATATGGGTGTGCCAGGGCTTCCTGCCACTGCAAATGAACTCCAGACACTTGTGCCACTTTGTGAATCCTTGTTTCTTTTGAGTGAGACAGAAAGACAGACACTAACTTTGTAGCTCACACTGGCCTGGAACTCATGGGGATTACAGGCATGAGTCACCTTGCTTGGCAAGAATCCTTATTCTTAGAATTGAAATCATATCTTTTTGTTGTTGTTGTTTTTAGATGTAGGGTCTCACTCTAGCTCAGGCTGACCTGGATTTCACTATGTAGTCCCAGGATGGCCTTGTACTTTCAGCAATCCTCCTACCTCTGCCTCCTGAGTTCTGGGATTAAAGGCGTATGCCACCATGCTCGGCTCATACCAGTATTTTTAATATATATATATAAAATTTTTATTTGAGGGCGAAAGAATGGGCATGCCAAAGCCTCTAGCTGCTACAAATGAACTCCAGTGCCACCTTGTGCATGTGGTTTACATGGGTCATGTGGAATCGAACCTGGGTCCTTCAGCTTTACAGGCAAGCACCTTAACCACCAAGCCATCTCTCTAGCCCAGTATTAATACTTAATATTCTTTTCAAAAAATATTTTAGGGCTGGGGAGATGACTTCGTGATTAAGCGCTTGCCTATGAAGCCTAAGGACTCTGTTTTGAGGCTCGATTCCCCAGGACCCACATTAGCCAGATGCACAAGGGAGCGCACACATCTGGAGTTCATTTGCAGTGGCTAGAGGCCCTGGTGTGCCATTCTCTCCCTTCCCCCCTGCCTCTTTCTCTCTGTTGCTCCCAAATAAGTAAACAAACAAACAAACAAAAAACTTATTTTAAAGCTGGGCATGGTGACACACACCTTTAATCCCAGCACTTGGAAGGCAGAGGTGGGAAGGTTGCTGTTAGAGGACGGCCTGGAACTACAGAGTGAGATCCATGCCAGCCTGGGCTAGAGTGAGACCCTACCTGGAAAAGCCAAATCAAAAAATAAAAGCCACTTACTGCTGGGCGTGGTAGCGTATGCCTTTGGTGCCTGCACTTGGGAGGCAGAGGTAGGAGTATCACTGTGGGTTCCAGGACAGCCTGGATCTTCAGAGTTCTAGGCCAGCCTGAGCTAGAGTGAGACCCTACCTCAATAAAGTTTAAATTAAGGCTGGAGAGATAGCTTAGTGGTTAAGCGCTTGCCTGTGAAGCCTCAGGACCCCGGTTCAAGGCTCGATTCCCCAGGACCCATGTAAGCCAGATGCACAAGGTGGCGTATGCATCTGGAGTTCGTTTGCTGTGGCTGGAGGCCCTGGCACGCCCATTCTCTCTCTCTGTCTCTTTCTCTCTGTCGCTGTCAAATAAATAAATAAAAATAAACATCTATCTATTGATAGATAGATAGATAGATAGATAGATAGATAGATAGATAGATAGATAGATGGATGGATAGATAGAAAAAATAAATATTAAAAAATTTAATTAAAAAATAATGAAATACTTGGACCGGGCATGGTGATGCATACCTTTAATCTCAACACTTGGAAACCAGAGGTAAAATGACCATGTGTTCAAGACCAGCCTGGGACTACAGAATGAGGGCCAGGTAAGCCTGGGCTAGATGAGACCCTATTTCAAAACAAAGGAAAAAAAGAAGCACTTGGGGGCTGGAGAAATAGCTTAGCAGTTAAAGGCACTTGCTTGTAAGGTCTGCAGGCCCAGGGTTCAGATCCCCAGCACCCATATAAAGCCAGATGTACATTCCTTTTAGTGGCAGACCTTTGAATACCCATACACACACGTACATGTGCAAATAAACTTTTTGTTGTTTTTGTTTTTATTTTAATTATTTAAGAGCCACAGACAGAGGCAGAAAGAGAGAGAGAGAATGGGTGTGCCAGGGCCTCCAGCCACTGCAAACAAACTCCAGACATGTGCGCCCCTTTGTGCATCTGGCCAACGTGGGTCCTAGGGAATCGAGCCTTGAACTGGGGTCCTTAGGCTTCACAAGCAAGTGCTTAGCGGTTAAGGCACTTGCCTGCAAAGCCAAAGGACCTCAGTTTGCTTCCCTAGGACCCACAAAAGCCAGATGCACAAGGTGGTGCATGCATCTGGAGTTTGTTTGCAGTGGCTGGAAGCCCTGGAATACCCATTCTTTCTCTCTTTCTCTCTGTCTGAAAAAAACACTTGCTGGGCATGGTGACACATGCCTTTAATCCCAGCACTCAGGAGGCAGAGGTAGGAGGATCACTGAGTTCGAGGCCACCCTGAGAGTACATAGTGAATTCCAGGTCAGGCTGGACCACCAGAATGAGACTACCTTGGGGGGGGGGGGAAACTTGGGGGCTGGATCAGTGGTTCAGTGGTTAAGGCACTTGTCTGCAAAACCTACTGGCCTTGGTTCCATTCCCCAGTATCCACATAAGCCAGATATACAAAGTGATGCATGCATCTGGAGTTAGTTTGCAGTGACTGGAGGCCCTGGTGCACCTGTTCCCTCTCTCTCTCTCTTTCTCTCCCTCTCTCTCTCTGTATCTCTTTATTCACAGATTAAAATTTGGGGGCTGGAGAGATGGCTTAGTGGTTGAGATGCTTGCCTGTGAAGTCTTAAGGAACCATGTTCAACTCTCCTGGTCCCACATAAGCCAGATGCACAGGTGATGCATGCACATAAGGTGGCATATGTGTCTGGAGTTTGATTGCAGTGGTTGGAGGCCCTGGCATGCCAATTCTTTCTTTCACTTTCTCTCAAAAAAAAAAAAAAAAAAAAAAGGATAAAAAAACATTTGGAAGTGTATCATAGACTTAACTTGCCTTGGATGCCGTCTGTATGTTAAGTTGTGTTAAAGCATTGAGTCTTGTCTTACTATGAAAATTTTATAAATAAATAAATAAATAAATATTTTTGTGCTGGGGTTAAAGGTGTGCATCACCATGTCAAGCTGAATTTTTTTTGTTTGTTTGTTTTATGAGTGCCTAATGCTGTACTCAATTTGAATATAAACCTGGAATGGTGGTATTCCGTATATTCAGCAAATGCACCATAGAACTTCCTTAAGTTTGGCATTTGTGGAGCATTTCTGGGACTAAATGTATAATGATAAATTCAGGATTTAAAAATGTATTCATTAAGCTGAGCATGGTGGTACACACCTTTAATCCCAGCACTTGGGAGACAGAGGTAGGAGGATCTCCGTGAGTTTGAGGCCACCCTGAGAATAGAGTGAATTCCAGGTCAGCCTGGGCTAGAGTGAGATCCTACCTCGAAAAACCAAAAAAAAAAAAAAAAAAAAAAAAGTATTCATTGAGGCCTGGAGAGATGGATTAATGGTTAAGGTACTTACCTGAGAAGCCTAAGCATACATGTTCGAGTCTCCAGGTCCCATGTAGTCAGATGCACAGTGATGCCAGTGTGCAGTGTCACACATGTGCACAAGGGGGCACACGTGTCTGGAGTTGGTTCACAGCAGCTGAAAGGCCCTGGCTCATCCATTCTCTCTCCCTCCCTCTGCCTTTTTTTTCTCTCTCAAAATTTTTTTTAACTTATTTGCATTTCTGTGTATGTGCACACACACACACATGCTCATGTAGGGGCTGTTTCTGCTGGATATGAATGTCTGTCTGTCTGTCTTTACTTGGATGGCCAGGGGAATTGAACTTGGGCCATTAGGCTTTGCAAGGTGCTGAGCCCTCTCTCAGCCCTGTTAATCCAGCTTTTAAAATTTATTATTATTTTATTTATTTGAAAGCTAGAGAGAAAGAGACACAGAGAGACAGAATGGGTGCACCAGGGCCACAAGCCACCGCAAATAAACTTAAGATGCATGCGCCATCTTGTGCATCTGGTTTATGTACTTCCTAGGGACTCAATCCTGGGTCCTTTGGCTTTGCTGGCAAGTACCTTAGCTGCTAAACCATCTCTTCTGAGCATCAGTTTGTTTTTGTTTTTCAAGGTAGGGTCTCGCTCTAGCCCAGGCTGACCTGGAATTCACTGTGCAGTCTTATGGTAGCCTCAAACTCGTGGCATTCCTCCTGCCTCAGCCTCCCGAGTGCTAGGATTAAAGGTGTGCACCACCACACTTGGCTTGGGTCTTTCACATTTTAAAGGAAAATTCCAGAAGTAGATTATGTAATTATCTTGGTTGAGCTCCAACTTGTAAGAGTACATAAGGAGACAATTTTTTTTAGATTTTAGGAACTGAACACCAAAACACTGCTTGTGTTTATAAATGGTGGAATGTGGCTCTACAGTTTTTCCAAGTAAGGTTCTTTCTTAAAAAAAAAAAAAAAAATAGCTGGGTTTAGTGGTGCACACCTTCAATCCCAGCACTCAGGAGGCAGAGGAGGAGGATTGCCATGAGTTCGAGGCTACCCTGAGACTCCATAGTGAATTCTAGGTCAGCCTGGGTTAGAGTGAGACCCTACCTTGAAAAATCAAAAAAAAAAAAAAGCTTCTTTAAAAAAAAAAACAAAACACAAAAACTGCATGGTACTTAAAACTCAATCTTTTCAAAACAACAATCAAATAACTTAAAGGAAATTTTGGTATTTGTCAAGAAAAGTGGCCTATCAGTTTGTTGATAACGTGCAGTCAAGTCAGGAACTTAAATTTAACTTTTGCTTTTTGTTTTGTTTTGTTTTTCGAGGTAGGGTTTCACTCTTGCTCAGGCTGACCTGGAATTCACTATGGAGTCTCAGGGTGGCCTTGAACACACAAGGATCCTCCTACCTCTGCCTCTGGAGTGCTGGAATTAAAGGCGTGCACCACCACGCCCGGTCTAACCTTTGCTTTTTAAAAAAAATTATTAACAACCTCCATGATTGTAAACAATATCCCATGGTAATGCCCTCCCTCCCCCCCACTTTCCCCTTTGAAACTCCATTCTCCATCATATGCCCTCCCCCTTTCAATCAGTCTCTTTTATCTTGATGTCATGATCTTTTCCTCCTATTATGATGGTCTTGTGTAGGTAGTGTCAGGCACTGTGAGGTCACGGATATCCAGGCCAAACCCTTGCTAAAAAAAAAAAAAAAATATATATATATATATATAATTCATTTATTTACTTAAGGGGTCAGATAGAAAGAGAGTGAATGGGCCATCTCTCCAGACCAGGAAGTAGTATTTTTTTTTTAATTTTTAATTTATTTATTTGAGAGCGACAGAAACAGAGAGAAAGACAGATAGAGGGAGAGAGAGAGAATGGGCGCTCCAGGGCTTCCAGCCTCCGCAAACGAACTCCAGACGCGTGCACCCCCTTGTGCATCTGGCTAATGTGGGACCTGGGGAACTGAGCCTCGAACCGGGTCCTTAGACTTCATAGGCAAGCGCTTAACCGCTAAGCCATCTCTCCAGCCCAGGAAGTAGTATTTTAAAATAGTTTTTCTAAAGCCAGGCATGGTGACAAACCCCTTTAATCCCAGTATTGGGAAGGCAGGTGTAGGAGGATGGCCTTGATTTGGAGGCCATCCTGAGACTACAAAGCGAATTCCAGGTCAGTCTGGGCTAGAGTGAGATCCCACCTCAAAAAACCATTAAAAAATAAAAAGGTAGGTTTACTACATTCATATTTAAATTATGCTAAAAGACATGTGTCTTCGCTCACTGGATTCAAGTGGTGTGTTTACTCTGAATAACATCTGAAAGTCAGTTTGAGTTTGATTTTTCTCGAATTGCTTTGGCAAATCAGACAGGTCCCATGGGTCAAAGCATAAGTGTTAGATAAACCGAAGTCCAGCCATTGATCAAGATGTAAGGAGCCAAGTATTTTCTCTCGGCATCTGTTGTTTCCTTTTGTGGGAAATTCATCTAATTCAAGTGCTCCAAGGCAGGATGATGGTTTACATCTGTAATCTCAGCATTGGGAGGCTGATTCAGGAGTATTGCCATGATCTTTGTAGTTCCAGGCCAGCCTAAAGGGCTGAGTTGAGACCCCATTCAAAAACCAAACAAATGACTGGATGTGTTGTGGCACGGCTTTAATTCTGGCACGTGAGGGGGTTGGAAGCAGAATGATCAGGAGGAAGCCAGGAGAGGTGGCACACGCCTTTAATCCCAGCACTCGGGAGGCAGAGGTAGGAGGATTGTCGTGAATTCAAGGCCACCCTGAGACTACATAGTGAATTCCAAGTCAGTCTGGGCTAGAGTGAGACTGTACCTCAAGGAAGGAAAAACAAAAGGCTGGAGAGATGGCACAGTGTTTAAGGTGTGTGCCTTCAAAGCCTAATGACCTGGGTATGATTCCCAAGTACCCATGTAAAGCCAGATGCACAAAGTGGTGCAAATGTCTGGTGTCTGTCACAGCAGGAGGCCCTGGCATCCCCCAGTACATGCACATACACACACATGCACACATGCATGCACACACAAATAAATAAATAAATAATTTTTTAAGATGAGGTGGAAAGTGATTAAGGAGAGCACCCAAGGTTGATCTCTGTCCTCCACATGCTCGCATCTGCCCACACACAAATGAACATACATTCATATACACACACAGCTCACATACACATTCAAGAGAAAAATAAGCTAAAAATAAAAAGAAAGAATGGAGGAGGGTTTCCTGTCAGCCCAGCTGCCTGTGAGCCATGTGGTGAGCTTCAGAGGCTCAGTGCCCTTGAGTTGTCTTCATGCTGCCTGTGGGCTGCCTTTCAGCAATGCAGCTGCCTTTGAGTCACTCATGCTCCTGTAAGTGACCTCTCACCCATGTTTCTCTAAGTAACTCTAGTAAACTCACTGGTTTCCCAAAAAATAAATAAATAATTGAGGTAGCTAGATTTCTAGAACATTTCTCAAATTACATTACTCTTATTCCCAGAGGCAGAATCTTTGATCCAGATAATACTGGATGGGTTGGTTAGGACAGAAGGTATCTGTCTCCTTTTAGGAATAGGAACCTCCTAGAAAAGCAAATATAGTAGTAATCTTGCTTATTTTGAGGAATGAAGTTTTTGTTGTTGGTTGCTTGTTACTGTTGTTCACAAAGGCTCTGGTAGGCTTTTCCGAAAGAAAGTAGAATAGTACTTGGTAATAAAATGAGAACTACTTTATGGTGAGTACCCTTCCTCTCTACCCTGTGTTTTCATTTATGCAGATAAACATGATGTTGGCAAACCTGTACAAGAAGGCTGGCCAAGAGCGCCCTTCCGTCACCAGCTATAAGGAAGTCCTGCGGCAGTGCCCCTTAGCCCTGGATGCCATTCTAGGTATAGAACTGTTCTGCATGTTTTCCTATGGTGTCTGCTGTCAAAGATAGTAGTACTCAATCGTGGGTATGCATTAGAGTAGGTTTTTATTATTTGTTTGTTTTGGTTTTTCCAGGTAGGGTCTCACTCTAGCCCAGGCTGACCTAGAATTCACTATGTAGTCTCTGTGGCCTCGAACTCACGGCAGTCCTTCTACCTATGCCTCCCAAGTGCTGGGATTAAAGACATGTGCCACCACACCCAGCCAGAGAAGGTTTTTAAAAACATTTTCTGCATTGGCACATACTCAGTCAAGAGGGCTGAGGAGAGAGCTCAGTGGTAGAGCCCATGCTTAGCGTGCTTGGGGCTCTGGTTTCAGGTCCTGGCACTGGTAGTTTTAGTTGCTGTCAGAAGCATCTTAGATAAGGAGATGTTGCTTTGTAGCCTGTTGTTTCTCACGTTGGGGAGAAGGATGCTGTTCCTCACCTTCTCTCTCTTGCTTTTGGTGGGGTAGGTTTGTTATCCCTTTCTGTAAAAGGGGCAGAGGTGGCATCAATGACGATGAATGTGATCCAGACTGTGCCTAACCTGGACTGGCTCTCTGTGTGGATCAAAGCCTATGCCTTTGTGCACACTGGTGACAACTCGAGAGCAATCAATACCATCTGGTGAGAGCCACAATATTAATTCATTGATTTTTAAAAGACACATTTATCTTTTATGTATTTTTTATTTTTGAGACAAGATCTCCCTATGTAGCTCAGTCTGGTCTTGAACTTACTATGCGGCCTAGGCTGGTCTTCAGTTTGTGGCATTCATCCTGCCTCAGCTCCCCCTACCCCCAGTGCTGGGATAACAGGTGTGAGCCACCAGGCCTGGCCTAATTCATTGATCTTAGACCCTTTCCTTGTCTGGAGATCTGGTGTATTTCAGATAAGTCAGGTGCTTATTCGTGATCTTTCAGTCATTACCTGGGCTGTGTGTGTTTCTGCACTGAATGGTTACACATGTAAAAATTTGGAACCTGCAAACATTTGAAGCTTAGCTGAGCTTGGCTTTAGGCTTTCCGTGCAACAATGAGTCCCTTTAAATAAGCACTGCTGTAGTGTGTTACGTTCACGCTGAAAAAACCTTTTTAGCTTCTCTGGAAGTTTTGTTTATTGCAGTACCTGACCTAGGGTATCTCCTCTTTCTGGTCAAATAAAGATCAATAACTAAAGGCTGTGTTCTTATTTTGTGTTTTACAAAGTCATCCGAATGAATAATAAGTAGCTGTTACTTTTCAATGACATTATATTCAAAACTGTATGTGTATATTGTCCTCTGAAAAACTGCGGCTAGGAACTTCTATTCTATATGACTTTTTAAGACCATAAGCTCAGAATCTGAAAACCTAGTGTACACTTTAATTATAGCTAGACATGATGATACCTATCTATAAATTCCAGCACTTGGAAGGCTAAAAGCAGGAGGGTCATGAATTCAAAGCCAGTCAAGATAATCTAACAAGACTGTGTCTCAAAAAAAAGTTATGATGAAAAGTATCACAATACAGAGCAACGTATCTTTTTTATGTTCATTTCCCAGATGCAAGGATTTAGAACAGATTTATAATACATTTTAAGGTTCACTATTTAATGTCTTTAAGTTCACTAGAGAAAAAGTCCTTATTACGAGATAATGTCGACCTGCTGGGAAGCTTAGCAGACTTGTACTTCAGAGCTGGAGATAATAAAAACTCTGTCCTCAAGTTTGAGCAGGCACAGATGTTGGACCCCTATCTGATAAAGGGTGAGTGATCCTTGGGGTACGGTGAGTATGGTTATGCAGGGGCAGATCAGAGAAGACAGGTAGAAATGTAGCATTAATTCCTGATACTGTTTTGTGGGTTTTTTTTGTTTGTTTTGAGGTAGGGTCTCACTCTAGCCCAGGCTGACCTGGAATTCACTGTGTAATCTCAGGGTGGCCTCAAACTCATGGTGATCCTCCTCTGCCTCCTGAGTGCTGGGATTAAAGGCGTGCACCACCACGCCCGTTTTTTGTTTTTTTTTTTGAGACAGTGTCTCATCCAGGCTGGCCTCAGACTCACTACACATCAGCACTGGCTTTGAACTCCTGACCCCTCTGCTTCTACTTTTCTTCTTCTTTTTATTTCTTTTGTTGTTGTTGTTATTATTATTATTTTGTTGTTGTTGTTGTTTTTTGTTTGTTTTTCGAGGTAGGGTCTCACTCTGGTCCAGGCTGACCTGGAATTAACTCTGTAGTCTCAGGGTGGCCTCGAACTCTTGGCAATCCTCCTACCTCTGCCTCCCGAGTGCTGGGATTAAAGGCGTGCGCCACCACGCCCGGTTTATTATTTATTTTTGAGGCAAGGTCTCACTGTATCCTGGGCTGACCTGGAACTTACCCTGTAGCCCTCTGCTTCTACTTTCTAAGTGCTGGAATACAGGCATGTATTAACATGCCCAACCTTTTCTTTTGCTCCTTCCCTGCCTCCTCCCCATTCCCCCTTCTTTTCCAATACTGGAGATTGAATCCAGCCTTAGTGTGGTAGGTAAGTACTCTACCACTGAGCTGCATCCCTAGCCCTTGATACTGCTTTTCTTTTCTTGGGTGGGGGGGAGTTGAATCAGGGTCTCCTTGTAGCCCAGGCAGGCATTCAGCTCACAGCAGTTCTACTTCAGCCTCCTGATTGTAGGGATTAAAGGTGTGAGCCACCATACCCAGCTTGATACTGTTTTGTTTTGTTTATGAAAGAAGAAATAAAGGCGTACACCACCACCACCAGCAAAATATATATGTATGTTTCTAAACAGTATTGTTATTTGCATGTGTGTGTTTGGGGCATAGTAGGGTCTCTTGCCACTGCAAGCAAATAAATGCCAGACACATGTGCCACCTTTTGCACCTGACCAGCAGGCTTTAAAAGCAAGTGCCTTTAACCAGTAAGCCATCTCCCCAGCAACATTTTGAAAGATTTACTAGTCATTTACTATAGCTATCCCTTCGCCACACCTGTCCCCACCTGCCCATCCTTGCTGCTGCCCCTGTCACCACCCACAGCTGCCACGATTGATGGCACCTGAGGACCATTTTCCAGTCTTTCTATTTTTTTCCCTAGACCTTAACACATATCTAACACTTGGGTAACTCCATTTTGAGTGGTTGTTTTTGCTTGAATTCAAGTGTTACCTTGTAGCACACCATTTCATGGCTTTTCTTTCGTGCGACATCATACAGGCCCTCCTCATGAGTTATAAATTTATGATGTGTCTGACTTGTGAAATTCCTCAGAACTATGACTTTCTTTTAGGGACTTTAGTTTTACTGTGTTCTTAGTATAATTAAGAAGGAGTAAGTGGACTGGAGAGATGGCTTAGCCATTAAGCACTTGCCTGTAAAACCTAAGGGCCCTGGTTCTAGGCTTGATTCTCCAGGGTCCCACCTTAACCAGATGCACAAGGGGTTGCACGTGTGTGGATTTCGTTTGTGGTGGCTGGAGGCCCTGGCGCACCCATTCTCATTCTCTATCTGCCTCTTTCTCTCTGTCACTCTCAAATAAATGAATAAATAAAAAAGGAGTAAGGGAACAGATATTAAGGAAGGGATGACATAACTGAAGGGAAAAGCAGTAATTGGGAACAAACAGCAGAATAGCCAGTGATCTGAAGGCAGATGGCAGCAGAAGGAAGGGGCACAGGCCAGTTGTGGGCAGTTGTTGGATGCCTGCTCACGGTGAAGAGCAGGTGATCAGGAATAGTGGGAAACGGGAGCAGGCACATGGCCTGATGCTGTTTGTAAAGACCCGTAAAAGGCCATCAGAAGAATAAGTCTTTGGATCATAACCAGTCTTGTAGACTCTTAAGAGGAAGCTCTTGAAGACTGGAGCAGGAAGATCAAAGCTTGCCCAGCCCAGGTTCATTCAGTTCCCCAGCATGCATGTAAAGCCAGATGCGCAAAGTGGTACATACATCTGGAGTTTGTCTATAGTGGCAAGAGACCCTGGTGCGCCCATACACTCACTCACACACACTCTATTTTTTTTTTTTTTTTTTAATTTTTAAGAAAAAGAAGAGGGAGCTGGTGGGATGGGTTAACAATTAAAGGGACTTGCTTGCAAAACTTGATGGTCTGGATTCAGTTCCCCAGTACTCATGGAAAGCCAGATGCACAAAGTGGTGTGTGCATGTGGAGTTCATTAGTAGTAGCAAGAGGTCCTGGCATGACCGTATCACTTACTCTCTCCCTCTCTCAAATAAATAATGAAAAAAGTATTTTAAAAAAGGAAAAAAAGGGGCTGGAGAGATGGCTTAGCGGTTAAGCGCTTGCCTGCGAAGCCTAAGGACCCCGGTTTGAGGCTCAGTTCCCCAGGTCCCACGTTAGCCAGATGCACAAGGGGGCGCATGCGTCTGGAGTTCGTTTGCAGTGGCTGGAAGCCCTGGCGCGCCCATTCTCTCTCCCTCTGTCTTTTTCTCTGTGTCTGTTGCTCTCAAATAAATTAAAAAAAGGAAAAAAGAAAGTGGAAGTTTCAGGCACTTGGTAGCTTGGAGTCAAAAGCTTACATCTGAATCCAGGGACCTGCAGGAGTGTGGCTGTAATTTCCTTGAGAGGAATGGGAATCTGAAGGGATGGTAAGAAATAGGGGAGAATGGGGGCAAGAGGTAGTATGGAGCCAGTATGGAGCACATTTTATAGACTGTGGGTGAGGAATGAAAGGAGGTTGGGAGGCCTTGGCAATGAGAAAAGATGATCCCTGATGAATTACATTCCAGAATAGACTACAAGCTTTTTTTGGAATAGGCCAACTTTTTCTTTTCTTTTTTAAAGACTTTATTTTTATTTACTTATTTGAGAGAGAGAACAAGGAAGAGGGGGAGAGAGAGAGAATGAGAATGGGCGCTCCAGGCCCTCCAGCCACTGCTAATGAACTCCAGATGCATATACAACCTTGTGCATCTGGCTAACATGGGTCCTGGGGAATCGAGCCTCAAACTGGCTTCACAGGCAAGCGCTTAACAGCTAAACCATAACTCTAGCCCGAGGCCAACTTTTTCTAACTAGATTTTTCAGTATAGTAAGAGTGTACTTACTGCTGAAAGCTCTTGGTAGACAGAACTTATTTGATACCTTGTTGGGGATTTTCTGTTAGGATAGTTGTTTACCATATTCCAGACTTAAGGATAAACTTCCTGAAAATAACAGGTTTTCAAATTGTGAGGCAGGTCTTGCTATTCCCCCTCTGCCCCCCCCCCACCCACCCCAGGTAGGGTCTCCCCTCTAACCCAGGCTGACCTAGAATTTCAGGGTGGCCTTCAACTCAGTCTTTTTTTCTTTTTTTGTGTGGATGGATTTGCTTTTTGTTTATTTAGACAGGTCTCACTATGTCTCACAGCCTGGCCTCAAACTTAAAATTCTTGTGCATCTGTCTCCCAAGGGCTGAGATGACAGGTATGGGGCACCATATCTGTCTGCTTCTGTTTTTCAGTAGTCATTTTTGCAGGAAATGGGGAAATACTAGAAAGGAGGTGCCCTTGGTATAGGATCTGTGGTAGTTTTTACCTTATTTATTTGAGAGCAAGAGAATGCGAACTCCAGATGTGTGCGCCCTCTTGTGCATCTGACTTATGTGAGTCTTGTTAAGTCGAACCTGGGTCCTTTGGCTTTGCAGGCAAGCGCCTGCACTAAGCCATCTCTCCAGCTCTCCCACCCCCACTTTTTTTTTTTTTTTTTTGAGGTAAGGTCTCTAGCCTAGGCTGGCCTTGAACTCACAGTGATCCTCCTGCCTCTGCATCCCAAGTGCTGAGAGTAAAATTCCGTGCCACTACCTTTTTAGGGGGCCACTGCTGTTCTGGTGAAAGCCTTTTTTTTTTCTTTTTCCCCAAGGTAAGGTCTCACTCTAGCCCAGGCTGAACTAGAATTCACTGTGTACTTGTAGTCTCAGGGTGGCCTTGTATTCATGGCGATCCTTCTACGTCTGCTTCCTGGGTGCTGGGATTAAAGGCTGTGCCACCACGCCCTGCTCAGCGTCATCTTAACCTTTTCCTTCCTTTTAGGAATGGATGTATATGGTTATCTTCTGGCACGAGAGGGGCGTCTAGAAGATGTGGAAAACCTTGGCTGCCGCCTTTTTAATATTTCTGATCAGCATGCAGAGCCCTGGGTGGTTTCTGGGTAAGTTTGTGCATTCCCTTTTCTCCTCAGTGGTCAGTAGATGCTTTAAGACATTGTAAGCTGAGAATGGTGGTTCACACCTACAATTCCAGCACTGCAGAGGCTGAAGCAGGCAGATCTCCATGAGTTAAGGCCACCCTAATCTATATAATAAATTCAAGGCCAGATTGACCTATTCAGTGAGTTCAGGACAGCCTAGGCTACAGAATGAGATCCTATCTCAAAAATAAAAACAGGGCCAGGCATGGTGTGACACACCTTTAATCCCAGCACTTGGGAGTCAGAGGTAGGAGGATTGTGGTGAGTTCAAGGCCAGCCTGAGACAACATAGTGAATTCCAGGTCAGCCTGGGCTGGAGTGATGGCTTAGTGGCTAAGGCGCTTGCTTGCAAAGCCTAAGGACCCACATTTGATTCCCTAGTACCCACGTAAGCCAGATGCACAAAGTGGAGCATGTGTCTAGATTTCATTTGTAGTGACTAGAGGCCCTGATGCACCCATTCTCTACCTGCCTCTGTCTCTTAAATTAATTAATTTGGAAAAAATAAAATTAGCCTGGCAAGATATTACACACCTTTAATCCTAGAACTTGCTAGGCAGATGTAGGAGGATCACTGAGTTCAAGTCCAGTTTGAGACTACATAGTGAATTCCAGATCAGCCTGGGCTAGAGTAAGGCTCTCCCTTTAAAAAAAATAAATAAATAAATAAATAAATAAATAAAGACAGAAAAATGAGCTGAAGAGATGGCTTAGTGGTTAAGGCACTTACCTGCAAAGCCAAAGGACCCACTTAAGCCAAATGCAGAAGGTGGCGCATGCATGTGGAGTTCATTTGCAGGGCTAGAGGCCATGGCACATTCATTCTCTGTCTACCTATATATTTGTCTATCTTTCTCTTAAGTAAA
Source organism: Jaculus jaculus (assembly GCF_020740685.1). NCBI lineage: Eukaryota > Metazoa > Chordata > Mammalia > Rodentia > Dipodidae > Jaculus > Jaculus jaculus. The sequence continues at coordinate 25,223,369 of NC_059114.1, forward strand.
AATAAAATATTTTAAGAAAAGATTTAATGATTAGGTTTTTTTTGGGGGGGTTGTTTGTTTTGTTTTGTTTTGTTTTTAGTTTTCCATGGTAGGGTCTCACTCTAGTCCAGGCTGACCTAGAATTCACTATGGATTCTCACAGCAATCCTCCTACCTGTGCCTCCCAAGTGTTGGGATTAAAGGCGTGCACCACCACACCTGGCTGATTAAGTAGGTTTTTAAATTTGCTTCTTCATTAATATCCTAGGTTAGGGGCTAGAGAAATGGCTTAGTGGTTCAGGTACTTGTCTGCAAAGCCAAAGGACCCAAGTTCAATTCCCCAGAACCCACATAAGCCAGATACATATGGCATATGCATCTGGGGTTCGTTTGCAGTGCAAGATGCCCTGGCGTGTCCATTCTCTCTCTGACCCCTCTCTCTGTGTCTCAAATAAACAAATAAATGTTAAAAATATATGTATATCCAAGCCAGGCGTGGTGAATTCCATAGTGAATTCCAGGTCAGCCTGGGCTAGAGTGAGACCCTACCTCAAAAAACCAAAAAAAAAAAAAAATTAAAAAAAAAAATATATATATATATACATACACACACACACATACATACATACACACACACACGTATGTATGTATATATAAAATATATATCTCCTAGGTTAGTATGGTTTGTAACAAGGGTCATGTTTGGGCCTTCTCTGATTTGTGGATGAAGCTGTTTTGGGGTGGGGGGAGACAGTCTTATTGTATAGCCTAGGCTGCCCTTGAACTTTGCATCCTTCCTGTGTCTCCCATGTACTGGGATGACAGGAATTCACTACTCCATCAGCATTTTATATAGTTCTCTCTCAGATAACTTCTGTTGTTTTTTCCCCCTAGGTGCCATAGTTTCTATAGCAAACGCTACTCTCGGGCCCTCTACTTAGGAGCCAAGGCCATTCAGCTGAACAGTAATAGTGTTCAGGCTTTACTGCTTAAAGGAGCAGCCCTCAGGAACATGGGCAGAGTCCAAGAAGCAATAATCCATTTTCGAGAGGCCATAAGGCTGTCCCCATGTCGCTTAGACTGTTATGAAGGTAAGTTGGCAAATACCCATGGCCATTGTGAGTCCAGTGGGAGGTGTCAATAAGCTAGCGAGCACTTCCAGACTCTGTTGTATGTTAGAGTCATCTAGGGGAGCTTTGAAAGTCATATTGCTGGGTCACTCCAATGATAGTTGATTTGATTGATTGATATTGATTGATTGTTGATTTGATATTTTGTGTGCTTATTTGTTTTGAGGTAGAGTCTCTAGCCAGGCTGAGGTATAAGTCATTCTGTAGCCCAGGGTGGCCTTGAATTTAGGGCAGTCCTCCTACCTCAGCCTCCTCAGTGCTGAAATTAAAGGTATATGCCACCACTCGGCTTTTTTTTGCCCCTCCAAGATAGGGGGTCTCTATCCCAGGCTGACCTGGAATTCACTATTGTAGTCTTACGGTGGCCTCAAACTCAATAGCTGTCCTCCTGTCTCTGCCCTCTGCTTCCCAAGTTCTGGGATTAAAGGCGTGTGTCATCACACCCAACTTTATTTTTTTACCTATGAGATATTGTCACTCTAGCCCAGTTGAGCTATGTATGCCAGGTTCAACAACATTTGGGGACTAAGTGACAGACACAGAAATAACTCTTACAAAGTGATGTTCCTTAAAACATTAGTGGTTAATGCATGTGCCTGTGAAGCCTAAGGACCTGGATTTGATTCCCAGGACCCATGTAAGCCAGATGTACAAGGTGGCACATGTGGCTGGAGTTTGTTTGCAGCAGCTGAAGGTCCTACTTGCCCATTCTCCCTCTCAAAAAAAAATCAAAAGAATTTAAAAATAAAACAGTATATGGTGGCTCACACCTTTAATCCCAGCACTTTGAAAGCTGAAGTAGGAAGATCACTGTATGAAAGAGGCCAGCCGGGGCTAGAGTAAGACCCTGCCTCAGAAACCACAATAAAAGGCTGGAGAGATGGCTTAGCAGTTAAGGCACTTGCCTGCCAAGCCTGAGGACCCAAGTTTGATTATCCAGGACCCACATAAGCCAGATGCACAAGGTGGCACATGCATCTGATTGTAGTGACTGGAAGTCAAAAAATAATAAAAATACAAAATACCCAGAAGTCTAGGAGTTAGCTTCTCTTAATGGGAGATGAGTTCAGATTTGAGGAGCAGAATTTGGAGGTTGGGGGAAAGCAAAAGCACTTATATAGTCAGAGAGCTGTGCCTTCTGAGGATTTGTAGGACAAGGAGGTAGTCTTTGTTCTTAACTCCAAGCTGGGAATGGGGCCACACACCTGAAATCTCAGCACTTGAGAGACTGAGACAGCAAGTGTATGCTACATAGCAAGACCTTGTCTTAAAAAGGGAAAAAGAAAGCTGGGCCTGGTGGCGCACATCTTTAATACCAGCACTCAGGAGGCAGAGGTAGGAGGATCACCATGAGTTCGAGGCCACCCTGAGACTATAGAGTGAATTCCAGGTCAGCCTGGGCTAGAGTGAGATCCTACCTTGAAAAACCAAAACAAACAAACGATCTCTGTGTGTGTGTGTGTGTGTACATAGATATATGAAGAATAATAATTTAATCTAAAATGAGAGCCTGAGGCTGGGCTTCCAGAGTTTCTACCCCCCCCCCCCCTTTTTTTTGGCAATCCTCCTACCTCTGCCTCCCAAGTGCTGTGATTAAAGGCATGCACCACCATGCCAGGCTTGTTTTTTTTTTTGTTTTTTAAGGTAGAGTTTCAGTCTAGCCCAGGCTGATCTGGAATTCACTATGCAGTCTCAGGATGGCTGGATCTCTTTAATATTTTGATTGGAGAGAGACAAAGAGTCAGAGAAAGGGAACCCCAGGGTTCCCTTCAGCCACTGCAAATGAATTCTAGACACATGTGCTACTTTATTCATTTGGTTTTATGTGGCTATTTGTAAGCAAGCACCTTAGCTACCGGGCCATCTCTGCAGCCCTCAGTATAAATTCTTGATCTGACTAGCTGAGTGGGCCATGCAGACTCCACGCGCTGCACAGCTGTTTGGGAATTCAGTTGGATAACCCACTCCCAGGGTAGGGATGACAGTGAGGGTAAGAATGGCTAGAGCAGTGTGACCAGAGCTGCAGCCCAGCTGGCCGGGGCTGCTTTCTCTCAGGCTGCCTCTTGGAGACATGGCTCTGCCTACCATTGCCTTAAGTACATGCACCAGTTGTATCTGGCTTTACACATGGGTGCTGGGGAGTGGAACTGGCTGGCAGTCTCAAGCAAGTGCCTATAACTGCTCAACCATCTCTCTAGCCCTTATGACTAGTCTTTTAATTTAGCATACAAAGTAATGGGCTTTATTACAGCATTTTCATATGTGTGTCATAGTAGACTTTGTTCTCATTCATCCCCTGTACTCCTTAGTCCCCTCTTGTCCCCCTCTACCTCCCATCCTCCTGTCTCTGCCTTCCACATGCCAGGGTTGTAGGCACACACCACTGTAGGCATACACTGGCCTTTAGACGTTCATGTTTGGCCCTCCCTCCTAAACTTAGGCCTACACTGGTTGACAGGACCCAGCGGGAGATTGATGGCTTGAGGCAGTGAACCCCTGGGTTTCATTGGAAACATCCACTTGCACTACTTCAGTGACAGTTAACTGTTGGTGTCGCCATTCCAACTTTCACACAGCCTGCTGCTTCTGCAGGTGTATTACAGGGCAGACTTGCTTCACATGTCCATCACACACTCTAGGAAAAAGACTTCCTGGCTTTTGTATCCACGTATCCTTCAAGCCAGTGTCACCACAGGGATCTTCTGGGCCTACCCTTTGCCTGAAACTTATGTGTTGTATTCGGGAGTGCAGTGAGAGGGAGGCATGGCTGGGAATGGTGATATGACTGAGTTTCTTCATGTGGTTTTAATTTCAGGTCTCATTGAATGTTACTTAGCCTCTAACAGTATTCGAGAAGCAATGGTAATGGCCAACAATGTTTACAAAACTCTAGGTGCAAATGCACAGACTCTTACCCTGCTAGCCACTGTTTGTCTGGAAGATCCAGTGACACAGGAGAAAGCCAAAACTCTGTTAGATAAAGCCCTGACCCAAAGGCCAGATTACATCAAGGCTGTGGTGAAGAAAGCAGAACTACTTAGTAAGTGTCTTATTTTCTGCCAGTTCATTGTCATGGTTCATGAAATCTCCTCTCCAGTGGGTTTCCCATGCCAGCTACTCACAGATGACATGTGCCTTAGCATCAGGTTTGAGACTACTTTGAACTCTTGAATTAGTTTTTATATAGCCAAATGAGGCTGGCTTAGACCTGCTTAGTATAACTCAACCTGGCAAAATTGATCGTTAAGATGTTCAACTCCATTTTATCTAGATTTAGTTGTTTTGAACTTGTTTGGACTAAATATAACTAACTGATTTTACTGAGTTTAAGCCATTAGGTTCTTTTTTGACTTTTAGCCTTGGGGCTCCCCCCCTTTCATTCTTTCTCTGTTCTGATTTATGTATATGTTTATACTTAAGTAAATACACCATGTCTAGAGCCCCAGTCTGGTGATGGTTGATGGCCATCTTGGTGGCAGAGTCCTAAGGCCATGCAGGATAATTGCATGTTGGGGGGTGATGGCATGTTTTGTTCTGATTTTTATTTGCTGCTGCTGCTGCTGCTTCTTCTCCTCCTTCTCCTTCTCCTCCTTCTCCTCCTCCTCCTCCTCCTCCTCCTCCTTCTTCTTCTTATTATTTGGTGAAGGGAGGGGTTTAGGCAGGGTCTCACTCTAGCTCAGGCTGACCCGAAATTCACTATGTAGTCTCAGGGTGGCCTCGAACCCATGGATATCCTCCTGCTTCTGCCTCCCAAGTGCTGGGATTAAAGGCATGCACCATTGCACCCACCTTTGTTCTGCTTTTTTTTTTTTTTTCCCCCGAGGCAGGGTCTCACTCTGGCTCAGGCTGACCTGGAATTCACTATGTAGTCTCAGGGTGGCCTTGAACTCACGGCGATCCTCCTACCTCTGCCTCCCGAGTGCTGGGATTAAAGGCATTAAAGGACGCCCGGCTGTTCTGATTTTTAATGAACTGTTTGGACTAGTTGGTCAAATAACATGCAATTTGGCCTTTTAATTTGGTTAAGGTTGAGTATATTTAACAAATCAGAACTCAAACTTCAGAATTCCTAATGAAAGAAGAATTCACTTTTATTCCCTTGATGTCTGCCAAGAAGTCAGAGATGTTAGCTGTTACTTTGTGAGCTGGGTGTGTTTTCAGAATGTTGAAGTAGAACACTGAGGATTGTCTTTCTCTTCAGGCAGAGAACAGAAATACGAAGACGGAATTGCTTTGCTGAGGAACGCCCTGGCTAATCAGAGTGACTGTGTCCTGCATCGGATCCTAGGAGATTTCCTGGTTGCTGTCAATGAGTATCAGGAAGCAATGGACCAGTATAGTATAGCACTAAGGTAGGCACTCAGCCTCCCATGGGAAGACCATGAAAGTAGAGGAAGCAGGTACCTTTGTAACAGAAGTTTTAGAAACAAATATTAAAATAATAATAATACTATAATGGCAGGTTTAGTTGTGCATTGAATTGATGACTTCTAAAATTTTCACTAAGTTTATAAATTAAATATTAGGAACATTTTAGAACAGTCACATATAACTAGTCCACATTAGTGTAACATCCAAGTTCATTCATACAGATGTTTCTGTCCTTGTCTACACGCACACATTTTTATAGGGTTTACCTTGTATATATTTTATATTCTGCTTTTTCAAATTAAAGATTGTGAATGCTTTCCTGTGCTGCTGTAATGACAAGTTTGAGTTCTCAGGTTTGAATGTTACGTTCACCTCTGTCATCTTGGTTCACGGTTACTAACAGACTTCTGTACCTACCTCATAGGTGTTAAAGAACTGAATGAGGATTTAAGGGGATTTGATGTGAAGGCATTAGCACTGTATATACTGATACATAGTAAATACTGAGTAAACAGTGGTATTTGTACCACTTAATACAGAAGGGACTTTTTTTTGAGGGTTGCCAGTGTCTGTAAGGTTATGATGAGGGTCTCATAGCTGTTCTCTTGGCCAGGTAGTTGAGCAGCATCTCCATGACACTGTGGAGGTCACTGGATAGCACTTCTCTTAATGTGACCCTGTGCTCAGTGCATTCAGAACCTGCGGTAGAGGCTGAGTGGGGCCCTCGTAGGTGGGAGCCCCAGGTGCAGGTATGAGCTGCATGGAAGGTTTTGGGGAAGAGATGGTACAAAATAACCATGTTTTTGTTGTTGTTGTTTATTTTTGAGGTAGGGTCTCACTCTAGCTCAGGAATTTATTTGGAACTCACTCTGTGGTCCTAGGCTGGCCTCAAATCCACGGTGATCCTTCTACCTCTGCCTTCTGAGTGCTACAGTTAAAGATGAGCATCACTGCCCCCAGAAAATGACCTTGTGTGTGTGTCCATAGATGCAGGATTCCAGAATAGGTCTTAGCTGCTTTTTGGAAGCACAGAAACAAGTGAGAAAGTAAAATACCAGACTTGGATTAGAGATAGAATGCCTGCTGCCTTGGCTGGTGGTCACAAAGACGATAGAAAAGATTGCTAAGGGCTGGAGTGTAGCTTAGTGTGCTCAAAGCCTTAGATATTCTGTCTTCAGTATTGCTTAAAAAAGTGGCTACTTAGGAGTCAAAGAACTGTTCTAGAGGCTCTGGACTGGACTTTCAGGATCTGGCACATGAAGTGACATATTGCTGCTGAGTGCAAAATCCTTAGGTCATGGCTAGTGTGTGCGAGCTTACAAGTCTGTTCGCAGTGGAGCAGGACAGCTTCAGTTAACGACCTGTGTGCTGGCGATTGTGCCATTGGAATAGGTAACCATTTTACCTACTGTGCAGCGCCTCTTTTGTTGTTGTTGCTGCTGCTGTTCTGTTTTTGTAGCTCCTAACTCCCCTGTTCTGTTTTTTCCTCCTCCTTTCTCTCCCCTCTCCCTTCTTTTCTTCCTTCCATGTATCCATGTGTTGAGACAGGGTCTTATGTAACCTAGGCTTGCCGGGTACTCCTCCTCCCCCTATTTCCATGGCTGATTACCGACTCCATACTTTCAAGAAATTATGTTTGAATCTCTCTGTTGATGTTTGTTTGCCACATTTTCATTTGTGTTATCTGATAGCCAGCCTCCTCTAGCAGAGTGCTAGAGGAATAATAGGCATGGATTTATGGAGAAAAAAACTCAAATTGAGAATTCTAAAAACTAGGAAGAAGCTTTTTTTTTTGGTCTCTGATGGCAATCTCCCTTGATCCAGCCTTAGAAACTAGAAGCCAAGTTCAAAAAGGCCAGGTTCTAGGTCTAGTGGTTGGTCTGAGTCTACATTACACTGCTGGGCCAGCAGAGTGTGAACCAGTCAGCAAGAAGGAAGGCAGATTCAGGCCTCTCCTTTCTTTTGTTGTCCCTTAGTTTGGACCCCAATGACCAGAAGTCTCTAGAAGGGATGCAGAAGATGGAAAAGGAAGAGAGTCCCACGGATGCCACTCAGGAGGAGGATGTGGACGACATGGAAGGGAGTGGGGAAGAAGGGGACCTGGAGGGCAGCGACAGTGAGGCAGCCCAGTGGGCTGACCAAGAGCAGTGGTTTGGCATGCAGTGAGGGGCACTGCCTACTTCTCGCCCTTCCTGGACTGAAAGCTGCTCTCAGGACTCCTGTGCTCACAACAGGGCTCCCTGCATCTTGGACTTCACTTGAGCTCGGCCAGCCTCCCGTGTCTGTCTTCCCCTGCTCCATCAGGGGAGACCAGGGCTCACTCGGAGCGTGCAGACTGACTGGCTCTCACGCAGCTTGTTTCTGATGTACCTGGTTGCTAAATCCAAAGTATGGAGGAGTTTCTTTCCCATGTGTGCGGGTCTGAAGGAGTGACCTGCCCTCCCAGAGCAAGGATGCAGTGCAGTGACTGGCCCCATGAAGAGCTTTCAAGGTCCTGGAAGTCGTCATCCTGGACCATCACACTCCCCAGTAACGTGCCTCTGCAGTGCAGTACCACTTCATGCCTGCATGCTACTGGTTTGCTGCACTGTTTCCCAGTTTTCTGAGCTGTCCCTGGGGTCAGCCGGAGACAATCTGAGGTGCGAGCGTGGTGCAGACATAACCAAGGAGCACAGGACATTCGCTAATAAAACTTTGTACAGCATGGAATTGGGGTGGTCAGTATGGAAGCCTCTTCATAGATTTATTTGGGTCTCTTAATCAGAAAACATTAATGAAGGCCAAGAATGATTCACCCTAACCAGACTCCTTACCTCCCCAGTTTCGGGCCAGGAGGTTAGACACCCTTGGGACCCTGGGCTGCTACATCATTTCAATATCAGTTAGTAGCTTGCTGGATTCCATGTGGATCCTCTAGGCTCTTCACTGAGGCCCTGAGGTCAGGGTCTGCTTTTAGCGTCGGCCCTGGGGACAACCTGGGTGAGTGCCACCCTGAGCTCAAGTACTGCACACCACCACCCACCCTCTCATCTGGGTTTCTGCAGCTGGGATGCCTTTCAGGATACAATCAAAGGTGCTATAAAATGTGAGCTTAAGCCTGATGTGATGTGTACTCCGGTAATCCCAGCAGTCATCGTGAGTTCAAGGCCACCCTGAGATAACTGAGTGAGTGAATTTCAGTTTAGCCTGGGTGTGAGTGAGAGTCTATCTCGAAAAGACGACAACAAAAAAAATAAATAAGAAACAATGTGAGTTTAGGGGTTGGGATAATGGTTCAGTTCTAGCTGCATAATCATGAGGACTGTGACAATGACTTCCCTTTATAAAAGCCAGGGGTGGGCTGCAGAGATGGCTTAGCAGTTAAAGCACTTGTCTTGAAGCTAAAGGACCCAGGTTTGATTTCCCAGGACCCATGTAAGCCAGATGCACAAAGTGGCGCATGCATCTGGAGTGAGTTTGCAGCAGCTGAAGGCCATGGCACGCCCAATATCCTTTTTTCTCTGTGCCTCTGCCTGTCTCTTTCTCTCTCAAATCAACTAAACTAAAATAATAATAATAATAAAGCCAGGAGCCAGGCATGGTGGCACATACCTTTAATCCCAGCACTCGGGAAGCAAAGGTAGGAGGATCACCATGAGTTCGAGGCCACCCTGAGACTACATAGTGATTTCCAGGTCAGCTTGGGCTAGTGTGAGACCCTACCTCAAAAACAACAACAACAACAAAAAAACCAGGGGCAGTGGTGCATAGCACGGCTGAAACTGTAGCAGTGAGGAGGTGGAGACAGAGACCCTAAACCTTCTGGCTACCTTATCTGCACAAATCAGTGAGCACCAGATCGAGGAAGGGACCCTGCCTTGAATAAGGTACAGAGTTATGGAGCACACCTGACATCAGCCTCTGGCTTCCACGAGCACTTTGACCTGTACACAAGGGTGGTCACACAGCTATTCCCCCCCCCCCAATAAATTAAATGTAGAAGGAAATGTTTATCTGAGTGTGCACAACAGTTTAGGAGCCCAGAACATGTGATCAGTGCAATTGCAGGTGGCCAGGTATGGTTTTTCCATTCCTGGAATCCCAGTTCTTGGGAGGCGCACGTGGGAGGATTGTAATGCTCCAGGCCTCCAGGGCTGCATAATAAGATCCTTTCTCAAAAAATAATAAAATGGTCCAATGACCATGAAAGTGCCTCTCAGTGTACGTGGTTCGGAGCCCATGCTGCATCGCTTGCCCTGAGCTGCTTCGGGTTGGGGGGCACGTGGAGGGTGAGCTTGGGGGCACGTGGAGGGTAGGCATGCAACTGGAGGAGACCTGCTCACCCGGCAGCCTTGCTGCTGTCCTGGCTGCGCTTGAAGCGGAGGAGACCCCTGAGCAGCCACCCACCCTCCGCACCTGCTGCTTCATGTCAGGCTGGTTCCCACCAGGTCCGGGTGGATCTGGACCACTGCCTTCCACTCCCGCCTTGTCATTTGAGGCTCTTGGTCCCCTCCATCCCAGCGTGTCCATCTGTGGCTTCAGTCTGCTGCTAAGGAAGGAAGGGACACAACAGCCATGTTAGAGTGGGGTCTCGCTCGATGGGAGACCGGGCTACCTAGGGGAGGGGGCTAGTCACCACAGACCTAGCGGCATCTGGATCTCACATCGCTGGGATGACCGAGGTGAGACCTGCTAGCCCCACTTTTCAGGGTTCCACATGGGTCTGTGAGTCTCGCTCCCACCTAGAGCTCCAGTGCCACTGGCTGCTTAGCCGTGCAGCCTCAGTTTCCCCAGCTATCACTTGGGCTAAGGATGGAGTGAGCTTTGAGGCTTTTGGTGCAGTGCTCAGAGTTTCGGGGAGATGGCAGCTGGGGTCTGCAGCTCTGTCTCTGCACTTCTGAGCCCTTGCAGGTTCCAGGGGCCTGTCATGTGTGGCCTACTCACAGGGCAATTCCCTACTATGATCCTTTGCTCAAGACAAGGCAGGCTTCTGTCTGTCCGCACAGCTTCCCTTTGAACGTGGTTCTCCATGCTGCAGACGGCTCTGGGGCATCTTCACTCACTTTGCTCCCTGACTTTCTGTTGTTGGCAAGCTTTCCTGGACGAGGGAGGACTTGGGATCCCAGAAGTGAGAGGCCAGACCTCCGAAGGGCCTCAGGATCCACTCCATAGCCACTTGGGGGTGGGTGGAACTGGCCTACACAGGGCTTACCTGGGCAGGTTGGGCAAGGCATGGAATTGCTTCTGTCTGAAGAGCCTCACCTACTGCTGACGACAGCGAGTCAGCGGGGCCAGACTGGACTTGCACCTGGCTGCTCGCGTCGCCACCTATCCCTGGCACCAGGAAACTGCCATGGTAAGCACCTTACTCCAATTTTCCACTTGCTGTAGGAGCCTCCCACCCCTGGGGGTGCAGGTGGGGTCTCAGCCACCAACTCCCCTCTCAGGGCACAAAGGGCTGCCTCCAGGCCTAGGTCAGCAACCTGCCCTGGCCTCACCTGGCTCCTCCAGAGCCTATGTGTGGAGTGTACCTGGATTGTTCCAGGAAGTGGCAGCATTGGTGGAGCAAAGCATAAACTTTACAAACACAGCATTTGGGATAAAAACCCTAATATTGGGCTTCCTTAGCTGCTATTAAAAGAAAATGTTGGAGGACTTCTGGTTAAGATGGTGGCATAGGTACCTCGCCAAAGCAGCCTAGGGGGAAAAAAAGACCAAAAAAACTCAGCAAAACACAAACTTACTAAAAAGTGAGGTGTATAGGAAATTGAAGCGGCAGCGGAGAAGTAGGAGAGATCCAGAGCATCCAGAGCCCGCACAGACTGGCAAAAGCGGCTCCGGCAGCTTGGCCAACCGCCGCCGCGGCGGTGCCCCAGAAAGCCACCAGGCTCAGCTTCAGCTGCAGGACAAGCCAGGTGCGGGAGCTTCCACTCACACCGCGCTCTCCGCGACTCAGGAAACGTGAAGGGAGAGCGGCAGCGAGCAGCGGAGGAGCAGACCACGAGGTAGAAGATCATGTGGAACAGCGAGAGAACCGGAGCAGCTGCGGCTCCCTCCCCTCCCCCACCGCCTGAGCCCAGCTCCGGCGAACAGAGCAGCGGTCCCAGGACCGGCTACGCCAACTTGAGCCAACAGTGGGACCCAAGCAGGAGCAGAATTCGGCAGCAACATCAGCGGCTCTGGCACCGGTAACAGCGGCCCCAGCAGCAGTGGCAGACCCAGGAGCGGCAGCAGCGGCAGATCCTGCAGCAGCAGCTTCAGTGGCAGCAGCGGCAGTGGACACAGCAGCAGCAGAGGCAGCTTGAGCAGCAGCAGTTCCAGCAGCAGGGGTGCTGATCTGCAGGGCCACACTTGCCAGGCTCAGTTCGCCCCACAGGAAAAGCCAGTGCCCAGCTCCAGAAATCAGAACAGCAGCCCAACCACCCAGGCAGCAACTTGACTGAGACCCAAAATCATCCAAGGTAACTGGGATTGCACCAGGGAAGGGTCTCACTTGGTCGCAAGCTGACTTGGATCCCTCAACAGACCAGAAATCTTAACCTCTTTGTTGATAGAGGATCTGGTTGCTATAATAACTACTCTTGCATACATACTTGGGGCTGTTTTTGATTGAATGTGTACAGTGTTTAGTTAAATTTTAGAACCTACCTGTATTTTATTCCACTCAGCCTGCTTGAATACTCCTATAGCAGGGAAACTCAACCCCTAAGAACATCTTTGTAGATACTCTGAGAGTCTTAAGAGCCACACCTAACACCTTAAGGTCCTACCCTGAAAATATATTACATCAAATCAATTGATACAGCTAAGAATACACAGCTAGCTAGAAAATCCAAGCATTAACTTAATCCAAGATGCAAAAATATATGCATTATAACACAAGAAACACTAAAAAGCAAGACGATATAAATCCACCTAAAAGTATTAATGCATCAGAAATGTCCTCCAGTGAGAAAGAGAGGAAATGCCTGAGAAAGAGTTCAAAAGAATGATTATAAATATGTTCAAAGAGGTCAAAGAACACATGAAAACAATCAAAGAAGAAATCAAAGAGGAAATCAAAGGAATCAAAGAAGAGGCAGGACACCAATTTAATGAAATAAAGAAGGCAATACAAGACATAAATAAGGAAATAGAAATAATAAAGAAAAACCAGTCAGAATTACTAGCAATGAAGAACACAGTTAATGAAATAAAAAACTCTGTAGAAAATCTCACCAGTAGGATGGATGAGGGAGAGGACAGAATATCTAAGCTAGAAGACCAGGTGGCAGATCTAATACAGTCCAACAAAGAGAAAGACAAACTTACAGAAAAGTATGAGTGGGAATTCCAAGATATTCGGGACACTATGAAAAGATCCAATATAAGAATTCAGGGCATAGTAGAAGGAGAAGAATTCCACTCCAAAGGCATAGTAGGCGTCTTCAACAAAATCATAGAAGAAAATTTCCTCCAAATTGGGAAAGAGGTGCCAATGCAGATACAGGAAGCCTTTAGAACCCCATCCAGACAAAACCCAGAAAGAACCTCTCCTTGCCATATTATAATCAAACTTCCAAACACACACACCAAAGAAAAAATATTGAAAGCAGTTAGAGAGAAAAATCAAGTTACCTACAAAAGCAAGCCCATCAGGATTACAGCAGATTATTCAACACAAATTTTTAAAGCCAGAAGGGGTTGGAGTGATATATTCCAAGTTCTGAAAAGAAAATGTTGGGCTGGAGAGATGGCTTGGCGGTTAAGGCGCTTGCCTGCAAAGCCATAGGACCCAGGTTCCATTCCCCAGGGCCCATGTAAGGCAGATGCACATGGGTGCACTCATCTGGAGTTCATTTGCAATGGCTGGATGCCCTGGCATGCCCATTCTGTCTCTCTCTCCCTCCCCACTTATTTCTCTCTCAAATAAAGAAAAGAAAAAAAAAGCCCGGCCATGGTGGTGCACTTGAGAGACTGTAGTAGGAGGATCACTGTGAGTTCGAGGCCACCCTGAGACTACATGGTGAATTCCAGGTCAGTATGGGCTAGAGTGAGACCCTACCTTGGGGGGGGGGGGATCATTTAAACACTTTCCATCTCATCTATTCTCTCATTCATCCATTCATGTCACCCGTTGGAAAGCTGAGGCTTGGGTAGCTATACCTGCATTCATAGCCACCAAAAGGTGGCCACACCTGTGCGGTCCAGCCACGTGGTGGAGTATGCAGCTATAAAAGGGAAGTTGACAACAGTGAGTGCATCTCTAGAATGACATGCTAAGAGAGAAGCCAATATTGCCTGCAGGGCCTGGTGGCTGGGCTGATTCCTCACGTAAGGAAGGCCCATACACAATTCAGCAAGTTCACTTGCAGAGGCAGAAGGCTCTATACTGTTTTTTTTTTACTTCCTTTTTCAAATACTTTTTTTTTTGCACCAGAGGTGGTGGCACACACTTTTAATCTCAGCACTTAGGAGACAGAGGTAGGAGGGTCGTCGTGAGTTCAAAGCCAGCCTGGGACTACAGAGTGAGATCCAGGTCAGCCTGGGCTAAAGTGAGACTCTAACTTGAAAAAAAAAAATAATAATTTTTTTATTTGTTTGAGATGTAGGGTGTTGCCCAGGCCTGAGATTGACCTGGAATCCTCCTACCCACAGCCTCTCAAGTGCTGGTACCACCATGCGTGGCAAATCATGGTGGTACTCAAGGCCACCCTGAGACTGTGTAGTGAATTCCAGGTCAGCCAGGCTAGAATGAGACCCTACCTCAATAAAAAACAAAGTAAAAGCCGGGTGTGGTGGTGCACACCTTTAATCCCAGCACCTGGGAGGCAGAGGTAGGAGAATCACAGTGAGTTCAAGGCCACCCTGAGACTGAAAAGTGAATTCCAGGTCAGCCTGAGCCAGAGTGAGACCCTACCTCGAAAAACAAAACAAAACAAAAAAGTAAAAAGACAAATTGCTAATGGTTCTGCTTATCTAAGGCACCTAGAGTAGTCAGACTCCTCAAGATAGGCTGGGTAGGGGCTGGAGAAATGGTTCCATTAAAGAAAGGCATTTCTTACGAAGCCTACCATCCTGGGTTTGATTCCCCAGTATCCAGATGCATATGCATCTGGAGTTTATTTGCAGTGGCTAGAGGCCCTGACATGCCCATTCTCTCAAATAATAAATACTATGTGTGTGTGTATGTGTGTGTGTATTTTTTAAAGATGGAACGAAAACCAGGCATGGTGGCGCACGCCTTTAACCCCAGCACTTGGGAGGCAGAGGTAGGAGGATCGCCTGGAGTTCAAGGCCACTCTGAGACTATATAGTGAATTCCAGGTCAGCCTGGACTAGAGCGAGACCCTACCTTGAAAAACCAAAAAAAACAAAGATGGAATGGCTAGAGGCTGGACAGGAACCACTGCCAGTGTGTAAGTGGAGTGGAGTTTTAGCTGGCAATGTTTTAACAAGTTCTATTGATGGCTGGTAATGGACATAGATAATGGAAATTCGTTTAATACCATTAACATATACTTGGAAAAAAATGCTTAAACAAGTAAATTAGAGCCGGGCGTGGTGGATCACGCCTTTAATCCCAGCACTCAGGAGACAGAGGTAGGAGGACTGACACGAGTTCAAGGCCCCCTTGAAACTACAGAGTGAATTCCAGGTCAGCCTGGGCTAGAGTGAAATGCTACCTCAAAAAACCAAAAAAAAAAAAAAAAAAAGTGGATGGTATAAAATGAACTTGCTAGCTTCCCAGGCCTCCCAGAAAGAGCTGAGCTTGTGTGCGTCACTCAGGCCTGCTGTGGTCTCCCTCAGACGTGTGGACCCTCTGCCCTTCTCTCTTCCTTGTGCTTGGTTGTGACGTCCACAGAAACCCATTCTACAGCAGGAGCGCTCTCTGTGGCCCTTCTGCTATTGCTGAGTTCTGTTTCCAGTCTGCTCTGTGACTGTCACGAATGTGCTTTCACCTATCTCTTCCCAGAACACACAAAGATTGATTTATTTATTTTAGGTTTTCGAGGTAGGGTCTCACTAGCCCAAACTGATCTAGAATTCACTAGGTAGCCTCAGGCTGGCCTCGGACTCAGAACATCCTCCTTCCTCTGCCTCCCGAGTGCACCACCGCGCCCTGTGAAGATCACATTGTGCCCGGTCTGTGCTATGAGAGCTTCATGAATGCTGAGTTTCAGGTGACAGGCCAGAGGGCTTCTAGGACTCCTGCACCCTTGCTGACACAACCAATTTGACCTGTGAATTGACAGAAGTTGATGACATGAATTTTTTGTTATTTTTTGGGTGCTCTGGGCCTGGCGACCAGTCAGCCCTCTATGAAGTATTTCAGCCCCTGAGGTGGCACAGGATCAGTGGCACACAGCTCTACTGAGGTGGCACAACTGCATAGACCTTGTGTACAAGGAAATGTCCCCTGGGTACCCTTGCTTTGTTACTGTGACCCTTGATCCTTGAGCTACACAATGCTTGCAGGCTGCCAGACAGTCTGGCCAGGGCAGTGTTAACTGGACATTGATTCCACTGGCCACTTACTTCTTTGGGTGTCTGTCAGTAAACAGCCCTCTGGCGATCTCCTCTCCTTACAGCATTTCCTTCTTTGGGCAAATTCCCAGCAGGAGATTGCAGAGGAAGAGCAGGATAATCTTGGGTAGAATCCTGGGCCAGCCCTGTTCTGTCATGGCCGACGCTAGCTGCCCCATGCCCCCCAAGAGCCCATCTGTGGGCTTGACGTTAGGGATTAACCAGTAGCTTCCAGTCTTTGAAACGCCCACCCACTCCTCACTGGAATTGGGAGCTGCCGAAGCCCTGAAGGCCCCCACTTCCGCCTTCTCACGTCTGGAGGCTCAAGGCGCTTCTTGCTTGGCTCTGGTTTGGGGACTTGTTCACTGGGCTGAAGGCAGACTGACCTGCCTGAAGGCTGAGGAGTGACTGCTTGATGTGTGTGTGGGGGGGTGCTGGCTACTGGGGGTCCTCCGGCGTCCCTCATCCCACTGAAAAACTTCTTCCTACCACAAGGTCACAGGCAGCCTGACACAGCCTCCCTGTGGACCCTTGCCATGGGATGTAGATTGCTGCGCTAGTGCATGTGTGTGCCTGGGCCCTTTTTGGTCTCAGTGTTCCTGTGGGGAGGATAACCCTCTTGCTAGTGGCTTGGCAGATCAGTCCACAGACAGCAGGGATTTGGCCCAGGAATTGCGTGGCAGTCCAGGTGAGCAGAGATCTGTCCTGAGAGGCCCCTGCTGTCCAGACTGGGTGGTGTTGGGTAGTATTTGGACAAGCTTGCTCTCTCTTAGTTTTGTTTCCCCAGAGTAGGGTCTCCCTTTAGCTCAGGCTGACCTGGAATTCACTATGTAGTCTCAGGTTGGTCTCGAACTTACAATGATCTTCTTACCTTTGCCTTCATAGTGCTGGTACTAAAGGTGTGCACCACCATGCCTAGCTCAGAATTCAAGGTCTGAGAGGCTAGTTGGCTTTTGTTTTGTTTTTCAAGGTAGGGTCTTGCTGTAGCCCAGGCTGACCTGGAATATACTATGTAGTCTCAGGCTGGCCTTGAACTCATAGTGACCTTCTTACCTCTGCCTCTTAAGTGCTGGGATTAAAGGCATGTGCCACCATGCCTGGCCCTCTATCTTGTCTGAATGAGCAAAATGCTGCTTTCTCCAATAAGTGGGCAGCCCCCACTGCCTGTCATAGGAGGGGAGGCTGAGTAGGCCACTCCTGAGCTCAAGGCCATGGAGACCTCTGTAGACCCAGGAGAGCCCTGTCAATGGGTCCAGATTAAAAGCTAGACAGGGCTGGAAAGATGGCTTAGCTTAAGGTGCTTACCTATGAAGCCTAAGGACCCAGATTTGATTCTCTAGGTCCCACATAAACCAGATACACAAGGTGGCATATGTGTCTGGAGTTCGTTTGCAGTGGCTGAATGCCCTGGTGTGCCCATTCTCTCTCTCTCTTTCTATGCCTCTTTCTCTCTCCCTCTCAAATAAATAAAATGAATTAAAAAAAAAAAAAGGCTAGCCAGGCATGGTGGCACATGCCTTTAATCCTGGTACTCGGGAGGCAGAGGCAGGAGGATCACCATGAGTTTGAGGCCACCCTGAGACTCCATACTGAGTTCCAGGTCAGCCTGGCTAGTGTGAAACCCTACCTTGAAAACAAAAAACAAAAAACAACAACAACAAAAAAAGCTAGACAAGTGTTTATTCTTTATGTGAAAAATATAGCCAGATGACAGCTGTAATCCCAGCACTTGGGAAGATGAGGAGTTCAAGTTCACCCTTGGCTACTTATCAATTCTAGGCCATTTTGGGCTACACGGAGTGTCTAGGTTTTTGTTTTTGTTTTTTTTGCTTGTTTTTTTGTTTTTTGAGGGAGAGTCTTGCTCTAGCCCAGGCTGACCTGGAATTCACTATGTAGTTTCAGGGTGGCCTCAAACTCGCAGCAATACTCCTCCTACCTTTGCCTCTCAAATGCTTGGATTACAGGAACTGTGAGCCACTGTGTCCAACTAAGCAGTGTCTTTTAAATAAAGAAGTAAGGGCTAAAGGATGGGATGCCTTCCAGTGAGTTTTTGGCCAGGGTGTTCCCTGATGCCCCCAAAACATTACAGGCAATCGCTGAGGCCCTTGGCTTCCCACGAGGAATAGATGGTAAGACCTCACTGCTGAAGACTCCACATACTTGGGCTGCAAGGCCACTGAGAAATCCTTCTGGAGCTCAGCTGAAAACCTCCACCATGTAGACCAGCTGACAGAAAGCTAAAAAAAAAACCACGCTGCATGCATTTCGATGGGAGGGAGAGAAATCACCAGTGAAGATACCCAACAGTGGACACTGCAAGCCTTATATTTGGCCAGCCAGGCCAAATGAGCCAACGGGTACAATAGTAGCAACATCTGTGATGGGGGAAACCAACCACCCTCTAATTTGACTGCTCCACAACAGGGGTAGTCATGAGCCCTAGGGGTGTAATGTCTGCTGCTGTCTGACTAAATGTATATACTATGCTCACCAAACTGCTCAGTAAGCACTTCTCTTAATATTTATACCCATATATTAATGCTACTCTCACTTTTGGTAGAGAACCTTCTCTTTTCAGATGGCAGTGACCTTGGGATGACCATGGTGCTGACAAGAAGTGACAGAGTGCTCAGCACTGCAATCTCAATCTCTATCACACCTTCCATGGCTCAGGGTCCACTGTGGAAGAGGTGGCAGAAAGAATGTAAGAGCCAAAGGAAGGGTAGGACTCCTTACAACGTGCTCCTCCAGACAAAAAATGGCCTGGATATCCATGACCTCACAGTGCCTGACACTACCTACACAGGACCATCATAATAGGAGGAAAAGATCATGACATCAAAATAAAAGAGAGACTGAGAGGAGGAGGGCATATGATGGAAAGTGGAGCTTCAAAGGCTAAAGTGGGGGGAGGGGAGAATTACCATAGAATATTGTTTACAATTATAGAAGTTGTCAATAAAAAAATACAAATTTTAAAAAAGGAGTAAGGGCTAAACAGATGCCTCAGTGGTTAAAGGCATTTGCTTGTAAAGTCTGCTGGCTCAAGTTCAATTCCCCAGTATCCATGTAAAGCCAGATGCACAAAGTGACACAGGCATGTGGAGTTGGTTTGCAGGGGCTAGAGGCCCTGGTGTGCCTATTCTCTTTTTCTCTCTAATATATACATAAAAAATAAAATGTTAAAAAATATTTGGGGCTGGAGAAGATGGCTTAGCAGTTAAGGCATTTGCCTGCAAAGCCAAAGGACCTTGGTTCAATTCCCCAGGTCCCATGTAAGCCAGATGCACAAGGTGGCACATGCATCTGGAGTTTGTTTGCAGTGGCCGGAGGCCCTGGCACACCCATTCTTTCTCTTTCAAATAAATAAAATATAATTTTTAAAACTTTAATTAATTGAGCTGGTCGTGGCGTTGCACGCCTTTCATCCCAGCACTCGGGAGGCAGAGGTAGGAGCATTGCCGTGAATTCGAGGCCACCCTGAGACTACATAGTGAATTCCAGGTCAGCCTGGGCTAGTGAGACCCTATCTTGAAAAACCAAAAAAAAAAAAAAAAAAATTAATAAATTAATGAGCAAAACTTAGGGCTTGAGTTTAACAGTGTAGAGCTCATACTTAGCATGCACGAGTCCCTGGGTTTCATCTCTAGCATGCAAACACAACAAACTACACTATGGCCCAAGTGTGGAAAGGAACCCCGACTCCACGTATGTGCCCCACATGCTCAGCCAGGGCCCAGTCCTGTCCTCTGTCCCTGAAATAGGTAGACGCTATTCTGAATTGTTTGTTTGAGGTAAGGTTTTACTCTAGTCCAGGCTTGACCTGAAATTAGTCTCAGGGTGGCTTCGAACTCATGGCAATCCTCTTAGCTCTGCTGGCATGCACCACCATGCCTGGCTGTGAATTTTTGTTTGTTTTGGTTTTCAGGGTAGGGTCTCGCTCTAGCCCAGGCTGACCTGGAATTCACTATGTGGTCTCAGGGTGGCCTTGAACTCACAGTGATCCTACTTCTGCCTTCCAAGTGCTGGGATTAAAGGCGTGCACTACCACACCCGGCTCTGACTTTCTTCTTCTTCCTCCTCCTCTTCCTGTTCTTTTTCTTCCTATTCCTATTCTTCTTCCTCTTCCTATTCTTCCTCCTCTTCTTCTTCCTCTTCCTCCTCCTCTTCCTCCTCCTCTTCTTCTTCTTGTTCTTCATTTTGTTTTCAAGATAGAGTTTTGCACTAGTCCAGGCTGACCCGGAATTCACTATGTAGTCTCAAGGTGGCCTCAAACTCATGGTGATCCCCCTACCTCTGCCTCCTGAGTGCAAGGATTAAAGGCATGTGCTACCATGCCTGGCTAAAATTCATTTTTTAAATATTTATCAATTAACAAGAGGGAGGGAGATGATGGGCATGCCAGTGTTTCTAGCCACTGCAAACAAACTCCCGACACATGAGCCATCATGTACATCTGGCTTAAGTGGATTCTGGGGAATCAAACCTGCATCCTTAGGCTTTTTTTTTGTTGTTGTTCATTTTTATTTATTTGAGAGTGACAGAGAGAGAGGCAGAGAGAGAGAGAGCTAGAGAGAATGGGCGCACCAGGGCTTATAGCCACTGCAAACAAACTCCAGATGCGAGCGCCCCCTTGTGCATCTGGCTAATGTGGGTCCTGGGCAATCGACCCTTGAACCAGGGTCCTTAGGCTTCACAGGCAAGCATTTAACCACTAAGCCATCTCTCCAGCTTCTATACTTAACTGTATTTTCTTACCCTGGAAGTTCTGTGATAATGGCCTCATTTTCCTCATGTGGGAGATACTGTCATCATTTCTTTGTTTTACCTTTTTCTCATCCTAGACATTTACTTTTTTTTTTTTTTTGCTTTCATGTAATGTAATGTGGTGTGTGTTTGGTGCATGCTCATTTATGCCAATGCAGTGCCGTATGCATTTGCCTGCAGTGGCTAATCCGGAATTCACTATGTAGTCTCAGGGTGGCTTTGAGCTCATGGCGGGCAGTCCTCCTGTCTCTGCCTCCCAAATGCTGGGATTAAAGGTGTGTGCCACCAAGCTCAGCTGGTATTAATTTTGGGGGAGAAGCAGCCAAGTTGTCCTCAGCCAGCAACAGTATGAGTCTTCTCTCCTTCCTGCCTCCGTTGTAGTCTCAGCAGTGAGCCGGCCTTTCAGGACAGGGGTCCATTCTGGAGAAGTATAGAAGTAGGAGTGATGTGTGTGCGTGTACGTGCATGTGTGCGTGTGTGTACACGTGGTGCTAAGGGTGATCTGTGGCCTCCTGTGCGCTGGGCAAGTGCTGTGGCCCCGCACCCCAGCCTGGCCCAGTTTTACATTCTTGGCGCATTTGCAGTGTTTATGTTGACTGGAACCCCGGCCTCTGCGCTCGCTCAGTCCTCCTAGGTTTCTATCCTGCTGGTACTTTGACAGCTGCGGCTGCGTCAGCTCTCTCGGTGGGTCCCCAGGGTGTGCTACACGCTCACTTTCACCCACACTTGAATTTAGCCTGTGTCTGTTTTCCTCCTGTATGAGGCCTTTGAATCAGTGAAGTCGATCTCCATCCACTCCTGACCCATGTGGGGTTCCCTTGTATCCGGTGTACTGCTGAACTCTGAAAATACCTTCATCACGCTCATAGTGTCTCCAGGCTGTTGGGTGCTGTCACCCTGGTGAAGTCAGTGTTTCTGTCACTCCTTTGAAGGAATTGTCCCCACCACCACCAGTTCCTGCTACTTTTAAATGTTCTCTCTCTGGCTTTCTGTACTTTATAGTCCAGCACTGGGTTTATGGGTACTGCCCTCTCCCCTACCCCCCACCGAGGTAGGGTCTTGCTCTAGCCCAGGCTGACCTGGAACTCACT
The DNA here is from genome assembly GCF_020740685.1 of Jaculus jaculus. Lineage (NCBI taxonomy): Eukaryota > Metazoa > Chordata > Mammalia > Rodentia > Dipodidae > Jaculus > Jaculus jaculus. Next base: position 25,245,192 of record NC_059114.1, read on the forward strand.
ATGCAGTCATGTAGTCTCAGGGCTGCTTCAAACTCACAGCGATCCTCCTCCCTCTGCCTGCTGAGTGCTGGGACTAAAGGTGTGCGCCACGCCGCCTGGCTATTGGTCCTGTTAGGAGTATGTTGATTCTTGCATTTGGGGTATGCTATTTTATCAGTTCTAGAATATTCTCAGCCATTATCTCTTCAAATAAGTCTCAGAAGCCAGGTGTGGTGGTGCACACTTTTAATCCCAGCACTCAGCAGGCAGAGGGAGGAGGATCATTGTGAGTTTGAGGCCATCCTGAGAATAGTGAATTTCTGGTCAGCCTGAGCTAGAGCAAGACCCTGCCTCAAACAAACAAACAAACAAAAGTCTCAGACCCTATTATGAAATGACAAGGCAATATTTGATGTCACCTCTCACAGCCTCCTGGCATCGTAACCTCTCTCCTATATTTTCCAGAGTCCCCCACCCCCACCTGCTGTGTTCTGGTTGATTTCACATTTTCACTTACTGGTGTTGTTATGTGTGATGCCACTTCTGCCCATCAAGTGTGCAGTTTTGGTGACCTTTTCTCACACACTCCTTGTTTTTGATGATGTTGAGGTTTAAGGAACACTGGCCAGGGGTTTTTCTTTTGGACCTTGTCAGATGTTTTTTTCCTGATAATAGTCCAAGATGGTGTGTTCTGAGAGGACCAGAGGGAAAATGCCTGCCTCAGGATGACGCACCCTGGCCCAGGCAGTGTTTAACCTGGGTGGCCTGGCTGAGGTAGTGTCTGTCTCCTTTGTGACGCTGTCTTCCCCATCCACCATGGGACTTTCTCTGGGAGAAGCTCAGCCCATAGGGCTGAAGTGGGGCAAACCTCCCCTCCCTGGGGAATTCTGCATAGGACTGCTGTCTCTCAACCCTACTGCTCCAACGTCAGTACCAGCTGTGGATGTTGATTTGATGCTTCGAGCTGTACGCCAGGCCCACTGGCTTTTGCCAGCTTTTTGCTGGCCTTCTCCCTGCTGCCACCTCTACCCCAGTCTTGTTGTTCCCCACAGCCATCATTATGAGAAGTGGTATATTATTAGTTTTTATTTTCCTTTCTAGTTTGGCTTACTTATTTATTTTGGTTTTTCAAGGTAGGATCTTCCTGTAGCTGAGGCTGACCTGGAATTCACTGTGTAATGCTGGGATGAAAGATGTGTGCCACCATACTCAGCTCTAGTTTGGTTTAAAAATTTTTTTATTTTTATTTTTATTTTTTTTTGAGCTGGGCATGGTGGCGGATACCTTTAATCTCAGCACTTGGGAGGGAGAGGTCATAAGATTGCCACGAGTTTGAGGACACCTTGAGACTATATAGCGATTCCAGGTCAGCCTGAGGTATAGTGAACCCTTACCTTGAAAGTTTTTTTTTTTTTTTTTAAATATTGGAAGAGAGAAAGAGGCAGCTAGAGACAGAATGGGCACACCAAGGCCTTCAGTTACTCCAAATGAACTCCAGGTACATGTGTCACCTTGTGCATGTGGTTTATGTGGGTCCTGGGGAATCAAACCTGGGTTCTTTGCAGGCAAGCGCCTTAGCTTCTAATCCATCCCTCCAGCCCTCGAGTTTGGCTTTTTGATGCAGGTTCTCGTTCTATAACCCAAGATGGCCTGAAATTTGTGATCCTACTGCCTCTTCTGTTTGAGTGCTAGGGTTACAGATGTGGGCCACCAAATTAGGATCCCCGAGTGGTGGGCTAATATGTGTACCTGGCCGCTCGGCATGGGATTAGTTCCTGGGCAGTATATCTTACCTGTACCACTCACCACTCCTTGTGAACATGCGGGTCTGCCTTGTCTTTCAAGGACTGTATGATACTGTTTCAGTGCTCTAGATCTTGCCTATTCATGTCAGCCAGGCTATTTTCAATCTTTTTGTTTTTTTCTTTACTTTTTTTTTTTTCCCCGATGTAGGGTCTCACTCTGGTCCAGGCTGACCTGGAATTAACTATGTAGTCTCATGGTAGCCTCGAACTCACAGTAATCCTACCTCTGTTTCCCAAGTGCTGGGATTAAAGACAATTAAGTTAAAGATTATTTTCCAAATTTTTTTGCAAGCAGCCATGTGCAAGGATTATATGAATACATGGGGCAACTTAATAGTGTGGTATGGATGTTTAAAAAATAGAAGACTGGGGCTAGAGGGATGTCTTAGTGGTTAAGGTGTATGCCTGCAAAGCCAAAGGACCCTGGTTCGATTCCCCAGGGCCCACGTTAGCCAGATGCACAACAGGGCACACATTTGTTTGCTTGCAGTGGCTGGAGGACCTGACGTGCCCATTATCTCTCTTTCCCTCCCACTCTTTCTCTGTCAAATAAATAAAAATTTTTTTAAAATATTTATAAAAATAGAAGACTGCCGGGCATGGTAGCTGATGCCTTTTATCCCAGCTCTCAGGAAGCAGAGGTAGGTGAATTGCCGTGAGTCTGAGGCCACCCTGAGAGTACATAGTGAATTTCAGGTCAGCCTGAGCTAGAGACCCTACCTCGAAAAACCAAAGAAAAACAATTAAAAGCCTGGCGTGGTGGCGCACGCCTTTAATCCCAGCACTCGGGAGGCAGAGGTAGGAGGATTGCCATGAGTTCAAGGCCACCCTGAGATGACAGAGTTAATTCCAGGTCAGCCTGGACCAGATTGAGACCCTACCTCGAAAAACCAAAAAAAAAAAAAAAAAAAAGAAAAACAATTAAAAACAAATAGAAGATTGTTGTACTTTGGAGACTGAGGAAGGACTGCTGCAAGTTTGTGGCCAGCCAGGATACATTGTTAGTTGCAGGACAGCATGAGCTTGTCTCAAATAAAAAAAAAAAAAAAAAAAAAAAAGCTTGGACATGATGGCACATGTTGATAATCCTAAACACTTGAACAGGAATTGGGAGGCTGATCCTTTCACCATTGGTGTGTGTCAGGTTTCCTAAATCTGTCTACAAATGTATGAGTTTTTTGTTACTCAGATGTGGACGGAAATAATGTTTGGCTAAATGCATTACAGATAGTTTCTTGACTCTGGACACTTCAGGAATCCTGGCTGCTCAGTCTTTTGCTGATGCTTAAGTGTAGAACTATTTTATTTTATTTTTTTGGTTTGTTTTTCAAGTTAGAGTCTTGCTGTAGCCCAGGCTGACCAGGAATTCACTATGTAGTCTCAGGCTGGCCTCAAAAATCACAGGAATCCTATCACCTTTATCTCCCAAGTGAGTGCTGGGATTAAAGGTGTGTGCCACCATGCCTGGCTCAAGTGTAGAACTTTATTTAGGGCTGGAGAGATGCCTTAGCAGTTAAGGCACTTGCCTGCAAAACCTTTGACTCTCCAGATGCACAAGGTGATGCAAGTACACAAGGTCGCACATGTGCACAATGTGGCACATGCGTCTGTAATTGGATTACAGTGGCTGGAGGCTCTGATGTGCCAGTTTTGTCTCTTGCATTTAAGAAAAAAGGCCAGCCAGGCGTGGCGATGCACACCTTTAATCCCAGCACTTGGGAGGCAGAGGTAGGAGGATCACTGTGAGTTTGAGGCCACCCTGAAACTACATAGTGAATTCCAGGTCAGCCTGGACTAGAGCGAGACCCTACCTCGAAAAACAAACAAAAAAAGTATGATAGAGGCTGAAAAAGGCAGAATATGGGCCCACTTGCTACTGCAAACAAACTTCAGATATATACACTACTTTGTGCATCTGGCTTTATGTGAGTACTGGGAAACTAAATCCAGGCCAGTAGGTTTTGCAAGCAAGCACCTTTAACGGTTGAGCCATCTCCCCAGGCAAGTGTAGAATTTAAAAAAAAAAAAAAAATACTTGAGAGTTACAGAAATAGGCAGGCAGAGAGAGAATGAGCGGGCCAGGGCCTCCAGACACTGCAAATGAACTCCAGATGCATGAGCCCTCTTGTGCATCTGGCTTATGTGAGGTCCTGGGGAGTCAAACCTCAGTCCTTTGGCTTTGCAGGCAAACACCTTAACCACTAAGTCATCTCTTCAGCCAAATTTTGTATTTTTATTTGGATAATTTTTCATCTTCCAAGGCTTCATGTCATGTTTAGAAGATTTTCCATCTGTTTTCTCCTAGCTCTGAAATCAACCACCACAAAAAATAGCCTTAAGGGGCTGGGGATTGTGACTAAGTGGTAGAACACTGACTTAGCTCTTGTGGGTTCCATCTCCAGCAATGCAAAACAGACGTAAACCTCAGACAGAACACCTGTGTGCCGCCACTACCACCATCACATTATGCATATAGCTGGGGGCACTGCGTTTTTCTGGAGTTGCTCATCCCTGTCTGCTGTCCACAAACCCATTGCTGATGTTTGCTACTAGTTCATATTTACCTCCTGGCATAGGTATGTTATCTGGGCAGCCAGGCCTGGACCTGTGGACTGAGACTGTTGTGGTTGTGGTGCTGTGAAAACGTCATGTGTAAGCCAGGCACGGTGGTGCATGCCTTTAATCCCAGCACTTGGGAGGCAGACATAAGATTGCCATGAGTCTGAGGCCAGCCTGGGACTACATAGTGAATTCCAGGTCAGCCTGGGCTTGAACGAGAGCAAAAATGAAGGAAAAGGTGGAAGGTAGCTGGGCGTGGTGGTATACGTGGAGGCAGAGTGAGACCCTCGAAAAACAAAAACAGCTACTTGTAAACATCACATCCTGCTGCGTGATGGGCCCACTGCATCTGGCAGCCGTGTCTGAGCTGACTCATTCTGACTTGACTGTTCAAATACTTCGTTTTCTGTGAGTGCCTTCCCCACCACCATGTGAACCTGGAGTAGACCTGCTGGGTCACATGGTCAGCATCTGTTTGTTTCCAAGGAGGAATAACCCCCCTCCCCATCATCCGTGTTACCAAACCTAACCACGGTCAACTGATGGACACAATATGCTATTTTGTATGTATTTGAGTGCAGCATACATGGAGGTCAGAGGGGAGCACGTTTGAGGCAGGCAGTCTTATGTACCACTACACTCACAGGGCCACTGGCCTGGGAGTTCCTGGACAAACTTCTTTTCTCCACTCCTGTTGCCTCACAAAACCCCCCCCCCCCCCCCCCCCGTAGGGTCTCTCTAGCTCAGGCTGACCTGGAATTCACCTCCAGAAAGCAGAGCAAAGCCCCATTCCAGGCAAACAAGCACCAGGTAGGTAACCATTATGTCTCAATTCCAGGACTGGCTCTTAAACCCAGTCAATAAGGAAGCAGCAGTATTTCCCCCTCTGCATCTCCGCTGCTGGTGGCCAGGTCTTTTCAGGCTGCTGTGTATGCAGCATCAGCATCCCTGTAGCTAGACATGCTACTGTTGCATCACAAGGTCCTAGTGTTAGTTTACTTAGTGACCAGGGAGGCTTGTTTCCTTAAGACCTACTGGTGAGTGTGTCTCACAGGAGTGAGCTCTGCTCTCCCACAGCCAGTGCTCATCAGCCCTCACCCCTTTGATCCAGCCAACACCACACTGAGAATTTACTGTAGAATAGATTTATTTACCTGAAACCATGTCTGTGCAATGCTTGTTACCAGCACAGAAAGGAACAAACTGATCTCTATTTACAGTCTACAGCCAAACATGCGCTGTGATAAATTGACGCTGAGCATTTTATTAAGGTAAATGTATCACAATGTTTGTATTGCACCAACATCTGTCTACTACTTCTGATTTCATTAAATAAGTTACATTTAACAAAGTGTGAAATAGCTGTCTGCACACTCAAGAAAACAATTGAAGTTATGAACTTGAGGCCTACATTTTAACTGTTCAACACTTGTAGTGTTTTTAATGATTTATAAATAAGCAAACTGTACAGGGCCAATTAAAAAGTAGCATGTTTCAATGTCACTGTAGAGCAATCTGGCTTCGTACAACTGAAGGCATGCATTACAATCATACATCCATAGAGGCTATGACAATTTCACAGAGAAATGTGGACACTTGGCTGATGGCTTCTAGATTCTTGGATAAGGTTTCAGAACCTCACTCTTGCAGTAAGGAAACCAAACTTCTCTGGGGAGGCTTTGTGATTCATTAAGGTAACTTGTACATTTATAATTATTACTTTGATTTAAAAACTTAAAAAAAAAAACCCATTGGTAGTACACATTTCCTCCACATTACACACAATGATGGGAACTTTTACTATTTTTCTTTTTCCCAAAGACCAGTCATGCAGAGGGTTGGTAGATGTGTTGCTAAAAACGCACATGCACGCAACCGAACACCCTTACATTTCTGCAAAATGGTTTAGGAAGCGGTTACTCCAGTATTGCTGAAAAGGAAAGAGAGAGGAAGTCAGATTCATAAACTCAGGGAGGAAATGTTAGAAGAACTTTCTACAACCCAGACCAACAGTGACAGGTGGAAAGGAATCACGAGCTTGCTCAAGACTGTTCCTAAGGCTTGGTAACTGCCCTTGTGCCAACTGCCTGGCCCACAAGAAAGTTCTCTAAGGCAGAACTGTGAATGTTTCAGGTGTGAGGACAGTGACAGCAATCAGGGAAGGGAGGGTCTCAGTGAGCCATGCAGAGGGTGAGGCAGGTGTTGCAGGAGTGAGCAGTATGGCACTGGCGCAAGGCCTTCCTGCTCCCTCCCCATCCTTCATGGTGGCCAGTCCTGGACTATATAGGCCCAGCTCTGACCACAAGGCAAACTGCACTTAGAGGCCAAGGGCAACTGTGCCTCTTGGCATGCTGCTGCTCAGCACTGAGCCAATGCTGTGATCTTGGACTTTCCTGAGGTTTGCCCACAATTAGTGGGCTGAGGTCTAGTTTGAAGACATGGTAGCAGCTGCTAGGAGGGGCTGGTCAGTTGCCTCGGCCTTAGTAGCTCACTTAGTAGGATGTCAGGTTGGACCCAGGGCAGGTTTTCCATTCAAGAAAAACTCAAGGCCGAGTTTCAGATTAGGATGCCTTCATGGCACCGCCTCTCTACTTATTGCTGTCCCTACAAGGGTGCTGGCAAGTGTTATAGAGGCCTGTGGCTGGGATGTGCTTGAGGCCATGCTGGTGGTCATCGTGGGCGGACTCAACTGAAGGGGAAGAGGTGCCGACATCTTTTCAGCTGGCTTACCTGGCCCACTCTAGCTGTTGGGGCTGACAAAACTGGAGGCCAAAATAAGCCTATATGGCCTGAAAGGCCATGAGGTTGACAATCTGTAAGGCTGCAGCTGGCCCAGGACCACCCCCTTATCTGAAATGACCATTGATTAATAAAGGCTAATTGGCCAGTTCCTTCTACTCTACTCTATGGCATCATCTAGCACGCTGACCCCTATTCTGGTCTGTTGACACGTACCTTTGAGTTTAACTCACTCATACTAGCTGATGGTTAGGCTTGGGGACCAAGCAGAGCCATGCCCTAGAAACTGCTTTAACACATCCTGAGATGGAGTTCCAGCCACAAAGGACATGACCCAGAAAATAGAAAAAAGTGGCCTACTTAGGGCAAATCTTTGGATGCCTGAGTTTACATCTTTCCTGGGGTGAGATGACTTCCTGTGGCTGGTCAAGATCCCAAGCCTGTGGCATGTTTTTGGGTACCAGAGGTAGCAAAGCTCCTTAGCCCGTGGGTCAAGCAAACCCCAAGTCTTCCCCCTCACCACCCCTGTCTGGCACTGGTCCTTCCCACAAGTCCAGTGTGCAGTCTACAGGTGTTTCCACCTGGCACCTGACACTCCATGTTTCCTAGGGGGGTAGGTGGCCGGATGGGCACAGCCACCCCCTTCACTGTGCAAAGGAGCCAGGCAGCACATTAGCCACAGAGGCCATCTCATCCAGTGGCATTATCTTTACAAAGGCTAAAAGCATCCCAACTCTAGGGAGAAAGATACTCACATTAGTTGATGGATGTTGGAAGGCATTGGAGGAAAACACCACAGTTAGGACTGTTAATGACTCACACTGCCGTTAAGACTGATCTTGAACATGCGCAAACGTTCACGAGTCATGGTGGTGGTTAGTGCCACATTCAAATAAAAATATTTCTATACAGTATGTTCATTTGGTCATGTGCTATTTACAGATTTTACAAAACACACACACACACACACACACACACACACACACACACACGCACACTCGCTTGCCCTTACATTCCTTATATGAGGCTACAAACATCAGGCCAGCAGAAACTTGCATAAATGTATATCACAGATGACAATTCAGACCTACATGTAAAAAACAAAATCTCCATGACTACCTATGCAGCAGAACAGGACCCCTTCTCCCCTCAGGAACAGGAAACTAAGGTTCTAGCTAAGAACGTTAAGAGAAAGTTGGACTGATTTGGATAGTTCAGGGTAAGCCACTTAAGAACAAGACAGTTATTATTTTTCTCTGTCCATTTAAAATGTTTTATTTTTCTTTTTAAATTCTAGAGTGTGAAGTGCCACTGAAAATAGGCAATGTTGGCAAAACAATGTCTGTTACAATAAAATACATTAGACATTTAAATAAATAACTTTAAAAACTAAGTGAAGGGACAGAAACCCAGTCATTTGAATCCGGAACAATGTTTTCTGCACAAGCGAGAACAGGCATACCTCTTGTGAAGGCGGATGTAAACAGAACCATCAAACCTACAGAAGCAGCCGAGCGGGCCAGAGTGGGCTGGGGGTGAAGAAAGGCTGAAGGTGCAGGAAGTGGCAAACCAAAAAATACTGACTGAGGTAGCAGGACTCTGCTCAGTGCAGAAAAATTGGCTTATGAATAAAAATTAGACGGTGATATCAAATTAAATCCAGATAATCATGCAAAAGACACAATACATGCTACTTAGTTTTTTTTTTTTAAACCACACACATTCATTTCCTAAAGTCTGCTGCCAATTAATTTGCTGACAATGTCTGCTGGCTCAACTATTTTGTACAAGGATGAGTATTAAACAGAACACTGTACATGCTTTTTCATCTACAAAAAAATATCTGCATAAAATAGTGTTAGTTCTCTGTACATGTCATGGACACTTTAATTATGTGTATAAAAAAGGAAAATCTTGTCCCACTGGAGTCAGAAAAAGCAAAACAAAATCTAGAGTATGAAACCTCCTTCACCAGCCAGTATGTTCATGTGAAAATTCAGCAGAAATAGACAGTTGCTTTAAACAATAAAAAGTTAATTGATTAAGTTAACCATCTTCTGTATGTAGCGCTGTCAGTCAAGACCAGAACATATCGCTAAAGTTAGTGTCTGTGCTGTAGACCCAGACCACCAGGGGCATTATGAGTAGCACAAACGGCCAGGAAATGCCATCGGTGCATGCCGACAACGAGCAGGATTTGGTGGCAGGCTGCACACACTCTTTACCAGGTTCCAGATAGTTGCGGGCCACAAACTTGAGCGTCTCATCCATGAGAATCACAGGCAAGGACATTTTCAGCACCATCAGCCACTGGGTGAGATTCAGCGGTGTGATCTGGAAGATAAGCTGAGACAAACAAGACCCCATCAAGTTTTTACACCTGCCAGAGGGGTGGGCACCAGCCCCCACCCCAGGCCTCTTGATGACTCACTGGCAAGGGTTCCACGTAGAGGATCAGAAAATGGAGAGACATGGACAGGCAAATGGAGCCCACGAGCCAGATATTCTCCCACGGGGGCATCCTCATCAAGGACTGGTTTTCAGACAGGCTGCAGGCAAAGGTAAGGGAGGTAAACCACTAGAGGCAAAGACAGGCAGGCTAGACTACTCTTCAGTAAGGCACCATCCACTGACCTAATTCTAGGGACTGGCCAAGTTAAGGAAGAAAAAATGGTCAGATGTAGGGCAAACTGTTTTCTATCTAGGCTTCAGCACAGCAGATCCCATTTTGGCAGGCTCAATGCTGCTCTCAATTGCCGTGGACATTGAGGCTACTTAGAAATTTCTATTTTTGTCAGTGGCTTAATTGGATGATAACACTTGTCTCAAAGCTAATGAGCAAGAGCTCCATCCCTGTGGGTATTGGGATACATGGGTACTGATGGTCCTATTTTTGCCTACCATTGTTTCTTTTCAAGGAACTCGTGGCTAAAGACTCCCACTGCTTCCGGGGGTGGGGGTGGGGGTGGGGTTGACAACAGTTCTCAAAACTGGTGCTGCTTGTTCTTTTTTCTGTGGGAAGGAAAAGCTTTCCTGTGACCCCCCCATCAACCATGGCCCTCATGATCCCTGAGGCCCTGGTGCTCAAGCCTCAGGCCTGCAGTAAGACTCACTAACCTGTTGAGAGCGTTACACATCTCTATGGTTACTAGAACAGAAAGCGCCATTGTCATGGGGTATGGGGACTCGAAAATTGCACAATCCACTCCTTCAAAGTCCGGGTTGTCGTCTTTACACTGAAGGAAATGACTCTGCAACACAAGTCCAATCACATTCCTCATCAGCCAAGTAAATCCAGGCACCAGCTCTACCCCTAGGCCAGCTCCCAGGATGCAGCTAACCCAGGCCCTAAGGATCATCTCACATGCAGCTGCTTGATTATTTGAACCTTAAGATGATCCAAATCCCACAGGTTCACACATTTTGTGTCTACTGTACAGAAAGGTAGACAAATACCAATTGGTAGAAGGACACTCTTGGACCTCCATCGGCAGCGATGAACCACCATGCAGCAGCACCCACGGTAGCAGCGCCAACGTAACCTGGGAACAAAAATGATACTGCTGATATACAAGGGGCTCTGGTCAGCAATGCTGATGGTAGGTGGTCCCCCCCAGGACAATCCCACATGGGATATGGGGAACAACACATTTCAGCTTGCACTGTTCCTAGTGTTAACTGCTTGAGCCCAACAGCCAGAGCAGCAGACCGCAGGGCTCTAGGATAGGGTGCTTCTGTTATAAAAAAAGAACTAGGGAGAAGGCTCACACACATAAAGCTAGATGTCCCTGCCAATCCTGTCTCTTAGCTAAACAGCAGGTGCAAATTTAAAGGCTGCAGGCATACATACTCCATGAGTAAGGTACACACACAGTGTTGGGGTCTAGGCCACAGCATAAGTTTTAGATAAATTGATATAACCTGGTTGGATACACTACCTTTTTTCTTCCATTAAATGGAAAGAAAAAAAGAAAGCAATTAAGAGATGGCAGAGGAAAGAGTTCAGACTGAGAGACTAAACCAACTCCAGCCATGTGGCAATGATCCCTCCACTCCAGACTCAAATACACTTTCTCAGAAGAAATAAGGACAAATATAATTAGTTTTGTAAAAGCCAAGCAGACTCTGTCCATCTGCTAAAATCTTTGAAGGGCACTTGTCCATAAGAAGCTGTCATCCTTGGAGGAATTTAAAGTAGCATGTGTGCATTTCTGAAACAAGACACCTTTCTACAGCTGCCCAGAGCAGTGTTTTTAACCTCTCTGGGACTCACTTCCCTACCCTATGAGACAGGGAAGAGAACTAGACCTAGCTTGGATGATAGCAGCCATTGTTGATGAGTACAATACTCTCTTCTTTCTAGTGGAAATGGTACTCCGTATTATATATTGGTGGTGATTACCTATTCAAATCTCATTTAGAAGGGAGGACCCCAGCCTGTCATCATCCTTTTATCTCTGTGCAGAAACTAACACGAGAAACTTTAAGTCAAACTGCTCAAGGACCAAGGAAGGGTAGGATGTTAAACAGACTGAAGAGACTAAAACAACCAAACTCACAGCCAATAGCCAGGTAACGGAAAAAGAGCCATCCACTAATGAGTGGTTCCTTCGGGTTCCGGGGTGGCTTGTTCATGATATCCAGGTCAGGAGGGTTGAACCCCAGTGCAGTGGCAGGCAGACCATCAGTCACCAGATTGACCCACAGTAGCTGGACAGGAATTAAAGCCTCAGGAAACCCAAGGGCTGCTGTCAGGAAAATACTGTTTTCCCCCAAGAAAGAAGAGAAAGACTCAGTGATTTTAAAGAATAATTTAAATACCATCATTGGCCTACCCCTCTCCTCCATCCAATCCACAGACAACAGTAAGGATTACTTGGTATATCCAAAACTTTCAGAGGGCCAAAGTTTTTGTGACTTTATCTGGTCAAACACACATTTTGCACACTGGAGCAGAGGATCCCAGTGTCTCCCATTGGCCCACTTAAGCAGAGTAAGAAGAGCAAGCTGGGAGAGTCTTATCGCCACTTCCCACAGGCATGGATAAAGGCACCCAGGCAGAAACCCACCAGACAACCTCTCCCACATTAGATGAGATGAGGTAGCGGATGAACTGCTTCATGTTATTGTAGATAGCTCGCCCCTCCTCAACAGCAGCCACAATAGTGGAGAAGTTGTCATCTGCCAGGACCATCTCAGAGGCGGTTTTAGCCACTGCAGTACCAGAACCCATGGCAATGCCAATTTCTGCTTTCTTCAAAGCCGGAGCATCATTCACACCATCACCAGTCTGAAAGAAAGCCACAACTAGTTCCGACATCTGCACTGTGGTACAGCCCTAGGCAGAGGCACACTAACTAGGTGTAGAAGGAAACTGGGCAGAGTGGTAGGTCTCTGGGTTAAGGGTGACAGAATTTCTCTTTTATAAGTTGGTACCAAATATTTTGCAGGGAAATGTAAATTGCCAACAGTTACCATAGAGACTTCAATCCTACTATCTCAGCCTGCAACAGGTGGTATGCTGGGACATACATGTGCCATCATGCCTGACTTTTTGTTTGTATTTTACACCAACACCCAAAACAAAGCCCATGTGCCCCTGAATATGTAGCAACAAAGAATATAAGTAGAAAAAGGAAAGACTGCAAAAATGCTTAAGTCATTATCACATATTAAAAAGTACTAGCTGGGCATGGTGGCACACGCCTTTAATCCCAGCACTCAGGAGGCAGAGGTAGGAGGATCGCCGAGAGTTCAAGGCCACCCTGAGACAACAGAGCGAATTCCAGGTCAGCCTGGGCTAGAGTGAGACCCTACCTCCAAAAACAAAAATAAGAAAGTACTAAAAATTGCCTACAGATTAAAAATCACCTTCTATGCTTTTCTGAGACAAGGAGGTCTCACTTTGTAGAGCCCTTGCTAGCCTTAACTCACAGCAATACTCCTGCATTAGCCTGTGTTATTACTTTTTTATTTGTAGGTGTAATTCATCATGCCTGGCTACTATTAATTTACTTTTATTTTTTGGTTTTTTTGAGGTAGGGTCTCGTTCTAGCCCAGGCTGACCTAGAATTCACTATGGAGTTTCAGGGTGGCCTTGAACTCACAGCAATCCTCCTACCACTGCCTTCCGAGTGCTGGCTGGGATTAAAGGCGTGTACCACCATGCCTGGCTAATTTACTTTTTGCAGGTGTATGTTGCTGTGTATGTATGAATGAGTGTGCCCATGCCTGAAGTCGATGTCCAGTGTCTTCTTTGATTACTTTCTACCTTATTTACTGAGGCAGGGTCTCTCACTCAAAAGCTCACTAATTTAGCTAGCCTACTAGCCAGCTTTCCCCAGAAATTCCATCTGCACCAACTAAGAACTGAGATTACAGGTGGGAATAATAACTTATGTGGGTGCAAGTGATCTGAACTCAAGTCTTTGCACTTGTGTGGCAAGCACTTAGCTTACCCATTAAACCATCTCGCCAGCCATGGTCTCCTATAACCCAAAGCTGGCCTAGAGCCCGCTAAGTAGCTAAGGATGACTAATCCTTTAGTCTCCAACTTCTGAGTACTTCATTACATGTGCTGTTATGCAGCTCAAAATCATGAATTCTTCTTTAAAAAATATTTTTATTTACTTATTTGTGGAGGAGGGGGAGAATTATGAATGTGCACGCACATCATGGGCCTCCTGTCTGAAAATGAACTCCAAATGCATGGTCTACTTTATGCATATGGCCTTATGTGGATACTAGAGAACCGAACCCAGGCCAGGACGCTTTGCAAGTGAATACTGTCTTTAACCAACCACTGAGACATCTCCTCAGCCCAAAATCATTTTCTTTTTGGTTTCTCAAGGTAGGATCTCACTGTAGCCCAGGCTGACCTGGATTTCACTATGTAGTCGCAGGGTAGCCTTAAGACTCAGTGATCTTCCTCTTCCTTTTGCCTCACAAGTGCTGGGATTAAAGACATTGCCACCATGCCTAGCCTTAAAATTTCATTTATTTATTTGCTAGGGGAGAGAGAATGACTGTGGACACCACTTTGTGCATCTGACTTTACATGTGTACTGGGGAATTGAATCTAGGCTATCAGGCTTTGCAAGCCAACATCTTCAACCATTGAGCCATTTCCCCAATCTCAAAGTCATTAATTTTAAACAAGTTTCATACAGATATGGGAGAATGATACTGGGAACAAATATTGGGCAGAAGATGTCCCTTAGTAGTATCATATGGTATTCACACAGCTCTGCCAAAAGTGTCAAGCCCTGGGTCTGATCTCCAGCACCACCAAACAATAAAAAGAGAGATGGTTTTTAAACAGCAACTTTACTTGGATTGGGCTGCAGAGATGGCTTATCAGTTAAGGCACTTGCTTGCAAAGCCAAAGGACCCTGGTTCGATTACCCAGAACCCACATAAACCAAATGTACAAGGTAGTGCATCTGGAGTTTGTTTGCAGTGCCTAGAGACCCTGGCACACCCATTCTGTCATTCAAATAAATAAAATATTAAACAACAACAAAACTATAGTGGCATTGTCCAACACTGATGGAATGCATCTTGATGCAAGCTTGCTTACATACATGCCTACCAAAACAAAGATGACCTAAGACAGTTCCTCTGAGACTGGTTTCAAAGTCCTCTCCATTCTGAAACAATTTTTGAATTATAATATGCCAATTATTAATTAGAAGAATTCTAAATAAATAGCCCAGAAATCATGACAAAATAAATTCTAAAGTATGATCCTTCCATCCCCCCTGTTTTTTTTTTGGGGGGGACTGCTTTTTGAAATAGGGTCTGGCTACATAGCTTAGAACTTGTGGTGATCCTTTTGCTTCAACCTCCCAAGTGCTGGGATTATAGGTCTGAACTACCACACTTGTCTGGATCTGATGTGTTAGCCATTATATGAAACCTATAAAGCCACTTACCATAGCTGTGATCTCATCAAAGGACTGAAGAAACTCAACAATCTTAGACTTGTGAGAAGGTTCAACTCGAGCAAAACAGCGGGCGTTCATGCAGGCATCTCTTTGGGCTGAGGGGCTGAGTTCATCAAACTCCCGACCTGTAAAAGCCTTTGATGTCACATCCTCATCAGGTGCAAAAATGCCAATGCGACGACAGATGGCCACAGCAGTGCCCTTGTTGTCCCCTGTGATCATGATGACACGGATGCCTGCTTGTCGACATAGCTTCACAGAGGAGGCCACCTCAATCCTGGGGGGATCCAGCATGCCCACACAGCCAACGAAAGTCAGATTGGTCTAAAGTAAGAGAGTCATTTTGAGGTTAAAAAGAACTTCAACCACCACCTACCACCAGATTAATTGCCACTTTTACAGTAGTAACAAAACTTTGTCACTTTTTCTACCTGCCCTGATTTCAGACAGGTTATCTATGACTATGTAGCCCAGGCTGACCTCAAAATCTGCAGCAATCTTCCTGCCCCAGCTGCCCAAGTGCTAGGATTATAGACATATGCCATCAATCCTGGCTTTTTCCTTCCTTTAAAGTATAGTTAAGGATTGAACCTAGGGCTTTGTTTGTGTTAAGCACCTATCCTTACCTGCTAGACCATATCACCAGCCTATTAATATCTTAAGGACAAAATCAATCAATCAAACAAACAAACAAACAAAATATCAGTACACCCTGCCTGATACCATTTTTTTTTTTTTCTTTTTTTCTTCCCCAAGGCAGGGTCTGACTCGAAAACAGGCTGACCTGGAACTCACTCTGTAGTCCCAGGCTGGCTCCGAACTCATGGAGCTCCTCCTATCTCTGCCTCCTGAATGAGTGCTAGGATTCACTCCAAATTACTTTTATTTTAAATATCACTTTAAAATATTTATGTAATTTATTTACTTGAGAAGAGAAGCAGATAGAATGGGCACACCAAGGCCTTTAGCCACTGCAAACAAACTCCAGATACATGTACCACCTTGTGCATCTGACTTTCAGGGGTATTGGAGATTCGAACCTGGGTCCCTTCAGCTTTTCCAGCAAGTGCCTTAACCACTAAGCCATTTCCCTAGCCCAATATTTTATTTCTTTATCTATTAGAGAGAGAGAAAGGAAGAGGCAGAGAAAGAGAATGGGCACATCAGGGCCTCTAGCCATTGCAAACGAACTCCAGACACATGCGGCCCCTGTGCATCTGGCTTACGTGGGGCCTGGGGAATTGAATGGGGGGGGGGGTCCTTAGGCTTTGCAGGCAAACACCTTAACTGCTATTTACCTAGCCCCCCAATTTTTTATGTCTTATAACAATATTCTGAAAGCACAACCTCTAATGGGAAAAAAAAGCATACTGAGAATGGCAGCATCAGTGGCTCACAGCACCAAAGCTATTTACTGTCCAAAATTTTAGGTTATAATCTTGACAGAAAAGAATTACAGCATAGGGAGAGAAGTGGAAACAAATCCTTAACTTGTGTAATCTCACCCTCAACATTTAGTCAACATTAAAAAATATGTACTTAAAAACTTTCATTTACAATGTTTATCACAAGCTTACTTAAGTTCATATTGATTAGCCTACTCTGAAAGCAACACACTAAATTATCAGGATGATATATGTGGCAATGAACGACTAACTATCCAACTACTCCTGTCCCTGGCAAAGATCACCTGACTTCTGGAAACAGCACTATCAGGACACAGGGTGTGGGTGGGGAGACTCTCCAGCTACCTCATATTTGATAAAGTTTGCAGAATCCTCCAGTTGCATCTCTTCTCTCCTTAGTGGGTTGTCGTGAGTAGCCAGAGCCAGGCACCGCAGCGTGTCATTGCCACTGCCCCATTCCCTAATAACAGACATGATCTTCTGTTTGACACCAGGGGTCATGGGAACCTTTGTACTCCCAACTCGAACATGGGTACATCTGTCAATGACACCTTCTGGAGCACCCTAGGAATATTAGATTTGGATCAGTAAATGTGTCAGCTGCCTTACTTGGCAATAACATCTTTCTTTAAAAGTATTTTGTTTTATTTGCAAGCAGAAACAGACACACAGAGAAAGAATGGTTGTGCCAGGGGCCCCAGCCACTGCAAATAAATTCCAGACACATGCAGCACTTTGTGCATTTGGCTTTACATGGGTACTGGGCAATTAAACCCAGGTCGTTATGCTCTACAGGCAAGCAACTTAACTGCTAAGCCATCTCTCCAGGACTAGTAATACCATCTTAATTACAACCTGCTGTACTTGCCTTCACAAACATCTTGCTCATGGATGTCCGGCTTGGTTTGTTTGGTGTGCAGTAGACTGACATTGATTTTCTATCACGTGAAAACTCCAGAGTAAATTCCTTTTTCATCAGTTGTTTGATAACCTGTAAGAAGATCAAAGATGTAATACTGCTAGATTACCATTTCTCAATCTTTTCCTCTTTGTTCAATGATACTAAATACGCATTTTATGACAGATGTTAGGGATACAGAAATAATCAAAGTAACAAGTTTTAGCTATGAGTGGTGACGCACACCTTTAATCCCAGCACTCAGGAAGCAGAGTCTGCAGGGGGATGGGTTGTGAGTTCAAGGCCACCCTGAGACTACATAGTGAATTCCAGGTCAGCCTGGAATAGAGTGAGACCCTACCTCAAAAACAAAGTTTTATCATCATGAAACCTGTTCTATACTTTGAGGAACAGATTTGAATATATAAAAGTAAAATGGCCTTGGAATGAGGTCTATCTACATCCTGGTAGGCCATGGAAAGATCAAAGACCACAGAACAGGTCAAGGAGGGTGAATAAGTCTGGGAGCAAAGTGAAGCAATGTTTCAATGGGGCAGCAAGAGAAACAGCTGACATGCTAAGATGAAAACAGACTTGCCCTAACATACCAGTTAGAATTCTTCTTTACAGTTTTGATGTTTTTTGCCTCACTGAACAAACTAATATGATACTAACATAAGCTTTGGGGTAAATACCCTGTTGACTTTCATACATGTCCTTCTATTAGTTTGGAATGAGATAAAAGTTTGCTACATGCCTTTCTTTATCTTAAGGTTTTCCACTGCTAGTCTTGTTAGTGTGATGGACTCTCCCTTCCTGTACCCAGGCACATTTAATTGTATAAACCTCAACAGCCTATCTAGGAGAGTGTGCTGAGTGGGTTAGACTGAGCTGTGTGTTCTATACTCATCTTCCCAGCCACCCAGATGCCTCAGGTGGCAAAAGGAGAATAAATTGTGTATTTGAATCCCATGTATGTGAGTAGTTTCAGCTATGCACTTTTATTAACAAGGGCTCAATAAGGAATGGATTTAAGGAGGGAAAAGGTTCTGGTATGGAGGGAAAAACAGGCATTTCTTCCAGTTCTCAGGATGGCAGAGAGTGGTAGCCTACTGGGTATGATGATACCCACCTGTAATCCCAACTGGGAGGATGTGATCAGAGGATCATGAATTCAAAGCTATAGGTTCCATATAGTAAAATCTTATTTCCAAAAAAAGTGGCAGTCACAGCCACATGGACAAAACAGTTGATTCTTACCCCATTCCAAGTTTTTACTCCCCCAGGATGTCAGCCAGGCAAGGAATTTGCCTTTGGGATTTTTCAGAGAAAAATGAAACAGATCCACCTGTGTTGTGTTGGCTAGTAGTTAAGACAGCACTTCTAAGTTTCATGTCTAGAATTAAGTAATTATAAACCTGCCATGTTGCCTCTGAGATCCTAAGCACACCACCTAGCACAGTGGTCAGTGTGCATACTGGCTATGAGAGAATAGGTATGGAACTATTCATTTCATAGAAGCCACATAGAACAGATGTTCAAAACTTCCCTAGGCACTGCTAGGAGACTGCTGGCAAGTTTAAAACAAAACAAAACAAAACAAAAAAACTTGCAAGCAGAGAGAAGGGAGGGATGATGACAAGAGAGACAGACAGACAGACAGACAAGAGAACGGGCATGCCAGGGTCTCCAGCTGCTGCAAATAAACTCCAGATGCATTTGACACTTTGTGCATCTAGCTTTACATGGGTACTGGGGAAATCAAACCTAGGTCTTTAGGCTTCACAGGCAAATGTCTTTAACTGCTAAGGCATCTTTCCAGGCCCGTTACTGACTATTTTTAAGCCCTGCCAGGTGTGGTGGTGCACGCCTTTAATCCCAGCACTTGTGAGGCAGAGGTAGGAGGATCGCCATGAGTTTGAGGCCACTTTGAGACTACATAGTGACTTCTAGGACAACCTGGGGTACAGTGAAACCCTACTTCAAAAACTACAAATAAAGTACATAATAGATAATAAAAGAGTGAGAGTAAAAGACAGGGAGGAAGAGACAGACATACGTGCTACTTTGAACATCTGGCTTTAGGGTATTGAGGAATCAAACTATAGCTGGCAGGTTTTGCAAGCAAATGCCTTTAACCACTGAGCATCTCCCCAGTTTGAATTTATTTTTCTTTCCAGGTAGAGTTTTACTCTAGCGCAGACTGACCTAGAATTCAATGTAGTCTCAGAGTGGCCTTGAACTCATGGCCTCCCAAGTGCTGGGATTAAAGGCATGCACCACCATGCCTGGCAAATTATTTTAAATGCTTTATTTGGGGGTGAAGAGATGGCTAAATGGTTAAGGCATTTGCCTACAAAGCCTAGTGACCCAGGTTCAATTTCCCATTGCCCACTTAAAGCCAGATGCACGAAAGGGTATATACATCTGGAGTTCATTTGCAGCAGCTGAAGGCCCCCACACAACACTCTCTGTCGCTCTTATCTCTTATCTGCTTGGAATTAAATTTAAACAACAGTCTGGGTTTGGTTCTTCAGTACTTATGGAGACAGAAGGAGGAGGACTGCTGTGAGTCTGAGGCCAGCCTGAGACTACATACTGAATTCCAGGTCAGCCTTGACTAGAGCACGACCCTAACTCAAGAGAGAGGGAGGGAGATATATTGATTGATTGAGATTAACTGGCGTGCCAGGGCCCCTAGCTACTGCAATCAACCTCTAGATGCAGGCACTCTTTTTTTGAAGTAGGGACTCACTAACCCAGGCTGACCTGGAATTCACTATATAGTCTCAAGGTGGCCTTGAACTCCTACTTCTGCCTCCCAAATGCTGGGATTAAAGGCGTGCACCACCGTGTGTGTACTATCATGTCAACTTGTGTGTCTGGCTTATGTGGGATGGAGAGTTGAACATGAGTCCTTAGGCTTTGCAAGCAAGCAGTTTAACTCCTAAGCCATCTTGCCACACTAAAAATTTGTCTTTATTTGCACATGTGCATGTATATGGGTACTCCATGGCCTCTAGCTGCGACAAACACTTCTGATACATGTATCACTTTTGGGTCTGGCTTTACATGAATACTGCGGAGTTGAACCCAGGCTAGCTGGCTTTGCAAGCACCTTTAAAGGCTGAGCCATCTCTCCAGCCCAGCCATGAACTATTTTAAACACTAACTTCCAACTATGTCAAAGACTTACTACCCTAATTTTACTATGGCCAGCAATACAGACTAAGATTTCACTTCATCATTTATGGAGTCCAGTTTTGTGGACCAACAATACCACCTATTCTGGTGAATGGTCTGTATTTGTGTGTGCTTGAAAATGTGAGACGCAGCATAACAAATACAGATTTGGTGGTAGATATTTACTGCTAGAGTATTTTGGTTCTTTTTTTTTTTTTTTTAAAAAAAGATGTTATTTTGTCTACTAGAGACAGAGAGGGAAGAATGGAAGGAGGGAGGGAGTGAAGGAGAGGGAGAGAGAGAATGAGAATGGGCATGCCAGGGCCTCTAGCCACTGCAAACAAATTCCAGATGCATGTGCCATCATGTCCATCTGGCTTACGTGGGACCTAGAGAATCTAACCTGGGTCCTTATGCTTTGCAGGCAAGTGCCTTACCAGCTCAGCCATCCTTCCAGCCCTGCTGCAGTATTTTGAATCATTACTTAGTTTCTACATCTAATATTCATTAGGCTGAATAAGATGTTAAAATTAGCATCTTTAATTGTAGGCTTTTTTGGGGGGTGGGGGTAGGGTGGGGTGACTCAGGCTGACCTGTAATTCACTAAGGAGTCTCAGGGTGACTTCGAACTCACGGCGATCCTCCTACCTCTGCCTCCCAAGTGTTGGGATTAAAGGTGTGCGCCACCACAGCGGGCTAATTGTAGGCTTCTTCTACAATCTTTACTACTTCCTAAGTAGGTACATACATAAATGATGATTGAATTTAACACAAATCTTGTTGGAATGTTGGAAACAATAGCTTCATATAAGTGGATGTGAGAAAACAGGAGTGAAGCATGATAATATATTACAACAGCTCTTTCAAGAAGTGAAGGTGCCAATCGTGGTGGTGTACACCTTTAATCTCAGTGTACAGGAGGCAGAGGTAGTTCAGTGTGCTGAGTTTGAGAGCAGCCTGGGATGACACAGTGAGTTCCCGGTCAGGCTGAGCTATTGTCAGACCCCACCTCAGAAAGACAAACGAACAAAAGAAGTAAAAAAAAAAGGGGGGGGGGGAGTAAAAAATTAAAGCCAAAGGAAACCTGTAAAGTAAAAACATACTTGCAATATTTTGCAAGTTTAAAAAGGTAGGGTTTAATTTGTTGTCCAAGAGTACAAAGTATATATAGTATGGCTGACAGAATGGAACACATGAACAATACACCAAGCTCAAAAACTGACCGAGTTGCAGGCATTAGCACGTTCTATTTTAGAAAGTCCTTTCAGTTCAGTATCAAATACATTCATCTTCTCCACTAGGCAAGTGAGAGCAGTCTCTGTAGCTTCTCCAACTTTTTCATACACACCCTTTGCCTGTAGATAAATAAAGTAGGAAGGGGCAAAAAGTAATCTTTAGTAATTTCTTCCATAAAAGGACAACACGCCCTCTGTTTCACCCAAATATGTTATTCCAGGTTATTATTCTCACAGGGACAGCTTTGCCTTACAGATAATAAGCAAAGGTTTTTTTTTTTTTTTTTTGTTTTTTTTTGAGTTAGGGTCTCGCTCTAGCCCAGGCTGACCTAGAATTCACTCTATATTCTCAGGTTGGCCTCGAACTCAGGGTGATCCTCTTGCCCGACTTTTTTCGTTCTTTCTTTTTTTAAGCACAGGATTTTACCAATTATTTATCATCTAAACAATCCTTTAGCTTTAGACTGCCTTCAAAGATATGTGACAATCTTAAAAAGCTAAATCAATACCCTACGTTCTCAGGAGACATTTTCTAACTTGAGCTTTGTAGTGTTGCTATGAGCAGTAAGAACAACACATGCATGATAAGTGCAGTCAAGAAACTACAGTCTTGGGATGTACAATAGACACTAAGCTTTCTTTGGCCAGGTCATGGTGGCCCAGAAGACAGGTTCCTGAATGAAAAGGGTTAAAATCAAGAATCCTGCTCCCATTCAAAGGATAAAGATGATTGCATTCCATCCACCCCAGCATTGACACAGGAATGCTAGGGTTCTTTCTCGTTTCTAGTCTTACCTCATTGTAATCCAAAGCAGAGTCATTACAAAGGGCACAGATTGTTGCTAATTCTACAAGACCATCATACTGATGACATTTCACCGGCTTATCATCTTTATGCCTATCAAAACAGAGAACACTTTTGTAACAGTGCATTTGTCTCAATTTTTTGTTTATTCCTCCCTTCCTTCCTTCTTTCTTTAGACAAGTTCTTGCTATGTAGTTCTACCTGGCCTGGAACCCATTATGTAGAACAGGCTGTCATTGAACTCATGGGAGATTCTCCTATCTCTGCCTACTGAGTGCTGGGATTACAGACATAAACTCCTATGCCCCATTTTTTGGGGGAATCTTGAATATGCTATGCAGCAATTCTTCTGCCCCCACTTCCCAAGTGCTGGGGCAATAGGCAGGCTTGGCTTTGATTTTTATTCCCCTATCCTAATAATGCATGCATTTTTTTTCCTTCCAAGGTAGGGTCTTACTCTAGCTCAGGCTGACCTGGAATTCACTATGTAGTCAGAGTCAGGCGATCCTCCTCCCTCTGCCTCTCGAGTGCTAGGATTAAAGGCATGTACCACCACACCCATCTCAATATTTTAATTTATTAATTTACCAGGGGTGGGGGTTGGTTGAGAGCCCCAACTCCAGATTCATGTGTCACTTTGTTCATGTACCTTTACATGGGGTAAGGAGGAATTGTGCCTTAAGTGGGCTGGAGAGATGGTTTAGTGGTTGGGGTGCTTGCCTACGAAGCCTAAGCATTCATGTTTGATTTTCCAGGTCCCACGTAAGCCAGACGCACAAGTGATGCAAGGTCGCACATGTGCACAGGGGGCCCAACGCAACTGAAGTTTAAATGCAGAGCCGCCTCCCCGGCCTGCAAAAAGATTTCTGAATGCAAATTTAGCATGGTAGTGCACGCCTTTAATCCCAGAACTTGGGAGACAGAGGTAGGAGGATTGCCATGAATTCTAGGCCACCCTAGAGTGAGATCCCTACCTGGAAAAACAACAAAAAAAAAAAAAAAGGGGGGGGAGGGTGTTGCCAAATGGAAGAGTTTTTTTGAGATCATTGCGTTCATGTTTTAGAGACAGAGAAAGAATTGGCACACTAGGGCTTGAGCCCCTGCAACTGAACTCCAGACACATGTACCCCCCAGTGAGCATGTGCACCCTGCGCTGGCCTCACCTTTGTGTGTCTGACTTCCAGCTTAGCTTGGGCTAGAGTGATACTCTTCTACTTCAAAGTATTTTTCTCAAATAAAAAGCAAAGCATGGTGGCACACATCTTTAATCTCAGCACTCAGGAGGCAGAGGTTGAACTATTTCCCTGATTTGAGGCCAGCCTGGGACTACAGAGTGAGTTCAAGTCAGACTGGACTACAGGTGAGATGTTACCTTGAAAAAAAATCCAAACAAGTAAAAAGCACTTACTGAGTGCTGAGATTAAAGGTATGTGCCACCACAACCAGCCTATCGTTATTATTTTATCTATTCAGTTTTGGAAGGTGTTTTTTAGACAGGTTCACTTAAGGCTGAACAAGCTATGTAGCTGAGGATGGTTTTAACTCCTGAATCCCTGGTCACATGTCAGTACATCTCATAATATATTTATTCAGTAGTACTAGGGATTTTTTACAAGGCTTCAAGCACCCTAGGCAAGCACTCCATCACTGAGCACACAATCCCAACTCCATCTTAGCTTTCTAGATCCACCCTCTGCAAGTCTATATAAATAGCACAATGCCACAACAGGCCCTGTATGTGATGGAAGGTTACTCACACTTCTCCAACAGGTGCATATGTTGACCCTGATATGGTAAACTCATTAAGGGAACAAGTATCACCTTCAACTTTGTCCAGAATGAACATCTGTAAAGGGAGAACAGAATAGTATTTAAAAGGCACTAACATGCTGCTAGAAAAATCCACGATCCTTGCCAGCATAAGATGAGAACCTGTCTCATTTAAGAGAACTTAAAATAAAACTCATTGAGAAGCCGGGCGTGGTGGTACATGCCTTTAATCCCAGCACTCGGGAGGCACAGGTAAGAGGATTACTGTGAGTTTGAGGCCACATAATGAATTATAGGTCAGCCTGGGCCAGAGTGAGAAGACCCTACCTCAAAATACAAAAGAAATCCTCCTTGAGGCTCAATATCACAAGTATTGTTCCTTATTGACTGCTTTTATATTAAGATTGTCAAAGTTTCCAAAAAAACAAGCAAAAGACCTCAAGTCAACTACATTTTAAAAATATTTTTATTTATTTGACAGAGAAAGGGGGAGAGAGAATAGGGGCACCAGGACCTCCAGCCACTGCAAATGAACTCCAGACATGTGCATCTTTTTTGCATCTGGTTAACGTGGGTCCTGGGGAACCAGGGTCCTTTGGCTTTGCAAGCAAATGCCTTAACAGCTAAGCCATCCCTCCAGCACAACTACATTTTTTCATGGGAAAAAATCTTCATGAAAAGTGAGTTAATTGGGGCTGGAGATAGCTAACCAGTTAAAGGCACTTGCTTGAGATGACTAATTAAAAGCTATATTGGGGGCTGGAGAGATGACTTAGTGGTTAAGCGTTTGCCTGTGAAGCCAAAGGACCCCGGTTCGAGGCTCGATTCCCCAGGACCCACGTTAGCCAGATGTGCAAGGGGGCACATGCATCTGGAGTTTGTTTGCAGTGGCTGGAGGCCCTGGCATGCCCATTCTCTCTCTCTGCCTTTTTCTCTCTGTCGCTCTCGAATAAATAATTTTTAAAAAATTAAAAAAAAAAAAACTTCTTAAAGAAAATAAAAGCTATATTGGGGCTGGAGAGATGAAATACTGGAGAGAGAGATAATGAATGGGCCTGTCAGGGCCTCTAGCCACTGCAAACAAACTCCATTCACATGTGCCCCCTTGTGCAGCTGGCTAACACGGGTCCCAGGGAATTGAACCTCCGTCTTTTCGCTTTGAAGGCAAACACCTTAACCACTATGCCATCTTTCCAAGGCCTACCCCTCCTTTTGTTTGTTTTGTTTTTTGAGGTAAGGTCTCACTGTAGCTCAGGCTGACCTGGAATTCACTCTGTAGTATCAGGGTAACCTCAAATTCAAGGCGAGCCTCCTGCCTCTGCCTCCCAAGTGCTAGGATTAAAAGTGTGTGCCACCATACCCTGCTTTTTTTTAAATTCAAGACAGGGTCTCCAGCCCAATCTGACTTATAGTGATCCTCCTACCTCTGCTTTCCAAGTAAGTGCTGTGCATATAGAAATGGACTACCATGCCCAGGTGTATATTTTTATAGAGAAAATTAGTAATGAAACTTGACACTGGTATCCCTCTTTCATGTAGTAATTGTGAGGCCTTGAACATGACTTAATTTTTTTGTTTATTATTCTATAAAATTTCAGACAACTTTGGAAAGAGCATTTTTGATAAACTTCAGCACCCCAGTCCCATTTTTATTGCTTTTGAGACAGTTTCTCACTGGCCTAGAGACTTCTGGCAATCCCCCTGCATCGGCCTTGAATGCTTGAATTACAGATATAAGCCACCAATGCTGTCTGAGAAGAACAGGTTCCTGCTGTATGATCTTAGTCATGATTCTTTTTCATCTGACAGACTGTGTGAACTAGAATCTTGTAACTTTGTATTCTGTGTCAAGGTTGACTTA
Organism: Jaculus jaculus; assembly: GCF_020740685.1. Classification (NCBI taxonomy): domain Eukaryota; kingdom Metazoa; phylum Chordata; class Mammalia; order Rodentia; family Dipodidae; genus Jaculus; species Jaculus jaculus. Next base: position 25,271,378 of record NC_059114.1, read on the forward strand.
ATTCTGAGTTTTGATTTTCAATTGAAACTTTAAAAGTATCTGCAGCCAGGCATGCTGACACACCTTTAACACAGCACTGGGGAGGTAGCATTAGGAGGATTGCCATAAATTCAAGGCTACCCTGAGACTACAGAGTGAAAAATATCTGCTAAATTTCAAGCAACTCTTAGTGCTCTGAAAGATATGTTTGTAAAACACAGTACAGCTTTTTTAATCCCATCCCCCTCCCCCGCCCCATAGTAGGGTCTCATTGTAGTCCAGGCTGACCTAGAACTCACTCACTCTGTGGTCCCAGGACAGACTTGAATTTAACAGTGATCCTCCTACCTCTATCTCCGAGGTGCTGGGATTAAAGGTGTGGACCACCACAGCCAGGTATAATATAGCATTCGTTTTCTTTTGTTGCTTTTTGTGAAGGAGAAAATTGGCACACCTGCACCTCTAGCCAGTGCAGTCAAACTCCAGACATGTGTGCCATCTTGTGGGCATGTGCAACCTTGTGCACATGCATCACCTTGTGCACCTGGCTTACATGAGTTCTGGTGCACAAACCTGGGTCCTTAGGCTTCGCAGGCAAGTGCCTTAACTGCCAAGCCATCTCTGCAGCCCCTTACATTTTATTTTCCAGGACCCATGTTAAGCCACATGCATGAAGTAACATACATCTGGAGTTCACTTGCAGTAGTAGAAAGTCCTCCCTTCCTGATTACAAACAAATAAAGGACTGGAGAGATGGCTTAGCAGTTAAGGTGCTTGCCTGTGAAGCCTAAGGACCCATGTTCTACTCTGCAGATCCCACATAAGCCAGGTGCACAAAGGTGAAGCAAGTGCAAGGTCGCACATGCCCACCAGGTGGCACAAGCATCAGAAGACTGCAATAGCTAGGGCCTTGAGTGCCAATTCTGTACCTCTTCTTTCTCTCTAAAATAAAACAAAAATTAAAAATTAAAAAATGGGCGGGGCATAAGCCAGATGCACAAAATGACACGCCTGGAGTTTGACTGCAGCAGCTGGAGGCCCTAGTGTACCAATTCACTCCCTAAAAAAAGGCCAGTCTGACTTGCCTTAAAAAAAAGTTAAATTTTTTTTCAAGGGGGGGGGAGGGAGAGCATTACCATGGGATATTGTTTATAATCATGGAAGAGGTAGGAGGATCACCATGAGTTTGAGGCCACCCTGAGACTACATAGTGAATTCCAGGTCAGCCTGGGCTAGAGTAAGACTCTACTTTGAAAAATCAAAAAACCAGTAACTCTAAATGCATGAGCCACTTGGTGTATCTGGCTTACTGTGGGTACTGGGCAATCGAATCCAGGTCACCAGGCTCTGCAAGCTCAAGGCCCTGGTTTTGACCTCAACCACGATATTAAAAAAAAAGTAACACATGATTTAAACCAGGCGTGGTGGCACACACCTTTAATCCCAACACTCTGGAGGCAGAGGTAGGAGGATCACCATGTTTGAGGCCACCCTGAGAGTACATAGTGAATTCTAGGTCAGCCTGGACTAGTGTGAGACCCTACCTTGAAAAACCAAAGAACAAATAAAATAACAGGATTTGATATATAAATTCTTTACCCTGCAGACTGACATCTGGTTTGTTGTAAGTGTGCCTGTCTTGTCTGAGCAGATAACAGAAGTGCAACCAAGGGTTTCTACAGAAGGGAGGCTTCGAACAATGGCATTTTTCTTTGCCATTCTGCGAGTTCCAAGAGCCAGGCAGGTGGTGATCACAGCAGGGAGACCTTCAGGGATGGCAGCAACAGCCAGGGCCACTGCAATCTTAAAGTAGTAGATAGCACCTCTGATCCAGGAGCCCCCGTGAACTGGGTCATTGAAGTGACCAATGTTTATGATCCAGACTGCAATGCAAATGAGGGAGATGACTTTGGACAGCTGCTCCCCAAACTCGTCTAGTTTCTGCTGTAGGGGTGTTCTCTCCTGTTCTGTTGCAACCATTTCATCCCGGATCTTGCCAATTTCAGTGTTAACTCCAGTTGCTACCACCACTCCCATGGCCTTTCCAGCAGCAATGTTTGTACCCTAGGGAGAGGCAGATCACAAGATCAACACCACAGCCCAATTTAATTAAGACAAGTACACTCAGACACTGAATGTTGACTTGGACACTCAAATTCTCTGACCATATTCTCCAGGGCTTTCTAAGGCTATTGTTTAGGGGAAAGCTATTTAAGTATGACAGTAACAAGCCCCTCATGCTACTGGTCAAGAGCAGTTTTACATAGACCTATCCAGATCTCTATCCACAAAGTGGAGTCTGGCTTACAGACTAGCTTTGGGCTTAGCACCACTCTACCCTGTCTGTGTTTCAATTCTGTAAACTCTATTACAACTCTCAGCCCAATACGTTTCATCTTTCCTAGGTCTGGCTCTAATAGGTTACTCTCCCCTACTTTTGTTGCCTACAGTAAGATTGATAACCAGCCCCAGTGGGCTATCACCAGGATTTTTACAACAAACAGTTCTAGCATTTCCACTAATGAAATCACTCCACTTTAAAATTCCTAATGCTAGACTGATATGATTTCATTAAACATATTACCAGGTATAATCACTACCCAGCAGTCCTCCCATGTGATAAAAATACGTACAGAAAAGAGCATGTTCTTTTTATCTTGATTGACAGCCCGTGGGTCAGGGACAGGGTCAGTGTGCTTGATAACTGAAACCGATTCACCTAAGATATGAGACAGACCAAATAGGATGGTTAATTCTTTTTTAAATAAATACTTTTTAATTCATTTTTAAACAAGAGAAACAAGATATTGGTTGAGAAAGAGAGAAAATGGGCACGCCAGGACCTTCAGCCACTGCAAACAAACTCCAGATGCATGTGCCACCTTGGGCATTTGGCTTTATATGGGTACTGGGGAAAAGAACCAAGTCTTTTGGCTTTGCAAGTAAGCACCTTAACCACTGAACCATCTCTCCAGCCTCAGGGTAGTTAATTCTGTGTGAAATATACTCAGAACCTTCACCCACAACAACCACTCTATCCTAAGCCTAATATGGTGGTGCACACCTGTTTTCCCCCTTCTTCTTCTTCAAGGTAGGGTTCACCCTAGGCCCAGCTGACCTGGAAATCACTCTATAGTCTCAAGATGGCCTCAAACTCACGAAAATACTTCCACCTCTGCTTCCCCATAGTGGGATTAAAGGTGTGCACCACCATGTCCAGCTTCACTCCAAGTTCAAAGCCAACTTAAAGATTACATAGTGAACACTGTCTCAAGACAAAATAGCACATAGCCACTGCCAATGGGAAAAGGAATAAAAAGCTCAATTTATTCAAATTAGGCAGACTTCGGATATCTAATAATTGAGACTAATTATAGGGCTGGAAAGATGGCTCAGCAGTTAGAGGCACTTGCTTGCATATCTTGACTGTCTGAGTTTAATTTCCTAGCATGCACCTAAAGCCAGGTTTAAAAAGTATTGCAAGCATTTAATATTTCTTTCAGTAGCGGTAAGAGAGCCTGGCACATATGCATACACACACAAAAATCAGGTGTGGTGGTGCATGCCTGGAAAAGAGACAAGATCAGTAGTTCAAATTCAACTACATGAGACTATTTAAAAAGTGGCCATGACAGGCAGCACAAGTCTTTCATCCCAGCACTGAAGAGGCAGAGGTAGGAGGATCGCTATGAATTGAAGATCAACCTGAGCCTACACAGTGAATTCCAGGTCAGCCTGGGTTAGCAAGACCTTACCTTCAAAAACCAAATACAAAAACAAACAAAAAGCCCATCCCCTTCTCCCCAAAGAGGACAATGAACACCCTTGGGAATTTTTTTTTCTTTAAATTCTCAGGGTATGTTTCTATAGATACACTGAGAACTTCACGAATATATAATTCATTCATTCTCCCAATATTTTGTGACTTAACTACTTGAAGCTGTTCTTTCATATTCGATAAGCTATTCATACAAAAGTAACATGAAGCGCAGCTTACTCATTTAAAACTGATCAATGAATAAATCTTGATAGCCTTTAGATTTTACTTGCTCATTAATTAATTCAGGTTGGCATCTAAAAGTTAATCTTCTGACAACCTTACTTCTAATCCTAACCCTTCATGTAGGATTGTGCTTTTATCACACAAACATGGGGAAATGTTTCAAGTTACATTGTCAAGAGTGCATGTCAGAGCAGAACAGCCTCCCTTTCAAGCCAACTTTTGTTCAATTACTTATTATATGTTTGATGTGGTGCTGGGGAAATGGCTTAGTTGTTAACGCATTTGCCTGCGAAGCCTAAGGATCCCAGTTTGATTCCCCAGGACCCATATAAGCCAGATGCACAAAGGGGTGCATGCATCTGGAGTTTGTTTGCAGTAGCTGGAGGCCCTGGCATGCCCATTCTCTCTCTGCTTCTTCCTCTCTCTCAAATAAATAAATAAATATATTATTTAAAAAAGTCTGACTCAAGATTACCATTCCTTTGATGAAAAAATTACAAAACAAATTACAAAAAAATGTTTCTGGAGAAAGGACACTGAATCATTCACCTTCCACAAAATAAGGAGATGATGTGTGCTCTCTCTGAAACAAAGCCTCATGTATCTCAGACTGGCCTGGAACTCTAAGTGTGATCTTGAATTTGGAGTCTTCTGTAGTGTTGGGATGTGCCACTACACCTGATTTTTATGTAATTCTGGGGGTCAAATTCAGGACTTTATGGCAGTTGGTAAGTACTTTTATCAAGTGAATTACATATCTAGCTCAAATTTCTCTCTTAGAAAGAAGTGATTTTTAAATTCAAAATTAATTTAATTAGAGACAACAAATATGAACACTGTGAAATGAAAGCCAAGTCTGAGCTGAGGGTGGTGGTGCACACATTTAATCCCAGCACTTGGATGGCAGAGGTAGGTGGATCACCATGGGTTCAAGGCCACCCTAAGACTACATAGTGAATTTTCAGGTCAGCGTGGACTAGAGTGAAACTCTACATTAAAAAAAAGAAAGAAAGAAAGAAAGAGGGCTGGAGAGATGGCTTAGTGGTTGAGGTGTTTGCCTGCAAAGCCAAACGATCTTGGTTTGATTCCTCAGGACCCATGTAAGACAGCTGTACATGGGGTACTTGCTTCTGGAGTTTGTAGTGGCTGGAGGATCTGGTGCACCCATTCCCCGCAACCCCCCTCATAAAAACAAATGAAGTTTTCTTTTTCTTTTTTTAAACAAGCCAAATTTGTATTATTTTCACATAATACTTTCAAACCCATCTTGACAAAGTGTACTGATAAAACTCTGTATCTTAGAGAAGATTAAGGTGGGTGCCATAAAGGGACAGGGGAGCAAGGGTTGATGATACAGCACAGGACTTGAGAGACAGTTCAGAAATTTCAGTGACTTTGCAATATACAATACTTACCTGTGAGAATTGACTGGTCAACTCTTAGAGTTGTAGATTTGATGGAAGTTAATCTTATATCAGCAGGAACTTTGTCACCAACTAATTAGGAGTTAAAAAAAAGCAACTAAAGTGAGCAACCTTTGTAAATGTATTACCTGAAGATTACTTTGCCTCAAAGACACCTCACATTCATTACCCCCCCTCCAAGTTTATTTTTATTTATTTATTTTAGAGGGACAGACAGTATTAGTTAAAGTCAGAGACCTATATGATCAGACACCTATCAGGTACAGAGGCTAATGAAAAATCTTGTCAGTGCTAAAAAGAGAAATGCAAGATGCAATGTATGTCACCAAATACTGTGTCTACAGTTAATATCCCAGTTAGCATGTCATAGCTCATTTATGCTTCCAGTTGTTGTGGCCATACTTTGGGATAGTCAGCCCTTCTCTTTCTCTGCAAACAACCCCTTTCTCTCTCTCTCTCCCCCCCCTCTTTCTCTCTCCCTCTCTCTCTCTCTCTCTCTCACACACACACACACACACACACACACACATACAGACCCACTATTCTTATCCCACAGACTCTTCAAGTTTATAGACATTGTTTATACTATATGTAGTTAATTCATAGTACCATTCTGTTGTTTTCATGATAGGGTCTCACTATAGCCCAGGCTGACCTCAAACTCAGCAATCTCTGCCTCAGAGTGTAACACCTGGCAGACAATTTTTTTGTTAGTAGCAAAGAGAGGAGACTCTACTCACACCAAAGTAAACATCCCCCCACCCCAGAGGCAGGGTCTCACTCTAGCCCAGGCTGACCAGGAATTCACTATGTGGTCTCAGGGTAGCCTTGAACTCACAGTGATTCTCCTACCTCTGCCTCCCAAGTGCTGTAAAGGTGTGTGGCACCATGCCCAGCTCAACAGCTGCACTTTTATTTTAAAAAATGTTTTTAAGGACTGGAGAGATGGCTTAGCAGTTAAGGCATTTGCCTGCAAAGCCAAAGGATCTTGGTTTGATTCCTCAGTACCCATGTAAGCCAGATGCACAAGGTAGTGCATGCATCTGGAGTTCATCTGCAGTGGCTGGAAGCTCCGGCGCACCCATTCTCTTTCTTTCTCAGTCTCTTTCCCTCTCTCAAACAAATAAAAACAAAATCAACATTTATTTATGTGTATGCCAGGGCCTGTTGGCAATGAGCTCCAGATACACCTCTTTATCCATCTGGCTGTGCAAGCAAGAACCTTTAACCACAAGCTATCTTTCCAGCCCAAGAAATATATAGTTATCAAAGACAGACACACACAAGAATGAACATCTTGCCACTGCATACAAAAATCCAAACACATGAGTCTGGCTTGATGTGGGTACTAGGGAGACTGAACCTGGGATAAGCAAGCTTTGCAAAAAAGTGTTTTAGGGCTGGAGAGATGGCTCAGCAGTTAAGATGCTTACCTGTAAAGGCTAAAAAACTGAGATCAATTCCCCAGTACCCACATAAAGCCAGATGCACAAAGTGGCACATGCATCTGGAGTTTGCTTGCAGCAGCTGGAGGCCTTGGCATGCCTGTTCTCATATTATCTGCTTGGAAATAAAAAATACAATTTTTTTTTTTGAGGTAGGGTTTCATTCTAGCTTAGGCTGACCTAGAATTCATTATGTAGGCTCAGGTGTACTCAAACTCAAGGCAATCCTCCTACCTCTGCCTCCTGAATGCTGGGATTAAAGTAATGTGCCACCATATCTGGCCAATTTTTAAAAAATTTTATTTAAAAAATTTTTTGGTTTGTTTTTATTTATTTGAGAATGACAGATAGAAAGAGGCAGAGAGTGAGAATGGGCGCACCAGGGCTTCCAGCCACTGCAAGACGATTTCCAGATGCGTGCGCCCCCTTGTGCATCTGGCTAACATGGGTCCTGGGGAATCGAGCCTTGAACCCAGGTCCTTAGGCTTCACAGGCAAGCACTTAACCGCTAAGCCATCTCTCCAGCCCTAATTTTATTTTTTAAAAACATGTAATGCTTCACGAATCTGCCTGTCACCCTTGCACAAGGGACATGCTAGTCTTCTCTGCATCACTCTAATTTTAGTATATGTGCCAAGCAAGCACCAACATTTTTAAAACATATTTTATTTTTATTATTTGGCAGAGAAAGGAGGAGAGCAAGGGAGGGGGGAGAAAGAGAAAGAGAGAATAGATGCACCAGGGCCCTTAGCCACTGCCAACAAACTCTAAATGCATATGCCCCCTTGTGCATCTGGCTAATGTGGGTCCTGGGGAATCAAACCTGACTCCTTTGGCTTTGCAGGCAAATGCCTTAACCACTAAGCCATCCCTCTAGACCCCTTCCCGCCCCCTGCAAATGTTTTTAAAAGAATTTATTCAGCTAAGGTAACTCTCTAGCCCCAGTAAATTATTTTCTTAACCTTAAGCTTCTATTGATTTGTTGGTTTGAGAAAGTAAGAATGCACCTGCCAGTGTAAGTGAACTAACTCCAGATTCATGTGCCACTTTTGGGTCTAGTTTTATGTGGGTACTGAGGCATTGAGCCCAGGTTAATAGGCTTTACATTTTTTAATGTTTATTTACAAACAGAGAAAGAGGAGAGAGACATACTGAGAGAATGGGCATGCACCAGGGCCTCTAGCCACTGCAAATGAACTCCAGACATATGTGCCACTTTGTGCATTTGGCCTTACGTACTAGGGAATTGGACCTGTGTCATTAGGCTTTGCAGGCAAGCACCTTACCTGCTAAGCCATCTCTCCAGCTCCTAATAAGAGCCTACTACCACCAAGGCACCATCTCCTATCACAACACTGGACTTCTTGACCTTTCAATTTAGTTCCAATTTTCTGTTCTTCAGAGCTTTTAAATTTAAGGAGAATATGGCCTGCTTTTTTAAACTTCAGTAAATAAAACAATTCCTACAGCCCAAGAAGGTAGTCATAAGTGGCACAGAAAGATCTTGTCAATCTGTAATCCCCAGAGGCAACAATTATCCTTGCATGTGACTTCAGAGACTTTTAAGTTCTAAAGAGAAATTCCTGCTGGAAATGCTTATGCAATGAACAGTAATATTCCTACTGAAAAAACTAGAAGCTTTCTTTCCTAAGGCTGTCCAAGAACTCACACTGTAGCCCAGCATGGTTGTGTCCTGAGGCTGGGGATTACAAGAGCTACCACACCCAGTTTTAGGGTTTTAAAATGACTTAATGATTCTGTGTGTGCTACACAGAAGGTACTGCTACCACAAGATGAATGGTTAAGACATGCTCACTATAGTCTATACTTTAGTGACCTTCAATACCTAACATGCCCTATAAGGCAAATTAAAACTTAACTTTAGGGCTGGAGAGATGGCTGAGTGGTTAAGGCAATTGCCTGCAAAGCCAAAGGACCAAAGTAAACCAAATGCACAAGGTGGTGCATGTGTGTCTGGAGTTCATTTGTGGCAGATGGAGACCTTGGTGCTCCTATTCTCTTTCAAATTAAAAAACAAAAAACAACAAAAACAACAAAAAAATCCCAAACAACCCTAAAGCCAGGAGTGGTGTCGCATGCCTCTAATTCCAGCACTTGGGAAGCAGAGGTAGGATTGCTGTGAGTTCAAAGCCACCCTGGGCTAGAGTAAGATCCTACCTTGAAACACCACCACCACCACCCAAAAATCTAAATTTTAAGCCGGGCGTGGAGGCACATGCCTTGAATCCCAGCACTTGGGAGGCAAAGGTAGGAGGATCGCCATGTGTTCGAGGCCAGCCTAAGACTATATTGTAAATTCCAGGTAAGCCTGGGCCAGAGTGAGACCCTACCTGGAAAAACCAAAAGAACAGACAAAAACAACAAAAAAACTAAAACTCTAAAATTTTAAATTTAAAAACTTTTATTTTGGTTTCTGAAGTAGGGCTTCACTCTAGCCCAGGATGACCTGGAACTCACATGATCTTCCTACCTCTACCTCCCGAGTGCCTGGATTAGGCCTGTGCCATTATGACGAGCCACACACCCCCCCCCCAAAAATATGAATTGTATTATTTGACAGTCTTGCTATGTAGCCTTGCTTGACTAAAACTTGCAGAAATTCTTCTGCCTTGGTCTCTCAAGTGCTGGAATTACAGGTATATGACACTATAGCAAGCCTACTTGCCATAAATTAACCTGACCCCCCCCTTCATGTCCTAGAACACACTGAAAGGAGTACAGAGTATAAGATCAACAAAATTATTTCCCCCTTCTCCCCCCCCTTCATTTCACCGCTGCCATTGTAGTTGTAACTTATAGGCAGCTTAGTATTTAGGAACACAAAGCTAGGTAGGTGTTATGATAACTTTTAAGTCTTATGATCGCCTTTGCAAGAGTAGAGTTCAGGGACTGGGAAGGTTGCTCAGTGGTTAAAAGTACTTGCTTGCAAAGTCTGGCAGTGGGATTCAATTTCCTAGTACTGACAAAAAGCCAGACACAGAAAGTGGCATATGCATCTGGGTATTGGTTTGCAGTAGCAAAAGGCCCTGGTATATACATATGCACAGGTAAAAAAAAAAAAAAAAAAAAAAAGACGACTAGCCTTTGGGCTGGGGATATGGCTTAGCTGTTAAGGCACTTGCCTGCAAAGCGTTAAGGACCTAGGTTCAATTCCCCAGGACCCACCTAAGCCAGATACACAAACAAGGTGGTGCTCATGCATCTGGAGTTTGTTTGCAGTGGCTGGAGGCCCTGGCACACCCATCCTGTCTGTCTCATAAATAAGTAAAAATATTTTAAAAATAAAGTTAGCATGGGGGGGCGCGGAGAGATGGCTTAGAGGTTAAGATACTTGTCTGCAAAGCCTAAGGACCCAGGTTCGATTCCTCAGTACCCATGTAAACTTAAATGCACAGGTGTCTGGAGTTGGTTTGCAGTGGCTGGAGGCCCTGGTGTGCCCATTCTCTCCCCTTCTCACTCTCATATAAATTAATAAAAGATTAGCATTTAAAATACATTTGGGGTTGAGCTACGAATTCACATTATGCCTTTAATCCCAGCACTCAAATAGCAGAGGTAGGAGGATCACTGAGTTTGAGGCTATCCTGAGACTACATACTGAATTCCAGGTCAGCCTGTACTATAGTGAAACCCTACATTGAAAAACCAAAAACCAAACAAACCCCAAAAGAAAATTATCTTTTGTGGAAAGATGAAAGAAATATAAATCCAAACAAGTTTTTAAAATGCCATATTCTAGGACTGGAGAGATGGCTCAGTGTTAAAGGCACTTATTTGCTATACCTTAAGCACCTTCACATAGTCTTAGCCACCCCGTGTTTTTTATTTTTTTTACAAGTTAGTAGCTGAGCCATCTCTCCAGCCCCATGTCTTTATTTTATAAGCAGGAAATAGGAGCAGAAAAAAAAAGCTTAACTAGAAAAGATTTCCTTTAAATTTGCTGTGTGACAGACTACCTTTGCCTATAGGCTTCTGTAAATTTCAGACAGGGCTGTACCTGAGAATCAGGCAATGCATGCTGTTCAGATGATCACATCCAGTCGGATTTCCCTGATAGGGCTGGTCAATGCCCTGTAATTTTTTTCCTCCAAAATTTGTTTTCTGTGTCTTTGGGCTGAAGTAGGTGTAATAGCAAAAATAATCTCTGTTATAAATAAACTACTTTCTATTTGTTTAGCATCTGCCTCTTCAAATGCAGCTTTTGGCTGTTCTAGTCTATAGTGTTTACCCTAATACTACAATAAAGATTTATGAGCCGGGCGTGGTGGTGCATGCCTTTAATACCAACACTTGGGAGACAGAGGTAGGGAGATCACCATATAGTGAGTTGGAGGCCACCCTGGTACTACATAGTGAATTCCAGGTCAGCCTGGGCTAGAGTAAGACCCTACCTCAAAACAACAAGATCTGGTCTCAGTGGTTAAATGCTTGCTTGCATAATGCTTGCTGCCCTGGGTTCAACTTCACAGCGCCCACATAAAAAGACAGACACAAAAACTGGTATAAGCATCTGAAATTCATCATGCAGTCTTATGGTGGCCTTGAACTCATGACGATCCTACTATGTCTGCCTCCTGAGTACATCACCATGCTTATTTATATTTTAATATTTTCATTTATTTATTTTGCAAGCAGAGAGATAAAGATAAGAGAGAGACAGAGAGAATTGGCCACTACAAACTACAGATGGATATACCACTTTGTGTATCTGACTTTATGTGGGTACTGAGGAATTGAGCCTGGATTGTTAGGCTCAGCCTATTATTTTTATCTAAGTCTGGGATCTGAACTCCGGTATGCACCCTTACATGGCAAAGGCTTTATCCACTGAACCATCTCCACAGCTTATGTATTTAAATGTTTTTTTTTTTTTAATATCAAAAATTCAACCAACATGCACTTAATCCCAGCAATCAGGAGGATCGTCTTCCTCTGAGTTCAAGGCTACCCTGAGAGATTACATAGTAAATTCCAGGTCAGCCTGAGCTAGAGTGAGACCCTACTTTGAAAAACCAAAAAACAACCAAGTCTGCTCTAGGAGAAAACTGTAAAACTTCAGAAATCATCTCCTAGAAAAAGCAAGTTATAATCTAATAAATAATGTATTTTAAATTGCTAACATTTAACTATGACTCAAACATTTTCACTGTTTCCAACTTAGGTTATAAGTTTTGTACTCAAGCACAATGAATGAAATTCTTCACCTGAAAAGTCTTGCTTGCTTGTCTGAACATATTTCCAGACCTGGGGGGAAGAGTACACACGTAAAAACAGCTGTCTTTATAAAAATCTTTCACGACTGCAAAGATAGCTTAGTGGTTAAGATGCTTGCTCCGAGGCCTAAGGACCCATGTTGGACTCCTAGATCCCACTTATCCCGCTTTTATGCCAGACACAAAGTGATGCACATGCCTGGAGTTTACAGTGATGGGAAGCCCTGGGGTGCCAATTCTCTTGCCCCTCCCCAATTAAAAAAAAAAAAAAAAAAGGCCTGTCTGTTGGACTTCCCTCAAAAAAAAAAAAAAGTCTTTCAATGGCTTATTAGATTTGAGATGAAGTTTAGTGTATAACATGACCAACTGTTTACCTCTCAACCCTCTTTTCCAACTTGATCTTCAAAGAACTTGAGGTCCCCTAGTGCTTTGAGACTTCAATACCTCATTCCTCTCCTTCAACAAATTACCCTGAACTCCTAGATTAAGCTAGCATCCCTTCCAATGGGCCCAAGAGCATCCTTTCTTACCTAAACTAGCACCCATACTATATTTTGGATGTATCACCCCCAGCAGACCAAGGGCTCCAGAAGGCAGAGTGTTAACCAGGACTCTGACTTTAATCCCTAGTAATATACTGAGCACATAGTAGATGCCAAATTACTTGTCAGTGAATGAAATACTTGCATTTGCATCCACTTAACAAATATTTTTTAAAAATATATTTTATGTATTTGAGAAAGAGAAAGAATGGGTGCGCCAGGGCCTCTAGCCACTACAAACGGACTCCAGAGGCATATAAAACCATGTGCATCTGGCTTACGTGGGTCCTGAGGAATTGAACTGGGATCCTTTGGCTTTGCAGGCAAACATCTTAACCGAGAAGCCATCCCTCCAGCCCCTTGCATACATTTTAACATGTAAGTATTATGAGACTTCCAGAAGCCAGGCCTGGTGATGCCAACTACCTACTCAGGAGATTCTAACTTCAAGGTAAGCCTGGGCAATTTAGTAAGACCCTGTCTCAAAATAAGTGAACAGAGGGCTATGGGTATACTTCAGCATTCTAAGACCCTATGTGTAACCTCAAGGAGAAAGAGAAATAAAAACAGTATAGATGATTCTATCCAGGAAGGTTTTTAATTAGAGGCAGCCACACACCATGTTTAGAGGGCACAGTATGTGGCCTACCATTAAGACCTTTTTTAATGTTTTGTTAAATTATAAAAGTAAAACATGCTTCTAAAGATAAAACCCTATTCCTCTCTGCTCATTCAGCATACACATCACAATGTTAACAGCATTTGCCTTCTAGATCTTTATGCACAACACATTAAAGCTTCACTAAGGGGCTGGAGAAGAGCACTTCCTGCCCAATCTCCAGAACCCAGCTGGGCACAGCAACAACCGTCTGTAATGCCAATCCGGTAGGGAAGCAGAGACCTGTGAATGAACAGAACTTGAGGAGTGGGGGACAATAAACACTAAGATCTGGGAAATTCAGCTAAAATAGTAACAACAGGCTGAAGAGCAACAGAAGAATGGGTGGCTGTTGCAGGCAAGCATGCACGGGCACATACATGTGCATATAAAACACACACACACACACACACACACTCTCTCTCTCTCTCTCTCTCTCCCCCCAAGACATAATCTGACTGTTTACATTAGAATTTACAGATCAGGCCCAGCACTCAGGAGGCAGAGGTAGGAGGATCGCCTTGAGTTCAAGGCTACCCTGAGAATACAGAGTGAATTCTAGGTCAGCCTGAGCTACAGTAAGATCCTACCTGGGAAACAAACAAACAAAAAAGCCAGGTATACATGGTGGCACGTGCATCTGGAGTTTGTTTGCAGTGGCTAGAGGCCCTGGTGTGCCCATTCTTTTTCTTTCTTTCTGTTTGTCTCAAATAAATAAGTGAGGCAGAGGTAAGGAAGATCACCATGAGTTCAAGGCCACCCTGAGACTACCTAGTCAATTCCAGGTCAGCCTGAGTTAGAGTGAGACCCTACCCTGAAAAACAACAACAACAACTCAAAAAACCAAGATTGTTAGTCAAAACCAGGTATGGCGGTGCACACCCTTAGTCCCAGCACTTGGGAGGTAGAGGTAGTAGGATTGATGTGAGTTCAAGGCCACCCTGAGACTATGTAGTGAGTTCCAGGTCAGCATGAGCTAGAGTGAGACCCTACTTTGAAAAACAAACAAAACTTAAAAAAATGATCTGAGTTTGATTCCTCAGTGCCCACATAAAGCCAGATGCAGTGTTGCATGCATCTGGAGTTCGTTTGTAGCAGCTGAACATCCTGGTGTGCCCATTCTCTCTCCTGTTTCTCTCTGCTTGCAAATAAATAAAAAAATATTTTTAAAAATAAGCATTGTACTTCCACTTCTCTCTCTGCCATTTCTCTGTAGCTGCCATCTTATAAGCATCCTGGCATAGGCAATACTGAACACTTTTTCAAAAACTTTAGTATATACTATCTTCAACCTATTATAGTTAAGTGAAGTGACAACACTTTTTCATGTTTTTCCAAAAACCTTAATTTTTGTGGCAAAAGGATGATACTTACTGGTACCATAACTACCACTGAGTCATGGGGAGAAAGTGATTTCAGGAAATCAGGAAATGCCAGCCTCATGTAATCAGGTCAGGCTTCAAGATCAACTGGTCCATCATAGTCTGAGGGTGGGAGACTTCCCAGAATTCCTCAGCTCTCAGAGTTCTTACTTAATGTCTTAACTATTTTGACAGCACTCAAGAGCCTCCAACTCAAAACTGCTTCTCCCACCCCCACCAGGCCCAAGGCCCGTTGGGGTCTCATTCTAGCCAAGACTGACCTAGAACTCACTGTGATCCTCCACCTGAATGCTAGGATTAAAGACATAGAACATCATGCCCAGCTTCAAAATTGTTTGTTCTAGCCGGGCATGGTGTCCTTTAATCCCAGCACTCTGAGTTCAAACCTACCCTGAGGTTACATAGTGAATTCCAAGTCAGCCTGGGCTCCAGTAACCCTATCTTGGGGAAAAAAATTTATTCATTTATTGGAGAGAAAGAGGGGCAGAGAGAATGGGTATGACAGAGCCTCCAGGCAATGCAAACTAATTCCAGACACAAGCACCATCTTGCGCATCTGGCTTATGTGGGTACTGGGGAATTGAACCTGGGCCTTAAGCTTCACAGGCAAACACCTTAACCTCTATGCCATCCCTCCAGGCCAGACAATTTTGTTCTTAACATACAAGTTACCATGAAGAATTTGTCTCTAGATTCACAACTGGTAAAATGATTTGTTTCTAGTATTACCTGGACCTGGACCTGCACCTCTGATTACCCACATCCTTCTCACTGTGAACCAAATTCACAGAAGGAAGAAGCCCAAGAACATGATCAATACCTTGGCCACTCTTTTTGCTTCTAGGTTTGATTTGGACAGGTAAAATTAGTCTGTTTTTACAATGTTTCATCAACACCATGTAAACTGCTTTAATCAGATTATTAGTTACACTGTTTCCCCAGTACTCATGCACAGGGGCACATACATCTGGAATTCGTTTGCAGTGGCTGGAGGCCCCTCATGTGCTCATTCTCTCTCTCTCAAATAATAAAAAATAAACAATTTTTTTTTTTAAAGTGCAATTAAGGTCCCAGGGCTGGAGAGATTGCTCAGCAGTTAAAGCGTTTTGCCTGCAAAGTCTAAGGACCTGGGTTTGATTCACCAGTACCCACATAAAGCCAGATGCACAAGACACTAGTTTGCAGTGGCTGAAGGCCCTGGCATGCCCATTCTCTCATATAAATACATAAAAAGTCCCAGTAATTGCTACGTGCATGAAATATGAGAAGTATTGCTATTAAAACAAACAAACAAACCACACCAGTGGGGCATGGTGGTGCATTAGCAAATCCCAGCACTCAGGAGGCAGAGGAAGGACAATCACTGTGAGTGCAGGTCCAGACTGGGAATACAGAATGAGTTCCAGGTCAGCCTGGAGCATTACAGAAAGATCCTACCTGGGGATGGGTGGGTGGGGTGTGTGTGTGTGTGTGTGTGTGTTTGTAGAAACCAAAACCAGCCTTCAGTTTGCACTTTAGTTCTTATTTGTCAGAGAATTAAAATTAAGATGGGGAGGCCAGGGACTTTTGCCATTGCAAACAAACTCCAGATACATGCACCACTTGGCTTTATGTGAATACTTGGAAACTGTACCCCAGTCATCAGACTTTGCAAGTAAGTGCCTTTAACCTCTGAGGCATCTAACTGGCACCAAAGTTTATTTTGTGCAATATATGTAATTTTTTTTGCTTTTTAGAGGTAGGGTCTCACTCTAGCTCAGGCTGACCTGGAATTCACTATGGAGTCTCAGGGTGGCCTCAAAGTCACAGCAATGCTCCTACCTCTGTCTCCCGAGTGCTGGGATTAAAGGCGTGCACCACCATGCCTGGCTTGAACATTTTATATTATTTTATTTGAAAGAGGGGAAGATAGAGAATGGGTGTACCAGGGCCTCTAGCCACTACAAATGAACTCCAGATACATGTGTAAACTTATACTGCTGGGATTAAAGGTATGCACCACCATACCCCGTTGGCTCTTAATTTATTTTTTTGAGGTAGGGTCTCACTGAAGCTTAGGCTGACCTGGAAATCACTATATAGTCTCAGGGTGGCCTCAAACTCTTGGCGATCCTCCTACCTCTGCCTCTTGAGTGCTGGGATTAAAGGCATGCGCTATCATGCCCGGCTCTGGCCACCCTGAGACTCCATAGTGAATTCCAGGTCAGACTGAGGTAGAGACTCTACCTCAAAAAACCAAAAAGAACGTTAAAGCCAAGAGCCAAAGGGTAGGACTACTCACAATACAATCTTCTAGACACAAAATGGCCTTAAAATTCATGACCTAGCAGTGCCTGACACTACCTACACAAGACCTCAAAATAGGAAGAAAAGATGATGACATCAAAATAAAAGACGGGGGAAAGGATTCAATGGATGGTAGACTGGGGAGGAATGGGAGTGGAGGGAGGGCACTATCATGGTTTTGTTGTCTATATTTATAGAAGCTGTCTAAAAATTTTGTTTTGCATTTTGTATGGTAAGGCCTCACTGTAGCACTTGTCTTTACATGGGCACTAGGGAATCAAACCCAGATTAGGCTTTGCAGCTAAGTGTTTTAACTGCTGAGCCTTCACTCCAGACCCACCTTTCACCTTTTTTTGAGGTAGAGTCTCTTGTCATTCTACTCTCCATTTGCCAATTTTAGGGGCTGGAGAGAGAGCTCAGTGGTGAAAGGCTTGCAATAAACATGTCAGACAGGGTTCAATTCCTCAACCATCCATGTAAAGTTGGGAGTTGAAAATGCATCTGGTGTTCTGTTTGAAGTGGCAAGAGGCCCTGGTACACTCACACATATGCATGCCCACACACACTGCACAGGAGAGATGGCTCAGTGGTTAAGGTGCTTACCCACAGAGCCTAAAAACCCAAGTTTGAGTTCCCAGTACCCACATAAAAGCCAGATTCACAAAGTTTTCACAGCAATGTTATTAGGTTAACAATGTCAAAGAAATACACCCCCCTCGTTTTAATTTCTTCTCTTTTTTCTATTCTGCCTCTGTTTACTGAGTGCTAGGATTACTGGTGTGCTACACTATGCCTTACTTTATTTTATACTTATTTGCAAGCAGAAAGAGAATGAGAATGGGCAAGTGTGCCAGGGCCTCCTGACACTGCAAACGAACTCCAGATGCACCACTCTGTGCAACTAGTTTTATGCAGGTACGGGGAAACATACCCCAGGCTATCAGGTTTTGTAAAACCTTTACGTGCTGACCCATCTCCCCTGCCACTGCCTTACTTTGACTTTTTTTTTTTTTAATTTGAGAGAGTGAGAGGGAAAGAGGAGGAGAGAGAGAGAATGGGTGTACCAGGGCCTCCAGCCACTACAAATGAACTCCAAATACATATGCCACCTTGTGCATCTGGCTTACATGAGTCCTGGGGAATTGAACTGAGGTCCTTTGGCTATACAGACAAATGCCTTAACCGCTAACCCATCTCTCTAGCCCTGCCTAACTTTATTTGAGACAGGTTTCACAGTATAGTACGGGCTGGGCTCAAACTTTTAACAATCCTTCCTTCTATCTCAGCCTTCCAAGTACTGGGATTACAAACAAGAGCTTTAAGAAAAAGGTTATTTTTATATGAAGCTCATGTCTAGAATAATAAATAATGAAAACATCAAGTAAACTTTGTCAGGAACTAATGAGAAAGACAGGGAAAAGTTTGTTTTTTAAATAAATACTTATTTGAGAGAGAGAAAAGGCACACCAGGATCTTTAGCTACTGCAAATGAATTCCACACATGTACCACCTTGTGCATGTGGCTTATATGTGTACTGGGGAATCAAAACAGGGTCCTTAGGCTTCACAAGCAAGCACCTTAACTGCTTAAGTCATCTCTTCAGCCCAGAGGGAGCAATTTCTAAAATGGATAGGACTTCTTTACAGGAAAATAAAGCTGTTGAAAATGGTGACCTGAGTGGTGGTGCACACCTTTAATTCCAGCACTTGGGAGGCAGTGATAAGGAGGAGTGCCATGAGTTTGAGGCTACTCTGACACTACAGTCTCAGAACAAAAACCAAACAAACAAAAAAAGCAAGGTGACCTGACAGTCGGGCATGCTGGTGCATGCCTTTACAGCACTAGGGAGGCTGAGGTAGGAGGATTTTTGTGAATTTGAAGACACCTTGGGCTAGGGCAAGGACCCTACCTTGAGAAATCAACAAAGGTGACCTGGGCTTTCAACAAACTAAAATGCAACATAATGCAATGTTTACATATGCCAAATACATTACATATTGTCTGACAAGCTAATCATAGTTAAAGCCAGAGGTAATAAACTACAATGACTCATTTGTCTCAACTGTACAAGGTGACTATTATGTATCTAAAATAGATGATGGCTGAAATACAAACTTATAGGTTTGTCACTGTATTAACATGCCTTTAAGTTTATCCATTATTCAGTAAGACATACAGACTTTCATGACCTATTCTACATAGCAAGCTTACATTAGCTGCACCTAATTTCATGTTTCAGTCACTATTACAGAGAACTTAAGACATAGTGTTTAGTGTCCTGCAGTACAAGATCATTTAATAATGTCTGCATCACCTCTGTCCTGCACCCCTGAGATTGGTCAAAACTGAAAGCATAGCATACATAAGCCCAAGGTCAAAGTACTGCTTAAGCTTTCAGCAGTGCATGTGCAGAAGACTTGAAGAAAGTGGTTGACTGGGCTGAGAGATGGCTTAGTGGTTATGGCACTTGTCTGCAAAGCCTAAGGACCAAAGTTTGATTCCCTAGTACCCACATAAGCCAGATGCATAACGTGGTGCGATCCTGGCATTCCCATTCTATCTGCCCTACTGCCCTTCTCAAAATGAAATAATTTTCCTTTTCAAGGTAAGGTCTCACTCAAGGCCAGGCTGACCTGGAATTTACTATGTAGTCTCAGGGCGGCATCAAAAATCACTGTAATCCTACCTCTGCCTCCAGAGTGCTGGGATTAAAGGCATGTGTGGGCAACCACCCCTAAGCTCACAAATAAAATTTTGAATGTGGTTGACTAACAGAATACAAGCATTCCCCTGAAAGTTTCAGCAATAAGTAGCAAGAAAATAGATTTAAATCTCCCAGAAGCACATAAACTGGAACCTGTAATCTCAGTACTTAAAATCTTAGAAGCAAAACAAGAGTTCAAGGCAAGGGGCTGGAGAGATGGCTTAGCAGTTAATGCACATGGCTGCTTTGCCTAAGGACACAGGCAATTCTCCAGGTCCCACATAGCCAGATGCACATGGTATTAGTTCGTTTACAGTGGCTATAGGCCCTGGAGCGCCCATTCTCTCTCTCGGTCTCTAATAAATAAATAAAAAAAAAATCTTAAAAAGAAAATACAAAAAGAGTTCAAGGCAAGCCTGGACTATATGAGATCCTATTGACCCTATCCTTGAGTTTCTGTCAAAGTGGTTAGAATGCCTTACCAAGATGAGAACAATTGGCAAGAACCAAGACTCAAGAAGAGAAACCAAAGGCACCACTACTGAAGAAAAGCTGGCCTTGATTTATTTACTTTTATGGGTATGCATGCAGTCAAGGTACATATGTGGAGTTCAGAGGACAATTTCCACCTTACTTGAGGCAGGGTTTCTTATTTGCTGCGACATAAGTTTCTGAGATTCTCTGGTCTCTGCCTTTGTCTCACCGCAGGCATACTGTAAATATAGGTATGTGCTATTATGTCTGGCTGTATGTGGTTTCTGGCCATCCCAACTCAAGTCCTCATGCTTCCATGGCAAGTACTTTATCCAGCCATTCCCCCAGCCCTTGTTTATTGCTTCAAAAGCCCTGCAGTAAGGAGTAGAACTTCTGAGTTGTTTACTATTGACCTTTATTGATATAAACCAATGACTCACACTGTGCACCCAGGACAACTTAGTACAACTTAAGTAACTCAAATAGCACAACAATATTTAAAATAGGGCTGAAGAGATGCTTAGTGGCTAAGGCCATTTGCTGCAAAGCCAAAGGACCTCAGTTCAATTCCCCAAGACCCACATAAGCCAGATGCACAAGACAGAACATGTGTCTGGAATTCATTTACACTGGCTAGAGGCCCTGGCACGCTCTTGCCCACGTTCTCTCTCTCAAAGAAATAAAAATTTTTAAAAATGCTTAAAATGTCAGGCATGGTGGCACATACCTTTAATCCCAGCACTCCAGAGGCAGAGGTAGGAAGATCGCTGTGGGTTCAAGGCCACGCTAAGACTACGTAGTGAATTCCAGGTCAGCCTAGACTAGAGTAAGACCCTACCATAAAAAACAAAAACAAACAAAAATGCTTAAAGTATTTTAATCTATTTTTACATGTGTATGTGTAGGAGGTATGAATATACCGAGGCCTCTTGCTGCAGCTTAAAATAGTCTTAATCTAAGAGGTTAACAGTGTATCCCAGATGCTAAGCTTAAAGGTCAAACAGAATCTCATATATACATACTTATGGAAAGAAACTATTTTCCTCTGACATCCTCTTCCTCAGTTATGAAGTAGTACAGTCAGACCAGTCATTAAGTCAGAAATTCTGCTGTTATCTTTGATTTTCCATACATACCTTAGCCACCCCCACTGCAACACCACTATCAAAACCCACTCGTTGGCTGGTACAACTGCCTAGTGTAAGAAACACTC
Source organism: Jaculus jaculus (assembly GCF_020740685.1). Classification (NCBI taxonomy): domain Eukaryota; kingdom Metazoa; phylum Chordata; class Mammalia; order Rodentia; family Dipodidae; genus Jaculus; species Jaculus jaculus. Next base: position 25,292,723 of record NC_059114.1, read on the forward strand.
AGCACTGAGGACAACAAGCAAAATACCAAACAATTCTGCATGTAAGCCATGGATTTATTTTTCCAGCTATACATGACCAGAATCACGTACCACAGGATTAGTATTTTGGACTGAGAGTTAATAAAAACTTCCTCTTGCCCTCATTTTTTTTTGTTGTTTGTTTTGTTTTGCTTTTAGGTAGGGTCTCACTCTAGCCCAGGCTCACCTGAAATTCACTAAGTAGTCTCAGGGTGGTCTTGAACTCCTGTCCATCCTTCTACCTCTGCTGGGATTAAAGGCGTGTGCCACCACACCTGGCTAGATTTCTATTTTGGACTATTAAAATTGCCTTTCTCACATTAACCTTCCACCATTCTGACCTATTTCCTGTATGACCACCAGAATTCTCTCCTCACTCCTTGTTTTTTCTCCAGGTCCCATGTAAACCAGATGCATTGGCATTCCCATTCAGGCCATCCTGGACTACAAGTGAGGCCCTACCTTAAAATAAAAACAAAGTATAATGACATAGATATGAAAATGTCATAATGAAAGCTACTACTTTGTAATGCTAGCTTAAGCAAACAGCAACAAGAGGCATCACATTTGCAGTGCACTCCCAAGCAGTCCAGAAACAGATTTATACACAGACTGAAAACGCAGATGCAATGAAAGATTACCATTTGGAAAGTTTGGTTAAGGCTATATTATGGGATAATTTTTATTTTCTTTAAACTTTGAAATAATGTCAAAATAAAGTTATGTTGATGTTAAATGGCCAAAACACTGAGCTGTGCTTTTGCTAACAGTGTCATTATTTCATTCAGTTACAGTTTCTAGTCCTAAGTGATCAACTTATTAATATATATGCAACATTATCCCTTTTTCTGGAAAGAACAAAACTTATTTATTTCAGGGCAAACTGCTTTCATACACAAAAGCAGTACAGCACAGGGTATACTTCTTTGAAAGCTTTTCATTAAAAGGACAATAAAGGTAACAGGTGTCTTTCCTAAGTCAATATAAAAGGATTAGTTAGATTTAAGACATTTTGAATCATCCTATGTGATACTTCTCCATAAATTAAATTACTGAAAATAAAATTAATATTTTTAAATTAAGGGGCTAGAGAGAGATGGCTCAGCAAATGAAGGCCTTGCCAGGCAAGCATAAGGGCTCATGGTCAGCTTCCCTATAGCACATATGAAAATATCAGGTACAGAAGTGCATAACCAGAGCTGGGAGACAGGAGAATTTCTGAAGCTTGTTGGGTAGCCAATCTAGCTCAATCTATTAACTACAGGTTCAGTGAGATTGTCACCAAAACTAAGCCAAGCCAAAACAAAACAAAAATAAAAACCCACCAAGGTAGAGAGCTAATAAGAAAGACACCAACACACCCCTCACTCAATGTGAGATGGAAGTATTTTTAAGTATAGCTTATAATGTTATAAATTACTGGGCTGAAGAGATGGCTTAGCGGTTAAGCACTTGCCTAAGGACCCCGGTCTGAGGCTTGATTCCCCAGGACCCACGTTAGCCAGATGCACAAGGGGGCACACGCATCTGGAGTTCCTTTGCAGGGGCTGGAGGCCCTGGTGCGCCCATTCTCTCTCTTTCTTTCTGTCACTCTCAAATAAATAAATTAAAAATTAAAAAGAACACTTAAAAATTACTGAGCTGGGCATAGTAGTGCACGCCTTTAATTCCAGCACTCTGGAGGCAAAGGTAGGAAGAGTGTAGTGAGTTTGAGGCTACCCTGAGATTACAGAGTGAATTTCAGGTCAGCCTGAGCTAGACTGAGACCTACCTTCAAAAACTAAAACAAACAAAAATCTGCCATTAGGCTGGAGAGATGGCTTAGCAGTTAAGGCATTTGCCTGAGAAGTCTAAGGACCCATGTTCAACTCCCCAGATTGCAAGGTGGCACATGTGTCTGAAGTTCAATTATGATGGCTGGAGGCCAGTATTTACCCACCCCATTTAAAAAAAAAAAAAAAAAAGGCCATGAACCAAAATGGCCCTTAGCTATTAAGCAGGATTCTGCATTTCAATTTACACATATTTATGCAAATGGACACACCAGGGCTCCTCAGTGCTGCAACCAAACACTTGCACCACTTTTTTATGTTGGTGGCTTGGGAACTAACTCTGAGCCAGACTTAGCAAGCATGTGTCCTTAACTGATGAACCAACTTCAGTCCCTTACACAGCATTCTAACTGCTGACCTCATGACAACATTAAGCTGCTACTCTCCACCACTTGTACTCTACAATTTATTTAAACTAGTAATTACAAAAACTCACCCCCCCCCCGAAATAGGGTGCAGGCTGACCTAGAATTAAGTCTCAGGTTGGCCACAAACTCATAGGGATCCTCCTACCTCAGCCTCGCCAAGTGGTGGGATTAAAGGTGTGTACCACCATGCCAAGCATCAAAAGACTCCTTTGAAAAGACACACATACAAAACCTCATTGGAAGATAGTGACGTTCACCTAACAATAACAACTCTTTAGGAGGCTGAGGCAGTAGGATTACTTCACTCCATGAGTTTGAGACCAGACTGGGCAACACAGGGAGACCCAGTCTGAAACAAGCACATAACCCACAAACAAAACACTTCAAGAACATGGAGGGAAGGAGCCACTAGAGAGATGACCCAGTAGATAAAATTTTTGGAGTTAACATCCCCAGCACCCACATAAGTGCAGGGTGGGCATGACAGCCACCTGAAATCACAGTTCTAAATAGGTGGAGGCAGGGATCCCTGGGGTTAGCTGGATAGCTAGAATACCAAAATCAGCAAACGTAAAAGTGGAAAGATATGGGGGGTGGGGTATTACCATGGGATTTTTTTTTATAATCATGGAAAATATTAATAAAAATTAAAAAAATAAAAAAATAAAAAAGTGGAGAGATAGAGGAAGACACTCAACATCAACCTCTGGCCTACACACACGCATGCACAACTGCACATACATTTGCCAAAAAAACAAAAAGGGAGCCAAGCATGGTAATGCACGCCTTTAATCCCAGCATTCAGAAGGCAGAGGTAGGAAGTTCATCATGAGTTTGAGGTCACCCTGAGACTACATAGTGAATTCCAGGTCAGCCTATGCTAAAGGAAGCTAAAGGAAGACCCTACCTTGAAAGAAAAAAGAAAACTCACATATGAAAATAATTGTTTTAACTAAAACTATGAAAAACACACACAAGCTAAACCTAATTATGAACACTGAGAAAAGGACAACATTTAGAAATAATTTGGAAAACAAAAATAAAAACTTACCAGCAATTTCTACAATATCGCCAGGAACTATGTCTTTAGCTTTAATCCGTTGTACGCTCTTTCTGTCCTGTCGATACACTTTGCCCATTTCCGGCTCATACTCCTTAAGGGCTTCTATTGCATTTTCAGCATTTCTTTCCTATTAATAGAAAACAGAAGGAGAATAAGCCTGCCTGTCACTTTAAGAATTTCTAGATTAGGAATTAAAACTTTTGTTTTAGACTCCCCCCTCTTTTGACACAAGCCCAACAGACTGGCTTTTTTTTTTTTTTTTTTTTTGGAGAAAGAATTGACACACCAGGGCCTGCGGCCACTGCAATCAAACACCAGAATTGTGTGACCCTGTGCACATGTGCAACCTTGTACTTGCATCACGGTGTGTCTGGCTTATATGGCACCTGTAGAGTTGAACATGGGTCCTTAGGCTTCACAGGCAAGCACCTTAGCTGCTAAGTCATCTCTCCAGTCCAAAACTTTAGTTTTAAAACCAAAAGGGAAAAGACAACAAATGCATGCTAATGATATCTGCATTAAAACAATTCTCATCTTAAGCCACCAAACATTTTACAAGGGTTATTATTCATCCTATTTCACATGAAAGGAAATAATTTGGCTCTACCTTATGGGGCTAGGCTGTTCAGGTTCTATCCAAGCTTTACTACTAAATAGGTACTATGAATAAATTATATAATGCAGATTTGCTATCCACAAAATAAGTAGACTGATAGTTCCTACCCTCAGTAGCTTTGGGGATTAAGTTCTAAGTTAAATGTTTAGACAATATTTTGGCACACAGCAAATACTGAGCGGTAAATTTTTAAAAAGAGCTCTATAGCCAGGCGTGGTAGCACACACCTTTAATCCCAGCATGCAGAAGGCAGAGGATGGAGGATCACCATGAGTTCAAGGCCACCCTGAGACTACTTAGTAAATTCCAGGTCAGCTTGGACTACAGTGGGACCCTAATTTGGAGGGAAAAAAAAAAAAGAATTCTAGTGGTAAAGACAAAGGTGCAAACAGGGCTGCAGAGATGGCTCAACTGTTTTAAAAGTGTTTGCTTACAAACCCTGACAGCTCATGCTTGAATCCCCAGTATCCAACATAAAGGCAGATGCATAGAGTAGCACATGCATCTGGAGTTCATTTGCAGTGGCTTAAGGCCCTAACGCACCCATCCTCTCTCTCAAATAAAAGCCTTCCTGGCATTGGGATTTAAGCATGAGCCACATTATGTCTGGCTTTAATAAATATTGTAAGAATTGGGACGTCATTAACAGAACACTTGAACAGAATGAATGATGGGTCCATACCCCATCATCACAAAAGAAAAAGAAATTTTTAAAAACTGTCCTTGTTTTATTTATTTATTTTTATTATTTATTTGAGAGTGACAGAGAGAGAGAGAGAGAGAGAGAGAGAGAGAGAGAGAGAGAGAGAGAAAGAGAGAAAACGAGGGAGGGAAGGAGAGAGAGAATGGGTGTGCCAGGGCCTCTAGCCACTGAAAACAAACTCCAGATGCATGCGCCACCTGTGCATCTGGCTTACGTGGATCCTGAGGAATCAAGCCTGAAAACGGGGTCCTAAGGATTCACAGGTAAGTGCTTAACTGCTAAGCCATCTCTCCAGCCCCTTGTTGTATTTTTATTTATTTGAGAAAGAAAAAGAGGCAGGTAGAGTGACAGAATGGGCATGCCAGGGCCTGCAGTCACTGCAAAGGAACTGCAGATGCACATGCCACCTTGTGCATCTGGCTTATGTGGCTCCTGATGAATTGAACCTGGATCCTTTGGCTTTGCAGGCAAATGCCTTAACCACTAAGCCATCTCTCCAGTTCAAGTTGACCTGGAATTCACTATGTAGTCTTAGGGTAGCCTTGAACTCATGCTGATCCTACCACCTCTGCCTCCAGAGTGCTGGGATTAATGGCATGTGCCACCATGCCTAGCTACATGGGAAGTTTTAACAGAGGCATTTTTACCTAGCATATTAGGAAAAAGAGATAATATAGGTTAATGTAGGTTAAGAAACTCTTGCCAGGCGTGACAGTGCACCTTTAATCCCAGCATTTGTGAGGCAAACGTAGGAGGACTGCTTTAAGTGCAAGGCCACCCTGATACTACACAGTGAGTCCAGGTCAGTCTGGGCTAGAGTGAGATCCTATTTCAAAAAAAAAAAAAAAAAAAAAGCACCAACTGGTGCAATAGTGGCATGTCTGTTATGGGGGAAACTAACTGGTCTCTAATTGGACTGGAAGACCCCTCTATGGGAAGGAATACATGCTTGCCACTGAAAACCTAATCAAAAGCCTATGGTGGGGAAGGTCAAACCTTAGGAGTGTAATGCCTTCTCATGTCTTGCCAAATGCATATATTATGCACACCAAACTGCCCGGTAAGCACTTTACTTAACATTCATATCCATATATTAACACTACTCTCACTTTTGTTTAGAGAAGCTTCTTTTTTCAGATGGCAAAGAGACCACTGGGATGACCCAAAAGGCCCCACAGTGTTGAGGAATGTTCAGCACTGAAACATTTCTCTCACACCTTCCAAGGCTCAGAGTCCATTAAATAGGAGGTGGCAGGAAGAGCCAAAGGAAGGGTAGGATTGCTTACAATGTAATTGTACAGACAGAAACTTCACCTTGCAGTGCCTAGAACTACCCTCACGAGACTCTCATGATAGGAGGAAATGATAAAATAAAAGAGACTGATGGACAGGGAGGGAATATGATGGAGTGTGAATTTGTGAAGGGGAAAGTGAGGGAATGGGAGAAAATTATGGTTTACTATAAGTAAACTGTTAATAAAAAAAAGTTTAAAAGAACTTACAAAGGGGTTCAGATGGAGGGGGAGTGTTATCAAAATACATTACATGAGGGGCTGGAGAGATGGCTTAACAATGAAGGTGTTTGCCTGCAAAGCCAGAAGACTTTGGATTGATTCCCCAGGACCCACATAAGCCAGATGCATGCAGTAATGCATGCATCTGCAGTTCGCTTGCAATGGCCACAGGCCCTGGTATGCCCTTTCTCTCTCTCCCTCTCTCAAATAAAAAAAAATTTAAATGACAAAAAATACATTACATGAGGTTGATATTGTATATATGTAATTACAATGATTGTAATGGGAAGGTAATATGGAGAATGGAATTTCAAATGTGAAAGTGTGGGGGTGGGGAGGGAGGGAATTACCATGGGATATATTTTATAATCATGGAAAATGTTAATAAAAATTAAAAAAATACATTACATGAACATATAAAATAATTAACAATAATTTTAAAGTTATTTACCACTGTAGAAATTTTGCTTACCTGCCACACACCCACAATTGCATTGGCTACTAATATAAGTAGAATTACAAAAGGTTCTACAAAGGCCGTAATAGTTTCTTCTCCTTCTTCAAACCAAGCCAAAACCTAAAAGAGAAAAGGTATATGGTAAGAGTTACTACTGTATTTTTACGCCACTTTTGTAATAAATGTTAGCATGAGAAAAATGATGGCAAAACAGCTCCTTTATTACATGCCTAGAAACAAATGCAGAGATAATTGTAAGTGAAATAGTCAGTTTTCTGTCCTCTTCATAACAAGTACTTTCAGGAGTCAAAACTATTTAACTTCTTGGGCTGGAGAGATGGCTTAGCGGTTAAGCACTTGCCTGTGAAGCCTAAGGACCCTGGTTGGGGCTCAATTCCCCAGGACCCACGTTAGTCAGATGCACAAAGGGGTGCAGAAGTCTGGAGTTCATTTGCAGTGGCTGGATGCCCTGGCACACCCATTCTCTCTCTCTAAATGCCTCTTTCTCTCTAACTCTTAAATAAATAAAAACAAAACAAAAAAACTATTTATCTTCTTAATGACAGTAAAAGCCTTTATAGCTAATTTTAAAATTTATTTTTATTTTATGTATTTATTTTAGAGAGACAGAGAGAAAGAGGCAGATAGACAGAATGAGTGCACCAGGGTCTCCAGCCACTGCAAACAAACTGGGGTCCTTAGGCTTCACAGGCAAGCACTTAACCACTAAGCCATCTCTCCAGCCCTATAGCTGATTTTTTAAATTTTTATTTGAGAGAGAGGCATAATGAGAGAATGGGTGTGCTAGGGCCTCTAGCCACTGCACATTAACTCCAGATGCATGCACCACCTTGTGCATATGGTTTATGTAGGTACTGGGGAATCAAACCTAGGTCCTTAGGCTTTTCAGGCAAGTACCTTAATTGCTAACACCCATTTCCCCAGCCCTGTATTTTTTTTTCAATTTTTTATTTACAACTTCCATGATTATAAAAAAAATACCCAGGCCCTTATTTTTTAATACTCTATTATATGTTTTGATTTTTCACAGTAGGGTCTCAGTCTAGCCCAGGCTGACCTAGAATTCAGGGTGGCTTGAACTCAAGAGCTCCTCCTACAGCAGGTTCCTTGGATTAAAAGTGTAAGCTGCCATGCCTGGCTAATACTTTACTTCTACATACTTATTTGAGAAAGAAAAGAAATAGGCAGGTAGAGAAAGAAAGGATGGTACTCCAAGGCCTCCAGCCACTCTAAAACTCCAAACACATGCACCTCCTTGTGCTTATATGGGTCACGGAGAATTGAACCTGAGTCCTTTGGCTTTGTAGGCAAACACCAAAACTGCTAAGTCATCTTTCTAGACCCCTAACTAATTTTTTGATGTAATACTATTTTAGAATTCACATGTTCCTGGTTACCAAGAAGGATAAGCAAGCTGGGTATGGTGGCACATGCCTTTAATCCCAGCACTTGGGAGGCAGAGGCAGGAAGGATCACCAAAAATTTGAGACCACCCTGAGACTACACAATGAATTTCAGGTCAGTCTGGGCCAGAGCAAGACCCTACATCACAAAAACAAATTAATTAATTTAATTAAAAAATTTTTAAAAGAAAGAATATTCTGATGTGATTTATGGCCATAATGAAACCATGACATCAGGACACTACATAGAGTACACTTCTACAAAATAGCAAATGACCAAAAAGATAATTAAGGCAAGGCCCAATATGTTAGTAGAGTGTAAGAAATCAATTAGAGAAGGGAAAACAAAACAGGGAGCACGAGCACACAGGTCTTGACATGCTACGGACAAATAGGGAAGGCAGAAAACCAGAATGAATATGATAAATGCAACAGCAAGCTTTCAACAGGGCATTTCAAGTATTAAGGCCAGGCTTTATGCCAGAATGAAGTTATAAATTTTGATAGATGCAGGATCACAGCTGCTGATCTTAGTCTTTCAAACATTTGCCAAGGAGAACATATCACAAATAAGAAATTTAATTAACTTTTAGTGAAGAAAAAAAAAAAAATCACTCAACTTCATGAGTGACTAAGGCCCTTTCTAAAAGGTCAGCAAAGGCATTAGCAACTCCCAGATAAGCTTCACACCTTGTTAAAGTGGGTATGAATTTCCTTCTTGGCAGCCAAGCCTGAAGACAAACTTAGAGCAACATCCCTTAACAGCTACAGTGACTATGGCAATCAGCCTCAAAACCTGAGTAAAATAACCTACACTTTTCAAGAAATACATGTTCTTCTTTATGACTGGTAATTTATCAGTCATATTTCTAATTGTACAATTTGGTAAACTTTGCTAAGCAACCTTAAGTCTATGTGTAGGAAACAGACATTCATGTATATGAAGGTTCTGTATAGAAACTAATTACTGCTTGATGAGATACTAGTGAGCAGGGCTGGGGAGATGGCTTGGCAGTTAAGGCATTGGCCTGCAAAGCCTGATGTCCTGGGTTCGATTCCCCAGTGCTCACATAAAGCCAGATGCACAAAGTGATGAATGCATCTATGTCTGGAGTACATTTGCAGTGGCTGGAGGCCCTGGCATGCCCATTCTCTATCTGCATCAAATAAATAAAATACTTAAAATAAATACTCGGGGAACCACAGAGCTTAGCTGTTAAGGCACTTGCCTGCAAAGCCAAAGGACCCAGATTCAACTCCCCAGGACCCATATAAGCCAAATGCACAAGGTGGTGCATGCATCTGGAGCATGTTTGCAGCAGCTGAAGGCCCTAGCACACCCATTCTCTCTCTGCCTCTTTCTCTCTCAAATAAATAAAAAATAATATTTTAAAAAATAGACCGTGAGTGGTGGCTCACGTCTTTAATCCCAGCACTCGGGAGAGAGGTAGGAGGACTGCTGTGAGGTCAAGGCCGCCCGCCGCCCTGAGACTGGAAAAGTAGAGCGGAAACCTACTTCAAAAAACCAAATAAATAAATAAATAAATAAATAAATAAATACCTGGGCTGGAGAGAAGACTTAGTGGCTAAGGTGCTTGCCTGCAAAGCTAAAGCTAAAGGACCCAGGTTTGATTCCCCAGTACCCACATAATCAAGATGCACATGCATCTGGAGTTTGTTTTCAGTGGCTAGAGGCCTTGGCATGCCCATTCTCTCCACCCCCCCCCCCATGTTCTTACTCACAGCGATCCTCCTACCTCTGCCTCCTGGGGGCTGGGATTAAAGGTATGCACCACCATGCCCAGCTCTTCTAATAAATATGAAAAGTAAAATACTCTGAAAAGGTGCCAATCTCTAAACCATAACCCAAAAATTAAAACCTATACTTCAACATGAAGACCAATCATATTTAAGAACCAATCCATGAGTTGGGTATGGTGACACATGCCTTTAATCCCAGCACTGGGGAGGCTAAGGTAGGATTGCTATGAGTCCAAGGCCATTCTGAGAACAGAGTGAATTCCAGGTCAACCTGAGCTACAGGCAAGACCCTACCTTGGAAAAAAAAAAAAAAAAAGAATAAAGCCATGTTTGGGTGTTTTCAGTCCTTCATGGCTGATGAGAAAGCCTGTTATTCAGGTGGGAGAATGATGCTGACAAAAGCTCTATAAAACAGGCAGGTAAAGAAGAAAGGACAACTGACATCATCACTGAAACACAGCATGTCTGGCTGGACTGTGGTTAGCTTAAGTTCATAATCTTAGTTTAAAAGTTATACAAGTATTCATATAGAAAGGAGAAATGTGTCTAAAAACTTGAGAATTTATTGAATATAAATGATTATCTATTCATTTAGCTGTATTCTTAGGGGCCTAGAAGAGTCTCTGGTATATAGTTGATGCTCGGTATGCATTACCTGTTTAAATACATGAACTAATAAATGAAGTAAAATTTCCCAGGACATCTAAGGCACAAAGCCCTAAATGGCAGTTTATGACCTTCAACATGAGAAGTACAAAAAGTAACCACTTCATAAATAATTGCAAAGGAAAAATAGAAATGCTTATAGCTTTGTAATTTTAGGCATAAACAGTGTTTCTTCTTTTCTCCAACTTTGTTCTATTATACTCTTTGTGGTATCAAGCAAGTTCAATGTTTCAAATTTGTCAACCCTATTCAAGGTATTCACTTGCAGGCTGAGGCACATGTGTGCAAAGCCTGAAGGTCCAGGGTTTGAAAAGCAAGATGCACAAAGTGGTGCATGCATTTACAGTTCGTTTACAGTCATGGGCAGGAGGCCTTGGGACACCCAGACACTCTTGTCTTCTTTCTGCCTCAAATAAATAAAAAATAAAAAATGTAAAATAAAAATAAATAAAAGCAACACCTGCTAACTTAAGATTTTAAAAATATAAATACTGTAGAATGGGGGATCTTTCTATTATTATTATTCATACCATTAATCTCTGGGACTGGGCTGTGGCTCAGTGGTACATTTGCCTAGGAGTTTGATCCCAATGTGAGGAAAAGGCAATGGCACTGCTTATTTCCTTTTTAAAAAAACAATAGCCAAAGCTGGGCGTGGTGGTGTATGCCTTTAATCATAGCACCAGAGGGGCAGAGGTAGGAGGATTGCTGTGAGTCAAGAGCACCCTGAGAATAGAGTGAATACCAGGTCAGTCTGGGATATAGTGAAACCCTACCTCTAAAAACCAAAATCGCACATAGCTGGTTGTGGTGGCATATGTCTTTAATGTCAGGAGGCTGAGGTAGGATTGCTGAGTCTGAGGACAGCCTGGAGCTACACAATGTAAGACCCTACCTCAGGGGTAAAAAAGCAAAGCAAACATACCTGTTTTAGAACTACTACAATTCAAAGTCCTCAGGATTAATAAAGATAATACCAGAGCCAGGTATGGCAGTGTACACCTATACCCAGCACTCAATAGGTTAGCTCAAGGACAAACAAGAAGTGACCATATGGAAGGTACAGAACAGTGGTAGGTACTTGCCTAGCACACACAAGACTCTAGATTTCATCTCTATCACAGGGCAAGGGAGAAAAAAGTACCATGCCTCTTCTCCAAACCTTCCTTCAAACCATAAGGCTTTAAACTAAAATCAGTAAACTGCCTGTTATTTCATTAAAAAACAAATTTTTTTGTTTATTTTTATTTGAGAGGGACAGGCAGTGAGACAAAGAGGCAGAGAGAGAATGGGTGTGCCAGAGACTCCAGCCACTGCAAATGAACTCCATATGCATACACCAACCTTGTGCCTCTGGCTTTCGTGGGTCCTGGGGAATCGAGCCTCAAACTGAAGTCTTTGGCTTCATAGGCAAATGCTTAACCGCTAAACCATCTCTCCAGCCCCTTGTTATTTCATGTTTAAGATAATTACAACACAAAAAAAATTCTTGGCTGGGCATGGTGGCACACACCTTTAATCCCAGCAATCAGGAGGCATAGGTGGGAGGATCACCATGGGTTTGAGGGCACTCTGGGACTACATAGTGAATTCCAGGTCAGCCTGGGCTGGCTGGAGTAAGACCCTACGTCGAAAAGCCAAAAAAAAAAAAAAAAAATCATTTTGAAACAAAGTAAACAGATTTCATATAATGTGAAAATGCTATGGCAACAAACTCATGCGATCATTTGAGACACTGAATCACACATATATATTAAAGTGGAGCTGAAAAGTTGAGGTTCCATAGTTTACAAAGTCTTCTAGGCATTTCTAAGAAACCTGTGTTAATTTTCATCACCTGGAACAGTTTATGATCTGGACCAGGCATGTCCAAATTGTGACCCACAGGCCACATGCATCCCATGATGGCTATGACATTTGTACGTGATACATTTCAATGTATACGTCTCAGTAAGACAGATGGCCATGAGCATAAAACCAATATGGCACAAATGCTACTCACCTTCTTCAGATCTTTAATGTCACCCTCTTAGAGAAATTATGTGACCACCTATTTAACTCTTCTCTTCCCACAGATACTCCCTTTTCCAGAACTCCCTTGCTTTACTTTTCTCTACAGTACCAAGGCAATGGACTTTATCCATTTTGCTCTATTATGTTTGTAGGCAAGGAGCTGGGCGTAGTGGTGCATACTTTTAATCCCATCACTCAGGAGACAAAGGTAGGAGGATTGCTGTGAGTTCAATGCCACCCTGAGACTACATAGTCAATTCCAGGTCAGCCTGGACCACAGTAAGACCCTACCTCAACCCCCCCCCCCGAAAAAAAACAAGGGCTGGAGAAATGGCTTAGCAGTTAAGCGCTTGCCTGTGAAGCCTAAGGACCCCAGTTTGAGGCTCGATTTCCTAGGACCCATGTAAGCCAGATGCACAAGGGGGTGCATGCTTCTGGAATTCATTTGCAGTGGCTGGAGATCCTGGTGTGTCCATTCTCTCTCTGCCTTTCTCTCTAATATCCATATGCAAAGGGAGTGTTTGGTTTTTTTGAGAAAGAGTCTCATGCAATGTAAATAGTTTAGAATAGCCTTGAACTTCTAAACCTCCTACCACCTTCCAAATACAGGTATCACAAGACTTTGTCACCACTGGGCTTCAAATGTCCTTTTATAAAGAAACAATTTGATGAATATTACAAATTGATTAAACTATACCCAGGGAACTTAAGTGTAAAACATTAATTCAGTTTCTTATTTTCCACTGCAGCAAAATATTAACTATAGTTAACAAGTTTACTACTGAGTTTGGTATTTGAAATAAACCACTAGTATTTTCTCTCTCTCTCTCTCTCTTTTTTTTTTTTTTTGAGGTAGGGTTTTGCACTAGGCCAAGCTGACTTGAATTCTCTATGTAGTCTCAGGCTGGCCCCGTACTCACAACAATCCTCCTACCTCTCTGCCTCCCAAATGGTGGGATTAAAGGTGGGCACCACCAGGCCCGGCTCACTACTTTTTAATCTGAGCAGGGATTGATTGATTTTTAAGAACCGCCTATTCATTTCTGCAACAGAATATTAACATTCTAACATGTTTTTGCCTGTTAAGCAAGTGGGAATATACTGACTACCATAAATGACTCAGTGCTTCCCCCCCTCCCCAAAGATAGAAATAAGGAATGAGCTGTGGAGAGTGACATAAACTTTCAATCCTAACACTCAGGAGTCTGAGGTGGGAGGAACTCAAGTTCAGGGTCAGCCTAGACTACATACTGAGTCCAAGGAAAATCTAAAATACATCATGTGACCTCAAAAAAACAAAATAGGTCCATAGAGATGGCTTAAGCGCTTGCCTTTGAAGTCTAAGGATCCCCGGTTCAAAGCCTGATTCCCCAGCACCCACATAAGCCAGATGCACAAGGTGGCACAAGCATCTGGAGTTCATTTGCAGGGGCTGGAGGCCCTGGCACGCCCATTCTCAGCCCCTCACTCTTTCTCTGCCTCTTTCTTTCTGTTGCTCTCAAATAAACAAAAACAAAAACATGAAGCAACACTATCAACCTCCAATGAAGAACATCAACCAAACCTTTACCTTCCTATTTAAAATTTCTTTTTAACTCAGTAGCAGAGGCCAGTAAGTTAAAAAGGAGATATAAAGGGAAGTGAAAGGAAGGGAGGAGGGCACTTAATAAGTTGGTATTGTATATATGTAAGTAGAATGACTTGAGATGGGGAGGGGATATGATGGAGAATGGAATTTCAAAGGGGAAAGTGGGGGGGGGGTATTGCCATGGAATATTTTTTATAATCATGGAAAATGTTAATAAAAATTTGAGAAAAAAGATAAAATAAAAATTACAGCATCAAAATAAACAAATAAAACATATATATATATTTTCTTGTTTTTTTTTCAAGGTAGGGTCTTACTCTAGCCCAGGCTGACCTGAAATTAACTATGTAGTCTCAGGGTGGCCTTGAACTCACGGCGATCCTCCTACCTCTGCCTCCCGAGTGCTGGGATTAAAGGCGTGCGCCACCACGCCCGGCAATAAAACATTTTTAAGAGAAAAAAATTTCTTTCTACCTACCTCCTCCCTAATTTTTTAAAAAGTATTTGATTTATTTGAGAGAGAAATAGGCAGGTAAAGAGAATGAGCATGCCAGGGCCTCCAGATTCATGCATTCCCTTATGCATCTGGTTTATGGGAGTCCTGGGGAATAGAAACTGGGACTTTTGGCATTGCAGGCAAGCACCTTAAACTGCTAAGCCCTCCCGCCTTTTTATTTTGAGGTAGGGTCTTACTCTGTAGCCCAAGCTGTCCTGGAACCTGTGGTCAGCCTCCTGCTTCAGCACTCTTCAATCTTCACCACCCCCTCACTTATAAAGCCATGTTAAAGCTAATTTTAAAAGGCTTTAGTACAGATTTAAGCACAGACCATCAGAGATTTCCCTGTAATATAGAGAAATGTAAGAGAATAGCAGCATATATCCTATAGCAGGTACTGGTTTCTCAAGGGTGGCCTCTATGGTATTTTAATCCAGTCACAGTTTCCTGACCAAATAAACTAAGCAAAATAAGGGACTACCTATCAAAAAAGTATTGTATATATGTAAGTAGAATGATTGAGATGGGGAGGGGATATGATGGAGAATGGAATTTCAAAGGGGAAAGTGTGGGGGGGAGGGTATTACCATGGGATATTTTTTATCATGGAAAATGTTAATAAAAATTGAGGAAAAAAAGTATTTACAGCAAGGTGTGGTGGCGCAAGCCATTAATCTCAGTATTCAGGACGCAGAGGTAGGAGGATCACCATGAGTTCAAGGCCACCCTTTGACTACATAGTGAATTCCTGGTTAGCCTGGGCTAGAGTAAGATACTACCTTGGAAAACAAAAAACAACAAAAAAGTACTTACTCCAGATATTTAGCAACCCATAAAATAAAAAGTAACAGTTCATTTCCTGAACAATAATTCCAAGTAAGTAGCTACAGGAAAGGGAACTCAAAACTTCAACCTCAACATATAGTGCTCAAAAGCAATGTCCTGTATTTTAAAAACATTTAGAACCTATTTAAGATTTAAAATGATTATTATGACCTTAGTGAATGCTAGAATTTAACTGCCAAAGCTGAGACTATCACCAACATAAATACAAACCTTAAACTACCCCCAAATATATCATGTATTTTTACCTCATGGCAACATATTCAAACTGCAGTTAATCAAACAGCTCTAACCATTTATCTTGTTTGCCATTGAGCAGCCATTTATTAGGGGAAATTTTTGAAAATTCATGAAAGTGACAATTAAAAAATTATTTATTTATTAGAGACAGAGAGGGAGAGAAACAGTGAGTGAGAACAGGCACACCAGGACATCTAGGCACTGAAAACAAACTCCAGACGCATGGGCTACCATATGCAGCTGGTTTATGTGGGACCTGGAGATTTGAACCTGAGTCCTTAACAGGCAACCACCTTAAACGCTAAGCCATCTCTCCAGCCTGAGTCTCAATTTTATTCAATGAAAACCATAGGAAAGATTCTTGAAACTGAATGGCAATAAAACATTTGGCCTATGTGACACTTTAAAAAGTTTCATGGCAGAATTCATGCACTTACAAAAGGTCACCTTTTGCTACCACTACTTTTAAAATGGGTATAAAAATTAATTTCCTACTTGTACTAAATAAATGACCATGACTTTATTTACTTCTCAAAATGTGACTTTATGCAATGTTGTTCATAATGACGGCGATCATGGGTCTCCGGACTTATACACATGTGAATGTACCTAATTGAAAACTTCAAACTCTATAAATTTTGTGAAACCTGAAAGAAGTAGTGTACTGTATGATTTTCACTTTCTATCAGTTTAAGAATTCTCTTGCGGGGCACAGTGGCGCACACCTTTAATCCCAGCATTCAGGAGGCAGAGGTAGGAAAATTAGAGGCCACGCTGAGATTACGTAGTGAATTCCAGGTTAGCCTGGGCTAGAGGGAAACCCTACCCGGAGAAACAAAAGCTAGAGTGAGACCCTACCTCGAAAAACCAAGACAAACAAACAAACAAATAAAAGACCATGCTAAGATCCTTGAAATTATCCTTGCAGCCTCTGTCACCATTTCTCTTCTGTAGTTCTTTGTATTTTACTAGTTTCTTAGCAACCATAGGGGACCTTAAGCAAACCACATACTCAACAAGAAAGAATACCACGAACTTTTGTTTTTCTTAAGATTTAGAATTAACTGTACTTAACTTCGTTCTCTCAATCTAGGGCTTAGTCAAGACAGGGGTCCAGTTTAGATATATACACCACCCGAAAGGTCAGTGACCAAATTTGGTCAACAGTGGTGCCATCACTGCCATCATACTTGTCACTGTCAGGAACAACTGTCACCTTGCCACTACCAGGAAGGGAAAGCAACTGGAATATTCCTTTGTAAGATCTATTTACAGACTACAAAGAGCTCAACATCATTTTAGGATGATCTTACAACATGATAACAAATGGAAGAACCCCAAGCAGAAAAGGCCTTCCAATGAAAACCTTTTGATACTAAAAACTGGTAAGCCACAAGAATTTGTAAAACTCAGTGCATTCTGGAACAATTTCTCACTGCACTGTAAATGGCAAGCAGCTAATTTTTGAAAATATCTTCAAGTGTTTACCTTATTAATGTCAAGAATACCTAAATTATTTGATTTGTTTTTAAACAAAAACAGTTGCAATCTCCAATTGTTTGCATCCAATTGTCATTGTTTTCTAGCTTACTGTCGAATACTGTTTGCTTTCAGGGACAGAGAAGATAAATTTTTTTTTCATACTTACAAAAGATATGCATGCTGCCAACAATAAAATTCTAACTAGTAAGTCTTCGAACTGCTCAATCACAAGCTCCAGCAAGGTTTTTCCTGTTAGAAACAAACATATCTGTCAGAATTGTCACTATCTGCCTGTATCCGCACTCTCTAAAATTACATGTTAAGATTACTTACCTTCTTCAGCCGGTAACTCTGAAGAATGTAGAAATTCGCCAAGCAACGTGTCAAGCGGGGAAGAACAAACAAACAAAAAAAAATTAGCACTGTTTTTTAGCTGCCAAAATCATAGTCATGAGTGCTTCTGGAAGGCAGATTCAGCTGTATAAGCGTTCAAGCACCCCCGATAATGATACCCTAAGAAAAATATGATATGCAGCCCTTGTCATCAATGGCCTCGGGTCCTGCCCATGGAATCACCCAGGGCTCCTGAAACAAGTCGTTTCAGCTAGATCCTGCCAGATGTGTTAACACTGAGTAGTAGGAAAACGGTCGCGGGGTTGCTCAATCACATCGACGCCTCAATAAATGGGCCGGGGACGAGAAAAAACGTCTCGCAGGACTCAAGTCCGCTGCAGCCGACCCCGTCCATCTCTCCCTCCCTCCACTCCGGGGTCGGCCGCCGGGCTCGCTGCGCGCCGCCAAGGGTTCAGGGGCACGAGGAAGCCACCCCGGGGGAATGGAGGGAGGCCCGGGCCCCGCGCCCCCGCCCGCAGCCCCTCTCCCGTGGGGCCCAGCGCGCGCGGGCTCACTGGCTCGGTAGGCTGCGGCCGTCGGCGGGCGCCGAGCCGAGACCCACGAGGTGGAGCCCGGTCAGCCATCTTCCCTGACTGCCGCCGTCCCGGGTACCTACCGTTGGAACCCCATCTCTCCTTGAGCTTCTTGACCTGCTCCAGGCTCAGCCCCGTGCTCTCGTTGACGCCGAAGTGGCCCAGCACCTCCTCCACCGTCTTTGTGTGAGCGTTCTCCATGGCTGCGGGGGGCCCGGCCGGCTTCCCTCCCGTACGGGCCCGTGGCCTCCTCGCCTCCGCCTCGCTCTCGGGCTCGTGCTACCTCGGGCGCCCAGGCGCGGAGAGCGCTCCCCTCCTCCTCCGCCGCCTCCTCGGCCGCTTCCGCCTGGCCCGGCGCTGAATCACCCGCGCCCCCTCCCCCAGACCACTGCCCTGGCCGGCGCCCGGCCGGGCTCCGATGGGCGAGCGGGGCTGGCGAGCCTCGGGTCCTCGTCCCCGGAGGGGCGCCTTAGCCCGGCAGCCGCCGAGAGGGGACAGCGCAGGCCGCGGTCCCCGAGCCCCCTCCCCGCTCCGCTGAGGTGACCCGCGGCCCCGCCCGGGCCGGAGGAGGGGGCGCCCGGCCAAACCCCTCGGGGCGGAACCGAGCTACGGAGGCGAACCGACGGGGAGCGGTGCGGCGCGCTCGCCCCGGGTGCCTAAGCTTCGCACGCGCCCCGACAGCAGCGGAGGAAACTGCAGCGGAGGAGGAGAAAAAAGGAGGTGGCGTCGGGGACGGCTCCGTGGCGGCTGCTCTAATAGCATTTATCGGCCGCTGCCTCCCCTTTCGCCGCCGCCGCGGCATGTGGACGCCGCTCATTGGCCGAGAGCGCCCAGCGCGGTGCGGGCGGCGCGGCCCCGCCTCCTCCCTCCCCTCACCCCCACCCCGGCGTCCCCCTCACGCGCACGCGCGCGTGCGCGCACACACACGCACACAGCGCGCGCCCACGCTGCCGGCAGGCCCCGCCCCCTCCCGCGCACCGCCCCCAGGAGCCCGGATCGAGGTCGCGCGCCCCGCGTCGCGCGCGCGCGCGGTTCGCGCAGTGGTCCGGGGTTGGGAGGATGGGAGTTCGGCCCTTCTCTATTTCTGTTCTCGGGGCTCGTCCCCACGCCGGCGTGGGGGCACAGCTCACGGTGGGCGCCCTGCGCTCGCTATCCTTTGAGGACCGTGTGGGCCGCGCGGCGGCGGGGGAGCCTAGAGATCGCAGGTCACGCCCGGCGTCCCCGAGGCGCGCTCGGGCGGGTGTCCTTGGCTCGCCTCCTCGCCCTCGGCAGCCCGGGCTGCGCTCTGCATCCTAATCTGTCTCCTTCAGAGGCCCCCCTCAGGAACTAAGGGGAGGAATTCCGCAGTTCCCTGCCCACACAGACAAAATCCCTCATCTGTCGCCTCAGGAACACCGCATCCCACACCCCCAGCCCCGAGCCCCATCTCCACCGCACGCCAACACCAGCCCTTCCTTTCCCTGCGGGCTCTGCACCCTGGCTGAGGGAATCCCACTCTGGAAGGAGGAAGTTTCATTTTTATAACCCACTCAGCCTTTGATACATGCCTGCATTGGAGTCGCAGATTGTGCCTTTGCTGCTGTTAAACAGCAGCTCTAGGCTTGTGCTGGAAGGTGCTTGGCTCTGCCTTTAAGATGAAAGCTGTTCTATAGATATCTGCTCCCTCCCCCCATCCCCGGGAGAAAAACAGCCTTTAATCCAAAACCTATTTCTTAAACCACAGATAGCTTGCTCTGTCGGTGAAGTCTGTACAAACCTGGGGCATAGCAAGATAAAGATTATTTTGCCAATGTAAAGCCATACTGAGCCGGGTGTGGTGGGGAATGTTTTGTGACCCCAGCATTTAAAAGGTGGAGGCAGAAGGACCAGGAGTTCAAGGTCATCCTCTAGTTTGAGGCCAGCTTGGGCTGCACGAGATTGTCTCACGAACTAAAAAAGAAAGTAATTCTAAGCAGGGGAAAGGACCTTTATATTCAATTCATGAACGGTTTCACTTCACAAAGCTTTCTGAAGGAAATAGGCTACAGAAATGAAGCAGTTAATGCACTTATGTCTTTAGCAACGAGGCACTATCAACAACATGAGCAACAGCAGAGCAAAAACTCACTTCAGTTGTCCACGTAGCTCTGCCTCACGACTTAATACACATCTCTTCAACACATGCAAATCACCGTGCATCGACCGGTTGAAAAAATCAAGTACGTCACTTCATTTAGTTATTTCCAAGGAGTGGAGGCTGGCATGCAGTTCTGATTGATACTTGGAAGAAGACCAACAAAACCCTACACAAAATAAACAAAAATTCGGGTGTATGGCACTGCACTCCCCAGAAGAAGCAAGGCAGAAACTTGTTAAGTCACAACCTTTTCAGGAGAGTCAGGTGACTACATGGTTGGGGATGTGGTAACTGAGGGCTGGTGTGTCTTTGCCTTCTGAGAGGAGCTGTGCACCTTACCAGTTTTGACTCAACTCATGTTTTTACCACCAACAGAGGCAGACAGGAGGATTAGGACATCTCCCAGCATGGAAATTGCCTTGGGCAGTTGACCAGGTCTCTCTACATCGTGGTACCTGCATCTCTTCTTAGGGTTGTAAGTGCCGCTTTCTTTTTTGTTTTTTGTTTTTCGAGGTAGGGTCTCACTCTAGCCCAGACTGACCTGGAATTCACTATGGAGTCTCAGGGTGGCCTCAAATTCACAGCGATCCTCCTACCTCTGCCTCCCAAGTGCTGGGATTAAAGGCGTGCGCCACCACGCCCGGCTGTAAGTGCCTTTTATAACCTCCAACTTCTTCTAGAGGTGTTCTAGACCTTCCCATGGGTACTCCCTTAGGTCTTTCCGGGCTTCTTCTGTCTATCTTTCAGATCTGCATTTACATGTCCCCTCCTCAGAGATGCCTTTGCTATCTAACGTGGATCCCCTCCGGAGTTCACTTTCTATCACATTATTCAAGTCCCCACCCCCAACACACAGCACTTATCTGTAATGTGGCATTTTTGTTTAGCAGCTTACTGCTTGCCTCCTAGTGTATCCCGGGGCACTTGGTTAGAGCTGCATGATGTTTTGTCCACCCTGGGTACCCATCAGAGTCCCTGGTATGCACTCATCATTTATTGAACTCCTGCTGTTTGAATGAGTGATGAGCTGTGTGTGCAAAGGTCTTCACTAGTAGGAGGGGCCTCAGCAAATTGTTCAACTCAAGTTCATTCATTTCCACTTGTGCAATAAATGGCAGGGCCTCTGAGTTACTTGGCTCTTGAGAAGGGCTGTAAAGTTTAGTCAGGTTTAAAACAAATGCAAGACTGTAAGACAGGTTTCTCAGAAATGAGAGCGGTACACATTCACATAGGTACTATTACCACATTCCATTGCTCTCCTAAAATGTTCTTTTCAAGATTTTGGTTTAAAACAAAACTGGGGACTGGAATGTTCCCTTAAGCTGAAAATGTGATTTTTAGCTCAGATTTGGCCCCATGTACATTCATACCAAATATGCCCTTGTTTCCTCAGCCTCTTGGCATCTCTGAAAGCACTTGTTCATAGGTTGGCAAAACAGACCATGAACCCATCCTTGCAAGGGCATAACTATCTAGCTATTCTTATATAGAAATAAACCTATGCTCAATTTATTTTATTCACAGTGTTATACTTGTTTCTTGTTAGTGAGTCTTTAAAGAATAAGAATGGGTTATTTTGTAGCCAAGCATGGTGGCTGAGGTAGGAGGATCACTTTGAGTTCAAGGTCAGCCTGGACTACAGTGAGATCTTGCCTCAAAACAAAGTGAAAAAGGAAAAGGTTACTTTGTTTTACAGAAAGAATTTTAGCCATATATCCAATTAAGGACATTGAGATGGGAGGAAAAACCCATGAAGAAAAACTCTAGTTCTGAAAGATGGATGGGGTGATCAGAGAACTTCAAAGGCATTCATAAAGGAGGGTATTAGCCAGCAAAATGTAGGCTGGTTTAAAAGGCTAGTCACATAGAAAAGTCAGTAGAAAATGACTTGCAAAAGAGGCCCCAGCCAGCTTTGCAGCCCTCCACAGGCCTCCTGGAAGGTGATGGAGATGGCAAGAGGCAGTCTGCTCCCGATTTGGACAGCTCTAAGCATCAAAGCAATCTCACTTGGGGCTGAATCCACTAAGTTCAGTACAATGATTCTGGTTTAGTCCTCTAAAACCACTTTGAGCAAGTTTTTTTTTTTTAAGATTTTTAAAAATTTATTTATTAGAAGCCTAGTGTGGTGGTGCACACCTTTAATCCCAGCACTAGGGAGGCAGAGGTAGGAGGATTGCCATGAGTTCAAGCCCACCCTGAGAATACAGAATGAATTCCAGGTCAGCCTGGGCTAGAATGAAACCCTCCCTCGAAAACAACAAAAAATATTTATTAGAGACAGAGGGAGGGGGGGAGAGAGAAAAAAATGGGTGTGTGCCAGGGCCTCCAGATGCATGTGCTACCATGTGCATCTGGCTTACATGGGACCTGGAGAATTGAACCTGGGTCCTTAGGCTTTGCAGGCATGTGCCTTAACCACTAAGCAATCTCTCCAGTAAGTTTAATGTCTTTTCTGTGTGAGATCCCTTTGAGTATTTCAAGATCTTTATTTTGTTAAAAATCTCTTTCCTTAACTAAAAAGAACAGCTTGAGCTGGGCATGGTGGTGCACACCTTTAATCTCAGTATTTGGGAGGCAGAGGTAGGAGGATTGCCGTGGGTTCCAGGCCACCCTGAGACTATATAATTAGTTCCAGGTCAGCCTTAAGGGGGGGGGGGGAGGAGGGGAGAACAGCAACAGCTATAGTGTGGGTCTTAGTCCCTCAAAATCATCTGGAGATGTCCACAGAAGTCTAGACATAATCTGGCAATCTGGCAGTTTTTACTGCTCACCTGATCCCAGAGTTCTGTTCCTAACATATTGTGGATTTTGTGTCCTTTACAAACTATAGTCATGTTAAACTGCTTATTGTGTACTGAGCCTGTTTCTACTCTTTTTGTATCCCAGGCAGTGAACTCTTCCTGTAATTGAATGTTTTTGCACTCATTTTAGCCCATCTGTAGACTCTGTCATGGTCTTTTTTAATTTATTTGCTTATTTATTTTATTTGAGAGAGAGAGAGAGTGAGAGAAAGGGAGAGGGAGAGAAAGAAGCAGGTAGGGAAAATGGGCATGCCAAGGTCTTCAGCCACTGCAAATGAACTCCGTTTGCATGTACAACCTTGTACATTTGGCCTATGTAGGTCCTGGGGAATCAAACCTGGGTCCTTTGACTTTGCAGGCAAATGCCTTTACTGCTAAACCATCCAGCCCTATGCTATGGTCTTTTGGAGTCTTTATCTTCAAGTAACCTTTTTAAAAAGTTTATTTATTTATTTATTTGCAAGCAGAAACAGAAAGAAGAGAAACAGACAGAGAAAATGGTTGCACCAGGGCCCCCAGCCACCACAAACGAACTCCAGATGCATTTGGCACTTTGTGCATCTGGCTTTATGTGGGTATTGGGGAATGGAACCCAGGTCTCTAGGCTTTGCAAGCAAGTGCTTTAATGGCTGAGCCATCTCTCCAGACCTTCAAGTAATATTTTAGCTACACATTCAGATTTGGTTAGACACAACTTACTAATGACTTCTCTAACAGAACTAGAGATTTTTCCTAGATTGAAGATAACCAGTCAACTGGACTTAATTCTTCAACTGTTGTAAACCATCTTAATCCCAGGTTCAAAAGTCCAGAAGGACCGGGCATGGTGGCACACACCTTTAATCCTGGCACTTGGGAGGCAGGGGTAGGAGGATTGCCTTGAGTTCAAGGACACCCTGACACTACATAGGGAATTCCAGTCAGCTGGGCTAGGGCAAAACTCTACCTTGAAAAACAAACAAAAAAGTCCAGAAGGTAAAGACCTTCCTTAAAGGGCATCTGAGTTACTTACCTCTGTGATATTCTGTCAGTGTTGAGCACAACACTCTTCATTTGGTTGAACACTTAAGCTGGTCAGGCTGACTTAATGGTCATGTTCTACGAAAAATACCCATTTGTGCACTAAAACTAGAATTGGCACAATGAGCTGCTTGTACTGAGAAGCCAGAGGGAACCAGGGCCTCTGACAGAGTACCATCTGCCATCTCTTGTTTGCTCTGGATGTGTGCTTGTGGAGTGGAATAATGAATAGCTCATGATACTCAAATGCTTATTAAAAAAAAAAAAAAGATAGGGGCTGGACAGATGGTTTAGCAGTTAAGTGCTTGCCTGTAAAGCCTAAGGACCCCGGTTCGAGGCTCAATTCCCAGGACCCACGTTAGCCAGATGCACAAGAGGGCGCATGCGTCTGGAGTTTGTTTACAGTGGCTAGAGGCTTTGGCATACCCATTCTCTCTCTCTCTCTCTGCCTCTTCCTCTTTCTTTAGCTCTCAAATAAATAAATAAAAATAAACAACAACAAAAAAAATTTAAAAAGAGATAGGATCTCATTATGTATCATGTATTCCAGGCTGACAACAAGCTCAAGATCTTCCTGCCTCAGCATACCACATTCCGGGATGAATGACACATGCCACCATTCCCAACTGTCCATAGAATTTAGTGGGAGGACTGTGCTCCCAAGTCCTTGCCCACAAGAGGGTTCCACTTCCTATCCTGAATCCCTTCATGGAAAGGTATTCACCTTAGCATGACGTGTTGCACTGCACACATTTCATTACCATGCTCACAAACTTATCTGAACATCTGAGAAATTGACCCAACTTAACAGAACATCTTTTCCAGAATCGTACTCATTCCCCTGACTCTCATAATTAATAAGCATTTTTTTTTCTCATGGCTGAGTGTTCAAAACTCCCATAGCCAATGCCAATAAAAGAAGGACTTGCTGTGAGTATAGCTAGGCATTGTGGCGCACGCTTTTAATCCAGCATTCAGGAGGCAGAGATAGGAGGATCACCATGAGTTTAAGGCCACCCTGAGACTACAGAGTGAATTCTAGGTCAGCCTGGGCTAGAGTGAAACCCTACCTTGGAAAGACAAAAGAAGAAGAAGGAGGAGGAGGAGGACTTTCTCTATAACTTGACTTTGCTGCTCAAGGTACTGGCCGATGGGGCTCCTACATCTTAGTACAAGTCAACAGTTTAGCGAGTTCAGTGGGGACCTAAGACTTCCTCTGGGTCCTATGCTCACCTCTAGAAGCAGAAGCTGTGGCTAGACCCATCAGACTTGCATCACCCAGAGTTGCACGATGCATGTCTCTGTATCCCCTGGAGGGCCTGTGAAAACATACAACTGGGTCCTGACTCTGGGTTCTCATTCAGTAGGTCTTGGGGTGAGGGGCCAGGATCTATATTTCTAACAGGTGCCCAGGTGATGTATAACTACTGCTCATTCAGGCCCCAAACGAAAACCCTGGAGCTATTCTCAGAAGGGCTTATACATGTTGGGTCTGCCAGGCAAAAAATATTTACTTCGGGGGCTAGAGAGATGCCTTAGATGTTAAGGTGCTTGTCTGCAAAGGCAAAGGACCCAGGTTCGATTTCCCAGCACCCACATAAACCAGGTGCACAAGATGGCGCATGTGTCTGAAGTTTGTTTGCAGTGGCTGGATGCCCTGCCCATTCTTTCTCTCTCCCTCTCTTTCCTTATCTCTGCCCCCCCCTCAAATAAATAAAAATAAATTCACTTCACTGGAAAAGTCAAAGGTCTAACTAGTTTGGAGATGGCAGAACACTGAAAGCCTGGTTTAGAGCTGCCCTAGAATCTTCCTCCCCTGCATTTTGCAGCTGCTGCAGATCACCACAGCCTCCCCTCTCCATGTTGATGCTCCTCCTATAGTGGACCTCTCTACCCAGTCTTCTGAACCTCTGCTCAGGCTGTTCCTTCAACTGGGATGCCTGGTGAGCAGCCCATAGCCCCGAGAGGTGAAGGGCTCAACTCCACCTCACCCTGGATATCTTTCCTGGCTGTAGCCTTTCTCATCCACCGTTTTCATCCCCAAAATTAGGGGCTGCAGCTTCTGTGTCCCACACAACCTTTGCATACTGTTCCATGTCAGCCAGTGACTCTGTGCTTCTTTCTAGTCCTTTGGCTGCAACGACCTTCTTGTGTGCCTCTCTCTACTTAACTCTATAGGTATGGTGTCCTAAAGCTTAGGACCTGGCATTCTTCCCTATCTTCAATCTTTCCTTACACCTATTGCTTCAACTCCACCTACATACTGATGACATACACGTTTCCACAGGCAGACTGATCTGCATTTCTAACCACTCTGGCTATGGACTCCCATTTGAGAATGACAAGTAGGGGCAAGTTGGTGGTCATCTCCCTCTGAGAGGGAGCCACAAATATTACAGAGCCAGTTGCATATCCAGAGCAGTATTTGTGGCAGAAGGAATAGCAAATGGACAAACTCAAATATGAATAATACATTTTTTTCATAGCGCTTATCACTTGCAGTCACCTGGTTTCTTGCACCAGATTATAAAACCCAGGGATGCAGGAGTCTATGTGTAGTGAAAAGTTACTGAGTGAATGCATGATGATTATTTGCTCTTGGACCTTTAAGCCTCCAAACCCTTTATTTGTGTCCTCAGTGCTTAGCACAGTGGGGACTATGCAGCAAGTAACCAGAAAATATCCGCCACATTAATGACACCCTTTACCTCCTAGTCAGTTACTGCTCTGACAAAAGAAAAAGTTACCATCTTAAAGAAAGAAGAGAAAAAGAAGAAGAAGAAAAGAAACCCATACAGCAGTGCCAAACAAAGTACCGTGGAATGGTTTTCAAAACCATAGCTCCCTGATGGGATAATGTAGTTTAAATATAGCAGCTCTTTTCCCCTCCAGCCAGTCTGTTCTTTGATTTTTGTGGAAACATTTCAAAAGTTCTTCTCTACTGCTCTCCTTCCTCAGCAGCTCCCCAAGGTGCTTAGGCTTTAAACAGTGAAATGCTTAAAATGCAGAGGCGGCATGGCCCTTGAGCTCAGAAGAAAGGGAGGAGTGATTGAATGTGGTTTGAGGCGTGAGTGAGGAGACTCGGAAGGAGGCCAAGGTGGAGGCTGAGGGCCGCCAGGGCCAGAGCCTTGCTCCGCAGTAGTGGCAGCAGCAACGAGCAGGTAGAATTTCAGGCTGGCAGGAATCCAAGGATGGACAGAGCAAGCATCAGATAGGGTTGCCGTGGACAGATTCCTAGAACAGGATCTTTGTTTCCAGGGCTGACCTGCCTGCTCCCTTGACATCCCACAATAGATGAAAGGGGGTGACAGGCTCACTGGCATGTTTAGATGTCCACTGTGATCCTGCTGTAGCCACCATCCCAGGGGGCTGGCTGTCCGCCTGAGTCACCTTGTGATTCTCCCCTCATTCACAGAGGGGGAAGGAGGAGAACACTGTGTATCCTGAGAGAAGTGTGTCTGACACGCCTGATCCGTTCCATCTGGAAGCGTGCATCATGAGCCCCATCTGGTTCCCGCAGTCTGTGTGGCTGAGAGGTGGCTGCTCCCAGCCTGCTGCGGGCTCCGTCCTGCTTGTCCTTCACCTTCCCGAGGGAAGAAGACCCCAGCAGCCTCCCACCCGCCCGGTCTTGCCTCCTTTTCTGCACTAACCTTCGCCCACCGGGGGATTCCCTTGATGTAGGGGTTAACTGGAGACTCTGCAGAGGGAAGCCCCTTGGGAAAGTTCAGGGTTTCTGTTGTTACATGGTGCTGGGGATCCAACAGTGGGTCCTGCACATTAGGCAAGGGCTTTCCCAACTGATCTCCCTCCCTAACTTCAGGAGCCCAGTTTTTGGGATGGAGAGATGGTTTAGCAGTTAAAGGTGCTTGCTTGCAAAGCCTGATGGCCTGGGTTTGAGTCCCCAGTACTCAGGTAAAGCCAGGTACACAAAGTGTTGCATGCATCTGGAGTTCATTTGCAGTGGCAGGAGGCCCTGACACGGCCATATTCTTTCTCTTTGCCGCTCTCTCAAATAAATAAACTATATATATTTTTTCCTTCCCTGGCTCCCCACCCCCCTGTAAGGTCCTATCCTGGGTCTGGAGTCCTGAGATACAACTGTCCCTTTTTCTTAGCTGCTTTCTGTCGCCAATGGTGGTAGAACCATGGCCTCCTCACTGGCTTCCCAGCTCAACACTGATGTCTTCGCAGGTGGGTTCAGTCGGCCACGTGGGGGCTGGGCAGAACACCCGAGAGCACAGGCTGCCTGCCGCTTTCCCCTCCAGTGACTCATCAGAGAAGAGCAGTCCTCTTTCTTCCTGGAAGACAGCAAACCCATGGCCAACTCCTAGCCCTCCCCCTCCTGCCCCCACTAATTAAACAACCCACATATAGAACACTGGCTTCCAAACTCAGATTTTCCCTAAAGATCAGGCATGGAAACGAGGAGGAGCGCTTTGAGGCCACAGAACAACCTGGAAGAGGAGTCTGACGGAGGAGAGACAAGGGGAGTGTACACAGTCTTCAAAAGCAAGTATTTGGAACAGGGTTTTGTTTTTTTTTTTTCTTCAGAAAAATGCCTACTTCTCCTTCTTCTTCTCCTACCCTTTTTATTTAATAGCTTCCTAAAGAAAACCTGAGACAGACAGCCTTTGGAACTTCCTAGCAAGGCGTGATTTACATGGGACAAAAACATTCTCAGAAAACAAAACAAAAAAAAAAACGGCTAATTCAGATAAAAAAGGGAGATTAAGATTTTTAGGCACACACCTGTCATATGTGCAGAGTGCTCAGGGATCACGTGATACCAGTTCTGTTCTCAATGCAAGCCTGTTGGCAGATACCATTGTCATTCCTAGGTTTTTTCTAGACATTGAAAACTGGTTCTCAGAGAGGCTGTCATTTTGCTGAAGTCACATACTTAGAAATCACTATTAAGAGCCAAGTGTGGTGGTACGCACATGTCAGCCCAGAACTCTGGAGACAGGCAGAAGGACTACATGTAGCAAGTTCAAGACCACCTTGGGTTACATAGTGAGGTTTCAGGCCAGCTTGGGCTAGAGTAAGACCATGTCTCAAAAGAAAAAAGTAAGAATGGGGAGGCAGAGGTAGGAGGATCATCATGAGTTCAAGGCCACCCTGAGACTACATAGTGAGTTCCAGGTCAGCCTGGGCTACCTCAAAAAACAAAACAAAACAAAAAAATAGTAAAGGAGCCAAGCGTGGTGGCGCATGCCTTTAATCCCAGCACTTGGGAGGCAGAAGTGGGAGGATCACCATGAGTTCGAGGCCACCCTGAGACTACATAGTGAATTCCAGGTCAGCCTGAGCTACAGTAAGACCCTACCTCAAAAAATAAAAACAAACAAACAAATAAACAAACAAACAAACAACAACAAAATAGTAAAAGGCTGAAGGCTTAGTAGTTAAGGCAATTGCCAGTAAAGCCACAGGACCCAGGTTTGATTCCCCAGGATCCATGTAAGCTAAGCCAGATGCATAATGGCTGGAGGCTTTGGCATTCCTATTCTTTATCATCTACCTACCTATACATTTATCTATCTATCTGCTTCTTTCTCTCTCTCTTAAATAAATAAAAAATAACAACAAATAGGGCTTGACAGATGGCTTAGCGGTTAAGGTACTTGCCTGCAAAGCCAAAGGATCCAAGTTTAACTCCCCAGGACCCATATAAGACAGTGTGGTGGCACATGCATCTGGAGTTTGTGTACAGTGGCAGGAGGCCCTGGCACACCCATTCTCTCTCTCTCTCTTTTTCTTTTTTCTTTCTTTCTTTCTTTTTTTTTTTTTTTTGGTTTTTCAAGGTAGGGTCTCACTCTAGCCCAGGCTGATCTGGAATTCACTATGCAGTCTCAGGGTGGCCTTGAACTCATGGTGATCCTCCTACCTCTGCCTCCCAAGTGCTGGGATTAAAGGCATGCGGCCACCACGCCCGGCTCTCTCTCTTTCTCTCTCTCTCTCTCTCTGGGGGGAGAATTAGTGTAGAACTATTTTTAAATTTTTATTTATTTATTTATTTGGCTTTTCAAGGTAGGTTCTTGTTCTAGCCCAGATTGACCTGGAATTTACTATGCAGTGTCAGGCTGGCCTCAAACTCTTGGCGATCTGAGTTCGAGGCCAGCCTGACACTACATAGTGAATTCCAGTCAGCCTGGGCTAAAAGCAAGACTCTACCTCAAAACAAAATTCTTTGAGGTACTTTAGACACAAAAACA
This sequence comes from Jaculus jaculus, assembly GCF_020740685.1. Classification (NCBI taxonomy): domain Eukaryota; kingdom Metazoa; phylum Chordata; class Mammalia; order Rodentia; family Dipodidae; genus Jaculus; species Jaculus jaculus. The sequence continues at coordinate 25,322,885 of NC_059114.1, forward strand.
TTTTAAATTTGCCTATTCAAGTATTACAAAACAAATGGAGGGAATTTGTGGAGTTTGTGGAAGACGTTCATGATTCCTGAAACCCTTTTTATGATGAGGCTGTGCCTCTGTGACCCGTGAAAGCACTCAGACAGCCATACACAGAGACCTCAATTGTAGCAAATAGATTGATTTCCTGATCCCAGATCTTTCCCCACACCCAGAGAGGACTCTTCTGCATCCAGCTCCCTCCAGGGTGGGGCAGGGACAGCTGCTTCAGTAAGAGCTGGGGGCGAGAGAGAGGCTAGGCACAGTGAGTGACATGCCTTGCAGTCTGCACGAGAAGGCTTCCACCAGCAGGATGCCGGGACCTGAGCTGGAATTCAGCCAGGACCATGGGATTAACTTCCCAAGCGCTGGCCAAAAAGGGCCCTGGGATTTTTATTTTTATTCGTTTTCCATTACGACTGCACAGCAACGCAAACAAGGCCCCAAACAAGGTGAGCCACCATGGAGTCATTTTCCTTCATGGGGTGGCATCTCAAAGCCACACATCTTGCTGACCTTGGCTCACCCAGGGTTTAAAGTGGCGGGTTTGATTACTTACCTCCCCAGGCACAATGGGAGAGTTGCTATGAATGCCCAGCTAAGGCAGTGTGCACACGAAAGGGGAAATAGAGCAAGGTGTGAACATGGAGCCCATTGTACCCAGGAACAATACAGTAATGAGAAGTTGGTGGAAATCCAAGTAAAAGGATCAGGCTTGCTCCCTGAGCTCCCTACAACCAGGGGCCCAAAGGCGCAGGGATTGGAAAAAGTCTAGAATGAAAGAGAGAGGGGCGGAATGAGGGAAAGGACTTGTCCACTAAGCACAAGGCTTCAGGCTAATGAGAGGCTCCGTAGAGATGACCTCATTTACTTGTGATTTGTCCTCTTTTTCCAGTTGTGTGTTAGCACAAGCCTTCAAACCACCACCTTCTGGACATTGTGGAGAAGCAAATTCAGAGAATTTCAGCGGCTAGGTACTGATTCTATGCTATTTGGCCAAGCTACTTAACCCGTGTTCGCGTTTCTCCATTCATCAAAAGTGGAAAATGGGATGAGGCTAGTGCTCGGGGGAGGAGTGCTTGCCTAGCATGCATAGGTCTGGGTTTGATCTCCAGTACTGCATGAACTGAGCATGGTGGCGCAGGCCTGTAATCCCAGCACTCAGGAGATGGAGGTGGGAGGATCAGGAGCTCAGTGACTACATGAAACCCTGATTCAACGACCTTCCAAGCCCTACCCTGGCTTAAAAAAACGGAGTAGAGTCTGAGGTATGGCGCAGTGGTGAAGTTCGTGACTAGTATATGCAAGGCCTTGGGTTCCATCTGCAGCAACCCCCTCCACACACACCTGTTAAAAAAAAAAAAAAGTGAGCCGGGCGTGGTGGTGCACGCCTTTAGTCCCAGCACTTGGGAGGCAGAGGTAGGAGGATCGCTGTGAATTCAAGGCCACCCTGAGACTCCATAGTGAATTTCAGGTTAGCCTGGGATAGAGTGAGACCCTACCTTGAAAAAAGAAAAAAGAAAAGAAAAGAAAAGAAAAAAGTGGATAACACAATCTACTTCATGTGTTTTCCCAAGAGTAAATGAGAGAATCTCTACCCAAAGTGCCCAGATCATGACTGGGACAGGAGCAGGGGGACAGTCATCACACAGTCATCCATGATCCTGTATCTTGCCACAAACACACACACACACACACACACACACACACACACACACACACACACACACAGCCTAGGGCCCCAGCCTTCCAAATGCTGGGAGTATAAGTCTGTGTTATCACAATGAACCTTTTTTTTTTTTTTTTTTTTTTGAGAGGGGGTCCTAGCAAGCCTTGAACTCTTGATATTCCTGCCTCAGCCTCCCGGAATTATAAGCAAGAAGGATTATTCCAGGATTATTATTATTGTTAATTATTTGTTTTCTCAATTTTTATTAACATTTTCCATGATTATAAAAAATTTCCCATGGTAATACCCTCCCTCCCAATTATTATTATTATTTTTTTTGAGGAAAGTCCAACAGATTGGCCTGTTCTTTCTTTCTCTCTCTCTCTCTTTCTTTCTTCCTGTTTTTTTTTTTTTTTTTTTTTTGAGGTAGGGTCTTGCTCTAGCCCAGGTTGACCTAGAATTCATTATCTAGTCTCAGGATAGCCTTGAACTCAGGGTGATCCTCTTACCTCTGCCTCCCAAGTGATGGGATTAAAAGCATGTGCCACCACACCCAGCTCCTTTTATTTTGTGAGAGAGAGAGAATGGGTGCGCCAGAGCATCCAGCCACTGCAATCAAACTCTGGACATGTGCACTCCCTTGTATGCATGTGAGACCTTGTGCGCTTGGTCACTGTGTGTCCGGCTTACATGGGACATGGAGAGTTGAACATGAGTCCTTAGGCTTCACAAGCAAGTGCCTTAACTGCTAAATCATCTCTCCATCTCTCTTATTATTTTTGAGGTAGGGTCTCACTTTAGCACAGGCTGACCTGGAATTCACTGTAGTCTCAGGGTGGCCTTGAACTCACAGCAATCCTTCTACCTCTGCCTCCAAAGTGCTGAGATTAAAGACATGAACCATCACCCTAGGCTACTTTCTTTTCTCTCTCTCTCTCTCTCTCTCTTTTCTTTCTTTTATTGGTCATTCAGACTGCATCCTCTCCCTCCAGCCTTCCAGAAGGAGAGCAGGAATGATCATCAATGGCTGGTGGTAGTTGCAGCAAAGCAACACCTAGAGCCGGCTTCACACTCAGGAGAGAACGCCAACCTCCTCCTCATGGTTTCTGGTACTCAACATAGCCAGAGAAACTTCTCTAGTAACGAACTACAGAAATGATCCCTGAGGGCTGGAGAGATGGCTTAGAGGTTAAAGTGCTTGTCTGCAAAGCCAAAGGATCCCAATTGTATTCCCCAGTACCCACATAAACCAGGTGGCACATGTGCCTGGAGTTTGTTTGCAGGGGCTAGAGGTCCTGGTGCACCCATTCTCTCTCTCTCTCTCAAATAAATAAATAAAAATTTTTAAAAGAAATGATCCCTGAAAGTATAGTTTTCACCTGTTTTTGTTTTGTTTTGTTTTGTTTTTCGAGGTAGGGTCTCACTGTAGCTCTGGCTGACCTGGAATTCACTATGTAGTCTCAGGGTGGCCTTGAACTCATGGTGATCCTCCTACCTCTGCCTCCCGAGTGCTGGGATTAGAGGCGTGTGCCACCATGCCTGGCTACCTTTTTTTTTTTTTTTTTTTTTTTTTTTTTTAATAGTGGTCAAAGGCCAAACAGAGGCAGGAGGATTGACATGAGTTCAAGGCCAGCCTGGAGCTACAGAAAAAGTTCCAGGTCAGCCAGGGCTGGAGTGAGACCATACCTCAATGCTCCCACCCCCCCCCCCAAAAAAAAATAGTGGTCAAGGGGTTAGAGAGAAGGCTTTGTGGTTAAGTGTGCTTCCAGTGCAAGCACAAGGACTTAAGGGGGCCTGATTCTGCCAGGGTTGGAATCTCAGGATCCCATCTAAATAGCTGGGTGTGGTCACACACCTGTTACCCCAGTCCCACAGGGGAACAGAGACCCCTGTAGGACTGTGTGTGGATCATCGGAGTCCCACAAGCTCCAGAATCACTGACTCACCAGGCGTGGTGGTGCATTTTAATCCTAGCACTTGGAAAGCAGAGGTAGGATAATCTCTGTGAGTTCAAGGCCAACCTTAGACTATATAGTGAATTCTAGGTCAGCCTAGGCTAGAGGGATACAGGGAGACCCTAACTTGAAAAATAAGAACACAAACAATCAAATAAAAGAGAATAGGGTGGAGGAGGAATAGAACAGGACACCTGAGGTTCTGTAGAGGAGTGCTCCCCCAATGCCACCCCCCCCGACATACACACAGGGAGAGAGAGAGAGAAGAGATAAGAGAGAGAGAATGTGGTCAAAACACATAAAATTTAGAATTTTTACCACTTTTAGTGTACAGTACAGTCATTCTAACAATAGTGTGTACAATTATTTCTAGAACTTCATGCTGCAAATGTGAAATTCTATACCCATTAAACAACCCTCTTTCTTCCCCTCCCTCCAGATGCTGGAAACAAATCATTTTCTCTGATTCTACAAATTTGACTACTTTAGATATCTCATAAGTGGAATGGTGCAGTATTTATCTTTTTGTGACTGACTTATTTCATTTAGCAAAAGGTACTAAAGTCTCATCCATGTTGTAGTATATGACATGATTACTGTTTTTAAATACTTTATTTATTTATCTGAGAGAGAGAGAGAGAGAGAGAGAGAAAGAGAGGGAGGGAGAGAGGTATTGAGGGAGAATGAGTGTGTCAGGGCCTCTAGCCACTGCAAAGGAACTCCAGACACATATACTACCTTGTGCATCTGGCTTTACATGGGTACTGGGGAATGGCACCTGGGTCCTTTGGCTTTGCCAGCAAGTGTCTTAACCACTAAGCCATCTCTTCAGCCCCATGATTTCCTCTTTAAGGCTATGTATTATTCCATCCTGCATATATGCTACATTTTCTTTATCCATTCATCTGTTGATGTACATTTAAGTTGCCTCTACCTCTTAGCTACTGTGAATAATGATGCATTCAATGTCCATGGGGGTGCAGTTTCCTCTCTGAGATCCTGTTTACAATTCTTTTCTTTTTGTTTGTTTTTTGAGGTAGGGTCTCACTGTAGCTCAGGCTGACCTGGAATTCACTATGTCATCTCAGGGTGGCCTTGAATTCAAAGCCATCCTCTTACCTCTGCCTCCCGAATGCTGGGATTAAAGGTGTGTGCCACCACACCTGGCTCTGTTTACAATTCTTTTGAGTTAGATACCCAGTAGTGCAATAGTGGGACTATTGGGCCAAATGACGCATACACATACGCACACGTGTGTGTATTAGTATATTACATACATACTTTTTTCCCCCCAGTGTTGAACCTAGAGCCTTACCACTGAGCATAGCTCTAGCTCTTTTTTGTTTGGTTGTTTGTTTTTTGTTTTTTGAGGTAGGGTCTGGCTCTGGCCCAGGCTGACCTGGAATTCACTATGTAGTCTCAGGCTGGCTTTGAAGTCACAGCAATCCTCCTATCTCTGCCTCATGAGTGCTGATATTAAAGGCATGTCCCACCACACTAGGCCAGGCAGATAGTTCTGTTTTGACTCTTTTTTTTTTGTTTGTTTGTTTGTTTTTATTTTTTCCAGGTAGGGTCTTGCTCTAGCTCAGGCTGACCTGGAATTCACTATGTAGTCTCAAGGTGGCCTCCAATTCATGGCAATTCTCCTACCTCTGCCTCCCAAGTGCTGGGATTAAAGGTGTGCACCACCACGCCAGCTTGTTTGAACTTTTTGAAGTGCCTCCGCACTGCATGCAACCTCAGAAGTCCACAGGAGCAATTGACCGCTTATGCTCCGTGCCCTGCCTTGGCCCTACCCTTTACCCCCACCACTTGGGCAAACCCATCTTTCCTGTAATTCAACTCTGACTCCACCAGGTGCTCTGGGCCTGGCAGTTCCACCTGTTCAGCCCCTTGGTTAGACCTCCCGGGGTATTTTCAGAGCCTCGGGCACAGTGCGGGATGGGGTGCCAGTGACTAAACCATCTCCAGTCCCAAGCGGGTTATTTTTCACTCTAATACACTCATTTGGTTCTTCTTTACCTCCTCGTTGTTCGCAGGAGGGAGATTAACTGTCAGAAGTAGTGTGTTGACCTCATTCTGTCATTCTGCTTTTGGGACCATGGAAGGGATGAAATTGTCTCTACCAGGAGCAGGTGCTCAGACTGAATCTTTTGTGGGAACAACTTCTTGTTCTGTCAAATCTCAGGGTCACCATTGGCTTCTAAGGGTTGGTCTTCAAGGGAAAGGCCTAACCAATGCCCAGTGTCACTCCAAGCCACAGAAGCACGTGCTCTGATCGTTTCCTGATCCGTCCTTTGGGGTCAGAGAGTTGGAGACCCTGCCAGTCTTCCTCGCCAGCAGGCTAGCTGGTTTTCTTCCAGTCCTGAGCTGGTGCTCCAGGATCTGCTTCCTGCCAGCGGCAGCCCAGCCATGCAGCTCCCCCATCCCCCGCCTGACTCATGCCCTCCAGCGACTGGACGTTGTGGGTGTTCAAGGGTCCACTGGGGCTGTGGGGGAAGAGGCAGGCATGGAAGGATCCAGAAGGATTTTCACACATGACTCTTATCCTTCTCGGAACTTTATTTTCCATTTTCAGTGGTGGATCAAGTTGAAGATAAAGGGTCCCCAAGTCCTGGTCTTCCTCCAGCCCCAGAGTTCTCAGACTTTAGTGCTATGTTAGTTGGAAACATGGGCAGGCTGGGACTCCTTTCAACAAACTGACCTTTCTGAACTAGCCTGGGGAAAAATGAGGTGTCATCCCAAAGCAGGCTCGTGATGACCCCGTTTCCTTTCCTGGGCCCCAACGTTAAACCAAAGAGACACCCAGTGGGAGAGTGTGGGAATATGGATAAGTAATAGGATGCCTCCACAGTACAGTATTAACACACCGATTCAGTTTCCTCCTCTGTAATCTTTCCCTATCTTGGCTTATCCCATACACACCTACCAGCTTCACATGATTAAACAAATTATCTTGGGTTGAAGAGATGGCTCAGTGATTAACATTGCTTGCTTGTAAAGCCTGATGGCCTGGGCTCAATTCTCCAGTACTCGTTTTAAGCCAGATGCACAAAGTGGCGTATGCATCTGGAGTGGCATGCAGTGGTAAGAGGCCCCCTGGTGTGCCCATTCTTTCTTTCTTTTTCTCTGTCTTTACAAAAAAATAAATAAAAACATATTTTATGGGCCGGAGAGGAAGCTTAGCAGTTAAGGAACTTGCCTGTGAAGTGCAAGGACCCAGCCTCAATCCCCAGGACTCATGTAAGCCAGCTGTATATGGTGGTGCATGCATCTGGAGTTTGTTTGTAGTGGCTGGAGGCCCTGGAATGCCCATTCCTCTTTCTCAAATAAATAAAAATAAAACATTAAAAATACATTTTATTATAGAAATCCACAAATATAGCAAAAGTGGAGAAAATACTAGACTAACTCCTCATTTCCTATCACCCCACTGTAAGAATCCTGAACATGCCCTTGCTCAGACTCTGTCCCGTCTGCCCTTGCCTCACTACTTTCCCTTGTCCAGTCCTACCTTTCCGTGGTTTTCCTTTCCATCAGTACATATTTAAAACTTGAATATTTTATTTTTGTTTTTATATTTTTGTGTGACAGGCAGAAAGAGAGAGAGAGCGAGAGTGAGAGTGAGCATGGGTGTAACAGGGCCTCTTGCCTCTGCAAACAAATTCCAGATGCATGCACCATTTTGTGCATCTGGCTGTATGTAAGTACTGGAACTTGAACCTAGGCTAGCAGGCTTTGCAAGAAAGCACCTTTAACTGCTTAACCATCTCTCCAGCCCTTAAAGCTTGAATTTTTTTTTTTTCCAAGTTAGGGTCTTGTTCTAGCCCAGGCTGACCTGGAATATACTATGTAGTCTCAGTGTGGCCTTGAATATTTTTTATTTTTTATTTTTTTCAGTAATTCAATAATTTATTCCTCTAAAAAAGTGTGTAAAAGTATATAGCTCTCATCCACAAGGTATATATGAATGACATTTAAAATGGAGGCCTTTCGTTATTGTTTCTTTTTATCAGTCTTTAGTGTACCGTACCAGTGCTATACTTGTAGTTTTGAATGAACCTCACATACTTTTGTATTCTTTCAAATTGTTTGCTATATATAAAAGAAGCTCACTGCAAAATGCTTGAAGGAAAAAAAAAAAACAAAAGAAATTCAGAACTTCCCAGAAATGTACAGCTTTTACATTTAAAAAAGGTTCTGAAATATACATACAAGCATGCTGGACAATCTCTCCTTCTCCCCTCCCCGCTTCTCCCTTTTAGTTCAAACCATGGTTAAGAGTTGAATAGTTTTTAAAAACCAATATTTAACTATGATTTAAAAAAAATTTTTTTTGTTAACTTTTTATTTATTTTATTTGAGAGAGACAGAGAGAGAAAGAGGCAGAGAGAGAGAGATAGAGAATGGGTGCACCAGGGTCTCCAGCCACTGCAAACTTCAGACACATGCGCCCCCTTATGCATCTGGCTAACGTGGGTCCTGGGGAATCGAGCCTCGAACCGGGGTCTTTAGGCTCCACAGGCGAGCGCTTAACCGCTAAGCCATCTCTCCAGCCCTTAACTATGATTTTAAAAAATCAGAGCTGGAGAGATGGTTCAGTGGCTAAGGCACTTGCCTGCAAAGCCTAATGACCTAGGTTTGACTCGCCAGTACCCACATAAAGCCAGATGCACAGAGAGGACCATACATCTGGAGTTCATTTGCAGTGGCTGGAGACCCTGGCACACCCTTCTGTCTGTCAATCTCTCTTTTGTCTATTTCTCTCTGCTTGCAAATAAATAAATTATTTTTTGAAAACTCCAGAGCCAGATGTGGAAGGTGAGCGCCACCACACCCGCGTCATGGAATCCCTTTTGATGCCTTTGTGGTGCCTTGCTGTGACTTGAGCAGGAAGCAAGACTGCAGCATGTCTCTTTCTCAACAGTGGCATGAATGTAGGTTGTTTCAGTGACCTGGTACAGCTATGTTTTGGGCCTCCTCCTTCTTCTGGAAGGCAGCCAGATTTAGTGAGGAGCAAGTCCCTAAGTGCCACCAGTTCTGCTAGCTGAGCACCAGTACTTGGAGGGAGGGTACACTATCTGAAGAGTGGGTCCCTCCAGAGGGACCCTGGATGTTTTTGGATCAATATCAGTTAACTGAACTTTAACCTTGATATCATGAGACACAGTGATATAAACAAATTTATCAACTTATTTAATACAGTTGAGTCTAAATTACATTCATGACATTATGTCATTTGGATTTTATTTATTTATTTACTTATTGGTTTTTCGAGGTAGGGTCTCACTCTAGCTCAGGCTGACCTGTGGAATTCACTTTGTAGTCTCAGGGTGATCTTGAATTCATGGTGATCCACCTACCTCTGCCTTCCGAGTACTGGAATTAAAGGTGTGTGCCACCAAGCCCAGCTTATCATTTGGATTTTAAAAAGGCTTGTCTGCACATTTTTTTCCTGCCTCACCAAAGTCTCAAAATTATATCCTAGCTTTAATGACCTTGGAAAGTAAACTGTCTTGTAAGCCATTAAGGCAGGAGAGAAAATACAGAGAACCAAATTATATATCAGCCCTTTTCTAAAACACAGAAGTCACACATACTGTATCTTAAACATCTAATAGTTATAACTATAGGTAAAACATTTTGACCAGACCATGTTTTATCCACAGATCCAAATCAAGTTGTCAGAGACTTAAGTCATTATAAGAAGCAATCAAAAGCCATCTAAAAATTTGACCACTTAATTGAGTCTGCAAGGCAATTTTTTTTTGTTTTGTTTTTTTTGTTGTTGTTTTTTGAGATAGGGTCTCACTTTAGCCCAGGCTGACCTGGAATTCACTATGGAATCTCAGGGTGGCCTTGAACTCACAGAGATCCTCCTACCTCTGCCTCCCGAGTGCTGGGATTAAAGGCGTGCGCCACCACGCCCGGCATGCAAGGCAATTTAAAAAGGTAGGATTGAAGCTTGGCATTTTTATTCATTCTTAAGAACATCTGTCAACCATTGCAGTAAGCATGAAGTAGTATTTTCCTTTTAAAGCTACAAGCACAGTGATGAACTATTTAAAATACATTGTAAACCTGTTCCTGGTAATTTAGCATCACCTTAAAATGCATTGATGTGTGGGGCGTGGTGGTGCACACCTTTAATAGCAGCACTTGGGAGGCAGAGGTAGGAGGATCTCAGTGAGTTCCAGATCAGCCTGGGCTACAGTGAGACCCTACCTCAAAAAACAAAAAACAAAATAACAACAACAACAAAACCCTGATGTACCTATCACATTTCTAGTGTTTTTAACCCTTGAGCTGTTGTCTTCCTTTCCCTTGTCACAGAGCCAGGGGGCTGGCTTGTCTTAGAATAATAAGGGTCTAGGAGGACACATGAGATAAACCGGCTCAGTTCTGAGACCTGGGGGCACTTACCCTGTTTCTAAATCAGCTTTTCACCAGTTAGCACATGATGATTAAAGTGATCAAGAGAAAACATACAGAGAGCACAAAGTCTTAATGTTAACCCTGATTTAAAGTCTCAAAAGCATTTTTATTTCATTAGGGAAAACAAGTGCCTTGGGACCTCATGATCATGTCCCCAACTGGAGGTCAGCACATGTCTGAGGGCACGAAGCGCTTCCTGCCCAAGGCTGGCTTGTCTCTCAGCGCAAAGAAAGCCTGCGCACAAGGCACACTTCAGGTCATTCACCTTTCTTTTACAAAACAAATCTAACTGTGAAATCTCATTAAAATTAATACTTCCCTCTGGAGGCTATTTTTCCTCTTCCTTCCAGTTTATATTTAAGCCAAGCTCAAGTGCAGAAAAATATCAGATTCATTCATTCATTCATTCATTCATTTTTTTTTTTTTTTCAAGGTAGCAGGCGGGCAACACCACAACAAGCATCTAGGTTTTTTTGGGGGGCGGGAAAGGGTTTCAAGGTAGGGTCTCACTGTAGCTCAGGCTGACATGGAATTCACTATGTAGTCTCAGGGTGGCCTAGAACTCACGGTGATCCTCCTACCTCTGCCTCCTAAGTGCTGGGATTAAAGGTGTGCGCCACCACACCAGACTGCATCTAGGTTTTTGTCTAACGAATTCAAAGAATGAAACCCGCAGACTATAGAGGGGTGAAGTTTAGAAAGATTTTATAACAGAGTATTATAGAACTTAAGAGATGGAACAAAGGCAAAATTCCTGTAACACAAGAGGGGTCTCAGCAAGTAGACCTTCACCTTCACCTTCTTTTTTTTTTTTTTTTTTTGAGATAGGGCTTATATGCTATAGTGCATGCTAGCCTGGGACTTGTTGTTTGTGTAGACCAGGCTAGTCTCAAACTCATGGTAATTCTCCTGTCTCAGCTTCCCAAGTGCTGGGATTATAAACCCTACACCATGTCTCTCTTATTATTATTATTATTTATTTTAATATAGGGTGGTCTTGAACTCGCAGGGTTCTTGCCTGAGACCCCTGAGTGCTGAATGCGGGAATCACAGGTGTGTATGTCAACACTCTCATGTCTGACTGGCACTTTTGATGGCCCACTTGGCTCAGCTATGGTCCCCAGGATTTCAATCAAACACTAATCTGTTGCTGCCGTTTGGGGATTTTGTAGATAATAACTATAAGCAGATGACTTTAAGGAGTTTACTCTAGATAATCTAGCGGACCTGGTCCAAGCAGCTCATGGCTTATCAAGCTGAGGTTTCCCCAAAGAAGAAATCCCCACTGTGCCCAGCCTCAGTCCTGCAGGAACTTAGAGTTTTCCCAGCTCCACCCCTCCCCCCAGCCCCATAAACCAATGCTTGTGACATCTCATTGTCCTTGCCTGCTGCTGGCCCTGTTTCTCTGGCGTATCCCTGCCTGTTCCAGGAGTCCTTACTCTGTTCTGTGGTCTCTAAAGGATTCATCCATTCCTGCGTTCCCACCTCTGTTCCCTGTGAAGCCATCTTTCCCATGAGGCACCTTCATCTTTACCTCTTGCCTTCTGGCTCCAGCTGCGGCCACTTCCTCTATGAATCCGGTTGGTGGCTTCAGATCTGCCAGAGTTCCCATATATGAACTCACATAGCACTGCAGGGACCATCCATTTGCCTATCACCTCCGCTTTGTCTTGGATGGCCTTTCTAAGGGCCCGGATCTGGCCTCTCCATGTTTGTTTTCCTGATCACAACTGCTGCTTTGCCAGAGAATAGACTTAGATTTTCTTTGTTTTGTTTTGTTTTTTTGAGGTACGGTCTCACTCTTACTCAGGCTGACCTGAAATTCACTCTGTAGTCTCAGGGTGGCCTTGAACTCATGGTGATCCTTCTACCTCTGCCTTCTGAGTGCTGGGATTAAAGGTGCTAGACTTAAACTTAGATGTTTGATGCTATTGATATGTGTTGGCATAAGCAATGCTATCTTTAAAAAAACTTTTAAAAACTATTTTATTTATTTGCAAGGAGTGAGAGAGAGAATGGGTACACCGGAGAATGGGTGTAGCCACTGCAAATGAACTCCAGATGCATGCACCACTTTGTGCATCTAGTTTTAAATGGGTACTAGGGAATTGAAACTGAATCATTAGGCATTGCAGACAAGGACCTTAATCTCTAAACCTTCTCTGCAGCCCAAGTAATACCATCTTTAATTTTCTGATCCATAACATAATTTTTGTCCCTTTTTAACTAATGGTATTTTTATGATGTATAATATTCTCTACCCATCTTCTGGGCTGGGACATGCTAGAATAACAGGAGAGAAGGCTTTAAAAAAAGATATTTTATTTTATTTATTTATTTATTAGAGAGAGAAGGAGGCAGATAGAATCAGCACACCAGGGCCTCCAGCCACTGCAAATGAACTCCAGACACATGCGCCACTATGTACATCTGGCTTACACGGCTACTGGGGAATCAAACCTGGGTCCCTAGTCTTTGTAGGCAAGTGCCTTAACTGATAAGCCATTTCTCCTGTCCTCTTTTTTTTTTCAAGGTAGGGTCTCACTCTAGCCCAGGCTGACCTTGAAATCACGCTAGTACCAGGCTGGCCTTCAACTCAGTGATTCTCCTACCTCTGCCTCCCGAGTGCCAGGATTTAAAGGCGAGGGCCACCACACCAGGCTGAGAGGCTTGTTGTTGTTGTTTATGATGTTGTCTTTAAAAATTTTTTTTTGTTCATTCTTATTTATTTATTTGAGAGTGACAGAGAGAGAGAAAGAGGCAGAGAGAGAATGGGCGCGCCAGGGTTTCCAGCCACTGCAAACGAACTCCAGACAGGTGCGCCCCCTTGTGCATCTGGCTAATGTGGGTCCTGGAGAACCGAACCTCGAACCGGGGTCCTTAGGCTTCACAGGCAAGTGCTTAACTCCTAAGCTATCTCTCCAGCCCTTGTTTTTGTTTTTGAGGCAGGTTCTCATTCTACTTCAAATTGACTTGTAACTCACTCTAGCTCAGGCTGACCTTGAACTCATGGCAATCCTTATACTTCAGCCTACTGGGATTATAGGCATGAGCCACCACACATGGCCAAAAGAGACTTTTGAACCAGGATTCACTCTAAGGACCAGAAGTGAAGATATTATCTTGAGGTAAAAACACAGGACGCCAAGGAGAGTTTAACTGTCCAGTGAGGCCACTTCTCCCTCCTGCAGAGCTTTTTATTAAAAAAAAATTAAATATTCTATTTATTTATGAGAGAGAGACAGACAAGCAGAGAGAGGGAGAATGCACCAGGGCCTCCAGGCACTGCAAATGAACTCTAGATGCATGTACCACCTTGTGCATGTGGCATGGGTACTGGGGAATTGAAACTGGGTCCTTAGGCTTTGCTGGGCAAGCACCTTAACCGCTGAGCCATCTCTCTAGCCCCTCACCTACAGAGCTTTAAGTTCCTTCTGCTTCCCTTGGGGAAAATCTGATGGCTGTGTCCAAATACCTGGACCAAAGATCCAAGGGAAGGAAAGATACCAAGTGGAGGAGAAGCCAGAAGATGGGGCCAAGGAAAGAGGCCATAGAAAGCAGAGCCTCGGGTCCTCCAGCAACAGAGGAAGGAGGCATTATGTCGCCCAAGGGCTCCAGGCAAGACTCACTAGGTGACTTCAGTGCAGGAGCCTCACCCACAGAGACACACGGCCAGATATGTAGCTGAGTGTGCAGGAGGGTCTCCTATGCACATTCCTCTGGACCCTGAAGTTGCTGGCGACCATCTGGCTATCACCTGCCACTCCCAGTTCTGAGTGACACTCTCTGTCCCCCAGCCCATTCTCCATGCAGAGGAAGGGGACCATATACCCATGGGAGGTGATGGTGCATGCACTTCTGGTGCCAAGGCTGCCAGGGCTCCTCAGAGACCACAGAAACCCATCAGAACCTCACTGGGCGGCCAGGCAGACGCAGCCATGGACTCATGAGAAAGTGAGGTCTTTCTTCTGGCCCCACGGCTCCCGCAATTCCCCAGAGAATGAGAGGAATGTCAGTTTCCTGGGAAGAGAAAGCAGAGGGCATGGACTTGCTGGCTGTAGCTGGGTTACTTCCTGAATAAAACCATACTCTCTCCAGAATAGTCCGAGATGGCAGATTTGGTGGAAGAGAAATCTTGGCACTCTGAACTTTCCTCTGAGGTGGGGCAGGATTGTAGGAGCCACTTGGTGTGGCCAGGGTGGGAGGGAGGGAAGGGAGGGTCAAAACAGCAGTACACATCCTCATTAAGACCAAAGTTCTGCTAGGTATACTGGAACTGAAAACAGCCTTCTCACTGGTGCAGTTCTAGAGTAGCTGGGTGCAGACTAAAACTCAAGCAAGGGAGAGAGAGAGAGAGAGAGAGAAAGAGAGAGAGAGAGAAAGAAGAAGAAGGAGGAGGAGGAGGAGGAGAAGGAAGAAAGAGAGGGAGGGAGGGACCCAGACTCAGTGGAAATGACAAGTCACTCTGTGATAATCACCATGGATGTATGAGTGACATACAGAAGAAAGTTCTGCTCTACTAGTAATCAAGGAAATGCAAATCACATCAGAAAGAGAATTTCCACCTCCCAAAAAATGGAGTTGCTTTTAAAGAGGGCCTTCTCCTCCACATGCTGGTGGGAGGGCATGCTGGCTCCCTGGAAAATCACTTAGTGACATGTAACAAGACTTTAAAAACAGTGACTCAGTAACTTCATTTCTAGGAATGATTCTGAAGAAATAAGAGATGAACCAAGGTGATTTTAAGCAAAGGTAATCAATAGTCATTACAATAGTTTAAAAAAAAGGTGGGGGCTGGGGAAATGGCTTAGTGTTTAAGGTGTTTGCCCGCGAAGCCTAAGGACCCAGGTTTGATTCCCCAGGACCCATGTAAGCCAGATGCACAAGGCACACATGCATCTGGAGTTTGTTTGCAGTTGCTAGAGGCCATAGCATGCCCATTCTCTCTTTCTCTCTATCTGGTGAGGGAAGGTTAAAAAAAAAAAAAAAAAACTTAGATATTCAGCAATATGAGAATATTTCGTCATGTTAAACCCATGGAGAAGTTTACCTAAATGTTAAAAATGGCCATTGGAGGCTGGGGACATAGCTCAGGCTCAGTAGTAGAGTGCTTGGCTGACATGTATGAGGCCCGGCTTAAAAAACTTTATTAAGCCCAGTGTGGTGGCACACACCTTTAATCCCAGCACTCAGGAGGCAGAAGTAGGAGGATTGCCATGAGTTCGAGGCCACCCTGAGTGACATAGTGAATTCCAAGTCAGCCTGGGCTAGAATGAGACCCTACCTAGGAAAAAAAAATTGCTGGTGGAAATTTTAAAAAGAGGGGGTGGTGGGTGTCTGGAGAGATGGCTTAGTGGTTAAGGTACTTGCTGGCTCTGGCAAAGCCAAAGGACCCAGGTTTGATTCCCCAATACCCATGTACAGATGCTTAAGGTGGCACATGCATCTGGAGTTTGTTTGTGGTGGCTGGAGGCCCTGATGGCACATTGTCTTTCTCTCTCTTCTCCCCTCCCCCCACCCTGAGGTAGGGTCTTGCTATAGCCCAGGCTGACCTGGAATTCACTGTGTCGTCTCAGGGTGGCCTCAAACTCAGTGATCCACTTTCCTCTGCCTCCCAAGTGTGTGAGCCACCATGACCCGCTTTACTTTACAGTTTTTAAAACAGTAAAACATTCCACAGGATCTAGACTCTGGTGTGGGGAGAGTGCAGCAGAATAAACTGTGACCTCCAGCTGTGAGCAGCCTCTGTTGGTGTCACACTCCACAGAAAGCCGTCACTTCTTTGGGACCAGGGTGTCCTGTGAAATATATAGACCAGGGTCAGACCAGCTCACAGGGCCTGATGGCCTCAGCAGACCTTTCCTGGAGTGGGCGCTCTGCCACCAGTCATATCTGCAGGAGATAATAGATGGACAAGTACGTTGCCTGCGCAAACTCTTCCCAGATGGGTGATCTGGGGCTCATTCAAGGCAAAGAAGGCTCAGGGCACATTCCATTAAGGAATTTCACACTTTACCTCCTCAACTCTCCTTTTTCTTGGTCCCCTAAACAGAAATATATTTAGTAACCCTATCTAAACCCTCTTCTGTCCCTTAATTTGATTAAGGAGCTAGGGGAACAAGACCTGAGGTGGGTGGATGGGGGGTCACGAGGGCTGGTTATACTGTGGGGAGTGATTAGAGGAGCTGAATGCACATCTCAGGAGGGTGATGTTTGAGTGTGGACAGCCCCAGGGCCTCCTGGCACTCTGTAAAGCAGTACAGAGGACAGAGGAGAGAACAGTTTATCAGGGAATGCGCTTCTCTGGGAGAATGCAAAGTGAACCAGGGAGGGTCAGGCTTCAAGAATGAACAAAGAGAATGGGGGGCCTTTGGTAAGGCATGTATGGAATTCTTTCCTGAACTCTTTTGCCTTCCAGAAGTTTCAGGGTCTTCAGGAGTTCTCATGGGCTGTATGTGTTAAACTCTTGCTGTGTATATGAGGGACTTACACATATATCAACTCCTTTTTTTCTTTGTGTAGTGCTGTGAATGGAACCAGGGCTTCATGCATTGTAGGCAAACACTCCACCATTGAACTACATTGCTCCAGCCCAAGCAATTTATTCTTATGGAGTAATATTATCGTTTTTACTTTTTAAAATATTTCATTTGTTTACCTATTTGAGAGAGAGAGAGAGAGAGAGAGAGAGAAAATGGGCACACCAGGGCCTCCAGCCACTATGAACTCCAGATACATGTGCCACCTTGTGCTTCTGGCTTACATGGGTCCTGGGAAATCGAACCTAGGTCCTTTGGCTTTGCAGGCAAGTGCCTTAACCAGTAAGCCATCTCTCTAGCTCTTACTTTTTTTTTTTTTAATTTTTTATTTGTGATAGGGTCTCACTCTAGCTCAGGCAGACCTGGAAAATTCACTCTGTCATCCAGACTGGTCTCAAACTCATGGTAATTCTTCTATCTCAGTCTTTCCAGTGCTGGGATTAAGAATGTGGGCTGCCACACCTGGCTGAAATAACATCATTCTTTTTTTTTTTGTTTTTTTATTTTTTATTTATTTATTTGAGAGCAACAGACACAGAGAGAAAGACAGATAGAGGGAGAGAGAGAGAATGGGCGCGCCAGGGCTTCCAGCCTCTGCAAACGAACTCCAGACGCGTGCGCCCCCTTGTGTATCTGGCTAACGTGGGAACTGGGGAACCGAGCCTCAAACCGGGGTCCTTAGGCTTCACAGGCAAGCGCTTAACCACTAAGCCATCTCTCCAGCCCCTT
Source organism: Jaculus jaculus (assembly GCF_020740685.1). NCBI lineage: Eukaryota > Metazoa > Chordata > Mammalia > Rodentia > Dipodidae > Jaculus > Jaculus jaculus. The sequence continues at coordinate 25,340,239 of NC_059114.1, forward strand.
TTTTTTTGGTTTTTTGAGGTAGGGTTTTGCTCTACCCAGGCTGACCTGGAATTTACTATGTGGTCTCAGGGTGGCCTCAAACTCACAGTGATCCTCCTACCTCTGCCTCTCAAAAGCTGGGATTAAAGGCATGTGCCACCACACCCAGCTTTTGACTAACTTTTTTTTTTTTTTATAACATCATTCTTTTTTGGGGGTTTTTCAAGGTAGGGTTTCGCTCTAGCTCAGGCTGACCTGGAATTCACTATGGAGTCTCAGGGTGGCCTCGAACTCACAGCAATCTTCCTACCTTTGCCTCCCGAATGTTGGGATTAAAGGCATGCGCCACCATGCCTGGCTTTCATAATTCTTTTCTTTTCTTTTTTTTTTTGAGGTAGGGTCTCACTCTAGCTCAGGGCTTGCGCCAATCCTCCTACCTCTGCCTCCTGAGTGCTGGGATTACAGGCATGAGCCACCACACCCGGTCATCATTCTTTTTTTAAAAATATATTTTATTTATTTATGTGCAAGATGGAGAAAGAAAGAGGTAGATAGAGAGGCAGAGAGAGAATGGAAATGCCAGGACCTCTAGCCACTGAAACAAACTCCAGATACATGGGCCACCTTGTGCATCTGGCTTATGTGGGTATTGGAGAATCAAACCTGTGTCCTAATTCAGGGTTTGCAGGCAAGTGCCTTAACCACTGAGCAATCTCTCTTCTTTTTACTTATCTGTCTTTTTTATATTAAAATTTTTAAAAATATTTTATTCTCATTCATTTATTTGAAAGAGATAAAGAGGGAGAGGGAGAGAGAGAGAGAGAAAGAGAGAGGAAGAGAATGAGCATGCCAGCTCCAGCCACTGCAAATGAACACCAGATGCATGCACCATCTTGTGCATCTGGCTTATGTGGACTCTGAGGAATTGAACCTGGGTCCTTTGGCTTTGTAGTCAAGTGCCTTAAGTGCTAAGCCATCTCTCTAGCCCTAATTATTATTATTATTATTTTTTTGAGGTAGAGTTTCACTCTAGCCAGGCTGACCTGGAATTCACCATATAGTCTCAGGGTGGCCTTGAACTCATGGTACTCCTCCTACCTCTGCCTCCCGAGTGCTGGGATGACAGGTGTGTGCCACTGTGCCCAACAATTGTTTTTCATTATTGGTAATTTCCATAAGTATAAATACTAAACCATGATAATTTCCTCCGCCCTCATTTTCCTCTTCACAACTCTACTCTCTATCATATCCTCTCTAACTCTCAATTTTATTTTGATGTCATGATCCTTTCCTCCTGTTATGATGGTCTTGTGTAGGTAGCACTGTGAGGTCATGGATATCCAGGCCATTTTGTGTCTGGAAGAGCGCATTGTAAGGAGTCCTACCTTTCCTTTGGCTCTTACATTCTTCCCGCCACCTCTTTGGCAATGGACCCTGAGCCTCGGAAGGTGTGATAGAGATGTTTCAGTGCTGAGCACTCCTCTGTCACTTCTTGTCAGCACTATAGTGCCTACTGAGTCATCTCAGGGGTCACTGCCATCTGAAAAGAGAAGCTTCTCTAACCAAAAGTAAGAGTAGCATTAATACATGGGTATGAACAAAAGAAAGTGCTTTCTGGGCAGTTTGGTGAGCATAATATATGCATTTAGCCAGACACCAGCAGGCATTGCATCACTAGGTCTCATGACACCCATGTCATAGGTTTTTAGTATCAGGCATGTATTCCCTTGGGAAGTAAACAATAATAGTCATCAATAAACCAACCCTGCGTGTCAGGCCTTGCTATGTGCTTTACAAATATGTCACTTAATTTTTCTCCCTATGAAAAGTAGGTTTTATCTTTTCTTATTTTTTCTCTATCTTTCTTTTCTCTTTTTTACTTCTTTATGATTGATAACTTGCATAATTATAGACAATAAACCATGATAATTCCCTCCCCTCTCACTTTCTACTTCACAACTCCACTGTCCATCATATCCCCTCCCCTTCTCAGTCTCTCTTTTATTTTGATGTCATCATCTTTTATTATACTGGTCTTATGTCTTTTTTTTTTTTTTCTTTTGAGACAGGGTACAAAGTCTTGCTCTCTAGGCTGTCAGTTCAGGCCTTGAACTTGTGTTTTTCCTGCCTCAGTTGCCAAAGTGCTGCAATTTCATGCATGAGCTACCACTCCTGGCTCTAAAAACCCCATGTGAAGAAAACCCAACTAATCAAGTGACAGTTCTGGTAAATGGAGGGAGAGAAAGGACATGGCGTGTCTGGAAGCCTTGCATCTGGACATCTGAAAGGAGAGGCCTTGTTTTATGCTCTAACTCCCAGCAGTCTAGTCACGTCTCAAGGACAGGGGCTTTACCTTGTCTGCCCTGTATTCCTAAACCTGAAACACAATGCCTGGAACAAAGGGAATGTTTCCTACAAACACTATCGGTATCCAGTAAATTTGGCTAAGTAGCCATCTCTACTGGGGGCCAACTTGGGAAGGATTAAGTGAGAAGTGTTTGTCTATAAATCTCCAAGTTCAACATGTCATGCTGCTGGGCGTCAGAAAAGGTTCTATTGGCAATAGGATCGCTGCGGGAGACTTCAAAGTGACCAAGGCCTGGACAAGGGGCAGGCCCAGGGAGAGGGCTTCAGTGCCCCTTGTAGAGCTGGAATTGGACCAAAGTGACAATGAAGGGGGGTGTCTGGCATCCACTGTTTCCTTCCACAGGGGTATCTGAAGGGCATATTTAAACCTTGGTATAAAAACACAATACAGGGCATGGGAGTTGGTGGGGATGGGTAGGAAGAGTCATCAGGGCAGCTCACAACTACTGGCAAGATTAGTGGGTGTATGCAGAAAGAAGAAAGGCCAGCTCTGGTCTCTTAGGAAAGAGGACTAACCCTCCTCCAGCAAGGAACCTCAGGCTTCAGCATGCCTGGCATGATTAATGAACGTCTCACCCTCACCTCACTGTCTACCCAGCGGGAAGACGACCAAAGTGCAGAGAATAGGAACAGTCCCCGAGATCGTGGGCCAAGTCCAGGGCTTCCTGGCCTGCTCTTGGGGAGCTGCAGCCTTTCTATGCCTCTCATCACATTCTTGGTGTGTGCTTATTAACCAGAGGCCATCAGGACGCAGGGATGGGTACTGGTGCCCAAGGCCAGTTAAGTAGAACTCAGGAAGAACATGGGCAAGGTTGGTCCAGGCAGCCACCCAGGCGATAGAGGTCGTCCCATGTGAGGCACTACTCTGGCCTTTTGATCTCTGGAGGGAGCCATGGCACTGCACCAACATCTCCATAGAAGGGGTACTACCCCTAGGACAGGGGTAAGCTAAGTGGCTCTGAGGCAGCTGGTGGTATTCTAGTTGGGCTGCGACAAGGCATTGGGCTGAAATTCCCTTTCAGAGCTGTGAATGGAGGGGGCTTCTCTTTCTTCTGTAGAAACTCCCCTACCATCTTCCTTTCTAAAGAGACTGTCACTGGAAGCCTTTCCCTCCGGGGTGACACAAACACACACGTCTTCTCCCCAGCAGGGCACAGGATGATGACATCAAAACCCGTTTGGTGAACACATGAGTTTATTGGGGCCGCTTACAGGAGCACTAGCTGACTCAGAGGCAGCCTCACCACGAGGAGTCTCACCCAGGATGGATGCCAACCTCCCTTTCAACTCGGAGGCAGCTGTACTCAGAGGCTCAGCTCAGCACAGGGGAGGACTCAGGGAACCTGCATCGCTGCACTCACACAGGACTCTCACTCCCAAGCACTTGTTTCCCCTTTACATAGCCTTAGGGCCGGGTCTTCAACTCTTTCCCAGACTTACTGACTTCTGGAATTTCCTTCCTGCCCACCAATCCCTCCACCAGCCTCCCCCGCCAAGGAGTGTTTCAGTTTCTAGCTAACATAACCTTGGGAAATGGTTGTGCGACCTTTAAATTTCAGGTCTCCCAGACTTGACTTCCTAAATCTCCAGAGCCTCCTTTCTTTCCTGAATTCAGAGGAATCTGCTACCCAACACAGACTTTTTCAGACAAGGTCTTGAACAAAAAAATTCTATATGCTGGCATGCTCTTCTGGCTTATCTTCATGGCTTATCTATCATGGGCTTCTCAGGCCAGCTGACTCCTTGGGGGTCAAGCCAGAGAGGCAGAGCACCCACGGGCCTGAGGTGGTTCTTGACACCAGGTCACGCGATAGGCCTGTGTCTATGGAGAGAGGGTTTTTCCAGGCTACCACTGGGTCTTGAGTTTCCAGCAGGTACCAACTTCACGGAGGGGAGAGGGTGAGAAAATGCTCCCATTTGGCCTCCATTTCCACATGGAGGATGGTTAGAGGAAGAGAGGACTTAGAACGTCTGTGCTGGTTCCAGCCCTTACACATAATGATATAAACACTGCCCTAGTGGTCAGCCTGTGGAGTCCCTGATGAGGACCAGAGGAGAGATGCTGTCCTGACTTACCCTCCACCCTAGGCTCTGCAAACAGAAGGACCTGGCCCTCATCTATCACCTCAGAAGCTAAACAACTTCCTCAGATGGCTCCATAGAACATAAATCAAGAGGGCCCTAGCTTCTAAGAGGCCTGTACACAACCTCAGCCCACAGAAATACGCGTCCTCACATTCTTCCTCCCTGTCCTTCCAGAGCAGGAGCTAGCAAGTCACATTAGCAGATACACAGAACTTCTCTGAGCTTTGGTCCTCACGTACGTGGGTGTGACTATTTCTCAGGTGTCAGGTGGAAGCTATAGATAATCTGTCAGGTGTGGTGGTGCATGCCTATAAATCCTAGCACTTGTGTGGCAGAGACAGGAGGATCAGGAGTTCAGGATCTCCCTGTGCTATATAGCAAGTTTGAGGCCACCAAAGAAAGAGAACTGAGGTGGAGCCCTCTGTTCAGGACTTGGTGAGAGTGAGCTGTTAAGAGTCCCGCTGTTAATCCCATCATTTTGGGGGATGAAGGCCATTCTCAGACCCACATGGAGAAGCACAACTCTTCTGATGATAGCAGTTCCAGCAAGAAGGCCAGGGGCCAGCCTCCGCAATTCATAATATCCAAACCTCCTTTCTTCTGCACTCTTTCCTGCCAAGAAGTGCCAGGCCTGGCTACCCTTGGCAACCTCTGTGGCCTCCAGCTTGTTTCAGTTCCCACAGAGAAGCCCAGTGGGTACTTGGACCTGCTGGAGTGAGGCAAATTCAAAGGCGTGGAGGTGGCGGTGAAAGGCCGGGCAAGGAGTCCTCACAAAGAGAGTTTGTTCACATTCTAAGATCGTCCAAGGAGCTGTGGTTTCCACTTCTGCAGACAGGTGGGGGAGCTAGCTTTTGTTAAAAATTCTTTCCTCTCATACATGCTTCCATGACAGCGTCATAACAGCTGTCACAGGCATGCTTGGGTCTCGACTACACAGGTTAAGACATGATGGCTTCCCTTCTGTAAAATGATTGGACGCCGAAACCTCGGCTTCTGCTCTGCGTCCCACCTGGGAATGAGCTCTGGGGTTAATGGGTGACCAGCAGGCACAGAGATGGTAGAATTCTGCCTGGTGTAGCAATGCCAGAGCAAGCAGGGCAGGGCATGCGGCAGTGCAGCCAGGCAGGACAGGAGAGGCAGCTGTGAGTACACTGACCTTTGTCCCTGTTTGCTCGGGGACAGGGCAGAGGCCCGGCTACTGCTGCCCTGCGCTCCCAGTGCCTCGGCGTGGGGCTCCTGGCTGGTCAAACATTCGCAGGTGGCCTGACCTTGGTGGGTGACAAGCACAGACCTCTTTCGGCAGTCGAAGGGCGCTGTGGAACCTCTGTCATGACACAGCAAGCACTGGACTTAGTGGCATGTGCGTGTTCCTGCCCCCAAAACAGTGCCTCTTCCCTCTGGCTCTTTTCCAACTGAGGCTTATCATTAACTGGCCATCTAGAAAACCATCGCCAGCCAGGACGCTCCTTCACTAGGGGGTTGACGGGCAGTATAAAGGCAGGACCCCGCATCGGAGCGGCACGAAGTCTTCCCAGCTCAGTCCTCTGAGGGCAGGCACGTACTCTTTTTTAGCCTTGCTCACTGCAAGAAATGGTTGTGTTGAGGAACCTGTGCGTTCTTGCTTCTGGCAAAGTTGCCCAGGTCTCTGGTTCCCCTAGTTGGACACAAACACGGCTATGAAGACACCCGTCTGACAGGGAGGTAGGGCACTGGATCATTTACTGCCAATCCTCCTGCTTCTACTTTTTTTGAGTTTTTGTTTTGTTTTGTGTTTTTCTTCCCTCCACCCTTCCTTTTCTTTCCTTTCCTTTCTTTTCATTCCCTCCCTCCCTTTCTTTCTTCCTCCTTCTTTCCTTCCTTCCTCAATTCTCCAGAATGAGTTGGCTGGGGCTTCAGGCAGGCCTGGCCGGACAAGTTACTTTCCTCAGGACAGATGGGGGCTAGGCCTGGATCCTGTTCCCTGCACCTGTGGAGGGCACTGCTTTTGCCTGTTCCCTCCCAGCTGGCAGGAGGGCTCTTGAAGGTCAGAGAGAAGCATCTTTCCCGTTCACAAATAAACAAATCCAGTCCATGTGCTGGAGGACTTAGAGTATATTAATAGCCAGATATTTTGTTTTCCTATTCTGGTGCTTATCCCCTTCCACTAGTATGGAAGATAAGAGAACACACAATGTTCTCCAGCGCCCTTCTCCCCTCCCCCAGGGAGAGGCAAGCAGGGGGCATGCATTACTGTGTTTAAAGGCATCGCTGATGTACAAACTCTGAGAAAATAGACTCAAAAGTTTATATTCCGTCTCTCTTGGCTACAGTTGCCGCTCAGCAAAGAAACTCTATATTGTTTAAACCCTCCAGGCAAACGGGTTGCAAGGCAACCTTCAAACAATAGAAAATACCCCAAACTAAAAATAAAAGCATTAAGGGATGGATATGATGCTGTTTTGGTGACGTGATTCCCAAGTCAAGGCGAAGGAGAATGTCGTCAGTTAGGCGCTGCTTTCCCATTCACCTGGTGCCCTCTTGTACCCTTGGCATTGGAGTTTTTCTTAATCCAGACATATTGGGGCTCTCTGACTTTCCTGGGCTATCTTTCCAGAGAGGGCAAGGATCAAAAGGCTTCTAATATTGGGATGCCTTCTGTTCTAAGAAAATTCCCAAAGATTAACCCAGGTACTCACCCTGTGGCTCTTGCCCTGCCCTGCCCTCTCCTTCCTGAGAGGTCCTCAGAAGAAGCCCAACAAGGAAGCTGGAAGCAGGGGTGGTGGATGGCTGCAACCCCAGCATGTGGAAGGCTCAGGTAGGAGGATCACCAGTTTAAGGCTAACCTGGGTTACACGGCAAGGCCATCTCAAACAAAAAAAGTAAGAGAGAGAGAAAGAGAGTGAGAGAAAAGAGAAGGAAAGAAAGACAGGCCAGGGCCAACCTAACTGCATCCTTACACGAGGTAGGCAGGAGGCTCAGAGTTAGGGAGGAGATGTGATGTTGCAGCCTTGCACCTTGACCATGGAAGGAGGGGCCACAAACCAAGGAATGGGGTGGCCCCTAGAAGCTGAAAAAGGCAAAATAGATTCTCTTTAGAGCCTCTAAAAGGAAGCCACACTGATACCTTGACTTTTGTCTGGTGAGAAGACCACTTCAGATTTCTTTTTTTTTCCAATTTTTATTTTTTAATTTTTATTAGCATTTTCCATGACCACTTAAGATTTCTGACCTGCAGAAATATAAGATGACAGATTTGTGTTTGTAGCAATAGAAGGCTGCTATGGCTCTGAAAGGAGAAGCTGAGGCACCTTTGTTTGCATGTGGCTCATTGTGTGGCATGCAGGCATGTGTCTGTGCTCATATCCATGTGGGAACATGTGTGTGGGTGCATATGCATGTGGAGTCCAGAGGTCAAGGTCAGGTGTCTTCTATTCTTCTCCACCTTATGGTTGTGAGACAGGGACTGGGAGCTCAGTGATTTGGCTATACCAGCTGCCCACGAGCCCCAGGGATCCACTATCTCTGCCTCCCCAGCGCTGGGAGAACAAGCACATGCCATTGTGCCTGGCATTCTACATGGGTGTCGGGGACCCAAACTCAGGTTTTCATAGTTGTGCAGCAAGCCCTCGACCCACTGAGCCATCCCCCCAGATCTACGAGGCACTTTCACGAGAACAAGAAACCTGCGTTTCATTCCTGAGTTCTTGAGACTCCAAAACCACAGCTAGATGATGGGGAAACCTTCTGATGTACCTTACCACAAAGAGCCGACCAACAAGCAGGTCCCTGGACTGCACATTAACACACTCTCTGTTAGCTGGGTGTGGGGGCACACGCCTTTAATCCCAGCACTCGGGAGGCAGAGGTAGGAGGATCACTGTGAGTTCGAGGCCACCCTGAGACTACATAGTGAATTCCAGATCAGCCTGAGCTAGAGTGAAACCCTACCTGGAAAAACCAAACCAAACGAACAAATAACAACAATAACAACAAACTCTCAGGTGCCTAGTTAGGACAGAAGTAGTATGTCAGACTCATAAAAAGCTTTCTTTCTCTCCCTCCTTCCCCTCCCCCTGTCTCTCTAGGCAGGCTGATCAATAGATTGTCCACCAGGTAGCATTTAGTACCTGGGATGTTGTTTTGTCCCATAACTTGTAGCCCACCCAATCTGTGACCCAGAAAGAGGTCAGACTGGAAAGGGAACCTAGAAAGCAGAAAAGCAAGTCACGTCCAGCCCCTAGTCCAGGTTGCTAGCCAGAAACCACTGTAGATCCTCCCAGGCCTTTCTGAAGGAAGGACGGATCTCACGTAAGTATCATCAAGCCTCTTCCTCTGTGAGCAGTTTTGCTTTCTCCCAGCCTGTTCTCTGACTAAATGCCTCCTAAGGACATGCATAAGAGATCATATAAAACCCTGACTGCTTCAATCAAAACAAGAGGAAAACCCTGGATTTCTTGAGTCTCCTATGTCCTAGAGGCCTAAGCATTGGAAGACCATAATTTATTCTCATGACATTGTGCGGAGATAGGAACTGGGAGTCCTATTTTATCATCTGGGGCCCTGGATTTTAGAGAGCGCAGTAACACGGACAAAGTCACACAGCAAGTCAGGATGAGTCAAAGCAGAAGGCAGCTCCCTCGGCGCGCAGCCCGGCCAGCCCTGGGGCTTTTCAGGCTTCCTCTCAGGCCTTGGCTGAGCAGGTCAGGGAGGTGTGGCCTCAGGGTTGGTGGTCTCAGTGGGGTGCAGAGATATATAACCATTAAACCTGTCATCATGAGGCAAGGAACTGATGCCCCAGCAGAAAGATTTACCCGACCCGGGTTCTGCATGCTTGGCTCTGGTCTGGCTGTGTGTGTGTAGGGGAGAAGGTGCCAGGTGAAGGTATTTGTACTCTACTGTGCAGAAATAATCCCATATAAGAACTTTTCCTTTTTTCTATCATCGGCACAGTACTTTTTCTAGCTTCTCTCATTCATCTGGTTCCTTTTCCTCTACAGTTCTTCGGCGAGACCCTGCAATCTAACTTCAGGAGCAATGCGAATAGAGCCCTGAAAGTTGTTGCCAAGGAACTGAGCTGGCTAAGAGTGTCTAGCAGTTGAGACACTAGGGCCAGAGCAAGCAGTGTGTGCCAGCCCTGCCCAAGGCCCCAGTGCTTGGCACACTGCCTTTCAACATGAACATGCTCCGTGTGGCCACCTTCATTTCTTCCCTCTCCAGTGTCTGTGCGTCTGTTTTCCTTAAGGTGTAAAGACAGCAGAATGGATGATTTGGTTTCAAATGATACTGAAGGTTCTATGTGTACGTGGAAGGAGATGCTAAGCTCATGTTTGGTGGCTCTATTAAGGGACCAAGTGGACAGAGCTGCACTGTGACCCTGCATACTATGTATGGGCAGGATGCGCAGAGCTGCAGTGTGCCCTGCATGCGATGGGCAGAGTGGATGGAGCTGCAATGTGCATCCTACAGCCAGAGTGGGCAGAGTTGTATCCTGTCATCTGAAATAGCAAATAGCAGCCACTAAAGACACCACTGATGCCTTAGCATCTGAATGGAGGAAGGTGATAGAAACACTCTCGCCAGGGATCAAAGGCGCTAGGATGTGATGAAAGTCAGGACTGGTGGCGTGTAGCTCTTGGACTAGTTTTCCTCAACTTTTGAGGGCTGCAAGATGGCTCAGTTGGTAAACTGTTTGCCATGCAAATATGAAGCTCAAACCCCTAGTACCCATGTAAAAAGGCCTGGTGTGTTGGCGACGGCCCGAATCTCAGTGTTCGGGAGGCAGAGACAGGATCCCTGGTGCTCATTGGACTGCCAGCGTAGCATAATTGGTGAGTCCCAGGCCAGTGAGAGACCCTGTATCAAGAAAAAAGTAGAGAGGATTTCTGAGGAACACCACCCAAGATTATCCTCTGCTCTCCATTCTAGTTTTCTCACTCTAAACCTGGGTCCAGTGGTAGCTCAGAATTTTGGTTTTGTTTTGTTCTGTTTTTGTTTTTTTTTTTGGGGGGGGTGTTGTTTGTTTGTTTTGTTTTTGTTTCTTCGAGGTAGGGTCTCACTCTAGCCCAGGCTGACTTGGAATTCACTATGGAGTCTCAGGGTGGCCTTGAACTCACGGTGATCCTCTTACCTCTGCCTCCCGAGTGCTGGGATTAAAGGCGTGTGCCACCACACCCGGCTCTACTCTCCATTCTAGATGCATATTAACCACTGATCCAACTTCCAAGTCTGAACATTCACATTAAAATAACAACAGAAAAAAAATCTGAGCTAAAGGCAGCCATGGTGGTGCACACCTTTCATTTCAGAACTGGGGAGGCTGAGTTAGGAGGATTACAGTGAGTTCCACAGTCAGTTTGGGCTAGAGTGAGACCCTACCTCAAAAAACCATAACCCCTCCCCAAAACCCAAAAAGCAAACAAAATAAATAATAGCTATTATGTTTAAAAAAATCTGAGCTACCAAGCCAGGTGTGGTGGTGCATGCCTTTAATCCCAGGTTTAGATTTAGTTGACCAACCCTAACAATTACTGGTCTTAAACTAAAATTAATCTTGGCCCCTGATGCTCTATATACATCCACGCATAAAAGCATGTTAGGTAGGATAGAACAAAGCAGGGGTACTGGCTAGAAGACTGGGGAGGATGACTGGGCCTGGGGCAAAGGGTGAGATGAAAGCATCCCAGACTCTCTTAACAACGTTAAATTCTGACGTGACAACTACTAAGAACCCCAAAAGAATTCAGTTTTCCACCTTAAGGCAGACACGTCACGCAGGTAGTTGAGGTGACCGTGAGCTTCCAGACCCTGAGCTGCCCTTCCCCATCCTTAGGTAGACACACATGGCAATGTCCTCTTGCATCCTGCCCGGCGTGGCCAACTCAAGACAACTGCTCTTTTCTCATCTGGCCTCTAGTTAGCCTAAAGAACTTGTATTGACAAATGGAGAGATGGTGGCCTCCTCACCCCCACCAAGAATTTCACAGTACTCACACTCCATCACTCAGGCTAGAACAGAAAGGCAGACTCTGGGTCAGTTCTCCAGTCACGACAAGTTCTACTTACATACTCAGAATTAAAACACCTTCAGATTCTCCAGTGACTTCTAGATGCTGTAAGGGCTTCTGTAATACAACAACTGGTGTCCTTCATCCTTTGGTTTCAGAAATTCAGGTAGCTTAGAGGCTACATAGAAATATCTCAGGTCCCCATGATTCAGTTTTCAGTTCTGATAAACTTTTCTTTTAGATTGGATTAAAGTGGGCATAATATAAAATTATCACTTTGATTTTTTTTTTTGAGGTAGGGTCTTGCTCTTGCCCAGGCTGACCTGGAATTCAATATGTAGTTTCAGGGTGTCCTTGAACCCATGGCGATCCTCCTACCTCTGCCTCCTGAGAGCTGGGATTAAAGGCGTGCACCTTTTTTTTTTCTTTTTTTAAATTTAATTTTTATTAACATTTTCCATGATTATTAAAAAAAATCCCATTGTAATACCTCCCTCCCCCCACACTTTCCCCTTTGACATTCCATTCTCCATCATATTACCTGTCCATCTCAATCATGCATGTACCTTTTTAATTCATTAAAATTTTTTTTTTTTGTAGCTGGGCATGGTGATGTATGCCTTTAATACCAGAACTTGGGAAGCAGAGGTAGGAGGATCACCACGAGTTTGAGTCCACCCTGAGACTACATAGTGAATTCCAGATCAGCCTGGGCTAGAGTGAGACCCTACCTCAACACCCCCCTCAAATTTTTTTTTTTTTACTAGAGCTGGGCATGATGGCACATGCCTTTAATCCCAGCACTTGAGAGACAGAGGTAGGATGATTGCTATGAGTTCGAGGCCAGCCTGAGATTACATAGTGAATTCCAGGTCAGCCTTGGTTACAGTAAGACCCTACCTCGAAAAAACAAACAAATCATATACATATATATGTGTGTGAGAGAGGGAAAGATTGAGAAAGAGACAGAGAGAGAGAGAGAATGAGCATGTCAAGGCCTTTTGTCACTGCAAGTGAACTCCAGACATGTGTGCTACATTGTTCATCTGACTTTTACGTGAGTCCTGGGGAATCAAACCCAGACCAGCAGGCTTTGCAAGCAAGCGCCTTAACCACTGAGCAATCTGTCCATCCTTTTTTTGTTGTTTGTTTTTTCAAAGTAGGGTCTCATTCTAGCCCCAGCTGACCTGGAATTCACTATGTAGTCTCAGGGTGGCCTTGAACTCATGGCAATCCTCCTACCTCTACTTCTTGAGTGTGGGATTAAAGGCGAGTGCCACCACACCTGGCTCAACCACCCCCCCATTTTTAATTTGGTTACTCTGAGTTTCATTAGGATTGATTATAGAAGTATGAATGAGGGTTTATTTACAAAAGCATGGTACTTTACCAGTTATACATCTACAGTGTGTATAACTGAAGAAAATGTCCTCTATGAATCATTAACTGCACATAAACCTGCAAGGGGGGGTGAGGCCTCAAAATCCATACAATTTTTAAAAAATTATTTATTTATGGGGCTGGATAGATGGCTTAGTGGTTAGGGCGTCTGCCTGCAAAGCCAAAGGATCCCAGTTCAACTCTCTAGGACCCACATAAGCCAGATGCACATGCATCTAGAGTTTGTTTGCAGTGGTTGGAGGCACTAGTGTGCCCATTCTCTCTCTCTCTCTCAAATAAATAAAAAAAATTAAAAAATTATTTATTCACTTATTTATTTGCAAGCAGACACACACACACACACACACACACACACACACAGAAAGAATGGGTATGGCATGTAAATTAACTCCAGATGCATGTGCCACTTTGTGCATCTGGCTTTATGTAGGTCCTGGGGAATCAAACCTGGGTCCTTTGGCTGAAGAGATGGCTTAGCGGTGAAGGTGTTTGCCTGCAAAGGCCACAATTTTTTTTTTTTATTAACAACTTCCATGATTATTAAAAAAAATCCCATGGTAATACCTTCCCTCCCCCTAATTTCCCCTTTGAAACTTCATTCTCCCCATCTCAATCAGTCTCTCTTTCATTTTGATGACATAATCCTTTCCTCCTGTTATGATGGTCATGTATAGGTAGTGTCAGGCACTGTGAGGTCATGGATATCCAGGTCATTTCCCACAATTTTTTTTTCTTTCTTTCTTTTTTTTTTTCTCAATTTTTATTAACATTTTCTATGATTGTAAAAAATATCCCATGGTAATACCCTCTCTCCCCCCCACTTCCCCCTTTGAAATTCCATTCTCCATCATATCCCCTCCCCCTCTCAATCAGTCTCTCTTATTTTGATGTCATGATCTTTTCCTTCTCTTATGATGGTCTTGTGTAGGTGGTGTCAGGCACTGTGAGGTCATGGATATCCAGGCCATTTTGTGTCTGGAGGAGCATGTTGTAAGGAGTCCTACCCTTCCTTTGGCTCTTACATTCTTTTTTTTTTTTTTAATTTTTTTTATTAGTTTTCTATTCTCCACAATTTTTTTTTAAGGAGGGGTTTTACTGTATTTAAGGCTGACCTGGAACTCACTCTGTAGCCTAGACTGGCCTCATAATTATAGTGATGCTCCTACGGCAGCCTCCTGAGTACTAGGATTACAAGCATGAGCCACTATCCCTGCTCATACAAGACTTGTATGTACGTAGAACATTGTGCTGTGCTCTGTAATGCAATGTGTGTGTAGTGCATGCACCAGTGTGTGCATATGTGCATGTCCTGGGTGCACTCATGCAGAGGCCAGAGGACAATGTTGGGTGCCCTCTTGTTACTCATCTTCCTGTTTCTTTGAGATGGAATCTATTCCTTAACCCAGAGCTGCTGGTTTTTGCTTTTTTTTTTAAAAAAAATATTTATTTATTAATTTTTGGTCAGCAAGCCCCAGTGACCCTCTGGTCTCTGACCCCCATATGACTGGGGTTACAGATGTGCTTGGCCATGCCAAGATGCTTATCTAGGTGCTGCGGATTGAACTCAGGCAGTCTCAGGCTCTCTCAGGTCCTCAGACATGTGCAGCCGACACTCTGAGCTGTTAAGCCATCTCCCCAACACTTATGCAAAACTTTTAATGAGTTGGGCATGGTGGTCCACACCTTTAATCCCAACACTTGGGAGGCAGAGGTAAGAGGATCTCTGTGAGTTCAAGGCCACCCTGACACTACATAGTGAATTCTAGGTCAGCCTGGGCTAGAGTGAAACCATACCTCGAAAAAAGAAAGTTTGAGGTCAGCCTGGGACTACATAATGAATTCCAGGTCAGCCTGAACTAGAGTGAGACCCTACCTTGAAACAAACAAACCTTTTTCTTTTTAGGACAAGCCCAGTGGACTGGCCTTTTTCTTTTATGTGAGAAAGTGAGAGTGAGAGTGAGCAAGTGACACGCCAGGGCCTCCGGCCACTGTAACAGAACTCCAGATGCATGTGCCACCTTGTACGCATGTGCAAACTTGTGCATTTGCATCACCTTGTGCATCTGCCTTAAGTGGGACCTGGAGAGTTGAACATGGGTCCTTAGGCTTCACAGGCAAGTGCCTTAACCACAAAGCCATCTCTCTAGCCCAACAAACACAATTTATAATGAGACAATCACAGCAAGGTAATTTCTCTGTAAAGGTCTTACCTGGACTTTCTTTGTCACACCTCCTTTAAGCTATAATATTTTTTTCAAAAGGCAAAAAAAAAAAATCTTTTGAACCAGGCATGGTGGCACACCCCTTTAACCGTAGTACTTGGGAGGAAGAGGTAGGAGGATCACTGTAAGTTTGAGGCCAACTTGAGATTACATAGTGAATTCCAGGTCAGGCTGGGCTACAGCAAGACCCTACCTCAAAAAAACAAAACAAAACAAAACAAAACAAAACAAAACCCCTTAAAATTCCCTTCTTCAGCTTTCAGACTCTATCAACCCACCACTTACCAATGATTTCTGGGCCATCCCTAATCTGAACCACTTCCAAAAATTCAGTCTTTAGACCTATTTTTCCTCTGATGGCTTGCACATCTTAACATTAAATGAAAAGCAGTGAAAAACTCTTCACATTGGCTATGGAAAGACTCCATAATGGAAAGATTCCAGAGAATGGTAGAGTGGAAAAAGCCTGCCTAGGTTGGAAATCACATAAAGCTGTAAGGAAATAACTCAAGAAAGACCAGAGGAGAACCCAAGATAGCATGGAAGGATGGAGGGGTACAGGAGGGAAGGAGTGATGAGACCAATATGTTATTAATTCCCAAATATGCATTTATCTTTATCTCTGGTCCTGACCTGTCCCTGGAATGCCACATTCTTTTCTTTTTCTTTTCTTTTTACTTTGAGGTACGGTTTCACTCTAGTCCAGGCTAACCTAGAATTCACTATGTAGTGTCAGGGTGGCCTTGAACTCATGGTGATCCTCCTACCTCTGTCTCCCAAGTGCTGGGATTAAAGGCATGCACTACCATACTGGGCTTGGTTTAGTGTTTTGTCCCAGAAATGAGAAAGTAATTGGTACAGGGAACACAGGTAGGGTGGGTCATATGATGAGGTCTGTTTTTGTCCATATTAAGTTCAAAGTAACCTATTATTGAGTGTCTGAGAGGATTTATCAGATGAGAGCCACATTTAAGAATGTGGCATTCCAAGATGGGCATGGTGGCACACACCTTTAAACCCAGCATTCGGGAGGCAGAGGTAAGAGGATCTCCATGAGTTCAAGGTTACCCTGAGACTATATAGTGAATTCCAGGTTAGCAAGATCCTACCTCAAAAAACAAAACAAAACAAACAAAAACACCACCAGAAGCAGCTTAAAGAAGGAAAGATTTTGGCTTATGGTTTAAAAAGAATTTTTTTTGCAAGTGTGTGTGTGTCTGTGGGTATACCAGGCATTCATGCCACTGTAAATGAACACTAAATGCATGTGCCACTTTTGTGCATCCAACTTTATATGGTTAGTGGGGAACTGAACCCATGCCTTCAGGCTTACAAGCAAGTGCTTTAACTACTGAGTCATTTCCCTAGCAGTCAGCTTACAGTTTTGAGGGAATGTTTCCTCACGGCAGGAACAGGAAGACCAAAGTTAGATTGTCATGTCAGCAGGGAGGAAGTACTGAGAGAAGAGGAAATTGGGCTGGATTATAAAACCTCAAGGACTGGAGAGATGGTGTTACAGTTAAGGTGCTTGCCTGAGAAGCCTAAGGACCCATATTTGACACTGTGGATCCCACATAAGCCAGACACACAAAGGTGAGGCAAGTACAAAGTCGCACATGTCCACTAGGTGGTGAAAGCATTTGGAGTTCGATTGCAGTGGCTGAGGCCCTCTCTCTCCCTCTCTCTCTCTCTCTCTCTCTCTGTGTATCTAGTTCTCTCTAAAAAAAAAAAATTTAAAACTTTAAGGCCTGTCCTCCAGTGATGCACTTCCTCAGCAAAGGTCCACCTTCTAAAGGTTCCACAACCTTCCCTAACAGTGCCACCAACTGGGGATTAAGTATCCAAACACATGTGTATATTGGTCTACATTTTTTGTTGTTGTTGTTTTGAGGTAGGGTCTCACTCTAGCCCAGGCTGATCTGGAATTGACTATGTAGTCTCAGGGTGGCCTCGAATTCACAGCGATCCTGCTACCTCTGCCTCCTGAGTGCTGGGATTAAAGGCGTGCGCCACCACGCCCGGCTTTGTTTGTTTTTTGAGTTAGGGTCTCACTCTAGTCCAGGCTGACCTGGAATTCATTATGTAGTCTCAGGTTGGCCTCGGACTCACAGTGATCCTTTTATATCAGCCTCCCTAGTGCTGGGATTAAAGGCGTGTGGCACCATGTCTGGCTTCTTAAATTTTCCAACTGGGTACAAGAGACAATTAGAAAGTCTTCTCTGAGCTGGGCGTGGTGGCGCACGCCTTTAATCCCAGCACTTGGGAGGCAGAGGTAGGAGGATCACCGTGAGTTCGAGGCCACCCTGAGACTACATAGTGAATTCCAGGTCATCCTGGGCTAGAGTGAGACCCTACCTCAAAAAACCAAAAAAAAAAAAAAAAAAAAAAAAAAAACAAACAAACAAAGAAAGTCTTCTCTGATGCCCCTTTTCCTGACATGCCCCCTCCCCATAAAGAACATCTTACTAACTCTATTTCCAAAACACACCCCGGATCTATGAGTTGTTTTTCATTCTGTCTTCCACTGTCATTGTTAAGCCATCTTCACCTCATCTTTATACAATGGTCACCTACTTATTACTGTTCTATTTTACCCACATAACCCACCATATTACTATCCAAAAGTCAGCAGTTGTCTAGAATTCAAATCCGATCATGTCGCCTTTCTTGCCTGTGGCTTTGAAGATCTCAGCACATTAAGAATAAGATCCACCATGCATGGTGGCTCATATCTGTAGCTGTAGCACGCAGGAAGCTGAAACAGAAGGATCACAAGTTCAAGGCCAGTCTTGACTTCACTCAGTTCCAAACCAGCCTGGGCTACAAAACAAGTGTGTCTCTGTGTCTCTATCTTGTCTGTGTCTCTCTCTTCTCTTTCCTATAGGGAACCAGAAACCATAACAAGAAAATTAAAAATGAGTAAGTCTTACAAAGTCACAGTAAAAAACTTCTTCAACAACAACAACCACCACAAAAAACAGCAGGGCTGGAGAGATGGCTTAGCAGTTAAAGCATTTGCCTGTTTACCTATGAAGCCTAAGGACACAGCTTCAATTCCCCAGTACCCATGTAAGCCACATCCACAAGGTGGTGCATAAATCTGGAGTTCATTTGCAGTAGCTGGAAGCTTTAGCACACCTAATCTATCTCTATCTCTCCCTCTCTCTGCCTCTCTTCCTCTCTGCTCACAAATAAAAATATTTTAATTTTTTTTAAAAAGTGAGGCATGATGGTGCATACCTTTAATCCCAGCACTCAGGAAGCACAGGTAGGAGGATTGCTGTGAGCTCAAGGCTGCCCTGAGAATGCACAGTGAATTCCAGGTCAGTCTGGACTAGATTGAGACCCTACCTCAAAACAAACAAAAAGAACCCCAGAAAACTGAATTCAGAAACATAAGCAAAATAAATCATAAGCCTTTAACTATGAAAAGGAAATGCAACCAGTAGGAGAAAGTATTTTTTTTTAATTTTTTTAATTTTTATTTATTTATTTGAGAGCGACAGACAAAGAGGGAAAGAGAGAGAGAGAGAGAGAGAGAGAGAGAGAGAGATTGAGAGAGAGAGGGAGAGAATGGGTGTGACAGGGCCTGCAGCCACTGCAAATGAACTCCAGACACAAGCGCCCCCTTGTGCATCTGGCTAACATAGGTCCAGGGAAATCAAGCCTCAAACTGGGGTCCTTAGGCTTCACAGGCAAGCGCTTAACCACTAAGCCATTTCTCCAGCCCCCAAATTTTTATTAACATCTTCCATGATTATATAAAAAATCCAATAGTAATACCCTCCCCCCCCACTTTCCCCTTTGAATCTCCATTCTCCATCATATCCCGCCCCCCCACATAATTAGTCTCTCTTTTATTTTGAGATCATGATCTTTTCTCTTCTTATGATGGTCTTGTGTAGGTAGTGTCAGGCACTGTGAGGTCATGGATATCCAGGCCATTTTATGACTGGGGGAGTACGTTGTAAGGAGTCCTACCCTTCCTTTGGCTCTTACATTCTTTTTGCAACCTCTTCCGCATTAGACCTGAGCCTTGGAAGGTGTGATGGAGATATTGCAGTGCTGAGCACTCTGGTCACTTCTTTCTAGCACCATGATACCTTCTGAGTTGTCCCACGGTCACTGCCATCTGAAAAGAGAAGATTCTCTACCAAAAGTGAAAGTAGCCTTAATATAAGGGTATGAACATTACGAGACGTGCTTACTGGGCAGTTTGATAAGCATAGTATATACATTTAGCCAGACAGCAGCAGATGTTACACCCCTAGGGCTCACGACTAACCCTGTTGTAAGTTTTCAGTATCAGGGATGTATTCCCTCCCATGGAGCGGGCCTCCAGTCCAATTAGGGGGCAGTTGATTTCCACCATGGCAAACGTGCCATTATTGCATCCATTAGCTCATTTGGCCTGGCTGGCCAAATAT
This sequence comes from Jaculus jaculus, assembly GCF_020740685.1. NCBI lineage: Eukaryota > Metazoa > Chordata > Mammalia > Rodentia > Dipodidae > Jaculus > Jaculus jaculus. The sequence goes on from NC_059114.1 coordinate 25,359,703, forward strand.
AAGGAATGCAGTGTCCACTGTTGAGTATCTTCACTGGTGATTTCTCTTTCTCCCATTGAACTGCATGCAGAACGGCATCTTCTAGCTTTCTGTCAGCTGGTCTACATGGAGGAGGTTATCAGCTCAGTTCCAGCATCATTTCTCAGTGGCCTTGCCGCCCAAGTATGTGGAGTCTTCAGCAATAGGGTCTTACCATCCTTTCCTGGTGGGAAACCAAGGGCCTCGGCAATGGCCTATAATGTTTTGGGGGCATTAGGGACCTCCCTGGCCAACAACTCACTGAAGGTCTCCCATCCCTGGCACTGAAAATTTTCTAGCAACACTCTATGGCTGATGAGTGTTCCATTGTCCAAAAAAGTAGGACTCTGATTTATTGATATCCTCTTAGATTTTGATTAGCCCTCCCTCCACCTTTCCATTACTCAATCTCTTCCTTGACCTCACTTTGGGCCTTTTCATCCCCATTAATCTAGTCTTCTACTTACATATATACAATACCATCCTATTAAGTACTCCCTCCTTTCCTTTCTTCCCTTTATATCTCTTTTCTAGTTTACTGGCCTTTGCTACTGAGTTTTTTTCCTGCTCACATAGAAGCCGAATCATCTGTAGCTAGGATCCACATATGAGAGAGAACATGTGACGCTTGGCTTTCTGGGCCTGGGTTACCTCACTTAGTATAATCCTTTCCAGATCCATCCATTTTCCTGCAAATTTCATAACTTCATTTTTCCTTACTGCTGAGTAGAACTCCATTGTATAACTGTGCCATATCTTCATTATCCACTCATCAGTTGAGGGACATCTAGGCTGGTTCCATTTCCTAGCTATTGAGTATTGAGTGGCAATAAACATGATTGAGCAAATATTTCTAAGGTAATGAGATGAGTCCTTAGGATATATGCCTAGGAGTCCTATAGCTGGGTCATATGGTAGATCTACTTATAGCTGTCTTAGGAACCTCCACACTGATTTCCACCGTGGCTGGACCAGATTGCATTCCCACCAACAGTGTAGAAAGATTCTTCTTTTTCTGCATCCTTGCCAGCATTTATGGTCATTTGTTTTCGTGATGGTAGCCAATCTGACAGGAATGAGATGGAATCTCAACATAGTTTTAATCTGCATTTCCCTGATGACTAGAGATGTAGAACATTTTTTTTCAATTTTTTTTTTTCAAGGTAGGGTCTCACTCTGGCCCAGACGGACCTGGAATTCACTATGGAGTCTCAGGGTGGCCTTGAACTCATGGTGATCCTCCAACCTCTGCCTCCCGAGTGCTGGGATTAAAGGTGTGCACCACCACGCCCATTTTTTTTCAAAAAAATTTTAATTTTTTTTTATATATATTTTTTAATTTTTACTTTATTTATTTGAGAGCGACAGACACAGAGAGAAAGACAGATAGAGGGAGAGAGAGAGAATGGGCGCACCAGGGCTTCCAACCTCTGCAAACGAACTCCAGATGCGTGTGCCCCCTTGTGCATCTGGCTAACGTGGGACCTGGGGAACCGAGCCTCGAACTGGGGTCCTTAGGCTTCACAGGCAAGCGCTTAACTGCTAAGCCATCTCTCCAGCCCTTCAAATTTTTTTTTTATGAACAACTTCCATGATTGTAAACAATATCCCATGGTAATGCCCTCCCTCCCTCACTTTCCCCTTTGAAACTCCATTCTCCATCATATCCCCTCCCCATCTCAATCAGTCTCTTTTATTTTGAGATCATGATCTTTTCCTCCTATTATGATGGTCTTGTGTAGGTAGTGTCAGGCACTGTGAGGTCATGGATATCCAGGCCATTTGTGTCTGGGGGAGCACGTTGTAAGGAGTCCTACCCTTCCTTTGGCTCTTACATTCTTTCCGCAACCTCTTCCACATTAGACCCTGAGCCTTGGAAGGTGTGATAGAAATATTGCAGTGCTGAGCACTCCTCTGTCACTCCTTCCCAGCACCATGATGCCTTCTGAGTCATCCCATGGTCACTGCCATATGAAAAGAAAAGATTCTCTACCAAAAGTGAGAGTAGCATTAATGTATGAGTATGAACATTAAGAGAAGTGGTTACTGGGCAGTTTGATAAGCATAGTACATACATTTAGCCAAACATCAGCAGATGTTACACCCCTAGGGCTCATGACTACCCCTGTTTTAAGTTTTTAGTATCAGGGATGTATTCCCTCCCATGGAGTGAGCCTCCAGTCCAATTAGAGGGCAGTTGGTTTCCACTATGACAGATGTGCCACTATTGCACCCATTGGCCCATTTGGCCTGGCTGGAAAAATAAGGCTTGCAGGGCCCACTGTGGAGTATCTTCACTAGTGTTTTTTCTTTCTCCCATTGAACTGCATGCAGAATGGCTTCTTCCAGCTTTCTGTCAGTTGGTCTACATGGAGGAGGTTATCAGCTCAGTTCCAGCAGCATTTCTCAGTGGCCTTGCAGCCCAAGTATGTGGAGTCTTCAGCAATAGGGTCTTACCATCCTTTCCTGGTGGGAAACCAAGGGCCTCAGCAATGGCCTATAATGTTTTGGGGGCATCAGGGACCTCCCTGGCCAACAACTCACTGGAAGATATCCCATCCCTGGCACTAAAAATTTTCTAGCAACAATCTGCGGCTTCTGAGTGTTCCATTGTCCAAAAAAGTAGGTTTCCATATGATTTATTTATATCCTCTTAGATTTTGATTAGCCATCTCTCCACCTTTTCTTTACTCAATCTCTTCCTCTGACCTCACTTTGGGCCTTTTCACCCCCATTAATCTATTTTTCTACTAACATATATACAATACCATCCTATTAAGTACCCTCCTCCTTTCCTTTTCTCTTCCCTTTATATTTCTTTTTAAGCTTACTGGCCTTTGCTACTGAGTTTTCTTCCTATTCACACAGAAGTCCAGTCATCTGTAGCTAGGATCCATATATGAGAGAGAATATGTGATGTTTGTCTTTCTGGGCCTTGGTTACCTCACTTAATATAATCCTTTCCAAATCCATCCATTTTCCTGCAAATTTCATAACCTCATTTTACTGAGTAGAACTCCATTGTGTAAATGTGCCATGTCTTCATTATCCACTCATCAGTTGAGGAACATCTAGGCTGATTCCATTTCCCAGCTATTGTAAATTGAGTGGCAATAAACATGGTTGAGCAAATATTTCTAAGGTAGTGAGACAAGTCGTTAGGATATATGAGTAGCAGTGCTATAGCTGGGTCTTATGGGAGATCTATTTTTAGCTGTCTTAGGAACCTCCACACTGATTTTCACAGTGGCTGGACCAGATTGCATTCCCACTAACAGCGTAGAAGGGCTCCTCTTTTTCCACATCCTCGCCGGCATTTATGGTCATTTATTTTCATGATGGTAGCCATTCTGACAGGAGTGAGATGGAGTTTGGTAGGATTCATTCTTTTTCTATTTTATGGAAAAGTTTAAGAAGCAATGGTGTTAGTTCTTCCTTGAAGGTCTGGTAAAATTCACCAGTGAATCCATCTGGGCCTGGACTATTTTTAGTTGGGAGATTTTTGATAACTGCTTGGATCTCCATACTTGTTATAGGTCTATTTAAGTGATTAATCTCATCTTTATTTAATTTAGGTAGGTCATATAAATCAAGGAAATCATTTCTTTCAGATTTTCATACTTAGTGCAGTATATGTTTTTATAGTATGTCCCAATGATTTTTTGAATTTCTCTGGTATCTGTTGTGTGGTGCCTTTTTCATCTTTAATTTTATTAATTTGTGTCTCTTCTCTCTTTCTTTTTGTCAGATTTGCTAAGGGTTTATTAATCTTGTTTATCCTTTCAAAGAACCAATCTTTGTTTCATTGATGCTGTGGATTATTATTATTATTATTTTTGGTTTCTATTTCATTAATGTATGCCCTAATCTTTATTATTTCTTCCCATCTACTTATTTTTGGTTTGCCTTGTTCTTTTTTTCAAGGCTTTAACATGAAGCATTAGGTTGTTTACTTGCAACCTTTCTAATTTCTTAATAAAGGCACTTAAATCTATAAATTTACCTCTTAGGACTGCCTTCATTGTGTCCTAAAGGTTTTGGTATGTTGTGTTCTCACTATCATTTGACACTATGAATTTATTTCCTTCCTGATTTCTTCATTGACCCATTTATCATTTAGTAGTGTATTGTTTAGTGTCCATGATTTTGTGTATGATCTATAGCTTTTCTTGCTATTGATTTGCAGTTTGATTCCATTGTGGTCAGATAGAATGCAAGGAATTATTTCAGTTTTCCTGTATTTGTTAAGATTTGCTTTGTGTCCTAATATATGGTCTATTTTAGAGAACGTTCCATGTGCTGCTGAAAAGAATGTATATTCTGCAGCATTTGGATGAAATGTCCTCTGTACATCTGTTAGGTTCATTTGTTCTATGACCTCATTTAGTCCAGATGCCTCTCTGTTTATTTTTTGCTGGGATGACCTGTCAATTGATGAGAGTGGGATGCTGAAATCACCCATTACCACTGTGTTTGGTGTTATCTGTGACCTTAGTTCTAATAGCATTTGTTTGATGAAGTTGGGAGCCCCATGTTAGGTGCATATATGTTTAGGATTGTAATGTCCTCCTGTTGGAGTGTGTCTTTAATCAATATGAAGTGACGCTCCTTATCTTTCCTAACTAATGTTTTACTGAAGTCTACCTTGTCAGAAATTAGGATAGCAACTCCTGCTTGTTTTCTAGCCCATTTGCTTGAAACACTGTTTTCCAACCTTTCACCCTAAGATAGTATCCATCCTTTGTAGAAAGGCAAGTTTCTTGGAGGCAACAAATTGAAGGATCCAGCTTTTTAACCCAGTCTGCAAACCTATGTCTTTTGGTTGGGGCATTGAGGCCATTGATATTAAGAAGTATTACTGAAAGGTGTGTATTTATTTTTGCCTTTTTTTTTTTTTGGTAGTTCTTCCAGTTTTACCTTTGCTTTCTTATATTAACTAGTATTTGATATGGTTTGCTTTTTTTCCCCAGGTTCCTTATTTATGTGCTTTTGTTTTTTTTCAGCATGGAGGATTATTTCAAATATTTTCTGTAGAGCTGGTTTTGTCTTCAAATATTCTTTTAGCTTGCTTTTGTTGTGAAATGTCCTTATGTCTCTATTTTTTTTTTTTTGTTTTGTTTTTTTGAGGTAGGGTTTCACTCTAGCCCAGACTGACCTGGAATTCACTATAGAGTCTCAGGGTGGCCTTAAAAGCACGGCGATCCTCCTACCTCTGCCTCCTAAGTGCTGGGACTTAAGGTGTGTGCCACCATGCCCAGCTTCTCTGTCTATTTGAATGGATAGCTTTGCAGCATAAAGTAACCTTGGTTGACAGTTGTTATCTTTCAGAACTTGGAATACATTACTCCAAGCCCTTCTGGCTTTGAAAGTTTGTGTTGAGTAATTTGGTGAGATCTGATGGGCTTACCTTTGTAGGTAACTTGATTTTTCTCTCTAACTTCTTTCAATATTTTTTCTTGGTTTGTATGTTTGGTAGTTTAATTATAATATGGCAAGGAGAGGTTCTTTCCAGGTTTTGTCTGGTTGGTGTTCTAAAGGATTCCTGTATCTGCATTGGCACCTCTTTCCCAATTTGGGGGACATTTTCTTCTATGATTTTGTTGAAAACGTCTACTATGCCTTTGGAGTGAAATTCTCCTCCTTCTACTATACCGTGAATTGTTATGTTTGATCTTTTCATAGTGTCCAGAATATCTTGAAATTCCCATTCATACTTTCCTATTAGTTTGTCTTTCTGTTTGTTGGACTGTATTAGATCTGCCACCTGGTCTTCTAGCTTAGATATTCTGTCCTCTCCTTCATCCATATAACTGGTGAGATTTTCTACAGAGTTTTTTTTATTTCATTGACTGTGTTTTTCATTACTAGTAATTCTGACTGGTTTTTCTTTATGGTTTCTATTTCCTTATTTATGTCTTGTATTGACCTCTTTATTTCATTAAATTGGTTTCCTGTGTCTTCTTTGATTCCTTTGATTTCTTCTTTGACTTATTTGAGCATTTTGTAATCATTATTTTGAAATCTTTCACAGGCATTTCCTCTAAATCATTCTCACTGGAGGTCACTTCTGATGCATTAATACTTTTTGGTGGATTTATATTGTCTTGATTTTTGGTGTTTCTTGTGTTATAATATACATATTTTTGCATCTTGTATTAACTTGATGCTTGAATTTTCTTTTTTTTTTTTTTGAGGTAGGGTCTCACTGTAGCCCAGGCTATCCTGGAATTCACTAAGGAGTCTCAGGGTGGCCTTGCACTCACAGCAACCCTCCTATCTCTGCCTCCTGAGTGCTAGGATTAAAGGTGTGTGCCACCACACCTGGCTCAGATTTTCTAGTTAGCTGCAGCATTATTAGTTGTATCAATCATTTTGATGTTATATATCTTCAGGGTAGGAGCTTAGTGTGCTATGTGTGGCTCTTAAGACTCTCAGAGTATCTATAAAAGTGACCCTAAGTGTTGGGTTTGCCTGCTATGAGAGTATTCAAGTAGGCTGAGTGGAACACAATACAGGTAGATTCTAAAATTTAATTAAACAATGTACACATTCATTGAAAAACAGCACAGAATATTTATGCAAGAGTAGGTATTATGACAACCAGATCCTCTAACAAAGTCTCTGTCCCTTAGGGTATGTGGTGCTCCACACCCTTAATCCTGTCAATTATGAGGTTAACATTTCTGGTCTGTTGAGGGTTCCAAGTTGGCTTGTGACCAAGTGAGACCCTTCCCTAATGAACAACAGAAGAGGAAACAAAGCCACTATAAATCAGGAAGCAACAAATAACAAGCTCAAAATATAGCTTATTTAAGAATGGCAAATCTGACCATCCATCAGATTTAACATATAATTTATCCTGATATGGAAGGTGCAATTAGCGCTTCCAACTCAAGCCTATATACCAGGCTTATTTGGTGGGTACTGACCTGGTGTAATCCCAGTTACCTTTTGGGATGATTTTGGTCTCAGTTATGCTGTGCTCCTGTTGGGTCCCTCTTTGGTGCACTGTGGGTTCAAGTAGGCTGGCTGGGTCATTGGATTGCTGCTCTGGTAGCCGGTGCTGGGTGCTGTGATCTTCCTTCCCTGGTCTCTGGTGCTTGCTGGTGCTTGCACTTGCGTGGGGAGAGGAGTCTGTGGATGGTGGTTCTAGTTCTCCCTCTGGTTCATGTGATCCTCTACCTTGTGATTTGCTCCTCTGTTATTCCCTGAGGTTCTCCACGTTTCTTGAGTTTGGGAAGAGCTGTGGTGTGAGTGGAGAATCCCCTCACCTGGTTTTTCCTGCGGCCCCAGCCGAGCCTTGTAACTGCGGCCCCACGGACTTGGTGTGTCCTCTGCTGGAGACGCTTCTGCCTGCCTATGTGGGCTCTGGATACTCTGGATCCCTCATACTTCTCTGATACCATTGGTAATTTCTTATACACCTCACTTTTTAGTAGAAGAGTGTATTTCGCTGTATTTTTTTTTTGCTTTTTCCCCCCCTGGGCTCCTGTGGCATGGTTCCTATGCCACCATCTTAACCAGAAGCTAGAGAAAATATTTGTAAAGCATATGTTATTCAAATGACTTATCTACAGCATAAAGACCTCTTATAGCTCACAATAAAAAAGACAATTCTGGGGGCTGGAGAGATGGCTTAGCGGTTAAGATGCTTGCCTGTGAAGCCAAAGGACCCAGGTTTGCTTCCTCAGAACCCACGTAAACCAGATGCACATGGTAGTGCATGTGCCAGGAGTTCATTTGCATTTTTACTCTCTGTTTAATAAATAATAAAATAAAATAAAACATAAAAGTAAAGCTGGGGCTGGGTATGGTGGGGTATGCCTTTAATTCCAGCACTTGTGAAGCAAAGGTTGGAGGATTGCTGTGAGTTCGAGGCCACTCTGAGACTACATAGTGAATTCCAGGTCAGCCTGGGCTAAAGTGAGACTCTACATCAGAAAAAACAAAAACAGAAAACTCAAGGGCTGGGGAGATGGCTCAGCAGTTAAAGGCACTATCTTCCAAAGCCTGACAGCCTGGGTTCTATTTCCCAGTGCCCCTGGAAAGCCAGATGCACAAAGTAGTGCATGCATCTGGAGTTTGTAGCAGAAAGAGGACCTGGTCTACCCATTTTTGCTTACTGTCTCTTTCTTTTAATGCCTGCAAATAGATAATTATTTAAGAATACAATTTAAAACATTTGACAAAGAGTCTAAGTAGACATTTAAAAATATATTTATTTATTTATTTGTTTGTTTATCTTGGTTTCTTGAGATAGGGTTTCACTCTACCTCAGGCTGACCTGGAATTCACTATGTAGTCTCAGGGTGGTCTCGAATTTATGGCTATCCTCCTACCTCTGCCTCTTGAGTACTGGGATTAAGGCATGTGCCACCATGCCCAGTTTAAAAAATATTTTTATTTATTTATAAGCAGAGAGAGAGATAGAAGAGAGACAGACTGAGAGAATGGGCTGCCAAGGCCTCCAACCACTGCAAATGAACTCCAGATGCATGCATCACTGTGCATTTGGCTTTATGTAGGTACTGGGCAATGGAACTCAGGTTGTTTGACTTTGTAGGCAAGTGCCTTAAGTGCTGAGCCATCTCTCCAGCCCCCTAAGTAGACATTTCTACAAAGAAGATATGCAAATGGCCAATAAGCACAGGAAGACTAATTCTCAGGGGAATGCAAATCAGAAACACAATGGAACAAATTCCTAGGTTGTCTATAAAAAAAAGATGGATAGTCACAAGTGTTGGCTACTGCAATCCCAGCATTTAGGAGGTAGAGGCAGGAGGATTAGGAGTCCAAGGTCAGTTTAAGGCCAACTTGGGCTAAATAAAACTTGTCCCCCCCAAAATTTTTAAAAACTAGGTGCTGGGGAGAAGGTTCAGTGGCTAAAGCACTCACTACTCAGTCCTGAGTCCCCACGTTTGATACTGCGAAGACCCAGTGTAAAAAGGTTCTATAATCCCAGCATTCAACTGGCAAGACAGAGGCAGAGATGAGATAATTTCCTGGAAGCTTCCAGCAAGCAAAGCAAAAAACACCAGAAGAGCAAGACCAAGCAACTCTGCCTCAAGCCGAGCACAGTGGTGCTCGCCTTTAACCCCAGCACTCAGGAGGGCTGCCGTGAGTTCAAAGCCAGGCTGGCCTACGTAGTGAACTTCAGAGTGAGACCCTGCCTCAAAAGAAGGAGTAGAAGCTGGGCATGGTGGTGCACGCCACTGAAATTGAACTCCAGATGCTTGTGCCACCTAGTGGGCATATGTGACCTTGAGCTTGCCTCACCTTTGTGCATCTGGCATATGTGGGATCTGGAGAGTTGAACATGGGCCATTGGGCTTCACAGGCAAATGCCTTAATCACTAAGCCATCTCTCCAGCCCTGGCTTCAGGTTTGATTCCCCAGGATCTGTGTGAAGCTGGTTACACAAAGTGGCACATGAATCTGGAATTGCAGTGGCAAGAGGCCATGGAGCGTATATTCACTCTCTGTCTGCCTCTTTCTCTCCCTCAAGTAAACAAATAAATTAAAAAGTAATATAGGCTGGGTGTGGTGGCCCCCACCTCCAGCCCTGGGGAGGCAGAGGTAGGAGGATCACTGTGTGTCTGTGGCCAGCCTGAGAGTACACAGTGAATTCCAGGTCAGCCTGGGCTAGAGGGAGACCCCACCTCAAACAACGACAAGCAGTGTAACTGGGGCTGGAGAAATGTTTCACTGGCTAAAGTGCTTGCCTGCAAAGCCTGACAGCCTGGGTTCAATTCCCCAGTAGCCATGTAAAGCCAGATGCACAAAGTGGATCACATGTCTGTAGAAGGGCCTGGAGTGCCTATTCTCTCTCTCCTACTACTAATTCCTCCCCCCAACAATAATTTTTGTTTGTTTGTTTGCTTGCTTTTCAAAGTAGGGTCTCCCTCTAGCCCAGGTTGACCTGGAATTCACTCTGTCGTCTCAGGGTGGCCTCAAACTCATGGCGATCCTCCTACCTCTGCCTCCCAAGTGCTGGGATTAAAGGTGTCAGCCAACATGCCTGGACCTAAAAATATTTTCTTTTAACGTTGTATAACTAAGCTGGGCACAGTGGCACATGCTTTAAATCCCAGTACTTGGGAGGCAGAGGTAGGAGGATCGCCGAGAGTTTGAGGCTACCCTAAGACGACAGAGTGAATTCTAGGTCAGCCTGAGCTAGAATGAGACCCTACCTTGGGAAACAAACAAACAAACAAAAAGTACTATAACCAGGGCTGGAGAGATGGCTCAGTAGTTAATGCATTTATTACAAAGACTAATGACCTGAGTTCAAGTCTGCAGGACCCACATAAAGCCAGATACACAAAGCGGCACACGCATCTGGACTTTGTTTGCAGTAGCTAGAGGCCCTGTTGTGCCCATTCTCTTTCTCTGTGCTGGGTGTGGTGGTGTACATCTTAAATCCCAGCCCTTGAGAGGCAGTGAAAGGCGGATTGCTGTGAGTCTGAGGCCAGCCTGGGACTACATAGTAAATTCCAGGTCAGCCTGGGCTAGAGCGAGACCCTACTTCAAACGAACAAACAAACAACAAAAACAAAAAAGTAGTATAACAATACAATGGAATATTCAGTCATAAAAAGGAACGACATAGGAAGGACAGACAGTCTTACATCTTGCTGCATGAAAGACATGGATAATGAGGTTCTTGGGGTCAACATTCTAAGTGAAATAAGCTAGTCAGAAAAAGACAAATGCTAAACCATTCCACTTATACGAGGCACAACTAAATTCATACATACAGACAGAGGCTATCATCATGGAAGGACAGAAAGGGGGTTTGTTACTCAATGGCTACAGAGTTTCAGTTCTGCAGGATGGGACATTCTAGAGATTGTTTACACTGTTCAGTTTACTGAGGTAGATTTACCAGTGATTTGTGGGGATGGGGAGCTGGCTCAACAGAAAAAACACTTGCCCCAAAAGCAGGAGAACCTGAGTTTGGCAAGCAACAAAAAGGCTGAGTGGGTGTGTTGGCCCATCTGCAATCCTAGCATCCTGGGGGAAACTGGCTAACTAGGTTAGTGGAGTCAGTGAGCTGTGGAGACACCTTGCCTCAGTAAACCAAGTGGAGAGCAATTGAGGAGGACTCAGAGCCTGGGGATATGGCACAGGGGATAGTGTGTGTGCCTAGCATGCATGAAGCCCTGAGTTCAAGTCTCTTCACATAAAACAGTGCATGCCTTTAATCCCAGCACTTGGGAGGCAGAGGTAGGAGGATCACCATGACTTTGAGGCCACCCTGAGACTACATACTGAATTCCAGGTCATCTTGGGCTAAAGGGAGACCCTACCTGGCAAAAGAAAGACACACAGAGAGAATATGAGAATTTATAGAGGCAGAAAGTAAGCTAATGGTTGCCTAGGACTGTGGGACCTGGGATAGATGGGGAGCTACTATTAATAGACACTAAAATAGATTAAATACATAAAAGATTTATTCTGTGGAGGGCCAAGGACATGGCTCAGTTGGTAAAGTGTGTGCCATGTAAGCAGGAAGACCTGAGTTCAGCTCTCACTACCCACATAAGATGCTGGGTATGCTGGAATGTACCAGCAATCCCAAGCCTAATTGGTGAGCTCCGGGCCAATGACAGACCCTGTCCCAATGGATGTGGATGACACGCGGGCCTGGTTTATCTGAGGATGACGCCAGAGGTTGTTCTCTGGCTTCCACACGCACCTGCACACATGTGTACCTTGTTTCCACGCAAACATAGAAATACGCTACAATTTTTTACTTTTGGGGCTGGAAAGATGGCTTAGCAGTTAAGGTGCTTGCCTGTGAAGCTTAAGGACCCAGGTTCAACTGTCCAGATCCCACATAAGCCAAACTCACAAAGGTAAGGTAAGCACAAGGTTGCACATGCCCACTAGGTGACTCAAACATCTGGAGTTCAATTGCAGTGACTGAGGCCCTGGTATGCCAATTCTCTCTCCCTCTGTCTCTGTCTCTCTCTCTCTAAAATAAAAAAAAACAACTTTTGGGTGCTAGGGATTGAATGCAAAAATGTTTAAATAGACATAAAAATGATAGGGGTTGGAGAGATAGTTTAGTGGTTCAGGCACTTGACTGGGAAGCCTAATGACCCTATTTCAGTTCCCTAGTATCCATGTAAAGCCAGATGCACAAAGTGGCACATGTGTGTGGAGTTTGCAGTGGCTGGAGGCCCTGGAGTGCCCATTCTCTCTGTCTCTCCTAGTTCCCTTTGCTTGCAAATAAATAAACATAAAATTAAAAAAAAATAAAAAAATGATAGTCAAATGGGCAGTACCTAGTCCTCAAAGGGAACTCTTTAAAAAAATATTATTTATTTATTTATTTCAGAGAGGTAGAGAGAGAGAGAGAGAGAGAGACAGAGAGAGAGAGAGAGAGAGAGAGAGAGAGAGAGAGAGAGAGGGAGAGGGAGAGAGGGCACATGAATGGGGCAACAGGGCCTCCAGCCACTGCAAACGAACTCCAGATGCATGTACCACCTTGTGCATCTGGCTTACATAGGTCCTGGGGAATTGAACCAAGGTCCTTTGGCTTTTTAGGCAAGCACCTTAACTGCTAAGCCATCTCTCCCACCCTTAAAAGGGAACTCTTACACCTGTTCTTATGTGGGTGAATCTTGAAGACATTATACTAAGTAAGCCAGACTGAAAAAGACAAATGATTCTACAATCATGAGGTACACATGTAATCAGCATCAGAGAAAACAGAAAGGTGAATGCCAGAGGGAAGCACAATGGAAAGTTGTTCAATAGATACCAAATTTTGTTTTTGCAACATGAAAATGCCTTGGAGATCTGAAGTACAATAAGAAGCCTATGGTTAATAAGGCTGAGCAGTATACTTAAATGGTTAAGATGGGCTGGAGAGATGGCTTAGTGATTAAGCACTTGCCTGTGAAGTCTAAGGATCCTGGTTCGATTCCCCAGTACCCATGTAAGCAAGATGCACAAGGGGCACATGCGTCCGGGGTTCGTTTGCAGTGGCTCTCCAGTCCTGATTCTCTCTCTCTCTGCCTCTTTCTCTGTCTGTCGCTCTCAAATAAATAAATAAAAATAAAAAATAGCAGCTCCAGGTTGAATGAGAGACTCTCTCAAGGAAATACACAGATGAATATTAGAGGAAGGACATCTCATATTCTCCTCTGGCCTCCACATCTGCATGCACCACACACATCACATACCATGCCACACATACTACACACACACACTTCAAAAATTGGCTAAGATATTGTATGTGGTGGCTCCTGCCTATAATCCCAGCATTTGGGAGGCTGACTGCCACAAGTGTGAGGCCAGTCTGGGTTATGTTATGTTTTTGGTACAGAGAATAGTTATTTAGTTAAAAGTCTTACTAATAATTTCATTTTTATTGTCATGATGATGGACATGGAAAGAATTTTCAAATTTGACAAACTTGTTAGATGTCTTTTTCTTCCTTCCTTCCTTCCTTCCTTCCTTCCTTCCTTCCTTCCTTCCTTCCTTCCTTCCTTCCTTCTTTCCTTCCTTCCTTCCTTCCTTTCTTCTTTCTTTCTTCCTTCCTTTTTTTTTTCTTGTTTTTTTGAGGTAAGGTCTCACTCTAGCCCAGGCTGACCTGGAATTCACTATGGAGTCTCAGGCTGTCCTTGAACTCATGGCAATCCTCCTACCTCTGCCTCCTGAGTGCTGGGATTAAAGAAGTGCGCCACCATGCCAGCATGCTTCTTTCTTTTTTAAACTACTGATAGAATAATGAAAACAGACCACTTGGTTTAATTTTGCAATTATTTTAACTTCCTGATTCTTGCTGGATTATGCAATTCACTGGGTTACAAATGGAAAAAGGAAAAGTTTAAGTGCCAGCCTATTATTTTATGGCATTGCATTAAAGAGGAAGGAGAGATGTTCCCACCTACATGACAACTTTTTCTGTTTTGAAATAGGATATCTGTAGTCCAGGCTGGCCTTGCATTCACTAAGTAGTGCAGGCTCAAACTCAAGACATTTCTCCCTCTCCAGGCGCCTGAGTGCCGTATAGTGTGCACCATCATGTTTGGCTCTACATGAAGGTTTTATGAAAACATATTTTTGTTTTGTTTTGTTTTGAGGTAGGGTCATGCTCTAGCCCAGGCTGACCTAGAATTCACTATGTAGTCTCAGGCTGGCCTTGAACTCATGGCGATTCTCTTACTTCTGCATCCTGAGTGCTGGGATTAACGGCGTGCACCACCACACCTGGCTGAAAACATATTTTTACGTAAATTTGAACTTGGGGGAATTGCAGCTAGACCAGCAATCTTTACTAAGATCTGTAAGCCTATGCCTTTTGTTTGTTTTTGTTTTTCAAGGTAGGGTCTCATTCTAGCCCAGGCTGACCTGGAATTCACTATGTAGTCTCAGGGTGGCCTCGAACTCACGGTCATCCGCCTACCTCGGCCTCCCGAAGTTGGGATGAAAGATGTGTGCCACCACGCCTGGCAGCCTATGCCTTTTAAATATTCACATGTATTCTTATTTGAATAGGTCTTAAATACACAAGCTTGCTGTTTCAACAAATCTAAAACGTCAAAGAATCTATCTTGAGTAATATACTACATCTTGAGTAATACACAAAATTCTACAGAGATTTAAAAAACTGTTGCCTTAACTTGACAATGTAACTATTTCTTGAAACTGATCCTGACATTTGATCAAGATATACTGAAAGGACATGACTTTGACTGGCTGACCCTTTGTTCAGTCATGTTAACAGGTGTTCTCCAAGCTTCAGCATATTCCAATCCTGGCTTCACTAATCTGTTTTGCACATGGATGTATAGGTATAACGATGACCTTTGAGAATGTATGTAAACACATATATAAATTACAGAAAATGTGTGCATTATATTTTAAAAAGTATTTTATTGTTATTTATTTATTTGAGAGAGTGAGAGAGAGAGAGAGAGGGAGAGGATGAGCTCACTAGTACCTCCAGCCACTGTAAACAAACTCCAGATGTGTGCACCACCTTGTGCATCTGGCTTATGTGGATTCTAGGGAATCGAACATGGGTCCTTTGGCTTTGCAGGTGAAGCACCTTAACTGCTAAATCATCCCTCCAGCCCATGTATGTATTCTTTTTTGAGCTACAGGTTCTTCTACACTCCATGCTAGGCAGGGACCCCATGCTTTACCTCTACCTAGGCATTTGGCTCCTACTTTGAGATCTGGTAGTGAAAGGAGAGTGTCAGGATCCAGGGTTCGATTCCCTAGTCACCCACATAAAGCCTGACAGCAGCAAGAGACCCTGGCGTTTATGTGCATGTATGTGCATACATACATGTGCAAATAAATAAATTTTTAAAAGCATTTTATATTTTTATTGAATTAATTTATTTGAGAGAGAGAGGAATATAAAGAGAATGGATATTCCATGCTCTCTAGCCACTGTAAATAAACTCCAGACACATGCACCACCTTTGCATCTGGCTTTACATGGGCATTGGAAAATAGAACATGGGTCCTAAGGCTTTGCAGGCAAGTGCTTTAACTGCTGATCTATCTCTCCAGCCCAACAAAACATTTTAAAAAGTGTTTAGAGTGGTGCTCTAAGTAGCTGAATTATAACCTCTTTTCCTTTGGTGCTAGGGATTGAATTTAGAGTCTCACACATGCCAAGCATGTGTTTTATCACTGAAATACACTCTCAGCCCTATAATCTCATTTGAAGTTCTATTAAAAATATTTTTGTTTCTTGGCTGGGTGTGGTGGTGCACGCCTTTAATCCCAGCACGCGGGAGGCAGAGGTAGGAGGATCACCATGAGTTCGAGGCCACCCTGAGACTACTTAGTGAATTTCAGGTCAGCCTGAACTAGAGTGAAACCCTACCTCGAAAAACAAAAACAAAAACAACAGAAAAATTTTTTTTTGTTTCCATTTATTTGGGAGAGAGAGAGAGAGAGAGAGAGAGAGAGAGGGAGAGAGATAGAGAGAGAGAGAGGGAACGAGAGAGGGGCAAATAGAGAGAGAATGTGTGTGCCAGGGCCTCCTGCAAGTGAACTGCAGATGCATGTACCACAATGTGCATCTGGCTTACATGGATCCTGGGAATTAAACCTGGCTCCATTGGCTTTGCAGGCAAGTGCCTTAACTGTTGAACCATCTCTCCAGCCCAATAATCTCATTTTTTAAAATGTATATTAAAAACTTCCTATGGGGCTGGAGGAATGGCTTAGTGGTTAAGGTGTTTGCCTGCAAAGCCAAAGGACCCAGGTTCCATTCCTCAGGACCCATGTTAGCCAGATGCACAAGGTAGTGCATACATCTGGAGTTCGTTTGCAGTGGCTGGAGGCCCTGGCATGCCCATTCTCTCTCTCTCCCTACCTCCCCTTTCTCTCTGTCAAATAAATGAATTAATTAAAATAACATATTTTAAAAACTCCTATGCCTACCTTAATTATTTGTTAAGATAATTTTCATAGAAAGAAGAGGCAAAGTTGCAAACAATTTGAATGTAAAGTGTCCCCATAGAATCATGTGTTTGAGTACTTAGTCCCCATTTGGTGGCACTATTTGGGAAGGTTATAGAACCTTTTGGGGTTGAAGGCCTTGCTGGGGGAAAGGTGTCACTGGGGCCTGACCTTGAGGTGTTCCAGCCTCCCTCTCTACCTCACTTCTGCCAATTTGATGATGTAACACCAGCTTCCTGTTCCTGCCATACTTTCCCTGACATGATGAAACTTCCCCTCTAAACTGTAAGGCTAGAGGCTGGAGAGATGGCTTAGTGATTAAAGGCACTTGTTTGAAGACCTGATGGCCCAGGGTTCAAATCCCCAGTTCCCACATAGAGCCAGACATGCATTTGGAGTTCATTTGCAGTGGTAAAAAGCCCGGGTGTGTTCATGATCACTCACTCTTTCTCTGAAATAAGTAAAAACATAAAAATCTGTATGCCCAAATAAACTCCATAAACTACCTCTGCTCAGGTATTTGTCCCAACAATGAGAAAACTAATTACAGGAGGTGATTTTAGTTTTTTATTTTTTATTTTTATGAGGTAAGGTCTTGCTCTAGCCCAAGCTGACCTGGAATTCACTATGTAGTCTCAGGGTGGCCTCAAAGTCATGGTGATCCTCCTACCTCTGCTTCCCAAGTGCTGGGATTAAAGGTGTGCTCCACCATGCCTGGTTTAGGAGGTGATTGAAAAAAACAAACAAACATTTTATTTGAGAGAGTGAAAAAGACAGACAGAAAGAGTGAGTATGGGCACACCAGGACTTCCTGCCACTGCAAACAAGCTCCAATGCATTTAGTTTTGCATGGGCACTGGGGAGTCAGACCCAGGGCATCAGTGTTTGCAAGCAAGTGCACTTAACCACTGAGCCATCTCTCCAGCCCCCACAGGAGGTAAATTTTACTTCAGGAGCACTTAAAATTTCTACAATGATTGTTAAGGATGTGCTTTCAGCTAGAGAAAAATGTTACATGAGAAATTTAAAATGAACCATAACAGCTTGACTTCACTTAAAATTTAAAAAACATGGGCTAAAGGTACAAGCCAGGGTACACTTGGGGAATAGGAAAATGATTCTGGGAAGGGCACTGGAAAGCAGATGGTTGAACGTTTTGAAGTGGTGACATGTTTAAGCACTGTCTATTGGTGTATAATGATCAGTGCTGTCCTTAGGAGCTTGACTTCCTTGTGGAACATTAATGAAATGAGATTCGCTACATTTAGAGAGTTACAAATGATCATGCAAGAAAGACTCCTAAGAGATGGCTTAGCGGTTAAGTCGTTTGCCTGCAAAGCCGAAGGATCCCAGTTTGACTCTCCAGGACCCATGTAAGGCAGATGTACAAAAGGGTGTACATGTCTGGAGTTCATTTGCAGTGGCTGAAGGCCCTGGCGTGCCCATTCTCTCTCTCTCTCTGTCTCTCAGCCTCTTTCTCTCTCTCAAATAAATAAATAAATAAAATTTTAAAATATTTTTTAAAAAGAAAGACTACTGTCATGTGCTAGGTGGGGGTTATTGTGAATGTGTGTGACGAGCAGTTAGGCAGTAAGCCAGCGATTTGTTTTATTGAATGGGTGGTATTCTTATACTAATACAAAGATCCAGCATTTACTCTTTGTTTCTAATTTTAGATCATTTCTACCAACATTTTTAAAAATTGTATGTAACATTTTTGGATTTGTGAAAAAAGTTGATAATTCCAAAGGAATTTAGCTGAGGAAGAGAATATTTTAAAGGGATATTTTTGTTGGGAGACCTTTTTATAACTTTATATAATTTCCTATATTTAAACAAATCCGCAAACGAAATCAAAGCCAGTGTTTCACTGCTTGCTTTCTCTTGATAGTAGAAAAAGAGGTTTCATTATAATGCTAGGTTGCCAAGAGTAGCCAAAGCCCTCAAAGACACCACTTGCCAGTGGCTTGGCTGTGTCAAACAAATGTTCAGCTTTTATTCTGACACTTCTTGAGGAACTTGATTGAAACTATATATGTCTAGATAACACTCAGCAAAGTGCCCTTCTTACATTTGTTTCAAGATATATTTGGAAACAAGAGAGATGACCTTGGACTCAGCTGCTTTTCCAAGTTAGGACTTACTTCTCTCTGGGTCTACAGAACAATCCCCCAACATTGAAACTCCAACAAATGGAAAAACATTTTAGTTACTCTGTAAGTCCTGTGGTGGAGGACATTTTCCCCAAGCAATATGTTCTGCTTCTAAAGGAGTGATATATTTAGCCCACAAACTCTACATTAGCTTTCTAACCATCTCCTTCAAATACATTTAGGAACACATTGACTTTTCATCAGAGCTTCTTTTGTCATCCAATTGAACTGTCCTTGTTTTTTTTTTTTAATATCCTTATTGTCTAAGAAATAAAAACATGAATAAATATAAAAACTACAGTTAACCCTTCACCTCTGATTGATTGCTGGCATTCCGAATGTGATTTGAAGCCAGGGTTCACTGTAGCTTGATGTAAGAGCTAAAAGGAGCTTGGAGGCGTTGGCTTTCCGTTCTAAGGTTATTGCCACCTGTCCAGATGACAATAGATGTCCTGCTGTTCCAGCCTCAAGCCTGAATGCCAAAGCTAGCTTCCAGTTGGGTCTATAGTTAGCCCATGGAGATGGGTGGTTTTAACTGTCACTCCAGTGGTATCCTTGTAGTTACTGTTTTACATATTTTGAAAACTTCACCCACTCCATTTTTAATTGGTCGTCATGGTCACAGGACAAGACTTAGGTGACCTTTTTGATAATGTTCCTATACTTTTAAGCAAATAATTATACTGTGATTATTGCCCCACATATCATGAGGGCTAGTAACATTTTCTATTTTTATATAGTTTCCTAACATGTTACAGGCAATCAGAGAGCATTTATAGAGATGATTATGTTGTTAGCAACCGTCTCCAGCATGAGCAATACATTGATGCCCAATAACTGCTGTTGCAATATGCACACCCATACCACACATGGAAATAAGCATACCATTTTATGATACTTTAAAGATAGCTTATTCTCAAGAATTCATTGTTATTTGATTTGGAATCAAATGTTCCATCAATTATAAGCCACAGGATGAATGATCTCGACCAGATAGAAAGTCCATGAAATTTAAGATGAGTGCTGCCTAAAACATTAAGTACTTTTCAATGTGACCCTTCCCATCTGATTACCCTGATCAGAACTTTGTTTTTTTTTGGGGTTTTTTAAAAAAATTTTTTTGTTTATATTTATTTGAGAGCAACAGAGAGAAGGAGACAGAGAGAGAGAGAGAGAGAGAGAGAGAGAGAGAGAGAGAGAGAGAGAGAGAATGGGTGTGCCAGGGCTTCCAGCCACTGCAAATGAACTCCAGACACGTGCGCCCCCTTGTGCATCTGGCTAACGTGGGTCCTGGAGAATCAAGCCTCGAACCTGGGTCCTTAGGCTTCATAGGCAAGCGCTTAACCGCTAAGCCATCTCTCCATCCCTGTCTTGGGTTTTTGAGGTTTAGTCTCTCTCTAGCCAAAGCTGACTTGGAATTCACTATATAGTCTCAGGCTGGCCTTGAACTCACAGCGATCCTCCTACCTCAGCTTCCTGAGTGCTGGAATTAAAGGCATACAACCACCATGTCCAGCTCCTGATCTTTTATTTTTAATTGCTATATATTGTGGTGCTAGCATTACTTTGTAGTTTCCTGACTCAAAAACTGAAAACTTTTGTTTTTAATCTGGCATTTTCTCCTTTTTAGAAACAGGTTTTGCATGGGTGTGGCTGTCCTGTGTACATTTCCATTATTTTATTGATGCTGAACTAGACCAATTGCTGAAGTCACCACACAGCCCTAATTAAGTAAATAAGAGCTCGTGGTGCCCGAGTGGATTGATTTTTACAGGATAAAGCAGTTAAGTTTGCTTTTCCTGGTACAAGAGTCTCCTCTGATTGCATAACTTTTGAACTCTGATTTTAAAGATACGGAAGAGAAAATAAAGAGATGTTCCTAAGAGCTGTGGTGCATAGAGGAAATTTTTCATAAGGAAACTGTCTCAACAGAAAGGCTAATTTTAAGTAATAGAAAAATTAAATGTGGGGCCGGAGAGATGGCTCAGCAGTTGAAGGCACTTGCTTGTAAAGCTTGATGGCCCAGGTTCAATTCCCCAGCACCCATGTAAAGCCAGATACACAAGGATAAGCACGTGACTGGAGTTCACTTGCATCAGCAAGAGGCTCTGGCATACTCATTCTTTCTGTCTTCTCTTCTCCTCTCTTTACCTTCCCTTCCCTCCTTCCTTTCCTCCTCTTATCTCCTCACTCTCTTTTTTCTCTTTCTCCTTTTCTAAATAAAATTTATTATTTTATTTAAATTATTTTGTTTATTTTTATTTATTTATTTGAGAGTGACAGAGAGACAGAAAGCAGCAGTTGGCAAGAGAGATAGAATGGGCATGCCAGGGCCTCCAGCCATTGCAAATGAACTTCAGATGCGTGTGCCCCCTTGTGCATCTGGCTATCGTGGGTCCTGGGAAATTGAACCTGGGTCTTTTGGCTTTGCAGCCAAATGCCTTAACTACTAAGCCATCCTTCCACCCTCCCAAAATATTTTTAAATATTTATTTATTCATTTTGGTTTTTCAAGGTAGGGTCTTGCTCTAGCCCAGGCTGACCTGGAGTTTACTATGTAGTCTCAAGGTGGTCTCAAACTCATGGCAATCCTCCTACCTCTGCCTCCCAAGTGCTGGGATTAAAGATGTGTGCTACCATGCCTGGCCAAGTGTATTTTTTTAAAATAATTTTTTGTTTACTTTTATTTATTTATTTGAGTGCGACAGACAGACAGACAGAAAGAAAGAGGCAGATATATATACAGAGAGAATGGGCACACCAGGGCCTCTAGCCACTGCAAACGAACTCCAAATGCATGCACCTTCTTGTGCATCTGGCTTACGTGGGTCCTAGGGAATTGAGCCTCGAACTGGGGTCCTTAGGCATCACAGGCAAACGCTTAACCTCTAAGCCATCTCTCCAGTCCAAAAGTGTTTTTTTTTTTTAATTTAAATTTTATTTTTTTTTATGAGGTAGGGTTTCACTTTAGCTCAGGCTGACCTGGAATTAACTATGTAGTTTCAGGGTGGCCTCGAACTCACGGCGATCCTCCTACCTCTGCCTCCCGAGTACTGGGATTAAAGGCGTGCGCCACCATGCCCAGCTCCAGAAGTGTTTTTTTGTTTTGTTTTGTTTTGTTTTTTGGTTTTTCGAGGTAGGGTCTCACTCTGGTCCAGGCTGACCTGGAATTAACTCTGTAGTCTCAGGGTGGCCTTGAACTCATGGCGATCCTCCTACCTCTGCCTCCCGAGTGCTAGGATTAAAGGCATGCGCCACCACGCCCGGCCAGAAGTGTTTTTTTAACCATTCTTTTTACTTCTTCTTTTTCTTGGAGGTAGTAGGGATTGAACTCCAGATCTTGTGTATACTAGGCAAATGCTCTAGCACTGAGCTACATGCCTAGCTTTCCTCATCCTTCTGAAAAACACACAGGGCTGTGGTTGTAGCTAAGTGAGAGAGAACATGCTTTGTATGTTCAAGGCCCTGAGTTCCATCCTCAGCAATACAATAAAGTAAAAACATGTATATAACTTTATTTTTAAATATTTATATACTTGCAAGCAGAGGAGGAGAGAAAATGCATGCATGTATGAATGGATGAGAGGGAGAAATGGGTGCACCAGGGCGTCTTACCACTGCAAAGGAACTCCATACACATGTACCACTTCATGCATCTGGCTTTACATGGGTATTGGGGATTCAAACCCAGGCCATCAAGACTTGCAAGCAAGCATCCACTGAGCCATGTCTCTAGCTCTGTATGCACAACTTTGAAGCTAAGGGTCAGAACACACCTGCGTGCTTTGTGCTCATTAAGTTTGTCAGCATGTTTCAGGGTCCCTTTCTCCAACTCGCTCTTCTTATACTTTCAGATACTCTCGGCTAAATAGGTATTATCAGTGTTCAATAGTTCTTATTGCTTGAGAACAAGTATCTCTTTCAACTTTTGTAAAGTTGGAAAGATTCCCAGCCACTACAGATTAATATGCTTCTCTAAACTCTTTTTATCTGTGCCTTCCCTAAATGGAATTTAAATCTAGCCATCTGCAGATTTATATAGAATCTCATTTATCCAAATATTTGCAGCCCATCCACTCAAAACTTTCTTATTTTTCTTATCATGACTATATATCTTACCTCAGTCTTTGTGTTACAAAGTCCACATATGTTTATTTAAGGAGGCAGACTTAACAGCTCATTTAAAAATCTTTTCTTCCCTAACCCTCTCCATCTTTTCTATTCTCACAATTTTCCTCCGTGTGTACCAGGTCACTCTGATTATACACACATTTTATTACCAAACCTGTTTAATTTTGGAGCATCTTTCAGAAATATTTACTTTACCTGAAATAACACACAGATGACAAAGTTGATGACATACGCCTGTAATATGTTGTCATCATATTGAAAAGGCATTACACCTGAAGAAGCAGGATTTCCAGTTTGAGACCAACCTGGGCTACATGCATATGGAGTTTGTTTTTGCAGTGGCTGGAGGCTCTGGTGTGTTCATTCTCTTTCTCTTCTTGCAAATAAATAAAAAAAAATATATATTTTTTTCAATGAAGATGTTTTATTTAGCTTTCTTTTATAAATGAAAGTTACTAAGTCTTTATTAAAATACATTAACAGTATGTCTTCAATCTAACACCTTTAAAAAAATATATATTTTATTTGAGACAGACAAGAAAGAATATGGACACACCAGAGCCCTGCCACTGTAAACAAACTCCAGACATGAATGTCATTTTCTGCATCTGGCTTTACATATGTACTGGGGAATTGAACCCAGGCCATCAGGCTTTGCAAACAGGTGCCTTTGGCTGCTAAGCCATCTCTCTGGCCCAAATCTGAGTTTTAAAAAGAGTTTAAATGTAAGCATCAGCAACTAGAATTTTAAGTATCTGGAAGTTGTGGGAAAGCTCTAAAGCAATTTTAAAATCTATTTGGAGCCGGATATGGTAAGGCATGTCTGTAAACCTAGTACCTGGGTCAAGGCAGGATGAGGAGTTTAAGGCCAGCCTGGGCTACGACAGAACAACAGGTCAATCGGCACATGACCCTGTCTCCAAACAAATGTCAACCTGATTGATTTATAAACACTCCTGACATTGTTCTGGGTCCCTAACTTAACTGTGTCACCTCTAAGGAAAGACATTTAATTTTACAGTTCATTTCTTTGGGCTCAAACATCCTGCTTTTACAGGTCAGGAGACATACCCAGACCAGAATCCTCATGGTGTCTGCTGTGATGGGATAGCTGATGATGTAGACAAGAGCAAAGAACTACAGGACAAGAGGGAATAAAGACCAAAAATAATAACTTAAGTGCTGGCTGTGGTGGCGCACGCCTTTAACCCCAGCACTCGGGAGACAGAGGGAGGAGGAACACCAGGAGTTCGAGGCCACCTTAAAACTATATAGTGAATTCCATGTCAGCCTGAGCTAGAGTGAACCCCTACATCAAAAATAATAAGTGTGATGGAGAATGGAATTTCAAAGGGGAAAGGGGGGAGAGGGAATTGCCATGGGATATTTTTTTATAATCATGGAAAATGTTAATAAAAATTTAAAAAAATAATAAGTGACCTTTACTATACACGTGCATATGAACAAGAATAGTATGGGGATATGTGACCAGCTGAGCATGTTAAGGAACAAGGACTAAGGCCTGAAGCCGGTCTCAACAGTTGATAATGCAGCAAACAGAAACCTTTCTACAATCAACAGGAACAGTTGTGTAAGTGTGTAAAGTTGTGCGTACTTGCGGCTCTTGAACTTGAAGACTAATATGTGTAAAATGTACTTGCCCTGTGAATTATATTCAAAACACACCTAAACTAAAAAATCTTAGGGCCAGGCGTGGTGGCGCACACCTTTATCCCAGCACTCGGGAGGCAGAGGAAGGAGGATCACCGTGAGTTCAAGGCCACCCTGAGACTCCACAGTGAATTTCAGGTCAGCCTAAGCAAGAGTGAGACCCTACATCGGGCGAAAAAAAAAAAATTTACATACTTAGAAATGACCACCTTAAAAATACAGGATAATAAATGGTACAACAGTAGTATTAAGTAAAAGTAACAAAGCAAGTTATGTCCTGATGGAACAAAAGCATAGCTCTTCTCAAATACTAGAAACAAACTCATTTTTTTCTTGGTCTTGAAAAATTGTTTTCCAAATAGCTAGGAAAAATGGATGCCTTCTGCATTGAATCCATGTAGCAATCTGATAAAGTCATCGATGTCCATGGAACGGGCCCGCTTTCACTAAAACCTGTGCTGGTTAGGATCTGCTGTATTTTATCTGCTATGCTGAAATCTTCGGGTACTGTAGTATTGTTCATTGAACAGTGAATTCTGTAATTTTTTTCCAACAGCTGTTGTACTGCACTTGATTTGAACGCAGCAGAAAGTGTCTTGTTCTTCCGAACAAAAGTGATTCTTACTAAACCATCCCATTCCTGAAAATTGATAGGTGGCGGTGGGTTCTTTGGTTCTATCCTTACAACAGTGGACTCCACCTTGGGTGGTGGTCTGAAATTATTCTTCCCAACCTTCATTAGATGGCCCACTCGTGCCAGCAGCTGTGTATTAATCGAGAGTCTGCAGTATAATTTATCTCCAGGTTTTGCAACTAGGCGGAGAGCAAATTCTCTTTGAAACATAAGTACAGCACATCTGAAAAAAGGTCGGTGCAGCAACAGCTTGAAGACAAAAGGTGAAGAGATCTGATAAGGCAAATTTGCCACACAAGCATCAAAGAACGGCAAGTCCGATTTCAGCACATCTCCCACCATTACTTGAAGTTTGCTTGCCAGAGAAGTGCCCTGAACTCTTTTGTGAAGCTCAGCCACCAGCCTTGGATCAAGTTCACAGGCAACTACCTTTTTTGCTTTTTCCAATAATTTTACAGTCATGTTGCCAGTTCCAGGCCCAACTTCCAGCACCACATCAGTTGGTCTTAAAGCAGCCTCCCGCACGCTGCTCCCGCCGCTCCCAGCGCGGGCCGCTCGCCCCGGACTTGACCTTGGGCATCTCCGAAGAGTGGACAGTGAGCACCTCCAAGTGACAGAGCCCGGGACGCGGCCTCCTAGCACGTGCCCTAAATAAAAATATTTTAAAAAAGATTACATTGCTTTCATACTGTATAGGAAATATACATCTAATAGAACTCTACCTTTTTTTTTTTTGGCTTTTTGAAGTAGGGTTTTGCTCTAGCCCAGGCTGACGTGGATTGAATTCACTACGTAGTCTCAGGCTGGCCTCGAACTCACAGCAGTCCTCCTACCTCTGCCTCCTGAGTGCTGAAATTAAAAGCATGTGCCACCACACCTGGCTGAACTCTGCCTTTTATAATGAAACTTTATTTATTTATTTAATTATTTGTAAGAGGAGAGAGGGAGAGAGAAAGATGCATGGGCCACCTTATGCCTCTGGCTTAGGTGGTACTGGTGAATCAAACTGGAGTCCTTAGGCTTTGCCAGCAAGTGCCTTAACCACTGAGCCCTCTCTCCAACCCAAATGAAACTGCTGATATCATGAAATATTGGTTACCTCCAGAAATTCTGAGGTATGTCTGCTAACTGCTTTGTTGGTTACATCTCTTATCTTGATGAGTAGACCTCACATTTTCTGTCACTCTCCAGAGCAACAATAGGGCAGGACTTGGGGGAGATGGGCAGTGAAAACTCCCTTCTACGTGTTCACTCCTGCAGTTCACCATCCTAATTCTAATCCTCATTCATCCTTCCAAACCTAGATCAAATCCTACCTCACTGATGAAGCCTCCTTGACTTTTCCTTCATCTTTACATCTTCCCTAGATCCCTGATTTTGGTTTGTCTTTTCTCTTCACTCTTTCCCTCCTTACTTCAACCCTCCCAGACAGGGTCTTATTTTGTTGTCCAATTGAACTTCTAGGCTCAAGGGAATCCTCTTTGTTTCAGCTTCCTCAGAACTGTGACAATAGATGTGCCAGGCCAGATCCCCTCCCCCCTTTTTTTGAGGAAGGGCTTCACTCTAGCCCAGGCTGACCTGGAATTCACTGTGTAGTCTCAGAGTGGCCTTGAACTCAAAGTGATCCTACCTCTGCCTCCTGAGTGCTGGGATTAAAGGCGTGCATCACCACACCTGGCCACCTGTTTTATTATTATTGTTTTTATGGATGTGTGTGTGTTCATGTTCATGTGTGGGGGACAGAGGACAACCTCAAGAGTTGTTCCTTGGAAACACCATTTACCTTTTTAAAAATTTTTTGGTTTTTCGAGGTAGGGTCTCACTCTAGCTCAGGCTGACCTGGAATTCACTATGTAGTCTCAGGGCATCCTTGAACTCATGGTGATCCTCCTACCCCTGCCTCCCGAGTGCTGGAATTAAAGGCGTGTGTCACCATGCCTGGCTCTTAGCCATTTTTTTTCTTTTTAAACATATTTTTAGTTATTTATTTGCAAGGGAGGAAGGAGGAGAGAGAGAATGGGTGCACTAGGGCCTATACCACTGCAAATGAACTCCAGATGCATATGCCACTTTGTGCACTTGGCTTTAAGTGGGTACTGGGGAGTTGAACCTGGGTTGTTTGGCTTTGTAGGCAAGTGCCTTAGCTGATGAGCCATCTCTCCAGTCCCCACCATTTACCTTTTCTGAGACAGGGTTTCTCATTGGCTTGGAGCATGCTAGATTGGCTGGCCAGTGGACAGGGATCCACCCATCTCTGCCTCTCCACTACTAGGGTTACAAGGGTGCTCACCCTATCTAGCATTTTAAAATTACTTTTATTGACCACTTCCATAATTGTAAACAATAACCTATGGCAATTCCCTCCCTTCCCCCACTTTCCCCTTTGAGCTCCATTCTTCATCATATCCCCTCCCCATCTCAATCAGTCTTTTATTTTGATGTCATGATCTTTTCTTCCTATGATGATGGTCTTGTGTAGGTAGTGTCAGGCACTGTGAGGTCATGGATATCCAGGCCATTTTGTGACTGGAGGAGCATGTTGTAAGGAGTCCTACCCTTTCTTTGGCTCTTACATTCTTTCTGCCACCTCTTCCGCATTAGTCCCTGAGCCTTGGAAGGTGTGATAGAGATATTGCAGTGCTGAGCACTTCTCTGTCACTTCTTCTCAGCACCATGGTGCCTTCTGAGTCATCCTAAGGTCATTGACATCTGAAAAGAGAAGCTTCTCTAAGCAAAAGTGAGAGTAGCATTAGTATATGGGTATGACCACTAAGAGAAGTGCTTACTGGGCAGTTTGGTGAGCATAGTACATACATTTAGCCAGACACCAGCAGATGTCACACCCCTCGGGCTCATGACTACCCCTGTTGTAGGTTTTCAGTATCAGGGATGTATTCCCTCCCATGGAGCAGTCCTCTAGTCCAGTTATAGAGTGATTAGTTTTCCCCATAATGCACATGCCACTATTGCACCCTGGCTGGCCAAATTTAAGGCTTGAAATGTCCACTGTTGAGGATCTCCACTGGCGATTTCTCTCTCCCCCATTGAACTGCATGCAGAATGGCATCTTCTAGCTTTCTGTCAGCTAGTCTACATGGAGGTGGAGGAGGTTTTCAGCTCAGCTCCAGCAGGATTTCAAGTGACCTTGCAGCCCAAGTATGTGGAGTCTTTAGCAATAGGGTCTTACCATCTACTCCTGGTGGGGAACCAAGAGCCTCAGCAATGGCCTGTAATGCTTTGGGAGCATCAGGGACCTCCCTGGCCAACAGGTCACTGGAAGGTATACCATCCCTGGCACTGAAAATTTTCTAGCAACAATCTACAGCTCCAGGAGTGTTCCATTGTCCAAAAAAGTAGGTTACCATATGACTTATTTATATCCTCTTTGATTTTGATTAGCCCTCTCTTCATCTTTCCTTTACTCAATCTCTTCTCCTGACCTCACTTAAGCCTTTTCACCCCCATTAATCTGTTCTTTTACTTACCTATATATAATACCATCCTATTAAGTCCCCCTCCCTCCTTTTCTATTCCCTTCATATCCCCTTTCTAGCTTACTGGCCTCTGCTACTGAGTTTTATTCCTACTCTCATAGAAGTCCAATCATTTGTAGCTAGGATTCACATATGGGAAAGAATATGTGCCATTTGGCTTTTCTGGGCCTGGGTTACCACACTAAGTATTATTCTTTCCAGATCCATCTATTTTCCTCCAAATTTCATTTTTCTTTACTGCTGAATAGAAGTCCATTGTGTAAATGTACCACATCTTCATTATCCACTCATCAGTTAAGGGACATCTAGGCTGGTTCCATTTCCTAGCTATTGTAAATACAGTGACAATAAACATGGCTGAGCAAGTATCTCTAAGGTAGTGAGATGAGTCCTTAGGATATATGCCTAGGAGTGCTGCAGCTGAGTCATATGGCAAATCTATTTTTAGCTGTCTCAGGAACCTCCACACTGATTTCCACAATGGCTGGACCAGATTACATTCCTCCCAACAGTGTAGAAGGGTTCCTCTTTTTCTTCCTCCTCGCTAGCATTTATGGTCATTTGTTTTCATGATGGTAGCCAATCTGACAGGAGTGAGATAGAACTACCAAGCATTTTTATGTGGGTTATGGGGATTGGATTCAGGTCTTCAAGGCAAGCATTTTACTGATGGAGCTGCCTCCCTGGTTCTAAATGCCATTTTTCCCCGTTTCTTCTTTCTTTTCTTTTTCCTTCTTTCTTTACCTTAATTTCTTTTTCTTTCTTTCTTTTCTTCTTTCTCCCTTCCTTCCCTCCCTTCTCCCTTCCTTTCCTCTTTCTTTCTTTCTTCTTCTTCTTTTTTTTTTTTTTTCCTGAGGCAGGGCCTCACTCTAGCCCAGGCTGACCTGGAATTTACTATATAATCTCAGGCTGGCCTTGAACTCACAGCAATCCTCCTACTTCTGCCTCCCAAGTGCTGGGATTAAAGGCATGTGCTACTATGCCCAGCTTTCTTTCTTACTTTTTAAAATTTTTGTGAGGCAGGTCTTACACTAGCATGGGCTAACCTCAAACTCACAGCAATTCTCCTACCTCAGCCTCTTGAGTGCTGGGATTAAAGGCATGAGCCACTAAGCCCAGCATGATTTTTTTTTTAACGTGTGTGTGTGTGTGGACATCCCTTGCTGCTATAAACACCTGGGCAGCAGACTTTGCAAGCATATACCTTTAACTGTTGAGCCATTTCCCCAAGATCCCTTTTCTTTATTTTTGTGAAAAAATAAAAAATATATTTATTTGTGAGGGGAGAGAGAATATGAATGGGCACATCAGAGTTTCTTGGCACTGCAAATAACTACAACCAGTTCTAGCTGGCTTATAAGCAAGTGCCTTTAACAGCCCAGATCCCTGTCTTGATTCACCTTGTACAGCACCACAGTAGTTAGCACTGGGTTATTATGTTTCAGTGTTTATGTTGCTTAGTGTATTTTAAGTTGGGTAAATGACAGCAGTCACATGTGCCTTTTTATGTAGTGTAGCTGAGTGCTGAGCATACCAACCAAAATAACCCTCTGTTTGTGGGGAATATGTTCAAGACCCTCAGTGGATATCTGAAACCAAAGATAGAACTAAGCCCTATTTATATAATATGCTGTAGATTTTCCTAGATATATATTCCACTATCTGGGTAAAGATTCACTTACAAACTTGACACAGTAAAAGATTAACTGTTGCGCCCCTCCCGCCAGCAGGAAGACCGACAACAGGATTCTTCTCAAGCACACTTTATTGGGAGCTCCTAGCTGATAGAGAGAAGAACCCCGACCCTACGGAGCGCCAAGCTTATATACTTGTGGTCATGTAGATGTGAAGCGTTGTCTGATTGGCTTAAGTCTCATCAGACGACTTTGCATCACCCAATCGGGATAGGTGAGCAGCCATGTTAGGATAACGTCATATGCTCATGTGCAAACGATTAGGATGCAAAAGCAGTAAACAAGCTGATGCAGCAAAGCCTGACGAAGCCAGCGCGGCTCCCAACAATTAACAGCTGTAACTAATAATAAAATACAATTACAAATATACCATAATAAGGGTTATTTGAAACTTATGAATTAGTTCTGAAAATTTCCACTTATTTTTGGACTACATTGACTGAAGGTAACTGAAACATCAGAAAGCAAAAGTGTATATAAAGAGGGACTGCTGTACAGAGAAGAGGTTAGCACATAGTAGGCGCTCCTTCCTCTCCCTTGTTTACTATAGAACTTAGTCACACTAATATTTTTTAAAAAAATTATTTATTTATTTGGATAGAGGGAGGTAGAGAGAGTGTGTGTGCAAGTGAGTGAATATGGGCATGGTAGGGCCTTTTGCCACTGCAAACAAACTACAGACACATGTGCCACTTTGTGCATCTGGCTTTATGTGGGTTCTAGGGAATCAAACCTGGGCCTGATCAGGGTTCACAAACAAGTGCCTTTAACCACTGAGCAATCTCTCCAGCCCCTACTAAGACTTTTCAAAAAAAAATTATATATTTGTGCTTGTGCTGTATTTGGACATACCGGGATCTCTTTCTGCTGCAAAGCTGCAAATGAACGCATGCAACACTTTTTGTTGTCTGGCTTTGCATGGGTTGAGGAGTTGAATCCCAGGCCAGCAGACTTTGCAAATGTCTTTAACTGCTGAGCCATTTCCCAAGCCCCTGAACACATCATATTCTTTGACCTCTTTGAACATATTTATAATTATTCTTTTGAACTCTTTCTCAGGCATTTCCTCTAACTCTTTCTCACTGGAGGACATTTCTGATGCATTAATACTTTTAGGTGGATTTATATCGTCTTGCTTTTTAGTGTTTCTTGTGTTATAATGTATATATTTTTGCATCTTGGATTAAGTAAATGCTTGGATTTTCTAGCTAGCTGTGTATTCTTAGCTGTATCAATTGATTTGATGTAATATATTTTCAGGGTAGGAGCTTAAGGTGTTAGGTGTGGCTCTTAAGACTCTCAGAGTATCTACAAAGATGTTCTTAGGGGTTGAGTTTCCCTGCTATAGGAGTAGTCAAGCAGGCTGAGTGGAATAAAATACAGGTAGATTCTAAAATTTAACTAAACACTGTACACATTCAATCAAAAACAGCCCCGAGTATGTATGCAAGAGTACTTATTATAATGACCAGATCCTCTATCGACAAAGAGGTTTAGATTTCTGGTCTGTTGAGGGATCCAAGTCAGCTTGTGACCAAGTGAGAACCTTCCCTGGTGCAATCCCAGTTACCTTGGGTGATTTTGGTCTCAGTCAAGTTGCTGCCTGGGTCGTCGGGCTGCTGTTCTGATTTCTGGAGCTGGGCACTTGCTTTTCCTATGGGGCAAACTGAGCCGCTGCTGCTGCCTCTGCTGCTGCTGTAGCTGCCACTGCTGGAGCCACCACTGCTACTGAAGCTGCTGCTGCTGTGTCCACTGCCGCTGCTCCCCCTGAAGCTGCTGCTGCCGAGTCTGCCGCTGCTGCCACTCCTGGGTCTGCTGCTACTGGGGTCGCTGTTACCGGTGCTGGAGCCACTGATGTTGCTGCCGAACTCTGCTCCTGCTTGGGTCCCGTTGTCAGCCCAAGTTGGCGTGGCCGGGTCCCGGGCCGCTGCTCTGTTCACTGGAGCTGGGTTCAGGTGGTGGGCAAGGGGAGGGAGCCGCGGCTGCTCTGGTTGTCTCGCTGTTCCACGTGTTCTTCTACCTCACAGTCTGCGCCTCCGCTGCTCGCTGCTGCTCTCCCCTCACGTTTCCCGAGTTGCGGAGAGCGTGGTGTGAGGGGAAAATCCCGCACCTGGCTTTTCCTGCGGCTCGAGCCGAGTCTGGCGGTTTTCTGTTGCGCCGCGGCCGCGGCAGTTGGCCAAGCTGCCGGAGCCGCTTTTCCCGCCTGTGCAGGCTCTGGATGCTCTGGATCTCTTCTACTTCCCCGCTGCCACTTCAATTTCCTATACACCTCACTTTTTAGTAAAAGTGTGTATTTTGCTGAGTTTTTTTGGTCTTTCCCCTCCCCCCCAGGCTGCTTTGGCGTGGTACCTACGCCGCCATCTTAACCGGAAGAGCCTGAACACATCATATTCTTAAATGCCTTTTATGTCTTCTATTTTCTTATGCCCATCAAAATCTCAACTCATCCTTGCAAATCAAGTCTCACTTCACTTTTCTGTTTTTGTTTTTGAGACAAGGCCTCTTGTAGCTCAGGGTGGCCTCCAACTCCTTATGTAGCCAAGGATACCTTTGAATTTGTAGTCTTCCTATTTCTAACTTCCAAGTCCTGGGATTACAGGTGGTATGCATCACCATGCTCAGTTCACATGGTGCTGTGGATCAAACCTGAGCTTTGTGCATACTAGGTAAACACCCTACCAACTGAACTACAGCCCCAAGCTTCACCTCTTCTATTAATCTTCCCTCAGCTCACTTCAAAATTAGCTACATACATAACTTATGTTTGTATTTTTTAAATGTATATGTGGGTGTGTGTGCACATGTGTGTGAGGGCTAGCTGTTCATGTAGAATGTCTTCCTCAGCCACTAACCATCTTATTTTTTTAAAATGATCTCTCACTGAGATTCAAATGTCACAAATGGGGCTGGACAAGCTAACCAGCAGACTCTAGCAGAGGCCCTCATGCTTCCATGCAAGCACTTTACCCATGGAGTCATCTTCCCAGCTCCAAGAACACTTAGTTTTGTTTTACATAATATTTGAATTTTTCAGACTGTGAGGCTTTTTTTTTTTTTTTGAGGTAGGGTCTCACTCTGGCCCAGGCTGACCTGGAACTCACACTGTAGAATCAGGGTGGCCTTGAACTCACAGCAATCCTCCTACCTCTGCCTCCCGAGTGCTGGGATTAAAGACGTGTGCCACCATGCCCGGCTTAGACTGTGAGGTTTTTGAGAGCAAAACCTAGGCCATAATGATTTTATGATTTTGTGTTTCATGTTCTAGCAGTGTCCCCTCACATACAGTATGTGAATAAATGAGTTTCCTTTTAATTTCATTCTCTGATCAATAAAGTAATAGCTTGTGAATTTCTTTTAGAAAGAACTATCTCGTAGCATTTTCATGGAGAAAGGCAAGAAACATCTATAAAAACTTTCTTTTTTTTTAAATTTTATTAACATTTTCCATAATTATAAAATATATCCCATGGTAATTTCCTCCCTCCCCACCCCCACACTTTCCCGTTTGAAATTCCATTCTCCATCATGTTACCTCCCCATTACAATCATTGTAATTACATATATACAATATCAACCTATTAAGTATCCTACTCCCTTCCTTTCTCCACCCTTTATGTCTCCTTTTCAACTTACTGGCCTCTGCTACTAAGTATTTTCATTCTCACGCAGAAGCCCAGTCATCTGTAGCTAGGATCCACATATGAGAGAGAACATGTGGCGCTTGGCTTTCTGGGCCTGGGTTACCTGACTTAGTATAATACTTTCCAGGTCCATCCATTTTTCTGCAAATTTCATAACTTCATTTTTCTTTACCGCTGAGTAGAACTCCATTGTATAAATGTACCACATCTTCATTATCCACTCATCTGTTGAGGGACATCTAGGCTGGTTCCATTTCCCAGCTATTATAAATTGAGCAGCAATAAACATGGTTGAGCATGTACTTCTAAGGAAATGAGATGAGTCCTTTGGATATATGCCTAGGAGCGCTATAGCTGGGTCATATGGTAGATCAATCTCTAGCTGTTTTAGGAACCTCCACACTGTTTTCCACAATGGCTGGACCAGATTGCATTCCCACCAGCAGTGCAGAAGGGTTCCTTTTTTTCCACATCCCCGCCAATATTTATGATCATTTGTTTATAAAAACTTTCAATAGAATTTAGATTCAAACATATTTTTGTAGTCTTCCTATCTTATTACATCCCAATTTTTATATTTCATTGTAGCATTATTTGTAAAGTAAAAAGTTAGATTAATTCTTTTTTTAAAATTTTTATTAACATTTTCCATGATTATAAAAAAAATCCATGGTAATTCCCTCCCTCCCCCCCCCCATTTTCCCCTTTGAAATTCCATTGTCTATCATATTACCTCCCCATCGCAATCATTGTACTTACATATATACAATATCAACCTATTAAGTACCCTCCTCCCTTCCTTTCTCTTCCCTTTATATCTCCTTTTTAACTTACTGGCCTCTGCTACTAAGTATTTTCCTTCTCACACAGAAGCCCGATCATCTGTAGCTAGGATCCACATATGAGAGAGAACATGTGGCACTTGGCTTTCTGGGCCTGGGTTACCTCACTTAGTATAATCCTTTCCAGATCCATCCATTTTTCTGCAAATTTCATAACTTCATTTTTCTTTACCGCTGAGTAGAACTCCATTGTATAAATGTGCCACATCTTCATTATCCACTCATCAGTTGAGGGACGTCTAGGCTGGTTCCATTTCCCAGATATTATAAATTGAGCAGCAATAAACACAAGCACGTACTTGTTGAGCATGTACTTCTAAGGAAATGAGATGATTCCTTTGGATATATGCCTAGGAGTGCTATAGCTGGGTCATATGGTAGATCAATCTTTAGCTGTTTTAGAAACCTCCACACTGATTTCCACAATGGCTGGACCAGATTGCATTCCCACCAGCGTGTAGAAGGGTTCCTTTTTTTTTCCACATCCCTGCCAACATTTATGATAATTTGTTTTCATGATGGTGGCCAATCTGACAGGAGTGAGATGGAATCTCAATGTAGTTTTAATGTGCATTTCCCTGATGACTAGTGACGTAGAACATTTTTTTAGATGCTTATATGCCATTCGTATTTCTTCCTTTGAGAATGCTCTATTTAGCTCCATAGCCCATTTTTTGATTGGCTTGTTTGATTCCTTATTAGTTAACTTTTTGAGTTCTTTGTATATCCTAGATATTAAGCCTCTATCAGATATATAGCTGGCGAAAATTTTTTTTCCCATTCTGTAGGTTGCCTCTTTGCTTTTTTCACTGTGTCCTTTGCAGTGCAAAATCTTTGTAATTTCATGAGGTCCCAGTGATTAATCTGTGGTTTTATTGCCTGAGCAATTGGGGTTGTATTCAGAAAGTCTTTGCCAAGACCAATATGTTGAAGAGTTTCTCCTACTTTTTCCTCTAGCAGTTTCAGAGTTTCAGGTCTGATGTGAAGGTCTTTAATCCATTTGGACTTAATTCTTGTGCATGGAGAGAGAGAAGAATCTATTTTCATCCTTCTTCAGATATATATCCAGTTTTCCCAACACCATTTGCTGAAAAGGCTGTCCTTTCTCCAATGAGTATTTTTGGCATTTTTTTTTTTTTTTTTTGGTTTTTCGAGGTAGGGTCTCACTCTGGTCCAGGCTGACCTGGAATTAACTCTGTCATCTCAGGGTGGCCTTGAACTCATGGCAATTCTCCTACCTCTGCCTCCCGAGTGCTGGGATTAAAGGCGTGCGCCACCACGCCCAGCTTTATTTTTGGCATTTTTATCGGATATCAGGTGGCTATAGCCACTTGGGCTTACATCTGAGTCCTCTATTCTGTTCCACTGATCTACATGTCTGTCTTTGTGCCAGTACCACGCTGTTTTTGTTACTATGGCTCTGTAGTATAGGTTAAAATCAGGTATGGTGATACCACCAGCCTTATTTTTGTTGCTCAGTATTATTTTAGATATTCGAAGTTTTTGTGATTCCAAATGAATTTTTGGATTGTTTTTTCTATTTCCATGAAGAATGCCTTTGGAATTTTGATAGGGATTGCATTAAATGTGTAGATTGCTTTAGGTAAGATTGCCATTTTCACAATATTGTATCTTCCAATCCTGGAACAAGGGATGTTTCTCCACTTTCTAGTGTCTTCTGCAATTTCTCGCATGAGTGTTTTAAAGTTCTCATTGTAGAGATTCTTTACTTCCTTGGTTAGGTTTATTCCAAGGTACTTTATTTTTTTGGATGCAATTGTGAATGGGAATGATTCTCTGATTTCATCCTCTGTGTGTTTGTTGTTAGCATATATGAAGGCTACTGATTTCTGTGTATTTATTTTGTATCCTGCTACATGGCTGTAGGTTTTGATCAGCTCTAACAGTTTGCTAGTAGAGTCTTTCTGGCTTTGAAAGTTTGTGTTGAATAATCTGCTGTAATCCTGATGGGCTTGCCTTTGTAGGTAACTTGATTTTTCTCTCTAACTGCTTTCAATATTTTTTCTTTGGTTTGTGTGTTTGGAAGTTTGATTATAATATGGCGAGGAGAGGTTCTTTCCAGGTTTTGTCTGTCTGGTGTTTTAAAGGTTTCCTGTATCTGCATTGGTACCCCTTTCCCAATTTGGGGGAAATTTTCTTCTATGATTTTGTTGAAGACACCTACTATGCCTTTGGAGTGGAATTCTTTTCCTTCTACTATGCCCTGAATTCTTATATTTGATCTTTTCATAGTGTCCTGAATATCTTGAAATTCTCACTCATACTTTTCTATAAGTTTGTCTTTCTCTTTGTTGGACTGTATTAGATCTGCCACCTGGTCTTCTAGCTTAGATATTCTATTCTATCCTTCATCCATTCTACTGGTGAGATTTTCTACAGAGTTTTTTATTTCATTAAATGTGTTCTTCATTGCTAGTAATTCTGACTGGTTTTTCTTTATTATTTCTATTTCCTTATTTATGTCTTGTATTGCCTTCTTTATTTCATTAAATTGGTGTCCTGTGTCTTCTTTGATTCCTTTGATTTCCTCTTTGATTCTTTGATTCCTTTGATTTGTTCTTTGACCTCTTTGAACATATTTACAATCATTCGTTTGAAATCTTTCTCAGGCATTTCCTCTAAGTCGTTCTCACTGGAGGTCATTTCTGATGCATTAATACTTTTAGGTGGATTTATATCGTCTTGCTTTTTAGTGTTTCTTGTGTTATAATGTATATGTATTTTATATTTATATTTATATTATATTTAAATTTTTATATTTTCCTTGGATTAAGTTAATGCTTGGATTTCCTAGCTAGCTGGGTATTCTTAGCTGTATCAATTGATTTGATGTTATAAATTTTCAGGGTAGGAGCTTAAGGTGTTAGGTGTGGCTCTTAAGACTCTCAGAGTATCTACAAAGGTGGTTGTAGGGGTTGAGTTTCCCTGCTATGGGAGTATTCAAGTAGGCTGAGTGGAATAAAATACAGGTAGATTCTAAAAGTTAACTAAACACTGTACACAGTCAATCAAAAACAGCCCCAAGTATGTATGCAAGAGTAGTTATTATAACAACCAGATCCTCTATCAACAAAGAGGTTAAGATTTCTGGTCTGTTGAGGGATCCAAGTCAGCTTGTGACCAAGTGAGACCCTTCCCTGGCGCAATCCCAGTTACCTTGGATGATTTTGGTCTCAGTCAAGTTGCTGCCTGGGTCGTTGGGCTGCTGTTCTGATTTCTGGAGCTGGGTACTGGCTTTTCCTGCGGGGCAAACCGAGCCTGGCAAGTGTGGCCCTGCAGATCAGCACACCTGCTGTTGGAACTGCTGCTGCTCTAGCTGCCCCTGCTGGGTCTGTCACCGCTGCTGCTGAAGCTGCTGCTTCTAGGTCCACGGCTGCTGCTGCCTCTGAAGCTGCCGCTGCTGGGTCTGCCACTGCTGCTGCTACTGGATCTGCTGCTGCTGGGGCCACTGTTACTGGTACCGGAGCTGCTGATGTTGCTGCCGGACCCTGCTCCTGCTTGGGTCCCACTGTTGGCTCAAGTTGGCGTGGCCAGGTCCTGGGACCGCTGCTCTGTTTGCTGGAGCTGGGCTCAGGCAGTGGGGGAGTGGAGGGAGCCATAGCTGCTCTGGTTCTCTCACTGTTCCACATTTCTTTTACCTCGTGTTCTGCTCCTCTGTTGCTCACTCACTGCCACTCTCCCTTCACGTTTCCTGAGTTGCGGAGAGCGCGGTGTGAGGGGAAGCGCCCACACCTGGATTTTGCTGTGGCTCAAGTTGAGCCTGGTGGCTTTCTGGTGCGCCACCGCCGTTGGCGGAGCTGCCGGGGCCGCTTTTGCCAGCTTGTGTGGGCTCTGGATGCTCTGGATCTCTTCTACTTCTCCGCTGCCGCTTCAATTTCCTATACACCTCACTTTTTAGTAAAAGTGTATA
Organism: Jaculus jaculus; assembly: GCF_020740685.1. Classification (NCBI taxonomy): domain Eukaryota; kingdom Metazoa; phylum Chordata; class Mammalia; order Rodentia; family Dipodidae; genus Jaculus; species Jaculus jaculus. The sequence continues at coordinate 25,398,349 of NC_059114.1, forward strand.
TTTTGTTGAGTTTTTTTGGTCTCCCCCCCCCGGCCCCCCACCCCAGGCTTCTTTGGCGTGGTACCTACGCCACCATCTTAACCCTCAAGTTTCTAGATTAATTCTAATATCCAGAAATATAATTTTAACACTTTAACAAAGACAGATTTAAAAGATAATTTGTGCAGAACTTGTTTTCTCTGTATCTGAAACTATGTTATTACTTTCATGCATTTATTTGGCATCAATTTTTGTTGTTGTTGTTTTGTTATTTGAAGTAGAGTCTTGCTCCAGCCCAGGCTGACTGAATTCATTATGTGGTCTCAGGGTGGCCTTGAAATCATGGTGATCCTCCTACCTCTGCCTCCCGAGTGCTGGGATTAAAGGTGTGTGCCATCATACCTGACTTGGACTTTAGTTTTTAGTATATTTTCCTTCAGTGATTGGTAGAACTTTCAATCACTTATGGAGTTCATTCTTCAGATATAGCAAGCAAACACAGTTTTCAAAGAGCAGCATTAAATGTAATTAATGCATACTATGGTTCCTAAATATAAATAAACCAGCTTATAAAAATACACTTGTATATACAAAAGGGTTGCATGGCAATACAGTTTAGAGTCTCTACTGCAGGCATTATCTGTGTAGTATTATAGAAGACTCAGCTTAAAGACCCTTACCAATCAAATGGGAATACTGATACCTACTTCAGAGGGTTACCATAACAATTATATTGGTTATGAGCTGGAGAGATGGCTTAGCGATTAAGGTACTTGCCTGTGAAACCTAAGGACCCAGATTTGGTTCCCCAGTGCCCATGTGAGCCAGATGCATAAGGTGGCACACGTGTCTGGAGTTTGTTTGCAGTGGCTAGAGGTCACTGATTTCTCTGTCTCTTGTGCAAATTTTTTTTTTATTTTAAAATTTTTTAAAATAACAACTTCCATGATTATAAAAAAATACCCCATGGTGATACCCTCCCTCCCCCCACTTACCCCTTTGAAACTCCACTCTCCATCATACCCCTTCCCCATCTCAATCAGTCTCTTTTACTTTTGATGTCATGATCTTTTCCTCCTCTTATGATGGTCTTGTGTAGGTAGTGTCAGGCACTATGAGGTCATGGATATCCAGGCCATTTTATGTCTGGAGGGAACACATTGTAAGGAGTCCTACCCTTCCGTTGGCTCTTACATTCTTTCTACCACCTCTTCCGCATTAGACCCTGAGCCTTGGAAGGTGTGATCGAGATGTTACTCAGTACTCCAGTCACTTCTTTCCAGCACTATGACACCTTCTGAGTCATCCCAAGGTTACTGCCATCTGAAAAGAGAAGATTCCCTACCCAAAGTGAGAGTAGTGTTAATATAAGGGCATAAATATTAAGAGAAGTGCTTACTGGGCAGTTTGATAAGCATAGTATATACATTTATCCAGACATTAGCAGATGTTACACCCCTAGGGCTCATGACTACCTGTTTTAAGTTTTCAGTATCAGGGATGTGTTCCCCCCCCCCCCCATGGAGCGGGCCTCCAGTCCAGTTGGAGGGAAGTTGGTTTCCACCATGACAGACCTGCCACTATTGCACCCATTGGCTCATTTGGCCTGACTGGCCAATTATAAGGCTTGCAGTGTCCACTGTTGAGAATCTTCACTGGTGGTATCTCTTTCTCCCATTGGACTACATGTAGAATGGCTTCTTCCAGCTTTCTGTCAGCTGGTCTACATGGAGGAGGTTATCAGCTCACTTCCAGCAGGATTTCTCAGTGACCTTGCAGCCCAAGTATGTGGGGTCTTCAGCAATAGGTCTTACCATCTATTCCTGGTGGGAAGCCAAGGGCCTCGGCAATGGTCTATGTTTTGGGGACATCAGGGACCTCCCTGGCCAACAACTCATTGGAGGTATCCCATCCCTGGCACTGAAAATTGGCTCCTGAGTGTTCCATTGTCTGATACCAGAGGATTCCATATGATTTAGCAAATAAATATTTTAAACAAACTTAAAAGAAAAAGAATTACACCGGCTCCTGCACAAGCTCTCAACACACAGTGCCTGATATATTCTGAGTGTTTAGTCATGTGTCAATGACTTTCTTCATGATTACAGAGATATAGAATATATATTTGGTTTTTCGAGGTAGGGTTTCACTCTAGCCCAGGCTGACCTGGAATTAACTATGTAGTCACAGGGTGGCCACGAATTCATAGTGATCCTCCTACCTCTGCCTCCTAAGTGCTGGAATTAAAAGCATGCGCCACCATACCCAGCTGAAAAAATATTTTTTTTAAATATATATTTTTAAAATTATTTATTTATTTATTTGAGAGCGACAGACACAGAGAGAAAGACAGATAGAGGGAGAGAGGGAGAGAGAGATAATGGGCGCGCCAGGGCTTCCAGCCTCTGCAAACAAACTCCAGACGCGTGCACCCCCTTGTGCATCTGGCTAACATGGGACCTGGGGAACCGAGCCTTGAACCAGGGTTCTTAGCTTCACAGGCAAGCGCTTAACTGCTAAGCCATCTCTCCAGCCCATGAAAAAATATTTTTTAATGTTACTTTTTTTTGAGGTAGGGTCTCACTCTAGCCCAGCCAAGCAGTCTCAGAATGGCCTCAAACTCATGGTGATCCTCCTACTTCCACCTCTGCAGTGCTGGGATTAAAGGCGTGTGCCACCATGCCCAGCTGTTACTTTCTATAGTGGATGTTTAAAAAATGTTTTATTTATTTATTTATGAGAGAGAGAGAGAGAGAGAGAGAGAGAGAGAGAGAGAGGGAGAGAGGAGAGAGTGAATCAGTTCACCAGGGCCTCTAGCCACTGCAAATGAACTCCAGACCCATGAGCCACCTTATGCATCTGGTTTTACACAGGTACTAGGAAATCGAACCTGGGTCCTTAGGCTTTGCAGGCAAATGCCTTAACCACTGAGCAATCTCTGAAGTCCTGTAGTTGATGTTTTAACAAAGTTCTTCCTCAGTGAGTTGCTAGGCCTTCCAACTGTGGACTAATGCGGTCATGCTCTTTAACAATGGCACAGGCTCCCCCATGAGGAGTGAGCTGTTTACTCTATTGAGGCTGTAATTTGGTCCAAGCACTCCAGGCTGATTTTTGCACTGGAGAGAGGCCGGGAGAGTGAGCTTCTGCTAACAAATGATTATGTCAGTTGTTCTGACACTCTAAGAGGCTCCAAATCCTATGATTATTCTCATGTGCAGTGTTAGGTAGCTGCCTTGTCAGGAACTTGCTGTTACAACCCCAACTGAACTGGAAACTTGAGACCTTCACTGAAAAACAGAAATCTTTTTTTCTTCCTGTGCTCTTAATAGTGAATTTCCATAGCAGTAAACCCAGCTCTGTGACTCAAGCTCTCAGCAGTTTCTAGAAAGGAAATTGTGAAATTATCAGTTGACCAAGAAAGTACTTCCAGTTTGCCAAAAGAGGGAGCTTGGGAGCAGAAAGCACTTGGTAGAGGCCTCTCAAAAGCAACTTATTTGGATTGTGTGTTTTACTTTTTGGGTTCTTTAGTATGGAAGGGATGAGAGTAACAATAGTCAACTTTCTACTTTTGAAGATTGTCTTAAGACAGGGGAGCCAAACATCAAAACCCCACAGATCACTTTGAATGATCCTCCCCAGACAAAACACTCAGCTCACGCCAGCCCGCCACACACCAAACAGCTCTAATTAGGATGCTCTTTAAAGGGGTGGGGAGGAAGAGCTCCGCCAGTATGACTAGAGAAATACATATGTAATAAAAGTACAACTTTCTTTTCTGGCTGCCATGCACTGTGTGAAGAAGAGGAATGTATGTGGGATCTTGGTGTCACCTTCCCACAACCATGGAGAAACCATTAATATAACCAAGCTTAAGGAAAACTAGTCGGCAGAGTGCCACATTACCCACTCTCTGGGCCAAGCACTCCTCCCTGCCAAGCAAGAGGCATGATGTAAGCACCTAGAACCTGTTGTGGAAATAAGCCTTTTATTCACACTTATTAGTCACCAGTGTTGGGTGCATGTCTATGTAAGACAAGAGTTCTTTTTAGACATAAACCTCCACAGTAATTTTTCTTTTTTCCTTTTTTTGTTTTTTGGTTTTTCAAGGTAGGGTCTCGCTCTAGTCCAGGCTGGCCTGGAATTCATTATGTAGTCTCAGGGTGGCCTCGAGCTCATGGTAATCCTCCTACCTCTGCCTCCTGAGTGCTGGGATTAAAGGCGAGCGTCACCATACCCAGCCTTTTTTTTTTTTTTTTTGAGGTAGAGTTTCACTGTAGTCCAGGCTGACCTGAAATTCACTATGTAGTCTCAGGGTGGCCTCAAACTCATGGTGATCCTCCTACCTCTGCCTCCCGAGTTCTGGGATTAAAGACGTGTACCACCATATTCAGTTTTTTTTTTTTTTTTTTTTTTTTTGCCTCAGCCCTATTTTTATTTTTATTATTTTTTCAATTTTTTAAAACAACTTCCATGATTATAAAAATATCCTATGGTAATCCTGCCCCCCATTTTCCCCTTTGAAATTCCATTCTCTATCATATCCCCTTATTTAAAAATTTTATATATTTATTTGGGAGAGAGATAGGGGCAGAGACACAGAGAGAGGGAGAGAATGGGTGCACCATGACCTCCAGCCACTGCAAACCAACTCCAGACACATGCGTCACCTTGTGCATATGGCTAACATGGGTCCTGGGGAATCAAACCTGAGTCCTTAGGCTTCGCAGGCAAGTGCCTTAACTGCTAGGCTATCTCTTTAGCTCCCCCCCCCCCATTTTTTTGAGGTAGGGTCTCACTGTAGCCCAGGCTGACCTGGAATTCACTATGTTGTCTCAGGATGGTCTTGAATTTATGGCGATCCTCCTACCTTTGTGGGATTAAAGGTATGCGCCTCCATGCTTGGCTCATTCTGCGTTTAAACTTAAAAAATTAAAAAAATTCAATTCCAAAGAATTTTGTTAACATATATTTTTAGTTCTAGTGCATACTTAGCCTCTTATTTTACTCAAATTACAAAAAAAAGAAAGAAAGAAAAAGCCCTAGCTCTGAATCATCATGGCATTAAAATTAAGAAACAGGGCTGGAGAGATGGCTAAGTAGCTAAGGCACTTGCCTGTGAAGCCTAAGAATTCATGTTTGACTCTCTAGGCTCCACGTAAGCCAAATGTACAAAGTGATGCAAGTGCACAAGGCTGCACATGTGCACAAGGGGCGCACACATCTGGAGTTTGATTGCAGTGGCTGGAGGCCCTGGCATTCCAATGATCTCTCTCACACTCTTGCATCAAAAAGAAAAAAAAAAAAAACCCATAAAACTTAAAAAAAGAAAGCTTAAGTTTTTCTAAAAAATGTATAAATGTCATAATTGCTGTGGTGGGACCAAGCATTCAAAACATATGAGTTGGGTGGGGAGATGACTCAGTGGGTAAAGTCACTTGTTTGGGGTTTGGTTCCCAGTACCCACATCAAGCCCTAAATCTGCCCAAACAACACATCGCTTCCAGTAAGGCTCCACCTCTCATATTGCCATCAGTTGGGAGTCAAGCATTCAGAACACATGAGTTTATTATGGCGGACATATGATTCAAACCACCACATAAATGGCCCACAATTTCTGGTTTTATTTCCATATACTTTTCAAAAGATTCTCTGGCATATTCCCCAAACCAGGAAAATATGACCTTGAAGTCAGCTGTTAACATATTGTAACAGAAAGTACATCATCCTACTAAGAAAGTCTTCTTATAAAGGATAACCTTTAACATTGGATTGTTTCCTGAGCCAATAGTGACCAAGAGGAGAGTTGTGGCTAACACAGTGAGCCCCAGGCAGGTTGGCAATACCAAGCCCTAACAGAAAGAGATCCCTGAGCTCTGAGGCAGATTTCCCACACTGCATTCTTCTCCTTTATTTGGGTCATCATGTGAAAGATAAATTATTTTCTAAAACGATTAAGTACTCTCATCAATTAGCCAGCTAGAGTATTAATTCTGAAGGAAAAATATAATAAGCGCTTCTTCCCTAAGTGCCAGCTGTCAAAAACTGTCAAGAGTTAGTCAAAGCTTTTTAATGTTCCAATCAAATCTCGGAGCGAGTGGAAAGTCACTGCATGAAACCCATTAAGCTGCATAACTAAATGTCCAACATTACATAAAAACTATAAATAACTTGTACTTGTAGATTCTTTCAATTTGCTTTTCTTGAAGAAATAATGTTCTGCTTCGGTTAATAAGATAACTTTGGACCTGCACTTATGTTTAGTCTCCATACTCTTTTATTACAGCATAGAGATACCAAGTCAAATAATAAATCACAATCCTAGGCTTAACTGGTAGTGTGTTATTAACAATTAAATTTTTTATTAAAATTTTTTTGTTTATTTTTATTTATTTGAGAGCGACAGACAAAGAGGCAGAGAGACACAGAGAGAGAATGGGCACGCCAGTGCTTCCAGCCACTGCAAACGAACTCCAGACGTGTGTGCCCCTTGTGCATCTGGCTAACATGGGTCCTGGGGAATTGAGCCTCGAACTGGGGTCCTTAGGCTTCACAGGCAAGCGCTTAACCGATAAGCCATCTCTCCAGCCCAAATTTATTTTTTTGAGGTACAGTCTCCCTCTTGCTCAGACTGACCTAGAATTCACTATGTAGTCTCAGGGTGGCCTTGGACTCACAGCAATCCTCCTACTTCTGCCTCCCAAGTGCTTGTATTAAATGCATGTGCCTCCATGCCTGACCTTAAAATTTTTAGTTATTTACAGAGAGAGAGAGAGGGGGGTGGGGGAGAGAAGGAGAATGGGCACACTAGGGCCTTTAGCCACTGCAAATGAACCCCAGATGCATGTGCCACTTTGTGCATCTGATTTTTTGTAGAGTACTGGGAAATCGAACCTGGGTTGTTTGGTTTCACAGGTAAATGTCTTAACTGTCGAGTAATCACTCCCCCTCCCCCACCGTGTATGTGTATGGGTGTATAAGGCTAGGTCTTATTCTAGCCCAGGCTGGCCTTGAACTCATGTTGATCATCTTACTTTAGCTTCCTAAGTGCTGAGATTAAAGGCATACAGCACTGTGTTTGGCAGCCACCCACCTTTTTTGAAATGGTCTACACATTGGCCTGGAACTCACCAAGTAGACTAGACTGGCTGGTATCCATCTGCCTCTGCAATGCTAGGATTATAAACATGTGGCAGCATACCTAGCATTTTTAGAATTATGGGTTCTAACTGGGCATGGTGGCACATGCCTTTCATCACAGCACTCTCGAGGCAGAGGTAGGAGGATCACCATGAGTTCAAGGCTGGCCTGGAACTACATAACAAATGCCAAGTTAGCCTGGGCTAGAGTGAAACCCTACCTGGAAACAAACAAACAAAATACAATAAGACCATGGTTCTAAGGATACAACTCATGTTCTCACGCTTGTAAGACAAACACTTTACCAACTGCTCTATGTCTCAATCTGATGTTAATAAATTTTTTTGTTTTTTGAAGTAGGGCCTCACTTTAGCCCAGGCTGATCTGGAATTCACTCTGTCATCTCATGCTGGCCTCAAACTCATGGTGATCCTCCTATCTCTGCCTCCCAAATGCCAAGGCATGTGCTACCATGCCTGGCTCTGATATTAATAATTTTGAAACTTAAGTGGAGCACCAAATATAGTGGAGGGCTAAAAAAGAAGTGAAATCAATCACTATGCTTAATAATCTTGTAAGTTGACTTTCCTTTGGGGGAATAAAATGCTCTTTCTATAAAAGGAATCTAGTCATTCAAATTTGCAAAGGAATTCATATTCTGGTTAGTGGTTTAAATATACGAAGCCTGCAGCTACTACTGCACACGCATCATCTACTTCAGTGTAGAAAATGATTACTGAGTTAAGAAGGGTTTGTTCCTACAAGCTAAACAGTCTTTCTGCTTCTAGCTTCTGGCTGATCTACTGTCTAAAGGCATGAATGAGAAGGCAGTTGCTGACACTTGCCCAGGTACGAGGGTAAGAAAGAAGAGGACCAGATTCAAATCACTCATATACTGAAGTGCTCCAGATTTTCTTTTACACACACACACACACACACACACACACACACACACACACACACAGAGATGGGGGGAGGGAGGGAGGGAGAGAAAGAGAAGGGGAGAGAAAACTATGGGCAAACGAGGGTCTCTTGCTGCAAATGAGCTCTAGACACATGCACCATTTTGAGCATTTGGCTTTACATGAGTTACTGGGGAATCTAACAAAGACCTAAAGGATTTGCAAGCAAGTACGTTGGACCACTGGGCCATCCCCTAAGATCCCAACTTTTCTTTAAAAAGACTTAAAAGAACTTCTTTCTATACTTTCCTACTAAGCCCAGTTCTTCTTTGATCTGGTGATTCCTCTTCTTCCTAAAGCTCCTAGAATTACCAATAATCTCTATGCTAGTGGGGTTATTACCAATAAAGAAGCTTTCAAACAAATATCAAGAGTAGATAACATTTAGGACAGAGATCCAAGTTTGTGGGGCTGGGGAGATGGTTCAGAGGTTAAAAGCACTTGCTTACAAAATCTGATGACCTAGGTTCAATTCCTTAATACCCATGTAAATCATGCACAAAGTGGCACATGCATCTGTAGTTCATTTGTAGTGACAAAAGGCTGTGTCATGTCCCTTCTCTCTCTCCCCCCTAGTAAATAAAAAAGGGATCCAAGCTTATGTATTTTTACACAACAAAAATTTCCTTCATTAAAAATCTTGAGAGGGGATAAAGAGATGGTTCAGCTAGTAAAATGCTTGCTGTACAAAACATGAAGATCTGAGTTTGTCTCCCTAGTACCTATGTAAAAGTCAGGAATGGCAGCATGCAACTGCAATCCCAGCACTTGGGAGGCTGAGACAAGAAGATCTCTGGGGCCTGTTGGCTAGCTTGCCTAGCTAAATCAGTGCATCTTGAGACCCTGTGTCAAGAAATAAGGTGAGAAGTGATTGAGCAAGACATCTGATGTTGGCTTCTGGTCTCTATATGCATACACATATGTGCATACACACACTTGCACCCACCTACATATGGACATGCATACACACACGCACATGTATCCATACATCCAAAATTTTTTTTTCATTTTTTTGAGGTAGGGTCTCGCTCTAACTCAGGCTGACCTGGAATTCACTATGTAGTCTCAGGCTGGCCTTTGAACTCATAGCAATCCTCCTACCTTGGCTTCCTAAGTGTTGAGATTAAAGGCATGCACCACCACACCTCCAATTTTTTTTATTAACAACTTCTATGATTATAAAAAATATCCCATGGTAATACCCTCCCTCCTCCCACTTTCGCCTTTGAAATTCCATTCTCCATCATATCCCATTCCCTTCTCAATCAGTCTCTCTTTTATTTTGATGTCATGATCTTTTCCTCCTCTTATGATGGTCTTGTGTACATAGTATCAGGCACTATGAAGTCATAGATATCCAGGCCATTTTATGTCTGGAGGGAGCACGTTGTAAAGAGTCCTACCCTTCCATTGGCTCTTACATTCTTTCTGCCACCTCTTCTGCATTAGACCCCAAGCCTTGGAAGGTGTGATCGAGATGTTACTCAGTACTCCAGTCACTTCTTTCCAGCACCATGACACCTTCTGAGTCATCCCAAGGTCACTGCCATCTGAAAAGAGAAGATTCTCTACCCAAAGTGAGAGTAGTGTTAATATAAGGGCATAAATATTAAGAGAAGTGCTTACTGGGCAGTTTGATAAGCATAGTATATACATTTATCCAGACATCAGCAGATGTTACACCCCTAGGGCTCATGACTACCCCTGTTTTAAGTTTTCAGGACCAGGGATGTATTTCCTCTCATGGAGTGGGCCTCCAGTCCAATTCTAGGGCAGTTGGTTTCCACCATGACAGACCTGCCACTATTGCACCCATTGGCTCATTTGGCCTGGCTGGCCAATTATAAGTCTTGCAGTGTCCACTGTTGAGTACCCCCAATTTGTTTTTTAGGGAAGGTAATAAGAACTACCCTGAGATGGGGCTAGAGAGATGGCTCAGTGGACTAAACACCTGTCACTCAAGCCAGGTACTGAGTATTGAAGTTCACTCCCAAGACCCCATGTAAAAAGCTAGAAGCTGGGCGGAAGAGCTGGATCAGTGGTTAAGTAAGCTTCCTGAGTAAGCATGATGAGGGACTTGATTTCCAGATTCCATGTAAAATATCTGGGCATGACCACACACACCTACAACCCCAATCCCACAGGGAATAGAGACCTGAAAAATCTTCAGAGCCCCGCAAGCTCTGGAATTAGTGAAAGGGGATTCCTGCTCAAACACCATCAGGATGAACAGTGATGGAGCAATGGAGCAGTTTACCTGATGTTCTACTATGTCCTCTGGAGGCAAGTGACCCCCACCATAGGTAGGCACCACAAGGACACATTTCTGTGCACATATCATACACACAAGCAAAAAAAAAAAAAAAAAGAAAAAAAAAAAAGAAAAAAGAAAAAGCCAGACGCCTAAGCAGGCTTCTATAGTGCTAGCCCACTGACCAGGAGATAGGAAGGGGAGGCATAATTTTCCACAACCCTGGAGAATCAAAGTGAGTATAGTAGTCAGCTCTAACAGTAAGAAAGAAGCTACCTGGAACATGGGGGCAATGAGGAATGATCTGGAAAGTTATCCTCTGACCTCTACATGAAACCATGGCATGTATCACCCATATTCACATTATGAGCACCTCCCCCCTGAACTAGTCTAAAATGGACATAGTAATAACTAAAATTCAAGTTTTCAAATCTAAAGACAAGATATTTTAAAAAACAGGTTGCAACCAAAATGAAATAAAGGATGTGTGAGTTTAAAAACATTAAGGAAAATCAAAGAAATCTTCAAACATACTGTCTAAATGAAACAGAGGCTGAAAGCACTTTAATTCCTGAATTTTATTTGGAATCTTGTTCTAACTTTTTAGTATATGATAGCATCTACATTCCATGAAAATTTTTATAATAACAGTTCCCAAGACAATCAGATGACATTAGTAAATCTATATTAGATTTAGAGAAAATATTATTTAGAGAAAATAAATAACAATCTGTTATTATCAGAATGTGAATACTTATTTTAAAAGAAAAAATTGACACAACCATATGATTTAAAATGAATTTGCCACAATATATGCAACAAGCTTTATTTGTTTTTAAATTCTATAAATAGAACAAATATATTTTCAAAATATTAAATTAGCTTTTAACAAAAGAAAAAGAAACTGAAGTAAACTTGTGGGAATTGTTGAACTTCTGATAAATGTTTCTTCAAAATAAGAGATATTAGTTCCTAAAAGATTCCTCTAAAGTTAAAAAAATTAAGAAAAACATTAATCCATTGAGTTATTACATTTTTGAAAAAAATTACATGTTTCTTAATAGATATATGTTTTACATTTAAAATTTCATTTAAAACTCAGGAGATACCACTGATGTCTAAACAATAAAAGCTTCATTTTAAAAAATTCTTGCTGGAGCCAGGTGTGGTAGCACATGCCTTTAATCCCAGCACTCTGGAGGCAGAGGTAGGAGGATCACCATGATTTTGAGGCCACCCTGAGACTACATCGTGAATTCTAGGTCAGCTTGAGCTAGAGTGAGACCCTATCTGAAAAAAAAAAAAGAACACAAAACAAAACAAAACAAATTCTTGCAGGGCATGGTGGCACACACCTTTAATCTCGGCACTCCAGAGAGGACCGCCCCCACCCTCAGACCACATAGTGAATTTCATGTCAGCCTGGGTTAGAGTGAAACCCTACTTTGAAAAACAAACAAAACAAACAATAATTATTTAAAACCCAAGTCTACCTTAAATTTATTTATTCTTGCACATGTGGTATAGTGTGTGTGTGTGTGTGTGGTATGCATGTATATATGAAGATACACTCACAGGTGCATGGAGGCCAAAGGACTACATTGGGTGTCTTCTTCTATATACTCACCCAGATCTTTTTTTTTTCCTTTACTTTCCTCTTTCTCCCCCCTCCCCCCACCCACAGGTAGGGTTTCACTCTCGCCCAGGCTGACCTGGAATTCACTATGCAGTCTCAGGGTGGTCTTGGACTCTTGGTGATCCTCCTACTTCTGCCTCCCAAGTGCTGGATTAAAGGCATGCACCATACCCGGCTCCACAATATTTTCTTTAGATGGAACCTCTCTCTGAGGAGAGCTGTGGTTTTCCCTAGCCCCAGTGATTCTCCTGTTTCTTCTCCCTATGGGACTAGGGTTACAGACTGCATCCAGCTCTTTATGTGAGCCCCTGGGGAACCCAGGTGGTCTCAGGCCCTCATGCATGTATTAAGTGCTCCCCTGAGTAAACTTCTTAGACTAGTTTCAACTTTATTGTCCAAGAAAACATTTTGAAGAATGGCTAATCTGAAATAGCAAGGTTATACAAATCACTTTCAAGAAAGGAACTACACTATGGGGCTGTGATTACAGCTAGCTACATCAACTCAACCCCAGCTGATGACAGAGATTCAGAGTACCAGCCGGTCCTCTCCATCCTCTTGAATTACCTGACCAATGGAAATTTGGCTTTGCAGTTTCAGAAAGCACTGTTTTTTACATTCCATCAATTGTTCTAAATCATGCCACATTTTTGCTTGTTTCATATTTGGACCGTGACTTTCTCGTACAGCCTTTTGTTTTTCCCGGAGTTTCTATCATAAAAAAAAATCAAGAATAATAAAATCTTGGTTATAAAAATTTATTTCCATTACTAAGGCAGATGAATATAGTGTGTTTTGTATACTTTATGAGACACAATTAAGTAACTATGTTTTTTTAATGTCAAACTTAGATTATAATGGCAGATAATTCAAGATGGTGTAGGTCCTAAGTGAAAAAGTAATTATGAAGCAGATTCTTTCTACCTGTCCTGAAATGGACATGTGTGTGAGTGAAAAAATACTTTTTGCTTTAATCCATGGAGATCTGGGGTCTAATTGTTATTGAAGAATATCTTAGATCATCCTGATTGACAGGGATGGTAAGGTGAATGAGAAAATGTATTGAAAAGTGATATTGTTCAAATTTTCTGACTTTACCTCTAAGAACTTTGGATGCTGGACAAATTAGTTAACTTGTATATGTTAAAATTCCTCATCTGAAAACTGATAAGCACAGCACCTGCTTTTTAGGAATGCTGTTTGTTATGAAGGCTCTGCTTGAGAAGATTAATAGGCCACTGCCTTACCAGATTATTACATGTTTTATACATATATGGAAATGCCACACTGTATTCCACAAATGTATACAATTAGTATGTGTCAATTAAAAAATTTATTATGGGGCTGGAGAGATGGCTTAGCGGTTAAGCGCTTGCCTGTGAAGCCTAAGGACCCCGGTTCAAGGCTTGGTTCCCCAGGTCCCATGTTAGCCAGATGCACAAGGGGGCGCACGCATCTGGAGTTCGTTTGCAGAGGCTGGAAGCCCTGGCTCGCCCATTCTCTCTCTCCCTCTATCTGTCTTTCTCTCTGTGTCTGTTGCTGTCAAATAAATAAATTTAAAAAAAATTTATTATGGGTGCTGGAGAGATGGCTTAGTGGTTAAGGCACTTGCCTGCGAAGTCAAAGGACCCAGGTTTAATTCCCCAGGACCCACATAAGCCAGATGCACAAGATGGTGCATGTGTTTGGAGTTTATCTGCAGTGACTGAAGGCCCTGGTGCACCCATTTTCTCTCTATCTGCCTCTTTCTCTCTCTCAACAAATAAAATAAAATAAAAAGTTTAAAAGACATCTTTAAGAAACCAGATACACAGTGACACATGCCCTGGAGTCCATTTGTAGTGGCTAGAGACCCTGGTGTATTCTCTCTCTCAAATGAATAAACAAATAAAATATAAAAAAAATAAAAGACTAAGGGACTAGAGGGATGGTTCAGTGGTTAAAGGCATTTGCTTGCAAAGCTTGACAGCATGGGTCCAATTCCCCAGTACCCATGTAAAGCCAGATGCCCAAAGTGGTGCATGTGCCTGCAGTTTGTTTGCAGTAGCAGGAAGCCCTGGTATGCCCATATTCTCTCTCTTTCAAATAACTAATTAAAATATTAAAAAATTAAAAAACTAAGATTGAGAAAGTTAATTAAATTTAAAGTGCATGTGAAACAACCCTAGGTTGAAAGGAATAAAAACATGTATAAGGAAGGAAAGAAATGATGAGTCAGCAAAGTAGAATAGTCTTATAGTGTAGAATGTAGATTTTAGAAGGTGAAAGATCTGAGTTTTGGGCTAGAGAGATAGTTCAGTAGTTAACTGAGCTTCCTGTACAAGCATGAGAGCCTGAGATTGCTTGAGTTTGAATTTCCAAAACGTACATAAACAGCTAGGAATGTCTGTAATCCTGGTCCTGTGGAAAGCAGAGACCAGAGAATTGCTGGGGCTCATGAATGGCAAGCTTTAGAACTAGTAAGAGATTCCATTGCAAGGAGAAACAGGTAGGTGAGTGATGGAGCAGGACACCCAACGTTCTCTAGCTGTTAAAGGTGAGGCCATGGGGTACCACAGGTGAGTGCATGGGGTACTGCAACAGCATATATATGAGATCATACACCACATACACTACATACACACACCATACCATACATATACAATGCATACACAAAAGTCTGAATTTTCACTTTAACACTAATTATTTTAAGAAAGGTAATTAAAATCTCTAGACGTCAGTCTCCTCAATTGTCAGCTAATAAGGGTGGTTTTCCTATTCAAAAAGAGCCCATTGGTACAAGAGTGGCATGACTATTACAGGGTAACTGCTTTCTGATTGGATCTGAGGCCTGCTCCACAGGAGGGAATTCATGCCTTGTAAACCTGATCAAAAGCTTGTGACTAGGGAGATCACAGGCCCTAAAGGTGAAGATATTACTGTTGTTTTGCTAAATGGATGGCTGTACCTGTCTAGCTCACTTCTAAATATTTGTTTACGTCAATAAATTAGTGCTGCTCTCAGCCTTGGATAGAAAAACTTCATTTTGCAGTGGGCAGGGGTTAGCAGGGTTACTGCAAAGACTCGTAAGTGACCAAAGTGCTGAGAAAAAGTGACTGATGAATGCTCACAGGAGGCATCTCTTTCACTTCCTCTAAGTCTCAGGAAACATTGTGGAAGAGGGGATGGAAAAACTGAAGAGCTGGAAGATGGGGAGGAGTGCTATGGAATGTAGTCTTCCAAATGCTGTTGCATTGAGGGACTCACAGCAGCTGCACAAGACTGGGTCAGCTGACATGCAGTGTTAGGGGTGGGGCTCAAGAGGATCTATTCCACCTTGAGGAGCTGTAGTCAGTTAACGATTGCTGAGTGAGGGAGAGATATTTTCTTTGGTGGTAAAGCCACTGAAGAGAGTTGCCCATGCTCTGGTAAATAACCCCTCACCCATGCTCATGCAAGTGAACCTTAGTTCAACCAAGTGGGTCACAAGGAGAAAACTGTCAAAGTAAAATAAAAGAGTAGCTGAAAAGAAGGAGTTCCATGGCAGATGAGCATGATCAAAATATATTATTTTATGCAGATATAAAATCATAAATAAAAATTTAAAAACTATCTTCCTTGGCAACCCTAGTTAAATTCAGTAGGTCACATCAATATACACAAAAGATATAAAAGTAGAAGAACTTGTTGGGAATAAGAAGGGGTATTCCCTGGCCTGACTGTCTTCTAGGTTTTTTCCCCCTTTCCCATTACAAGCCACTGTGCCATAAGACACATGGCTGCAGTGCCAACTCCTGCCCTGGACCCCGCCCATCCTGCAGCACAGGCCTAGACCTCACCACCAGCTAGAGTCTGTGGGTCACTGGCCACCTACATGAACGGGAAACTGAAAATGTTCCAGCCAAGCCCCAAGCCTAGGTGTTTGACTGGAAAGGTTTTTTCAATAGGTCTGGGTCCCAACAACATGCCTCCTCCCTCCCTATGGAGCTGAGGCCTGTGGTTATGTCAACTGGGTCCAGGAGATAACCTTACTGTCTCTCAGAACAATAATGGACACAATGGGAAAGACATGCCTTATGGTTCTCATTAACTGCTATGATTTTCTGCTAAAGTGCTCTATGACAAATATATCTTTATATAACTAAATCATTTATTCATGCAGGTATTATAGACAGAAAAATGAGCTAGGTCCAATGTCACAGGCCTATTATCCTAGCTACTTGGGAAGCTGAGACAGGAGGATCACCAATCGAAGGTTCCAATGTGATAGGATGTCTCTGCATTTTTTTTTAAATTTTTTATTTATTTATTTGAGAGTGACAGACACAGAGAGAAAGACAGATAGAGGGAGAGAGAGAGAATGGGCATGCCAGGGCTTCCAGCCTCTGCAAACGAACTCCAGACGCGTGTGCCCCCTTGTGCATCTGGCTAACGTGGGACCTGGGGAACCGAGCCTCGAACTGGGGTCCTTAGGCTTCACAGGCAAGCGCTTAACCGCTAAGCCATCTCTCCAGCCCTGTCTCTGCATTTTTAAACCATGTGACTTTTAAAGTGCTTGGTAAAAATAAGTATATAATTTTAATTTGAACTGTGCCTGATATTTCCTCTTTTGTTTGCGTTTTCAACAAATAAGATGTTGTTTATAGAAACCTTTTGGTTTCTCCATTCATCTAAATAGGGGTACAGTGGAAGGATGGTGGAAAGAGGGTATAAGGTAATGGGAGATTATGATAAAAATAATTTATATACATGTATAAAAATTATCAATGTAATTAAAATTAAAAAGTGTATGTTTTCTGGGTTGGAGAGATGGCTCAGCAGTTAAGGTACTTGCCCAATAACTGGGGGTCAATTCCCCAGTACCCACATAAAGCCAGATGCACAAAGGGTGCATGCATCTGGAGCTTTTTTGCTAGAGGCCCTGGCATGCCCATTCTATCTTCTCTTTTTCTCTGTTTGTAAATAAATAAAAATGTATTTATATAAAAAAAGGAGAAAAAAGTATATGTTTTCTAAGATTATTTTTCCACATGGTAATAGTTGATAAACTATTATATGTTCTCCATGCTATTATTATTATGTTATATTTTACCCATGTGTGTGTTATGCATGTCCACATGATAAAATCAAAATAAATTCCTCACAGGGAAGACCTAGTAATTTTTAAAAAGGTATATACCCGAGTTGGGCATGATGGCACACGCCTTTAATCCCAGCACTTGGGAGGCAGAGGTAGGAGGATCATCATTAAGTCTGAGGGCAACCTGAGACCACATAATGAATTCCAGGTCAGCTTGAGTTAGTGAGACCCTACCTCAAAACAACAACAACGAAGTATGTACCATATAATAGGCCAAAATCCTTATCAGAATTATATTTTTAATATTTATTTGTGAGCAGAGAAGAGAGAGGGAGGAAGAGAAGGAGAGAGAGAGAGAGAGAGAGGGAGGGAGGGAGGGAGGGAGGGAGGGAGGGAGATATCAAACGAGTGAGTACAGGACTAGAGAGATGAACAGCAGTTAAAGGTGCTTGCTTGGGTTGGACAGAGTACACATCAGGACCCCCTTGCTGATGAAAATGAACTCCAGGTGCATGTACCACTTCATTTTGTACATCTGGCCTTATATGAGAAGTGACTCCAGGTCAGCAAGGCTTTGCAAGTAAGTGGCTTTTTTTTTTCCCTAGCCCCCAGAATTATGTTTTGTTACTAACAGCTGGATTCCACCTGTTAAAACTGATTTATTGACTATAATTATAAATAGGAGAAAAATATTTTCAATGAATTACAAAAATACACTTTGGTTCTATATTATGGGAAATTGAGGAAAGCTGACTAAAAGGAGTCAGTGTAAAATCAGAGACAATGAGGGGGAAAGAAGGAAATAACAGTATATAAATATGAACACAGTGTGACAGAAATACCTATACCAACTGACACTTGCATGTGAGAAAAATCACCAAAGGGGGCCATAAAAATAAGCAAGCACCTAGAAGCAGACTGCACAAGAACATTCTCATCTTTTCCTCTTTTAGTCTATGGTTGATCTTCTGTTGGTCTCAGTACAAATGAAAGTGCTGCTGGTGGTGCTTGCCCAAATAAGAAGATAAACTAAGCTGAGGGCAAGATTCAAACCACTGATTAAATACTGCCTATCCCAGTCAAAGATGATGGAAAAAAAAGCTAACAGCAAACAGCAAGAGAATTATGCAAGAAAATTTTAAAGATACAGTCAGCCATTTTTTAAAAAAATTATTTATTGGGCTAGAGAGATGGCTTAGCAGTTAAGTGCTTGCCTGTGAAGCTGAAGGACCCTGGTTTGAGGCTCGATTCCCCAGGACCCACATTAACCAGATGCACAAGGTGGTGCACGCATCTGGAGTTTGTTTGCAGTGGCTGGAGGAGGTCCTGGAGCACCCATCCCTTCTCTCTCTCTATCTGCCTCTTTCTCTCTGTGTCCGTCTGTTACTCTCAAATAAATAAATAAAAATAAAAATAAATTATTTATTTGAGAGACAAACAAAGGCAGAGAGGGAAGGAGGGAGGGAGGGAGAGAGAGAATATGAATGAATGAATCTGGGGCACCAGGGCCTTCAGCTGCTGCAAACAAACTCCAGATGCATGTGCCACCTTGTGCATCAGGCTTATGTGGGTCCTGGGGAATTGAACTTGGGTCCTGGAGAATTGAACTTGGGTCCCCTGGCTTTGCTGGCAAGCACCTTAACCGGTAAGCCATCTCTCCAGCCCAAGTCAACCATTTTTTTAAAAAAATATTTTATTCATTTATTTGAGAGTGAGAGAAAAGAGGAGACAGAGAGAGCAAGATAGAGAATGGGTGTGCCAGGGCTGGAAGCCCTGCAAATGAACTTCAGATTCATGTGCCACTTTGTACATCTGGCTTATGTGGGTCCTGGAGAATTGAACCTGCAGCCTCTAGCTTTGCAGGCAAGTGCCTTAACTGCTGAGCCATATCTCCAGCCCAAGTCAACCATTTCTGATGCAATACAAAGAACTTATGCTTAGCATGTATAAATGTGTTATAAAGTAATATATCATATAGCAAATATTTTTATCCCCATTAAAACAAAAGTATTTAGAAGGACAATTAAACCACACTAGGAATTTTAAGAGTTCAAGAGTTGTATGAGAAGCTGGGCGTGGTAGCACACACCTTTAATCCCAGCATTTAGGAGGCAGAATTATGTGGACTGCCATGAGTTCGAGGCCAGCCTGAGACTAGTGAATTTCAAGTCAGGCTCGGTTAGAGTGAGACCCTACCCCAAAGGAAAAAAAAGGTGTTTGACTTTTAGATATAGCTTTTATTCTATCATTGGGATCATTTTCTTATCAAAAATCTTAAAAACTTATAAAATCTATTTACATAGCAAAGACAGGATGTGTGGGTACTATCTATGGCAGAAATACTTAATTTACTTTATAGCCTTATGTGTTTGAAATATTTAGTAATTATGAATATAGCTGACTCTATATTTTAAAGTTTACTGTATTTAAAAGTGTTTTCCCCTTTTTGAAGTAGGAGCTCATTCTAGCCCAAGTGGTGGTCCAAGTTGGCCTTGAATTCACAGCAATCCTCCTACCTCTGCATCCCAAGGGCTGGGATTAAAGACTTTACCACCACACCTGGCTGTATTTTTTAAAATTTTATTTATTTATTTATTTGACAGGGAAAGAGGGAGAGAGGAAGGGAGATGGAGAGAAAGAGAGAGAGAGAATGGGAGTTCTTACAGTGGCCTCCAGCCACTGTAAACGAATTCTGGACACATGTACATCTGGCTAATGTGGGTCCTGGGAAACCGAACCTGTGTCCGTCAGCTTTGCAGGCAAATGCCTTAACTGCTAAGCCATCCCTCCAGCTCTGTATTTTAACATATATTTATTTTGTGTATAGCTACAACATACAAAAAAAGAAAACACTACAAATTTCATTTTTTTTTTTTTTTAAGAGTTGGACGTTACCAGGCTATGCTGACCTGGAGGTCTTAAACACATCACTTAAAGGGCTAGCTTTACTCTATTTGCCTTGGAAGCTTAGATTTATTCTTTTTCTAAAATTCATTTTATTTATTTATTTATTAAGAGAGAAAGAAAGAGAGGGAGAGAGAGAATGGGTGTACCAGATTCTTCAGCTACTGCAAATGAACTCCAGATGCATGTGTCTCCTTGAACATCTGGTTTTATGTGGGTACTAGGGAATCAAACATGGGTGTTTTGGCTTTGCTGGTACGTACCTTAACCATTAAGCTATCTCACCAGCCAGCTCTATTCTTTTTTTTTTTTTTTTTTTTGGTTTTCCAAGGTAGGGTCTTGCTCTAGCTTAGGCTGACCTGGAATTCACTATGTAGTCTCAGGGTGGCCTTGAACTCATGGGGATCCTCCTACCTCTGCCTCCCGAGTGCTGAGTGCTGGGATTAAAGGCATGTGCTACCCCCCCCCCAGCTATTTTTTTAAAAACTTTAATTAATTTATTTGAGAGAGTGAGAAAGGGAAAGATGGAGAGACAGAGAGAGAGAATATGGGCCTCTAGATACTGCAAACGAATTCCAGACACATGCACCACCTTGTGCATCTGGCTTATGTGGGTCCTGTGGAATTGAACTGGGGTCCTTTGGCTTTGCAGGCAAATGCCTTAACTGCTAAGCCATCCCTACACCCCAAATCTATTTTTTAAAAATTTATATTTAAGCCGGGCGTGGTGGCGCACGCCTTTAATCCCAGCACTCGGGAGGCAGAGGTAGGAGGATCGCCATGAGTTCAAGGCCACCCTGAGATGAAAGAGTTAATTCCAGGTCAGCCTGGACCAGAGTGAGACCCTACCTCAAAAAACCAAAAAAAAAAAAAAAAATTTATATTTATTTATTTGCAAGCAGAGAGAGAGAAAGAGACAGAGACAGAGAGAGGGAGAGAGAGAGAGAGAGAGAGAGAGAGAGAGAGAGAGAGAGAGAGAGAGAGAGGGGGAGAGGGAGAGAGAGAGAGAGAGAGAGAGAATGGGCATGCCAGGGCCTCCAGCTGCTGCAAACAAACTCCAGACACATGTGCCCCTTGTGCATTTGGCTTACGTGGGTCTTGAAGAATTGAACCTGGGTCCTTTGGCTTTGCAGGCAAATACCTTAACTGTTTAAGCCATCTCTCCAGCAGCCCCCCGACCCCAGGTCTATTCTTAAAGAGACAGGTTTAGTTAAGAAGCTTGCTTCCTTCCTTCCTTCCTTCCTTCCTTCCTTCCTTCCTTCCTTCCTTCCTTCCTTCCTTCCTTCCTCCCTCCCTCCCTCCCTCCCTCCCTCCCTCCCTCCCTCCCTCCCTCCCTCCCTCCCTCCCTCCCTCCCTCCCTCCCTCCCTTTCTTTCTTTCTTTCTTTCTTTCTTTCTTTCTTTTTAAAAAAAGATTTATTTATTTTGAGGTAGGGTCTTGCTTTAGTCCAGGCTGACATGGAATTCACTATGTAGCCTCAGGGTGTCTTTGAATTCATGGTGATCCTCCCACTTCTGTCTCCCAAGTGCTGGGATTAAAGGCGTGTGCCACCAAGCCTGGCTTATTTTTAGAGACACAGAGAGAAGGAAAGAGAGAGAGAGAGAGAGAGAGAGAGAGAGAGAGAGGGAGAGAGAGAGAGGGAGGGGGAGAGGGGGGGAGAGAGGGAGAGAGAGAGAGCGCGAGAGCGAGAGCAAGAAAGAAAGAAAGAAAGAAAGAAAGAAAGAAAGAAAGAAAGAAAGAAAGAAAGAAAGAAAGAAAGAAAGAGAGAAAGGGTATGCAAAAGAAAGAAAGAAAGGGTATGCCAAGGCCTCTAGCAACTGCAAAGGAACCCCAGACACATGCACCACTGTGTTCATCTGGTTGACATGGGACTTGGAGAATTGAACCTGGGTCCTTAGGCTTCACAGGCAAGCACCTTAACTGCTAAGCCATCTCTCCAACCAAGAAGCTTCATTTCTTAAATTATACAAACTGATTGGTGAATCAGCTAGTCCATGACTCACTCTGCTTAGAAATATGTGGTCAGACTATTGCTAACACTCTAAGACTGTATGTAAGGAAGATGTTACATTGGAAGGGGAAGATTTCTTCTGTGGCACTGCAGATTAAAACTGAGACCTCATAATGCTGAGCTGCATCCCACTCTCTTTCCTGCCTCAGCCTCCCAAGGGCTTGGATCACAGGCACATGACACTGCACCCGGCTGTTGAGCCCCTTTAAAGGAATCCTGGTAGATGACTTCAGTAGTTTCTTTATTCTGATATGACAAAGGTTCTAGACTCATTCTGTACATTTGCTGTCCCAAAGAATCAATTCATCATTCTGAAAGCCAGTATATCAGTGAATCAAGCAGTGATTGTGCCTTTCTTATGAACTTACAAATGGCACCATAGTTTATAAGAGCTATTGCTCTTTTTACAATTATTCCAGCCAATAAATGACAAAGGAACAACATATTTAGAATGTCACTAACTCACTAGCTCTAGTAAATTAGGATTTGGTGTTTATCAATGGCTGCCTACGTCACAAAAAGAAAGCCTCTAGAGAGAAGTATATACTACCACCATAAAGTATTCTGGCCAAAAAATTAAAACAATTAGCTTCTAGCTCTATACACCAATTTACATGGCTTATATGGGGACAGAAGAACATGGTAATTGATACCACAGCAATATCATCAACAAAGTTCAAAATATTAAAAATCCACAGGACAAATGACCACTTTTTTCTTCTAACAAATAAATAAAGAAAAAATAATTAATCTGGAGAAAACCCTTAAAGATTTATCAACTAATAATAATACATGGACTCTTACTAGGATCCTGATTCAAATACATATACCATTGAAAAACAAAGAGACAAGCTGGACGTGGTGGCACATGCCTTTAATCCCAGCACTCAGGAGGCTGAGGTAAGAGGATCACTGTGAATCTGAGGGCAACCTGAGACTACATAGTGAATTCCAGGTCAGCCTGAGCTAGAGTGAAACCCTACCTCGAAAAACAAACAAACAAACAAACAAACAAAAAAACAAAAAAAAAAGAGAGAAAGAAAAGAAAAAAACAAAGAGACAAGTGGTAAAGTCTGAACACTGGGTATTGGATAATATACAATTATTATTATTTTTTTATATGAAAATCATATTATGATATTCAGAAAATATTATAGACATATTAAAGTATGGCCAGACAAAATAATTTGGCATTAGGTAATGAATCAGAATACATATAATTAAGACTGGGGATGAATTTAATTATTGAAGGTAAGGTGACAGGTCCATTATGCTATTTTCTTTCCTTCTTGTTTTTTGAGGTAAGGTCTTACTGTAGGCTCAGGCTGACCTGGAATTCACTATGTAGTCTCAGGGTGGCCTCAAACTCACAGCAATCCTCCTACCTCTGCTTCCTAAGTGCTGGGATTAAAGGTGTGTGCCACCACACCCAACTCTTTATTTTCTTTATTTTTTAATATAATTTTGAAATTTCTTTCCCCCCCGCAAACTGGAGAATGTATCTGTTTATAATTTAGCAGCTAACTCCCTTTTCTTTTTTGGTTGGGTTTTCAAGGTAGGGTCTCGCTCTAGCCCAGGCTGACCTGGAATACACTATGTACTCTTAGGTGGCCTTGAACTCACTGTGATTCTCCTACCTCTGCCTCCCAAGTGCTGGGATTAAAGCATGCACCACCACACTCGGCTCCATTTTTTTTTTTTTTTTGAAATTCACTTTCAGGGCTGGAGAAATGGCTCAATGGTTAAGGCGCTTGCCTGCAAACCAAAGAACCCTGGTTCAATTCTCCAGTACCCATGTAAGCCAGACACACCAACAGCTAAACCAATAGCTGAACTGTACAAATACCCTAAGACTGAAACAAAGCAAGAAAGTCATTAAAAAATGTTCTTTAAGAATAGATAAAGAGGACTAGAGAGATGGCTTTGTGGTTAAGGCGCATGCCTATGAAGCCTAAGGACCCAGGTTTGATTCTCCAGGTCCCACGTCTGAATTAGTCAAATTCTCGTTGCCAGGTCCCACGTAAGACAGATATACATGGTGGTACATGCATCTGGAGTTCATTTGCAGTGGCTAGAGGCCCTGTCATGCCCAATCTCTCTCTCTGTCTGTCTGTCTCTCTCTCTAATAAATAAATAAATCTTTCAAAAAAAAAAGATAAACTTTGGCTGGGTGCACACCTTAAATCCTAGCATTCAGGAGGCAGAGATAGAAGGATTGCTGTGAGTTTAAGGCCTGAGAGACTACACCGTGAATTCTAGGTCAGCCTGAGCTACAATGAAACCCCACTTAAAAAAAAATGAACAGTTAAGCTTTGATAGATTTACATAGAAAGACAAATTTCTAAATTGTAGCTCAAAAATATTTATAGTCAAATCAGATACAAATTGTGGTCTGAATGAAAAATATGGGGTAGGCTCATGTGTTTGAACACTTGATTCCCTGCAAAAGTGATGTTATTTGGGTTATTTGGGAAGTCTGGAACCTATAGGAGATGGTGGAGCCTTGCAGCACCACCATACCTGGCTTTCATCATCATCATCATCATCATCATCATCATCATTATTATTATTTTTAGTATTTATTTATTTGCACATAGAGACCGAGAGAAAAAAGAGACAGAAAGATAAACAATGGGCATTCCAGGGCCTCTAGCCACTACAAGCAAACTAGATGCATGCAACACTTTGTGCATTTGGTTTTACATTTGGTACTGGGGAATTAAACCCAGGTTGTTAGGCTTTACAGGCAAGCACCTTAACTGGTGAACCACCTCTACAGCTCTCTCATTATTTTTATTTTTTAAAATTTTATTTATTTGAGAAAGAGAGAGAGAATAAATATGGATGTGTCAGAGTTATCTGCCACTGCAAACAAACTCCAGATGCATATGCCACTTTGTGCATCTGACTTTATGTGGATACTGGGGAATTGAACCCAAGCCATTAGGATTTCCGAGAAATCACCTTTTACTGACGAGCCATCTCTTCAGACCCAATTTCATTATTTCAGTTATTACAGTGACAGAAATCTGACTTACATGTAAGATTTTTTTCAATTATTTGTATTAAATAAACCAATGTTTACAAAGGCTTAGATTAGTGCCTGGGTCATAGTAAAAACTTTGTGTTTATTAAATAAATTTATACATGAAAACTGGGTAGTACAGAACATTATCATGAACTCTGTTATTTTAAGTTGAGTGAGGACTGGGGTGTTAACTCTGTAGTAGTATAGTTGCCTAGTATGCACAAAGCCCTAGGCTCAATTTCTAGTAAAACACAATCACCCACCAGGGGTTCTTGACACAAATGCCAGACATTTGTGCCACTTTCTGTATCTGGCTTATGAGGGTAACTTGGGAATTGAACCTGGGTCAGCAGGTTTGCAAGCAAGTGCCTTTAACTACTGAGCAATCTTCCTAGACCCCAGCCTTTTTTTTTTTTTTTTTTTTTTCCGAGGTAGGGTCTCACTCTAGCCCAGGCTGACCTGGAATTCATATGTAGTCTCAGGGTGGCCTTGAACTCACAGCAATCCTCCTACCTCTGCCTCCCAAGTGCTGGGATTAAAGGCGTGTGCCACCACGCCTGGCTCTAAATTCTTTTTTTAAAATTAATTTTATTTATTTATTTATTTATTTGAGAGCGATAGAGAAAGAGGCAGAGAGAGAGAGAGAGACAGAGAGAGAGAGATAGAGAGAGAATGGGTGCACCAGGGCCTCCAGCCACTGCAAACGAACTCTAGATGTGTGTACCCCCTTGTGCATCTGGCTAATGTGGGTCCTGGGGTATTGAGCCTTGAACTGGGGTGCGTAGGCTTCACAGGGAAGCGCTTAACCACTAAGCCATCTCTCCAGCCTCCGGCTCTAAATTCTTAAGAAAGGGTATTTACCTTTTAAAGGAATTAATTATCCCCTAAACTGTAAAAATCCCCTAAACTGTAAAGAATAATCCCTAAATTTAAAAAAATTATAATGTCATATTCATAAACTAAAAGCCTGAATTAAAAACATTTAAAAATGAATAAGGGCTAGAGGGATGGCATAGTGGTTAAGATATTTTCCTGCAAAGCCAAAGGACCCAGATTCCATTCCCTAGGAGCCCCATAAGCCAGATGCACAAGGGGGCGTACGCTTTTGGAGTTCGTTTGCAGTGGTTGGAGGCCCTAGTGTGCATATTCTCTCTCTCTCTCCCTCTTTCTCTGTTAACTGTGTCTCTCTGTGTGTGTGTGTGTGTGTGTGTGTGTGTGTGTGTGTGTGTGTGTATGTATGTATGTACGTATGTATATATATATGTATTGGTTTTTTGAGGTAGGGTCTGACTGTAGGCCAGGCTGACCTGGAATTTACTCTGTAGTTTCAGGGTGGCCTCGAACTCATGGCGATTCTCCTACCTGTGCCACCTGAGTGCTGGGATTAAAGGCATGCACCACCATGCCTGGCAAATAAAATATTTTTTAAAATGAAAAAAAATGAATAATTCTTACCTTTCCAAGGTTTTCTTGTTCAGTAATGTTTTTTGTATACTGTTCCCTAGAGAGGCAACAAAGTGATTTAGTTTCAATTAATTCAAATGATTTAATCAGACATTTAAATTACAAATTAACATATATATCTCAACATATTAGGCAATGTAATTTAGGCTGTTAGGATCAGAATATAACCCATCATTAAGTATTCTTTCTTTCCTCATGTTAGTCAGTTCTTCTGGTAAATAGTAATTTAAGGGGGGGAGGCAAAACAATCCATATGAAATTAAGTTAAAGGAATTAAGCGGTTAAGTACTATTTCTAGTTAATTTGCCCTTAAAACAATGGCAACCAGTGTGCTTAAATTATCTTTGTATTTGAATAAGTTTAAAGGAAGGAGGTGGGATGTACACTTTAAATAAACACTGAGTAGTATCTAATTCTGTAGTTCTACTTCTGGAAACTCATCATCCATAAAACCTCCCATAACCTAATGGACATAAAAGCAAAGCAGACTATTCACTTCATTAATGCACAGCATTGTGAAAATTTGCAAACTAATGCATATCTGGAGAAAAGTTTAAATAAATTACAGTACATTCATTTAAAAGAATAATACAGAACTGTCAAAAAGAATAAGGTAAATCTATTAATGCCAAAATAAAAAAATTAGATAAATTATTAAGATAAACTAATCTTATTTCTTTATATTTTTATGGTATTTATTTATTTGAGAGACAACAAGACAGAAAGAGATGCAGATAGAGAATGGGCATGCCAGGACCTTTATCCACTGCAAATGAACTCCAGATGCATGTGCCACCTTGTGCATCTGGCTTAAGTGGGTACTGGGTAAATAAACTCTGGTCCTTAGGCTTTACAGGAACGTACCGTAACCATTGAGCTATCTCTCCAGCACAAGCTTATGTTTACACACACACTGTGTGTGTGTGTGTGTGTGTATATATAACTATGGGGCTGGGGATGTAGCTCAGTGGCAGTATGCTAATCTTAGCCTGGCATGTGTTTTTACCAAGTACTTGATTTGTGCCAATTATTCCCTGAGTTTCAAGCAGAAATTAGACCTGGGCATAGTAGCACACACCTTTAATTCCAGCATTTGGGAGGCAAAGGTAGGAGGATGGCAGTGAGTTCAAGGCCACCCTGAGACTACATTGTGAATTCCAGGTCAGCCTGGGGTACAGCAAGGCTCTCCCTCAAAGACAAAAACAAAAAAAGAAACAAATAGAAATCAAGACAGGACAGGCCTTTGCCCTCCATGGACTCATGCAATATAATAGCAAAAGTACTGCTGCATATGTTATTTTTACTGAGGTGGCTTGCCCAAGGCCACACTAGGAAGCAGGCTAGAATAGCCTTATGAGTCCTTCTCTAGTACTTTGAACAAAAGTATGCTGCCTCTTTGAATCAAATTAAAATTATAAAACATTCTTTCTCAGCCATTGTAGTTCCTTATACCTTTTTGCTTACTGGAAAAAACTGTAGAAGTTGAAAATGGAATGACAATACGATATTGTGTTTTTGCCAGCACATGCCTTTAATCCCAGCACTGGGGGAGAGGGGCAGAGGTAGGAGGATTGCTGTGAGTTCAAGGCCAACCTGAGACTATATAGTAAATTCCAGATCAGCCTGGGCTAGAAGTGAGACCCTACCTCAAAACACCCCCCCCCCCAAAAAAAAGATATTGTGTCTAATAATACTTTAATACTCATTTATTCTTTTAAAAACATATTTTATTTTATTTATTTTTTGTGGGGGGGGGGTTGAGGTGGGGTCTTACTCTAATCCAGGCTGACACTATAAAGTCTCAAGGTGGCCTCAAACTCATGGTGATCCTCCTACCTCTTCCTCCTGAGTGCTGGATTAAAGGCGTGCACCACCATGGCCAGCTTATTTATATTTATTTGACAGAGAAAGAGGGGGAAAGAGAGAGAGAGGGAGGGAGGGAGGGAGAGAGAGAGAGAGAGAGAGAGAGAGAGAGAGAGAGAGAGAGAGAGAGAGAGCGAGTGAGAATGTGCATGCCAGGGCCTCCAGCTACTGCAGATGAACTCCAGATGCATGCATCCCTTTGTGCATCTGGCTAACGTGGGTCCTGGGGAATTGAACCTGGGTCCTTTCTTGCAGGCAAATGGCTTAACTGCTAAGCCACCCCTCTAGGACTCATTCTTTCTGTAATATATTTTATTTATTTATTTATTTATTTGAGAAAGTGAGAGAAAGACAGAGAGGGAGAGACACAGAGAATGGGCATGCCAGGGCCTCCAGCCACTGCAAATGAACTCCAGACACATGTGCCACGTTGTGCATCTGGCTCACGTGGGTACTGGGGGATTGAAACTGGGTCCCTTAGCTTTGCAGGCAAACACCTTAACTCCTAAGCCATCTCTCCAGCCCTTTAATAATATTTTAAACATATATCAGTAAATTTAGAATATAATCAGGCTGGGTGTGGTGGTACATGCATTTAATCCCAGAACTTGGAAGGCAGAGGCAGACCCTACCTTGAAAAAAAAAAAAGCCCTAAACAATATAATCAATGTGATTTTTGTGGGGAGGTGGTTTGAGGTAGGGTCTCACTCTCTTGCCCAGACTGACCTGGAATTTACTATGTAGTCTTAGGGTGGCCTCAAATAGTGATCCACCTACTTCTGCCTCCCAACTGCTAGAATTAAAGGTGTGTGCCAACACCTGGCTATCAATATGACTTTATTATTCATTCATAGCACAGTATTTTTCAAAGGAAAACTAGGGGAATATGAAGGCTTATAATGAGTTTTTGAGGGGATGTGTTTTTAGGCAGGTCTCACTCTAGCCTAGGCTAACCTAGAACTTACTCTGTAGTCCCAGGCTGGTCTTGAACTCACAAAGGTTCTCCAACATTAGCCTCACAAGTGCTGGGATTAAAGAACTGAGCCACCACATCCTGATTATAATTTTTTTTGTTTTGTTTTTTTTGTTTTTTCAAGGTAGGGTCTCACTCTGGCCCAGACTGACCTGGAATTCACTGTGAAGTCTCAGGGTGGCCTTGAACTCACAGTGATCCTTCTAGCTCTGCCTCCTGAATGCTGGGAATAAAGGCGTGTGCCACCACGCTCAGTTTTTGATTATAATTAAAAAAAAATTATTTTCAAGGAGAGAGAGAGAGAGAGAGAGAGAGGGAGAGAGAGAGAGAGAGAGAATTGGAACACCAGAGCCTCTAGCCGCTGCAAACAATCTCCAGATGCATGCACTTTGTGTATCCGGCTTTACATACGTACTGGAAAACAGAACCTGGGTTGTCACGCTTTGCAGGTGAGCATCTTAACTGCTGAGCTATCTCTCCAGCCCCAGAAATGATCAGATAGTTGGGCGTGGTGCATGCCTTTAATTCCAGCAATTGGGAGGCAGAGGCAGAAGGGCTGTCATGAGTTCAAGGTCACCCTGAGTCTACAAAGTAAATTCCAGGTCAGCCTGGGCTCGAACAAGACCCTACCTCAACAAATAAAAACAAAACAAAACAAAACAAATACCAAAAAAACAGCATAAAAGAGCAAATAATAGTCTCTCCCATTTATATTTGACAACTTTGGAAGAAATGAACTTCTCAAAGTATTTTTCAAGAACAAAATCAACTCTTCTTATTTCTTACCATATACAATAAAAATTTATATGAGCAAAGTTTACATTCAGTGAGAAAATCAGAATAATGATATTTTAGTTTAATATGTGAGAGTATTATTAGAAATAGGATCATTTATTTATAGGATATTTTCAGTTGATTGCATTTCAGTGTTTAAAATACAGGACTCTGCAAGACTATATTTTCTAGATTCTTTTTTATAACATTAATGCATATGCTACTTGAAATTTCCATTGCAGCCTCAAATAAATGTGGTCCTACACTTTGAATTCAAAGCCATTTGAACTGTGTTGGTGGGCAAAGAAAGCATATTTTTCATTATTGTACCTTATTATAGTGAGCATGTCAGCTACAAATGTATTTTAAGGCAGGATTTGATTTATTATAGTACGCCACAGCTAGGGCTATAAAAAGTCACCATATAAGGACTAAGCAGTATTTACACACACTTCTCATTTTGAAAGCTGGTATATTGCAATTGGATGCTTTCTAACTGAAATCCAGTTATCATACTACATAATTAGCAAATGATGGAAATCCCAGTCATGTGGGACTTTAAAAAGAGACCAATGCTAATGTTTAGAAAAAAGCATATATAAAAGTATACATAGCTGAGCGTGTTAGCATGCACCTTTCATCCCAGCACTTGTGAGGTAGAGGTAGGAGGCTTGCCACAAGTTTGAGGTCACCTTGAGACTACATGGTAAATTCCAGGTCAGCCTGGGCTAGAGCAAGACCCTACCTTGAAAAACAAAACAAAACAAAACAAAAAAGGTATACATAGTCATAGTCCTGGGGAGGAGAGGAGATGAGGAGTTATTGACTAATGGTTATACAAATTTCTGTTTGGGATGATGAAACACTTTCAAAACAGTGATGATGGCTGGGTGAGGTGCTGCACGCCTTTAATCCCAGCACTTGGGAGGCAGAGGTAGGAGGATCACCACAAGTTCGAGGCTAACCTGAGACTACATAGTGAATTCCAGGTCAGCTTGAGCTAGAGTGAAACTCTACCTTGAAAACCAAAACCAAAAACAAACAAAAAAAAGTGATGATGGTTCACAGCCTTATGAATGTAACCAATGCCACTGAATTGTATGCTTAAAAATGACTAAAGTGGCAATTTTTTCTTTGGGAAGGCCTCACTCTAGCCCAGGCGGACCTGGAATTCACTATGTAGTCTCAGGCTTGCTAAGAACTCACAGTGATCCTCCTATCTTGGCTTTCTGAGTACTGGGATTAAAGATGTGCCACCATACCCAGCAGAGAAAGAGAGAGAGAGAGGGAGGGAGGGAATATGAATAAATGAATATGGGCATGCCAGGCCTCTAGCTGTTGTGAATGAACTCTAGACGCATGTGCCTTAACCATTGAGCAATCCCTCCAGCCTTTAAGTGGCAAATTTTATGTTATCTGTTTTGTCCATGTGGTAAGCATATATATGTATGTACTTACTACATGAAAAAAAGCAAAACTGTACATATTCTTTTTTTTTGGTTTTTCTTGCTCTAGCCCAGGCTGACCTGGAATTCACTATGTTGTCTCAGTGTGGCCTCAAACTCACAGCAATCCTTCTACCTCTGCCTCCTGAGTGCTGGGATCAAAAGCGTGTGCCACCATACCCAGTTTATATATTCTTTTTTTTTAAAAAAATTTTATTTACTTGTAAGCAAGGAGAGATAGAGAGAAGAGAGGCAGAGAGAATGGGTGTGCCAGGGCCTCCAGCCACTAAACACCAAATGCACGCACCACTTTGTGCATCTGGCTTTATGTGGGTACTGGAGAATTGAATCTTGGTTGTTAGGCTTTGCTGGCAAGCACCTTAATGGCCAAGCCATCTCTCCAGGCCAAATTTATGTGTTCTTAATGAAACTGTATGTATACTTAATTAGCTGGGCTACAATATCCAGAAAATATTTAATAAGAATTAGTCCTGGGCTGGAGAGATGGCTTAGCGGTTAAGTGCTTGCCTGTGAAGCCTAAGGACCCCGGTTCGAGGCTCAGTTCCCCAGGTCCCACGTTAGCCAGATGCACAAGGGGGCGCACGCATCTGGAGTTCGTTTGCAGAGGCTGGAAGCCCTGGTGCGCCCACTCTCTCTCTCTCCCTCTATCTGTCTTTCTCTCTGTGTCTGTCGCTCTCAAATAAATAAATAAATAAATAAAAGTTAAAAAAAAAAGAATTAGTCCTAAATAACATCTTAACATCTGTTAATTTAAATGCTCTAAATTTATATTATGATTGTACCCTATTTGTAAAACTTCTATAAATGAAAAAGTAAGTAAATCAATATGAAAAATGGTATTACTTGCCTAATTGCTTTCCTTTTTTCTTGTTGGTCAGAAGAAACATACGCCTTCATCTCATCAGTAGCACGACGAAGCTGAACTTCCAGGATCTAAATGGAAGGATAAGTTTCAGAGAAGTATACAGACAAAAATCTCAGAAGTTTCTGATCTACTTTCTTTGCCTTACCTTAATCATACAATTTGTATAATGATATTTACTCTCTTCTTGAAGACATTCTTCACGGAGTCCTCTAACTTCCTATAATACATAATTGTAAATAGGCAAGAAATTATTGAAAAGATAATCCACTCAGAGAGATTAGTTTTAAATGTACAACTATGAATTGACATCCCAGTCATGTCCTTGGCTATGACTCCAAGTTGTTTACTTCAACAGAACAGGGCATAATCTTCTTTGGAGACTACTCATATTGTAAACCCCACAGGTTCAGTGTTTCTGGTATATGTTAAGTTCTACTATGTGTACAGCATCTCCTAAAAGCTGAGGACACAGCAATGAACAAGACACACAGGTTCTTACTTTCATTCAAGTAGAGGAGATGGGCACACACAAGCAAACAGTAATGAAGGATATTTCATATAGGAACAAGTCCTATGAAGAAAACTAAGCATAGAATGAATGTGAGGGAGAGATATGGTGGCCAGGTTGGGAGGAAGGTGGAAAAGTGAAATAGTGATCACAGAAGACCTCTAGGAGAAGCTTTTAGGCTGAGACCTGTGTCATGAAAACAGAGGAGGGCAAATACTTGGGGCCAGAGTACTCTAGACAGAAAGAAGAGCACATGCAAAATCCTGAAGGTAGCAATGAGCTTGTCTAGTCTGGAGTTCAAACAGGAGTGCAGCACACAGATATGAAGTTGATGAGGCAGTGGAGCCTGGAAGATCAATGGGGAGGTTAAAATTTTAAGTGCAGTGGGAAACCAATAAAGGGTGGTCTAAATTTTAAGTCAGGTTTTGTTGGCTGCTCTATGGAGAATAAAACAGGAAGATATATGAGTGGAAGCAGAAAAGTAGGCAGAAGGTTACTGTGGGAGTCTGGGCAAGAGATGAGGATCTTAAGACTTTGGTGGTAGTGATACAGATGGAAAAATTCAGGTGTATACAAAGTTTAAAGAAATAAAGATCTCTGGAGCTTTGAGGCAGGCTAAGAGATGATGTTAACACTGAGGTAGTAAAAATGTGCACACCAGCTGGGCGTGGTGGTGCACGCCTTTAATCCCAGCACTCGGGAGGCAGAGGTAGGAGGATCGCTGAGAGTTCAAGGCCACCCTGAGACTACATAGTGAATTCCAGGTCAGCGTGAGCCAGTGTGAGACCCTACCTTGAAAAAAAAAAAAAAAAGTGTGCACTGGCAGTTTTTGTTAAATCATTATAATAGAAACCCTCTTCTTACCTGTTCTAATTTTGACCTATTGCTTTCGAGGCCTGCTGCACAGCTATCATACTGTGATTTCTTTTCATCACATTCCTGGGTTAATTCCTAGTATGAAAAGGGCAAATGATTAAGTGAAAAACAAAGACATAAAATGTGGCTCTGAAACAATGTGTGCCCTTGTCAGTCTTGTAACTTAACTCTAAGCTTCTTGGCATACTTAAAGGTTATTTATACAATAATAGGACATTTGAGAATTATGACAGACGGAGATGCTGATAAGGAATAACAGCTACCATGTACTGAGCTATGTGCCAGGCTCTTTCTTAGAAGCTAGGGATATAGCATTCTCCTCAAATAACATTCAGCGGTACACAGGTAGACAGGAGTACACAAGACACTCACAGACCTACTCCAGGCTTTGCAGTGGGGACAACTTCCTGGAGAAACTGATATCTAGACTAAGCATGAAGGATTAGTAAGAATGGCTAGAGGAAAGGTGAACAAGTGGCAAGGGGCATTTTCTAAAAAGGAACACTGTATAGAGGATTGGAAACAAGAGCAAACAAGGACAATTATGCACCATACAAGTAATTCATTATGCTGGAGTGGGTCTGGGAAGTATGAGAGGTGAAGGAAGACTTCAGCAGGGGCCACATTAGAAGAACTTTGTGAACCATGTGAGGGCATTTGAACTGGGCCCTTGACAATAACTAAATCTCACAACAATGTCCCGAAGGAGATATCACTACCTCCATACAATGCTTGGAGAACATTCAGGAAAGCCAGGTACCTTGCCAAAGATTATACTGCTGAAAAGGGGTGTAGTTGGAATTTGAATTCAGGCTATTTTAGTAGTTTCAAAGTTTATTGTAATATAATATTATTCTTAATGAATAATCTGAAAATCTGATGCAAATATTTTAAAATGCTAAAAGTATCTGCAAATGGTTGATAAGGGAAAACAAACATTCTTTTAGATCCAGAACTGAGTTGAATTCTCCAGGAAGTAAGAGGAATCATCAGGGCTAGACAAGGTAACACAGTGGTTCCCTTGGGAAAGGAGATAGGGGAAGTTAGACTTGGTAACAAGGACTTTAATGACCAGGCTAAGCCAAACAAACAAACAAACAAAACAAAACAAAACAAAAAAACTCCAACCCCCAAGGCTTTTGCAAAGTGGGAAGTTAGAACTCTAAACTGCTTTCAACCTAAGAACTTGGAAGTAAAGGTTAACAGTAGTTTGAGCTTGGTGTCTCACAGGACAGTCTCCTTGGAAACAGGAGAGTTAACCATAGATAAGTAATGTGTGGAACTACTATGGGCTGTGGTGATTAGAACAGTGTCAAGATTGTGGGAAAGGGGAGCTATAGCTTTTATCTATCACAATGAGCTACATACAAGTACCTGTGTCTTTCAGGGGTAACAGCTGTTTATTACCTAAGTGTGAGAAGGGGACACAACTGCTTTGGACATATAAAGCTGGGGAGCCTCTCTCAATGATGCAAGGTGTATACAGGTGGTGAAAACTTTTTTGGCATGTGAGTCTGATGGTCTAGTTGATCAGAATGCACTTAGGCAGTTGTAACAAAAGAAGGCAGGACTCTGGCAGGTTTGATGTTTAGATTTCCCTACCTATATAGTCTAGGAATCCCCAAGCTGAGACATTAGCTCAAAATTAGCTCCTAGCTTGTGACAATTCTAAAACACTAGTCAGGGGCTGGGAAGATGGCTCATCAGTTAAAGGTGCTTGCTTACAAAGCCTGTTGACCCAGAGTTCAATTCCCAAGCTGCCTACATAAGTCAGATGAGTGTCTGGTTACTTGTTGCAGAAGCAAGAGGTCCTGGCATGCTCCCACACATGTGCAAATAAATAAAAATTAAAAAAATTAATAAAACACCAGTCAGAATAACTGTAAAGCCATTATTAGGGGCATATTCTGTACCCAACTGCCAGGATTCAAGAGACAAAACCCACTGGGCATGGTGGTACATGTCTGTAACATCAGCATTCAGAAGGTGGAGGCTGGAGGATCATAGGCTCAAGGTCATCCTCAGCTACATGATGATTTCGAGACCAGCCTGGTATATAAGAGACCCCATCTCCAAAAAGAAAAAAAAGACAAAAAGGGAAATCGAATTTCAGGAAGGAAACTGCATGTACAAGGCAGGGGAAGTATAGCCCATGCAGCAATGGTGAGAACTACTAAGTACTGGGTAAATCTAAATAGGAAATGACTATGCAAGTAGTAATTATAATAGTAACAATCACCTCAACTATTATTTTTAGGGAGGTAGAAATAAGAAGGAAAAGAAATGCCAGAGACTAACAACATACATGTAAAGCAGGAGTGTTAAATCATTCTAATGAAAGTCTGGTGTGGTGGTGCACGCCTTTAATCCTAGCACTTAGGATCGCTATAAGTTGAAGGCCATCCCGAGACTACATAGTGAATTCCAGGTCAGCTTGAGTGAGGGAGAGGGAGAGGGAGAGGGAGAGGGAGAGGGAGAGGGAGAGGGAGAGGGAGAGGGAGAGGGAGAGGGAGAGGGAGAGGGAGAGGGAGAGGGAGAGGGAGAGGGAGAGGGAGAGGGAATGAGAATGGGTGCGTTAGGGCCTCCTAACCACTGTAAACAAACTCCAGACCCATGGGACACCTTGTGCATACAGCATTATGTGGGCACTGGGGAACTGAACTTAGGTCCTTTGGCTTTGCCAGAAAGTGTCTTAACTGTGAAGCCATCTTGTTGGGCCTTGAAAGACCCGGATACGAGGCCTAGTGGAACTTCCTGAGCCTAGCTAAAGTTTGGCGATCTGCCTCTGGCCAGCTATGACTCAGCAAGACTCCTAATGGCCTCTGGCCTGTTACTTCCGCATAGGAGTTGGAATTCCCATGTGCATGCATGCGCTTATAACCAATCATTTCAAAAGTCACAGTATACTATTGGTCATTACCTCTCCCACCATCCTAGAATCCCCACCCTCATTCTCAATACTATATAAGCAACTATCTGTAACAATAAAGTGAGTTCCTGCTTTGACAAGACTCCCGGCTTGGTGGTGTGTTCCTGGCCATTGACACTCATCCTCCTCGTCAACCCCTTGGGAGGAACCAGCGGGCCTAGTCCTTCCTCAGCACTACCTGCTGGGGGAGCCCGGCAGTCTGGCGCCCAATGTGGGGCTACAGGAACCTGGCAGACTGGTGCTCCAGAGGAATTCTCATTGAGGAGGTCAGTCGGTGTGCGTGTGTGGGTGAGTGTACCCTCATAAATTATGAGGCAGTCTTCGTATTTGATGTGCTAAACTTTGCTTCTATAACCTGTACTTGCTTGTCAGCATCTCTTTGTTCTTTTTCTCTTTCCTTTCACTTTCAGTTCGCCGGCAAGCTGCATCTGTATTTCTGAACTGGTCATATGTCCTAGTGGACACACCTTATGGGCAGACCTGGAGGAGACTCAAGGCATATTGTCCCTTCATTTGAGTGAGGATTCCGAATCTGCTGGGGAGACCTGCTCCCATCCATACCGTGTTTGGTATCATTGAGCTGTCCCCTAAGGACACAGATTCGTCTGGCCATCATGGATCTAAATCTGAGCTTAATTCTACAGCATGTTTATCTATCTTTTGGGTCCTCGTGTTTGTGTTATATTCATGTGTTTCTGGGTTGCTATTGCCCTAATTTTATGGACATTTCTCTCTCGACTTTATAATATGAGACAGTCTACCTCTAAATCCAATCCTCCTTAGAATCTCTCAGGGCACTCCTAAAGAGTAGAGGGCTTGATTTGATTGATAATCAGGCTTGATAGACCTGGGATTGCCTTCTTAAGCTGGTGCCATGGCTGCTGGAAGGAAATCTCTTTGATTGGGACACTTGGGATAGGGTAGAGGCCCTTGTTCATTGGGCACATGTGGAGAAGTATCAGATACCCACCTTAGGGGACCTCTCTACGATCTTGGCCATTAAGGGCTGCTTCCCTCCAAGGCCAACCAAACAAAAACAAAAGACAAAGGAAAAATATAGTATATAGCCTGATCTGGCTACTCCTCCTGGAGATACTGCTTTAAAAGCCCCAGAAAAGGGTGGATTCTTATACCCCTCACTTGATCCCTTTGGGAGTGCTCCCTGGCCTTCTGGGGGACCTCCTCCACCTCCTCCATTGACTAATCCTTTCTGGACCCCCTTGGCCTCTCCTTCATATTCGGCCGCCAAGCTGCCAGAAAATAAAGCTACATTTTTATTTCCCGTCAATCTAAATCCTGGGGCAATTGCCCTGCTGCCTGGTATCTGTGGGAAGCTCAGGATCTTAAGGAGCTTAAAAAGACGGTCTCGGAGGATGGACCTAACTCCCCTTGGGCTGAGACCCTGTTACAGGGACTTGCCCATCAACCTTGCACAACCCAAGATTGGAAAAATCTAATCAGGGCTGTCTTGTTGAGTCCCCTATACATTAAATGATGTGCCTTTTTAAAAGATGAGTGCCATACACAGGCAGAGAAAAACCAAAGTCAACAGCCCCCTGTGCTGATAACTTTTAGGATGCTCTCCGGTACCTCTGATCAATATGCTACAGGCATTCAACAGGCAGCTATACCTGACCCGTATAGGGACCAGGTCAGGACACTGGGCTTGGCGGCATGGAAAAGGCTTGATGAGGGACACTCTGAACCCACCCCCCCTCTTATGGGTATTACTCAAAAACCATCTGAGGACTTGGCTACATTTATAGATAGGGTGTAAAAAAGTCTCCAAAGAAAATTTCCCCCAGGAGCATTATGGGATCAGTTTCCTAAAATGTTGGTCTGGGAAGGATATGATGGCTGATCACCACCTCGCCTGTGTGGGTCTCAAGGACAACTCCATGAGTAGATGGACTGTAGCCACCAAGGATGTTGGCACTATCTCCCATCAGGCTAGGGCCATGGCTGCCGCCCTTCAGGAAAATAAACAGAGAGATTTGGCTACTACGATCTGTGCATTACAGTTAAATCCTAAAAAATCAACATGTTTTGGGTGTGGGGATGAGGGCCATTTTAAAAAGGAGTGCCCCAACAAGACAAAGCCTTCCCCGCCCTCTGGGGGGATGACCAATGCCCCTCACACCTGCTGCCCTAAATGCAAGAAGGGGTTTCATTGGGCTAGGGAGTGTCAGTTAAGTTTGACATACAGGGAAAGCCTTTAAACTCCTCCCGGGGCTCCCCCCAGCCCTGTTAAATAAAGGAAAAGAGACCATCAAAGCCCACTGGACCATCCCTCTGGTCCCCGGCCTTAGACCCAAAATTATTTTAAATATTGGCAATAAAATATTCAAACTTCTCATCAACACTGGAGCGGTCCGAATGGTCCTGAGAAAGGAGGAAGTGCCCCCCTCCTGGCAGATTGTGCCTGGCACTCCCCTACTGGGAGTTGGCAGGCAGTCCACCTCCTGGGAGACTGCCACGTGGCTCCCTTGGACTGACCCAAGTGGGGGCAGGGAAGAAGTCTGCCCTCTCGTGGTGACTGGACTCACTGCTAACTTACTGGGGCAAGACATCCTTGGAGATGCCAAGGCTTTCATCACTACTGACCATAAGGACTTTTATAATGACTTGTTAGATGAAGAAGAATATCAACAACAGTTTGAGGAAGGGAGAGAATGCCATCCCAATTATAGAGATGACCCTTACTTTGAGACAAAAGTACTCCAATGAACACCCCTAATTCTAAGGGCCACTGCCCAGCCCCCCCCATTTAAAATCCAGTGGAGACTGGGGAATCCTATATGGGTTGAACAATGGCCTCTCCCCTCTTCTAAGTTACACCAACTCCACATACTTATTGATCAATAGTTGGAGGCCGGCATATCCGTCCCTCCACTAGTCCCTGGAACTCTCCTGTCTTTGTCATAAAAAAGTCTAATGGGTCCTGGATATTTTTACATGATTTAAGGAAGATCAATGAATGCATGATCCCCTTTGGAACCCCCCCTGAGGGGACTCCCATGGATCCCAGCTATTCCCAATATAAACCATACTACTATCATTGACATTAAAGATTGCTTCTTCTCTCTCCCTCTCCATCCAGGAGACATGGAAAAATTTGCATTCTCTGTACCTGCTGTTAATTTTTGTGCCCAGATAGGAGATTTGAGTGGACTGTCTTACCTCAGGGCATGGCTAATAGCCCATCCATTTGTCAATTACCTATCATCCATTTTCTCTTCTCTTATCAATCTCTCCAATACTCTGTTTTATATTTACATGGATGATATTATCCTTGGGTGCCTAGATTCCTCCATACTCCAGGACCTTAGCCATCAATGTCTAAGTATCCTTCATATTAACAGCTTTAAAGTAGCTCCTGAGAAAGTTCAAACTGTCCCTCCCTTTAAGATCTTGGGCTCGATCCTTACCCTAGATACAGTTTCACCTGTTAAACCACAACTTCATATTCAGGATTCTTACACCTTGCCTCAACTCCAGAAGCTCTTGGGAGAAATTAACTGGATGAGGCCCTGGATACCTATAACCACTGAGGAATTATCCCCCTTGTTTGATCTACTAAGGGGCCTTGACCTTTCATCTCAAGTAACCCTAGCACCTGGGCAGAGACAAGTCCTCTATAGAGTCCAGAAGGCCATAGATAACTCTAATCTCAAACGATTCAACCCTGATCTCACTCTTTCCCTCTACCTTTTCCCTGGGGAGACCCTGACCACTGCCCTGTTGGCTCAAAAGGGCAAGCCTATTCAGTGGATTCACCTCGTGATCAGTAGGGCCCCTAGGTCTATTCTTTTTTTTTTTTAAATTTTTTATTTATTTATTTGAGAGTGACAGACACAGAGAGAAAGACAGATAGAGGGAGAGAGAGAATGGGCACACCAGGGCTTCCAGCCTCTGCAAACGAACTCCAGACACGTGTGCCCCCTTGTGCATCTGGCTAACGTAGGACCTGGGGAAGCGAGCCTCGAACCGGGGTCCTTAGGCTTCACAGGCAAGCGCTTAACCGCTACGCCATCTCTCCAGCCCACTAGGTCTATTCTTTAAGTAACCAAGTAGCTGATTGCATCATTAAAGGAAGGGAAACTGCCATTAGACTCTTTGGTATTGAGCCTCACTCCATTTTTAACCCGTATAAGATAACTGATTTCATTTGGCTCCAAAGAAATAATGCAAAAGTTGCTATGGCACTTGAAGGGTTCCTGAGTACCATCAACTGCCATTATGGCCCTCAGAAGTGGATGAGCTCTTTTTCCAGGTTGGAGTGGAGACCCCCCCAGGCTTTTTCTACCCCAACCCAAGCCTGACTAGATATAACCAAACACTTAAATCACAATTACAAAAACAAAAGGGAGAATCACTACCCCCCATGATCAGCTAAAGAAAGCATTATTCACCTTAACTATTTTAAATTTTTCTAGAAATGAAAAAATGTCTCCATTCCAAAAACATTGGTCATCCTCTGTCATATACAGCTTGATTAAGGTCTGATGGAGAGACCCATTGACTGGGGCCTGGAGAGGACCAGACCCACTCCTCACAGCAGGGAGAAGGTTTGGATGCATTTTCCCTCAAGATGAAAAAAGACCCATTTGGATACCAGCGGGGGACCTAAAATATTTACCCCAGCAAGGGGACACTGATAATCACCCCTCCAGGGAGTGTTTCACCCCTGAGGATTGTTCCTCTGTTTTTTTTCCCCTGAAACGACTGGAGATGTGGATGCTACTGCTCTTCCTGATGCTGGTGACATTCACTCCACCCAGGGATGAAGGGTTTGGAAACCCACATGACACCAGAGATATCTTGGCCAAACAGATGGGAAAACCTTGTGAATGTCAGGGAGGAACACATAAAACACTTCCTTTTAACGAATGCTGTTTTTATGCCAAGAGATTGGGAATCATTCAAGACAAAATCAAAAGACTTCCAGAAAACCTGGAGAAGAGACAGCGGGACCTCCAGGACAACCCACTGTGAACGGGCCTACATGGCTTCTTACCTTACCTCCTCCCTCTACTTGGGCCCCTCCTTCTCCTTCTCCTCACTGTTGGGCCTTGTGTAATTAACAAAATTACACAATTCATTCACCAGTGGCTAGAGGTAATAAAAATCCATCAGGTTGAGATACATTATCACAGGCTGGAAACTCAGGAATTAAGTTCCTCAGATGACCCACTGCCACCTCCTCTGCCCTCCATGTGATTGATGATCTCAGACTGACTGAGACAGCCTAAGACAGGCCATGGAGTGGGCTTTCAGCGAGCTAAACACCTGGTACCCCCAGTGATGGGTAAGATCCCCAGAGGGGCCAACCTAAGACAGGTGCCATGGTGACTAATGCTTTTACAAAAACAAAAGGGGGAGATGCTGGGCCTTGAAAGACCCAGATGCAAGGCCTAGTGGAACTTCCTGAGCCTAGCTAAAGTTTGGCGATCTGCCTCTGGCGAGCTATGACTCAGCAAGACGCCTAATAGCCTGTTACTTCCACATAGGAGTTAGAATTCCCGTGCGTGTGCTTAGAACCAACCATTTCAAAAGTTGCAGTATAATATTGGCCCTTACCTCTCCCCCATCCTAGAATCCCCACCCTCGTTCCTCAACACTATATAGGCAACCGCCTGTAACAATAAAGTGAGTTCCTGCTTTGACAAGACTCCTGGCTTGATGGTGTGTTCCTGGCCGTCAACACTCATCCTCCTCCTCAACTCCTTGGGAGGAACCAGCAGACCTGGTTCTTCCTCAGCACTACCTGCCAGGGGAGCCTGGCACCATCTCTCCAGCCCAGAAGTGTTAAATCATTCTAAAGTTCCTGTATTGCTGAAAATTGCTAATTTACTTAGTTTTTTCTTCTTCTTCTTCTTTTTTTTTTTTTTTTTTTTGAGGTAAGGTCTTATTGTACCCCAAGCTGACCTGGAATTCACTATGTAATTTCAGGCTGGCCTCAAACTCACAGTGATCCTTCTAGGATTAAAGGTGTGCACCACCACACCTGGCCACTTCAGGTTTTTTATTTGTTTGGTTTTATGAGGTAGGATTTTGCTCTAGCCCAGGCTAACCTGGAATTCACTATATAGTCTCAGGGTAGCCTCAAACTCACGGCGGTCTTCCCACCTCTGCCTCCCGAGTGCTGGCATTAAAGGTGTGCACCACCACATCTGGCTTATTTTTATTTTTTTGATGCAAAGTCTCACTAGCCCAGGCTGTCCTGGAATTCACTTTGTAGCACAAGTTGGCCTTGAACTCAGTGATCCTCCTATCTCAAC
The DNA here is from genome assembly GCF_020740685.1 of Jaculus jaculus. Taxonomy (NCBI): domain Eukaryota; kingdom Metazoa; phylum Chordata; class Mammalia; order Rodentia; family Dipodidae; genus Jaculus; species Jaculus jaculus. Next base: position 25,441,314 of record NC_059114.1, read on the forward strand.
CTCCTGAGTGCTGGGATAAAAGGTGTGAGCCACCACACCCAGATGTCTGATTGGCTTTGGACTTTGATTAGTGAAGATGTATGTTAAAACCTAAGAGGAGCACTCTGGAGGCAGAGGTAGGAGGATCGCCATGAGTTCGAGGCCACCCTGAGACTACATAGTGAATTCCAGGTCAGCCTGAGCTAGTGTGAAACCCTACCTCAAAAAACAAAACAAAACAAAACCCTAATAGGATCCAGATTACTGTTTTCCACCCTTTGATGCCCTCCCCGCCCTCCCCATCCATCCTATTGTCTAGTCCATGAGGTGCATGCTGGGTATGTAAGGTATCTTGGGTAGATTCAGGTTAGGTGTTGTAGATGAGTGAGACTATGTGTCGATTTTTTTTTCTGTGATTGGGTAAGTTCACTGAGAATGATTTGTTCCAGGTTCAACCATTTTTCCTCAAATTTCTTTGTGTTGTTTTTTCTTACTGCTGTATTCCATTACTGCTGTGTTCCATTGTGTAGATATACCACATCTTCATTATCCATTCTTCTAATGATGGACATCTGGGTTGATTCCAGCTTTTAGCTATTACGAATTGAGCCGCTACAAACATGGTTGAGCAAATCTCTCTGGCCTGTGGTTTGAAGGTTTTAGGGTAGATGCCCAGTAAGGGTATAACTGGGTCTGTTGGTATTTCTATAGTCAGCTTTTTCAGGAGTCTCCATATTGCTTTCCAAAGTGGTTGTACCATCCTACATTCCCACCAAAAGTGGATGAGTGTTCCTGCTTCTCCACATCCTCGCCAGCATTTATTTTCATTTGATTTTTTGATGTTGGCTATCCTTATTGGGGTAAGGTGGAATCTCATAGTTGTTTTAATTTGCATTTCTCTGATGATTAGGGATGATGAACATTTTTTTAAGTGTGTGTTTGCCATTTGTATATCTTCCTTTGTGAATTGCCTGTTCAACTCTGCACCCCATTTTGTGAGTGGGGTACCATAAAATTCTAACTTCCTAAAAGACAGAGCAAATGGCTGAACCTTCACTAGACCCTTACAAGGAAACACCTGAACCACAAGACACCGGAGAGGGTAGGATCAAGACTAACCTAAATCTTCTACATCTTCCTTCCCTCCCTCTCCCCCTCTCCCCTCTCTCTCTCTCTCCTCTCTAACTCTTGTATATTAGTTATGTTTTTCCTCAATTTCTTAGTGGGCACTGACCTGTAACCCCCACTTCCAGCTTGGGGCTACCATCCACAATGAGCTTTTGATAACAGAAACCTACAAGGTTTCCCAAAACAATGACAGACTTCTGTCAGAGTACTTGATGACCCACCAAAGGCCAGTGGTAAGACCCTATTGCTGAAGACTCCATACGCAGCTGACATGTAAAATGGAATGGTATGGCTGGAAGCCAGGAGAGAGTCAAGTCCCCAGACAGTCAGCGTGTCTAGTGCCAGTAGGTGCTACATGGGCGACTGGGGGAAATGACCAATATCTGTCCAAGCAACTCATTGTCTAACCTAATTAGCAACAAATAACCTGATGTGATGCCCACACAAGTGCAATACTGGCACACAGCTATGGTGGGGAACCAACTGCTCTTGATTTGGCTAACTGATCCCCTCAGTGGTACGAGACCCATAGCTGGAGCTGGGAAACAAGTCAGAACCATACCCAAACATAAGCCCACTCTCCAATATCAAGCTACCATCAATCATGGGGTACAAGAGGGCCTACACCTATCAGACTCTCTATAAAAAAGTAATTGTTATCTCAATTTTCTAGGTGCTAACTTACTCTCCCTTGGAGAAACTGCTTCTCTTTTTCAGATAGATGCAGATCCTAAGGAGAGAGCTGCCCCAACATACCTCAAAAGGGGCCCAACTGAAGCTAAGGACAATTGGCGAAACAAGCAAGGGTGATGTTTTCCTGATGAACCGGATACCAACACAAAGGAGAAAGAGACCAACACAGAGAAAAATCAACTCCTACCAAATCAGAGAGCCAGAGCCTCAGAGGCCCCCAACACCTCAGCACTGAAGCAGACCAAAAATGAACCCAACGTGGCTCAGGGAAATTTTGCGGAAGACGGGGCAGAAAGAATGTCAGAGTCACATGTTGGGTCATGATATGCAGAGACACTTATTGTACCAATAACTGTGGGCTAACTCTACAATGCACGACCCATTTACATCAATAAGGAGGGTCCAATGGGAGGGGGTAGATCATGGATGAGCCTAAACAATGGTACCAAACTGCCTGTATTTGCTGAAAAGAAAACTAATAAATTAAATTAAAAAAAACCCTAATAGGAAATTGTATCACAATTGAAGCAGAAGTTGTAAAAGGACATGAAGAAGAAAAGAAAGGAAAAATAGGATTGCATAATGGAAGATAGAAAAGAAATTAAAGAAAATGTACAGGAAATAGGACATACAAGAGAAAAATTCAAAGACATTAATAATCAGAGGATATGCAAATGGGACTAAATTACCCATTCACAGATCTTTAAAATGGCTGCATAGAGCCATGCCCACTCAATCCAGGTACATGCTAAGACAAGTACAGAACAAAAATCCAAACACAGAAAGCTGAAAGGAAACACATAAATAGATGTACCAAAAAATAAGAATGAGCTTCCTAGACAAAAGTATTACCAAGAGCAAAGAGAGTTAAAGCATAGAGGTAAAACAAAATTTGCTGGATGTGGTGGTGCATGCCTTTAATCCTAGTACTCAGGAGGCAGAGGCAGGAGGATACCTGAGAGTTTGAGGCCAGCCTAAAATTACAGAGTAAGTTCCACATCAAGCTGGGTAAGAGTAAGAACCTACCTCAAAAAACCAAAAAAAGAAAAAAAAAGTTGAGGCATCATTTAAGTTCAAGAATCCGAGGCCAGTCTGGGAAATAGAACAAGACTCTCTCTCAAACGACAATAAATTTAATTGAAAAAAAAAATAGTTTTTAGGGTTTGGGATGTTAAGTGGCAGAGCATTTGCCTAGCATGCCTGATACTGTCCCTAATATTATAAGAGAAAAAAAATTTTTTTTGAAAGTCCAGGTATGTGGTAGAATGCTTTTGTCTAGCTTGGAAAAGTTCTGGCTTCCATCTCTAGCACTATAAAACGAATTACTGACTGACTGACTAAGTAAATAAATAAATGGGAGAAAATTGGACCATTAGGAGAAAAAAACTTCAACACAAAGGGTGAACAAAAAACAGCTACAGTGTTATATATGGACAATGAGGAACTGGAAGGAAACTGAGGTTACAAAGTACACTAAACCAGAAAATAAGAGGGGCCATGAAACAGAACAGAAATAGTGGTGAAAATCTAGCTGGTGACAGAAACAGTAAGAAGCCATAGATTCAGTGGAAAGAACTTGCTCTGCCATTTGCCATCTATGTAGTTTTAGAGAAGTCCTTAGTCTCTATGACTTTACTTCCTTATTTCCATCAAGCAGAGTCCCTACCTCACTGGGCTGTTATGAAGCCTAAATAAGTAATATAAGAATATATGGTGCATAACCAGTGCTTAATAAATATTATTAGTCTCAAATTCAGTTCTGTTCCCTGGACCAAAATGCTCTGGTTATAGTGTCTGTCTACATGTTCCAGAAAATGCTATGGCTCTGGTTCCTAGATTTACATGACAGTACATTTTCTTTATTATCCTAAGTATCCTTTCAATAACTCCTCATTTAAAACTTAAATGGAGCAGTGTATGCCTTTAATCCCAGTACTTAGGAAGCTGAGGTAGGAGGATCACTGTGAGTTCAAGGCCACCCTGAGACTACATAGTCAATTCCAGGTCAGCCTGGGCTGGAGTGAGACCCTACCTCGAAAAATCAAAAAACAACAACAACAAAAAACAAACAAACAAAAAATTAAGTGGATTTAACTAAAACTATAAATATATTTATTAGCTTACATAGACATAGGGTCCTTTATGTACAGAATCCTATCATCTACAAATAATGATACCTTGATCTCTTCCTTTCCAATTTTTATCTCTTTTATGTGTATCTCTTGCCTTATTGCTATAGCTAAGGCTTCCTGTACTATATCATATAAAAGTGGGAGCTGGGCGTGGAGGTGCATGCCTTTAATCCCAGCACTCGGGAGGCAGAGATAGGAGGATCATCATGAGTTTGAGGCCATCCTGAGACTACACAGTGAATTCCAGGTCAGCCTGAGCTAGAGTGATACCCTACCTCAAAAAATCAAAAATAAATAAATAAAATAAAGTAAAAGTGGGGACAGTGGATACCCTTGTCTTGTTCCTTATTTTAGTGGAAAAGCTTCAAGTTTTTCCCCATTTAGTATATAGGAAGGCTACTGATTTCCATGTGTTTATTTTGTATCCTGCTAAGTTGTTTAAGTGTTTATGAGCTTTAAGAGTTTGCTGGTAGAGTCTTTAGGGTCCATTATGTAAAGAATCTTATCTGCAAATAACGATAATTTGATCTCTTACTTTGCGATTTCTATTCCTTTTATGTGTGTCTCTTGCTATAACTAAGACTTCCAGTACTATATGAAATATAAGTAGGGACAGTGGACACTCCTGTGTTGTTCCTGATTTTAGTGGCAAAGCTTCAAGTTTTTCCTCATTTAGTATTATGTTGGCTATAGGTTTGTCATAAATAACCTTTGTTATGTTGAGATATGTTCTTTCTATTTCCAGTTTCTGTAGGGCTTTTATCATGAAGGGATGCTGGATTTTTTTCAAATGCCTTTTCTGTGTCTATTGAGATGATGTGATTTTTGTTCTTTAGTCCATTTACACAGTGTATTAATTTTGTCAATTTACATATGTTGAACCATCCCTGCATCTCTGGGATAAAGCTTACTTGGTTGGGTCAAGAGACTGTTGATATAAAGAGTTATTATTGAAAGGTTTGTATTTATTATTGTCATTGTTTTTTTGTTAACTTTTTATTTTATCTTATTTGTTTTGAGAACAAGAGCAAGTCACACACAGAGAGAGGTAGATACAGATACAGATACAGAGAGAGAGAGACAGAGACAGACACAGAGAGAGAGGGAGAGAAAGATTGAAAGAGAATGGATATGCCGGATCTTCAGCCGCTGTAAACAAACTCCAGATGCATGTATCACCTTGTGCATCTGGCTTTTGTGGGTTCTGGGGAATAGAACTTCAGTCCTTTGGCTTTGTAGGGAAGTACCTTAACTGCTAAGCCATCTCTCCAGCCCTCTTCTTGCCATTCTTCCTGTTTTGAGGTTGTTCTGATTTCTCCTTTAAAAATTCTTGTATTAACTATTATTTGAGTATGGTTTATTTTTTCCTGGTTCCTTACATGTGTGCTTTTCTTTCTCTTCAAGTATTTTCTGTACATCTGGTTTCATGTTCATATATTCCTTTAGTCTGTTTATGTTGTGGAATGTCCTTATATCTCTATCTACTTGGATAGATAGCTTTGCTGAATAAAGTAATCTTGGTTGACATTTGTTATCTTTCAGTACTTGGAATACATCATTCCAAGCCCTTCTGGCTTTTAAAGTTTGTATTGAAGACTTACCTTTGTATGTAACTTGATTTTTCTCACTACTTTTAATATATTTTCTTTGGTTTGTGTGTTTTGTAGTTTAATTATAATATGATGGTGAGAGGTTCTTTCCTGATTTGTCTGTTTGGCATTCTACAAGCTTCCTGTATCTGCATTGGCATCTCTTTCCCTATTTGGAGGAAGTTTTCTTGATTTTTATTGAGAATACCTGATATGACTCTGGAGTGATATTCTTCTCCTTCTACTATGCTCTGAATTCTTATGTTTGACCTCTTCATAGTGTCCTGAGTGTCTTGAAATTCTCATTCATGCCTTCCTATTAGTTTGTCTTTCTCTTTGTTGGATTGTATATTAGATCTACCATTTGGTCTTCCAGTTTAGATATTCCATCCTTTCCTTGATCCATTCTACTGGTGAGACTTTCTACAGAATTTTCTATTTGACTTACTCTGTTTTTCATTTCCAATATTTCTGATTGGTATTTTTCATTATTTCTATTTCCTTACTCATGTCTTATATTAACCTCCTTATTTCATTAAGTTGGTTTCCTGTGTTCTTCTTCAGCAGTTTTTTTTTCCTTTGGTTCCTTTGACTTATTTGAGTATAGATATAATAAATTTTCTGAAATCTTTGCCAGGCATTTCATCTTAAACAGTCTCACTGGGGGTCATTTCTGATGGAATTATAATTTTTGGTGGGATTGCATTATTTTCTTCTTTTGTTGTTGTTGTTTTTGAGGTAGGGGCTCACTCTAATCCAGGCTGACTTGGAATTCACTATGTAGTCTCAGGGTGGTCTTGAACTCACAGTGATCCTCCTACCTCTGCCTCTCAAGTGCTGGGATTACAGGCGTGCACCACCATGCCTAGCAATGCTTGGGTTTTCTAATTATCTACAGTGTTCTTAGCTGTGTAAATCTGACTTTATATATCTTCAGAGTAGGGGTGTAAGGTGCCAAGTGTATCTCTTATACTCCAAGAAAACAGCAGGAGTGACCATAGGTGTTGAGTTTGCCTGCTATTCAAGTATTCTAGTAAACTAGGTGGAGTAATTTACTGGTAGATTCTAAATTCAACTGAGCAGTATACACATTTAATCAAAACTAGCATGGAGCATTTATGTAGTAGTAGGGATTAAAACAAACATAAACTAATAAAGCCAAAGTCCCTAAAGGTTTGTGTTAACCCACACCCTTACTCCTGTCAATTGGGAGGTTGAGATTTCTGGTCTGAAATGGCTTCCAGGTCAGCCTGAGTCCTAGTCAGACCCTGCCTCCAGTAATGACAGAAGGAAAAAACAAAGGCCCTATGAATCTGGAAACATCAAAGGCAACAATAGTCAACCCCAAAATACAGCTTATTTAGGAATGGTAAAGCCAACCAAGAATATGTAACACATAACCTGCCCTGACATGGAAACAGATATCAGAACTTTCAGTGTAGGTCTATGTACCTGCCTTTGTGTAAGTAGGCCCTATTACCTCTTGGGATGGCTTCCAATCTCACCAATGCTGAGTGCCCACCTCCATCCTTGTCTGCTGCACTGTGGATCTGGTTTCTGATTGGCTGTGCTGGATGCCATAAGGCTGGGGGTGAGTGAGTTCTGTAGAGGTTCATGGCCCTGACAGTTGGGGGATGGGAAGCTATATAAGATGCATGGAGTTGTACTGGAGCTGCACAGCTGGTGCCATTTGTGTTCTCCTTTAACAGATGCTCAGCTGGTTCCTGCTGTCTTCTTCAGGTTTCTTGATTTTGCATGGAGCCTGATGTGAATGGAAAGTCCCTCTGCTGGGTTTCTGCTCCTGCAGTTCTGTGGTGGCCAGGCAGGCAGATGTGGACCATGGCCGCTGGTGCCTTGGTGGAGTTCTGGCCAGTTTCCTCCTTTCTGAAAGCTCTTAGTTTCTCCTTCCCTGCTATATTTGATAATAATTTATATACCTTTACTTTTCAGTGGAAGGGTGTATTTTGTTGTTTTTCTGCTTATTTTCCTCCCTAGGTTGCTCTGGCGTGGTTATAGCATGCTGCTATCTTACCCGGAAGTTGAAAGATCCATTTTCTCTCCTTCTCTCTCTCTCTTTTTTTTGGGGGGTGGGCAGGGTTTGAGGTAGTGTTTCACTCTAGCCCAGACTGACCTGGTATTCGCTGAGTACTCTCAGGCTGGCCTTGAACTCATGGCGATTCACCCACCTCTGCCTCCCAAGTACTGGGATTAAAGGCATATGTCCCCACACCTGTCCTTTTTTTTTTAAGATACCATTCCATGAAGTCCAGGCTGGCCTCAAACTTGATATGCAGCTGAGGATGTCTTTGAATCCTCCTACCTCCACCTTCCACGTGCTAGAATTATGGGTGTGTAATATCATGTCTGGTTTATGCAGTACTGGGATGAAATCAGGGCTCTCACATACTAGGTAGGCATTGTACCAATGAAGCAACCTATCCTGCCCTGTTTTGTTTTTTTTTTTTTTTTCGAGGTAGGGTCTCACTCTAGCTCAGGCTGACCTGCAATTCATTATGTAGTCTCAGGGTGGCCTTGAACTCACAGTGATCCTCCTACCTCTGCCTCCTAAGTGCTGGGATTAAAGGCATGAGCCACCACGTATGGTTGCCCTGTTTTTTAAAAATTAATTTTATTCATGAGAGAGAGAGAGAGAGAATGAATATAAATGAGAATGATGGGCACACCAGGGCCTTTAGCTGCTGTAAAAAAAACCTTCAGATGCATGTGTCACTTTGTGCACTTTGTGCATCTTAGCTTACGTGGGTCTTAGGAACTCGAACCTTAATCCTTTGACTTTGCAGGCAAAATCCTTAACCATTAAGCCATCACTCCAGCCCCCTTATTATGGTTTTTAATATTTGTTTTCCAAGTGGTTGAACTTAACATGCTGGATCCATTTCACTTCTTATAGTAGAAGTCCCAGAGAGCGGGTACTTTGTTTCTCCTCCTCTGTGATAGCAGTAATGTGTAAAGGAATGAGCAGTTTAAGACAAGTCAGGCTCCAACTCACTTCTCTTGTCTATTTGGATAAGCCACTAAACATATTTCAGAATTCTTGGTATTTTCTAGGAAAATTATTATTTGAAAATCTGTATGATTTCCTATTCTGTGTTTCAGACTCTAATTCTGACAGATGGCATTCATGAACTAGAAAGTTCCATCCTCAGGCACCTGCAGCATAGTTCATAAATTTACTAATTATCACGGCGATCCTCCTACCTCTGCCTCCCAAACGCTGGGATTAAAGGTGTGCGCCACCACGCCTAGCTAGAAAATCCTTTTTTTTTGAAGCAATGATTACAATTAGTATCCAATAAAAGACACTTTGTACTCATCATACCATATTACAATTTTCTCCTTATCATGCCTTCCAGCAAAGCAAGCTCCTTAATCTAAGGTTGACTTGTCACCATTTGGGCACTTTGGGCCTTTATTTAGCCACAGAAGGATGTTCACATTCACAGCTCTCATATGCATATGATTTAAAGGAAACATATCATCTGGTTTTTTAATTTTTTTTTTTTTTTTTTTTTTCTTTTTCAAGGTAGGGTCTCACTCTGGTCCAGGCTGACCTGGAATTAACTCTGTAGTCTCAGGGTGGCCTTGAACTCACGGCGATCCTCCTACCTCTGCCTCCCAATTGCTGGGATTAAAGGCATGCGCCACCACGCCCGGCTTGGTTTTTTAATTTTAATTCAGATTCCTTCTTTTTCATTTCCCACCACCCACTAGTTTATAACAAGATCAATAGCAGAAATTCAATAAAACTCTTTGCAGGTCACAGTATTACTCTCTTTTGCAGAATCATATCAATGTAGTAAAAATAATTTGCTTCTTATCATTACCCAGTGAAATATTTAGTAGTCTAGTATATCTGAGTAAGATAGAACACTAAAAATACCATAAAATCAAATCACTTACTTGATATTTCTGACGCAACTGTCGTAATTCTTTTATAACTGGGCCTAGAGCTGACTTCTTTTCTGATATCAGAGAATTCAGTTTTTTTACCTGTCATTGAAGTCAAAAACATGCATCTCAAAAAACTTCAAAATTCAAAAGAATTGCATGCATAACATTAATTGTTACAGTTAAATAGTAAAACAACAACAACAACAAAGTATAAATTACTTCAGTGACAATGGAAAAGGGATTCCGTAAATTCTGATTCCTTAGCAAGATGGAATACCACTTAATGATTCAAAATGTCAATATTAAGAATGTAGCCATGTGTGGTGGCACACGTCTTTAATCCCAGCACACAGGAGGAAGAGGTAGGAGGATTGCTGTGAGTTTGAGGGCACTCTGAGGCTACCTAGTGAATTCCAGGTTAGACTGGGCTAGAATGAGACCCTACCTTGAAAAACCAAAAAAAAAAAAAAAAAGGAATGTAAACCAGGGCAGTGAGATGGCTCAATGGTTAAAGGCGCTTGTTTGTAAAGCCTGATACCTGAGTTTGATTCTCTAGTACCCATGTATAGTCAGATGCACAAAATGGTGCATGCATCTGGGATATGTTTGCAGTGACAAGAGGCCCTGGCATGCCTATTCTCTCTGTCTCTTTCTCTCTCCTCCTTCTCTTCCTCCTTCTTCCTCTTCTTCCTCCTTCTCCTCCCCCTTCTTTTTTTTTAGTTTCTCGAGGTAGGGTCTCACTCTTGCTCAGGCTGACCTGGAATTCACTATGTAGTCTCAGGGTGGCCTCGAACTCACAGTGATCCTCCTACCTCTGCCTCCTGAATGCTGGGATTAAAGGCGTGCGCCACCATGCCCAGCTTCTGTCTGCCTCTTTCTACCTTTCAAATAAATAAACAAAAGTATTTTGAAAAGATTGTAAACCATTATGGGAAAATGTTTATAAGTTAATACTGAATGAAACAATTATAAAGTTTATCTGTAGATAACTACAATCTGATGTATATGTGTATATATAAATATAATTATGTAGGTTATATAAAATATATACAGATATGGATTGAATGATATTCAAAATACCTAATATGAATGGTATCAGTAATGACCATTAGTCAGAATAGTTACTAGTACAGATGAGCAGGGTTCTGGAGGCCCCCCTCCATACTAAATGCTCATTTTTTTTTTTTTTTTTGAGGTAGGGTCTCACTCTAGCCCAGGCTGACCTGGAATTCACTCTGTATTCTCAGGGTGACCTCGAACTCATGGAGATCCTCCTACCTCTGCCTCCTGAGTGCTGGGATTAAAGGCATGCGCTACCACGCCTGGCTAAATGCTCATCATTTTAGGAGTTAGATTTTGGTAAAATCCAGAAAACTCTTGGATAATGCCCAGAATAGACAGGGTAGTCTGTAAAATACCAACAAACAGAGAAAGATTTCAATGTTATAATGCCTGATGAAAATTGTAGCAGTACATTCTTGCTAGAAAGCAGATCTGAATATAGAAAGATACTAAGAACAGACACAAACTAAATAATTTTATTATTAGGCTGGTATGATTTATAAAAGTCTTACTTTTGTCATAAATACTTATTTAAATGTTATGTAAGTTCTATACACCTAAAACCACAAAATGTACACTGTTTAACCTAAATAAACAGAATGGAAAAATTCAAGAGATTAAAAAAATAGATGAAAGCAGACAGAGTAAACAATGAGCATAAGTGAACATTTGAGGGGGCTGGAGAGATGACTTAGTGGTTAAGGTGCTTTCCTGTAAAGCCTAAGGACCCAGGTTTGACTCCCCAGTACCCATGTGAGCCAGATACACATGGTGCTGCATGCGTCTGAAGTTCCTTTGCAGTGGCTATAGGCCCTGGCAAACCCAGTTTCTCTCTCTCCTCCCCTCTCAAATAAATAAAAAAAATATTATAAAATAAGTACACATTTGAATGTCTCACTGAAAATGAAACACAAAACACTTGAGTTCTAATAAAAGAAAACAACTAAAAAGAAAGTGTTATCACCATTTCAGACATGTCATCTAATGTCCGTCCTTTTATTTCATCAACTTCACTCTTCAGTGCTGACACCCTTTCTAGCTCTTCTTGGGTGTAGCTATATCCAGATACACCCTGTTTCTCTTCAATAGTTTGCTGTAAGTAAGAAATAAAAAGGCCATAAACTTGGTGTTGATATCTTGCTGGTTCCAACATGAAGTATGTGGACTTCATATTTCTAAAAAGCTGTGGATAACACGAATTTGTTTAGAATCACAAAGGGCAAGCGTCATTGAATTCATTTCATTCAAATATATGCTTCTTTCTGTGTTATAACTCTAAATTCGATTTTACTGCCATCTTCAGATGCACAGGAAGTATTTCTAACTTTAGACACTAGAATAAAGCTATTTACTTAGCACAGAACCTAAATAACTTGATGCACTCAATAAATATTTGATGAATAGTCACAAGTAACAGGTTGTATCATTCACTCATCTGGTATTTATTACATGTTTAGCTGTGCTGACCGCAGTTCTAGGTCCCAGTATATAGTAATGAACAAAAAAAGAATGAAAAAAAAATCTCTTCTATCACAGAGCTTACTTCTAATGGGAACAACTAAGCAATATGCAAATAAGTAAAGTACATATAGTTGGAGGTGGGAATAGGGCTGAAAATTTAAATCACAAGGTTGTTAGGAGTGTTCCTGAAATAACACCTGAGCAAAGCTCTGAAGGAAGTAAGGATGTGAAGGAAGGAAGTAAGGTCTGGCAGTGGAGTAGAAACAGCAGAGGTCAACTGATAGAAAACTACAGAATGTAGTGTCCTAGATGACAAGTAAAGAAAAATTTTACAGGAAGGAGTGGTCAACTATGTTAAAAGGAGGAATAAGAAAAGGACTAAGGGGTTGGAGAAATGGCTCAATGGTTGAGGCACTTGCCTGCAAGCCTAATGACCTGGTACCCATGTAAAGCCAGACTCACAAAGTGGTGCATGTGTCTGGAGTTTGTTTGCAGAGGCTAGAGGCTCTAGTTACCCATTTTCTCTTTTTCTGTCTCTCTCTGCTTGCAAATAAAATAAAATATTTAAAAAAAGGACTGAGATCATTAGCCTGCTCTGGGGGGTGCATGTGTGTAGTGAGTAGGCTGGAGCTTCCCATTCTTTTCCCACCTCCCAGTTCCCTGGTCCCAGTATCCTGCTGCTGGATTGGGGCTGCCTGGACCCTGCATGCATGCTGCTGAAGCAGGCCCTTTGCTCCACCTTCCTGACTGAAGGGCCCTGGGTCCTCAACTCCCGGATCCCATGCATGGGGGTGCGTGAGTAGGCCAGAGCTCCTGGTTTGTTTTCCACCTTCCAGTTCTCTGGTCCCAGTACCACTGCTCCCGGCCTGGGGCAGCGTGGACCCTGTGTGCATGCTGAGGAAGCAGGCCTTTTGCTCCACCTACTGATTAACCTGCCCCTGGGTCCTTAACTCCGGCATTCCCTGCTCTGGAGGATGCATACATGGAGTAAATAGGACAGAACTCTAGGTTTGTTCCTCACCTCCCAGTTTCCTGGTTCTGGTAACCCTGCTGCTGGCTTGAGGTAGCCTGGTCCCTGCATGTGTGCTGCAGAAGGAGGCCCTTTGGTCTAGCTTCCTGACTGACTGGCCCTTGGGTACCCAAATCCCAGTTCCCCTGAGCCAGAGGGTGCATGGGCCATTGTGGGAGCTGGCCTCTTGCTCCTGGCTCTCCAGATTCCATGCTCCTGGTTGCCCTGTGCTGAAGAGTTCACATAAGTGGAGTAGGCCTGAGCTCCCAGTTCTCTACCTCCCAGTTCCCCAGTGACCCTTGATGAACTTGCAATCTCTACAATTTGCACATCTTCAGTTATAACCCCATTCTACATCAATCTGGTTCACATTTAAAGCAGCACACTCACTGAAGATCCTACAATGACAAATGCTTACTTCCTCATCAATAAAATAAGACTTTTACCCAAGTGGGTAGACCACAATGCAAAGACACCAATGAAAGTCAGAAAAACTGAGATATCTCCAAGGATACCTAGTCCCACCATTGAAGCCATCCAATGAAAACAGAGAGAAAACAACAAAAGTTGAATCCAAAAGTGAAAGCACAATAAGGTATGTGACCCTAATCAAGAAAATTGCTAAACTATCAAAATAACAACTGCATAAATGAAATTGATCAGAATTGTCTCTTAGAGCACACAGCTTTTGTCAATAGGCTTAAGTTAACTGAAGAAAACCAGAGAAGTCTCAAAAGATATATAAATGAATTGAAGATGAGCCATTAAATAGAGGATCTCAATAACAAGCTAATTAAGCTTAATGAAGACACAATCAAATACAAGAATGAGTTAAATGAAGCATCAAGAAAATCAGACCTAAGGCTGGGTGTGGTAGCACATGCCTTTAATCTCAGCACTAGGGAGACAGAGGTAGGAGGATTACTATGAGTTCAGGGCCAGCCTGAGACTACACAGTGAATTCCAGGTCAGCCTGGATTAGAGCGAGATTCTACCCTGAAAAAAAAAAAAAAAAAGCTGGGCATGGTGGTGCATGCCTTTAATCCCAGCACTTGGGAGGCAGAGGTAGGAGGATCACCCTGAGTTCAGGCTACCCTGAGACTACACAGTGAATCCCAGGTCAGCCTGGGCCAGAGTAAGACCCTACCTTGAAAAACCAAACAAACAAAAAAACCCCCAAAATTTAGATTTTGAACTGAATTTGTACTTCAAAACAGAGATGGACATGATGCAAACAACAGCAATAACAACAACAAAACAACAGAAAACCAAAATCAAATCATGCTTTTAAAAACCTCTCTAGGGCTGAAGAAATGGCTTAGCAGTTAAGGTGCTTGCCTGAGAAGCCTAAGAACCCATTTTACTCTCCAAATCCCAATTTAGCACAGAGGTAAGGCAAGCGCAAGGTTGTACATGCCCAACCTAGTAGGTGGTTTAAGTGTCTAGAGTTCCATTGCAGTGGCCAAGGCCCTGACACGCCAATTCACTATCTCTCCTCTCTCTTTATCTCTCTCTAAAATTAAAAAAAAAAAGAGAGAGCATAAAAATCTCTCTTAGAACCCCTGACTTAACAGAGTCACTCATGTAGAGAACAGAACCTCTGCAATGGAAGAAAGGACAGAGGAAATTGACTGGGAGTTGAAAAACTTTGCTAAGTTCAAAAAAATCATGTGAGCCAAACACAAATGAATTGTAGGATACCCTAAAATGACTAAACATCCTGATCATGGGCATACCAGAAGGGGAAGAATTCAAGGCCAGAGGCACAGAGAACACAGTCAACAAAATTATTGAAGAAAAATTTCCCAATCTTGCAAAGAGAGGCCCATCTAGCTACAGGAAGCTCTCAGCACACCAGACAGGATCAAAGAAGAAACTCTCCAAGGCACATCATATTTAAAACTATTAACAGGGCTGGAGTGATGGCTTAGCAGTTTAAGGTGCTGGCTTACGAAGTCTAAGGACCCAGGTTTGATTCTCCAGGTCCGACGTAAGACAGATGCACATGGTGGTGCATGCGTCTGGAGTTTGTGTGCAGTGGCTAGAGGCCCTGGCATGCCCATTCTCACTCACTCACTCTCTCTCCCTCTATCTCTAATAAGTAAATAAAAATAAATAAAATAAAACTATTAACAATGAAAACAAAGAGAGAGTGCTAAAAGCAGCAAGAAAGAAATAACTCACTACATTTGAAGGCAATCCAATCAGAATTACCTCGGATTTCTCAGTGGAAACTCTGAAAGTCAGAAGGGGCTGGAATGGAACATTCCAAAGTCTAAACTATGGCTTCTAACCCAAACTACTGTACCGAGTGAAAGTATCCCTCATAATAGATGGTGAAAGAAAAACATTCCATCAAAAAGTCAGCTCCATGATTCTATGAACACAAAGACAAATTTACAGGGAATAATTCTCCAGGGAATAATCTACACAGAAGAGTCAAACAACCAATTTCAAGAGCCAACAAGAAGATGATCACAATAACCAAAACCAGAGCAGGTTCAAAAAAGTACAAAGTCCAAGAAAGTACCAAACTTCATCAAGCACCCCATCATGGCAGGGATTAAACTGAACCTCATGGTTATAACCTTAAATATTAAAGATCTTAACTTACCCATCAAAAGATACTGGGTAACAGGGTGGATCAGGAAAATGGACCCTTCTATTTCTGTCTTCAAGAAATCTACCTTACCACTAAAGACAGATCCCTACCTCCTCTGGGTGAAAAGATGGGAAATGATGTTCTAAGCAAATGGAAAGAAGAAACAAGCAGGTGCTGCTATATTAATATCTGATAAAATAGACTTCAAACCAAAATAAATCAAAAAGGAAAAGGAGGCCACTTCTTACTCATCAAGGGAATGGCCCAACATGAGGACATCACAATCATAAATCTCAATGCATCAAACACAGGTGTACCACAGTTTATAAACCAAACCTACTTGGCAACAAAACAGAAATAAACACCAGCACCATCACAGTTGGGGACTGCAATACTCCACTATTACCAACAGACAGATCATCTAAGCATAAAATCAACAGGGAAATAACAGAGCTCAACAACACCACAGATCAACTAGACCTAACAGACATCTACAGAACATTCCACCCCAATTCTACAGAATACACACTCTTCTGAGCAGCTCATAGAACCTTCTCCAAAATGGATCATATGTTAGGCCATAAAGCATGCCTTCATAGATTCAGAAAATTGATGTAACTTCCTGCATCATATCAGATCACAGTGCTTTAAAGCAGAAATTAACAACAAGAGACACATCAGGAATTCCACCAGCTCCTAGAGACTGAACAACACTCTTTTATTTATTTGGTTTTTTTTTTTTTTTTTTTTTTTTTTTTGGTTTTTCAAGGTAGGGTCTCACTCTGGTCCAGGCTGACCTGTAATTAACTATGTAGTCTCAGGGTGGCCTCGAACTCATGGTGATCTTCCTACCTCTGCCTCCCAAGTGCTGGGATTAAAGGCATGCGCCACCACACCTGGCTTTGAACAACACTCTTTTAAACAATGAGTGGGTTGTACAAGAAATCAAAGAAATTATAAAATTTCTATAATTGAATGATAATGAAAACACAACTTACCAAAACTTATGGGATACAATGAAGGCAGTCCATAGCACTAAATGCCTTCATAACAAAGAAGGAGAGATCCCAAATCAATAATCTAACCATCTACCTAAAGAAGAATCTAACACTAAGAGCACTAGACAGAAAGAAATAATCAAGATCAGAGGAGAAATTAATGAATTGGAAACTAAGAAAACTGATAAAATAAAGAGCCAGTTCTTTGTAAAAATAAACAAAGGCCGGGCATGGTGGCACATGCCTTTAATCCCAGCACTTGAGAGGCAGAGGTAGGAGGAATGGCATGAATTCGAGGCCACTCTGAGAACACATAGTGAATTCTAAGTCAGCCTGGCCCAGACTGAGACCCTACCTCAAAAAACAAACAAATAAACAAAAATAAAAACAAAAAAAACCTTGGCCAATTTGATTAAAAAAGAGAGAAGTCTCAAATTAAAAAATCAGAAATGAAAAGGGAGAGGTCACAGCAGACATCAATAAAATTCAAGAATCATTAGGACAAACTTCCAAAACCTCTACTCCACAAAACTGGATACAGAAGAAATGGATGAATTCCTAGATACATATCACCTACCAAAACTAAACTCATAGCAGATTAATTACCTAAACAACAAACCTATCACACTCATCGAGACTGAAAAGGTAATCAAAAACCTCCTCCAGAAGAAAAGTCCAAGACTGGATGGCTTCTCAGCTGAATTCTATCAAACCTTCACTGAAGTCCTGAAACCAGTTTTTCCTCAAGCTGTTTCATATCATTAGAGAGCAGGAAATCCTCTCCAACTCTTTTATGAAGCTAGCATCACCCTAATACCAAAACCTGACAGAGATACAACAAGAAAAAACAAAACAAAACAAAACAAAACTTTAGGTCTATGTTCCTGATGAACTTAAATGCAAAGATCGTGAACAAAATCCTCACAAACTGAATTCAACAACATATAAAAACAATTATCCACCTCGATCAAGCAGGATTCATCCCAGGTATGCAGAGATGGTTTAACATACAAAAATCAGTCAACATGGACTGGAGAGATGGCATAGTGGTTAAGTGCTTGCCCGTGAAGCCTACGGACTCTGGTTCAAGGATTGATTCCTCTGGACCCACGTAAGCCAGATGCACAAGGGGGTGCATGTGTCTGGAGTTTGTTTGCAGTGGCTGAAGGCCCTGGCATGCCCATTCTCTCTATATATCGATATCTATCTACCTACCTACCTACCTACCTATCTATTGAGGGAGATATCTGCCTCTTTGTTTGTCTGCCACTCTCAAATAAAAATAAAAACAAAACAAAACAAAACAAACCAGTGAATATATTACACCACATAAATAAACTTACTCACAAGAAACACATGATAATTTAAATAGATGCAAAGAGGGTCTTTGACAAAATACAACATCATTTCATGATCAAAATGCTAGAGAGAATAGGCATGGATGGCTTATATCTCAACACAATAAAAGCTATATACATACATATATAAAGCATCTAAAATCCAAATAATACTTAATGGGGAAAGACTCAAGGAGTTCTCATTGAGATCAGGAATAAGACAGGAGTGCCCATTCTTACCACTGTTCTTCAACATAGCACTAGAAGTCCTACCCAAGTAATAATAAGATAGGAGAAGGAAATTAAATAGATACAAACTGGAAAGGAACAAGTCAAATTAGTCTGATTTGCAGATGATATGATCCTATACCTAACTGACCCAAAAGTCTCCACCTCAAAACTTCTAAAGGTGACTAATTCCTTCAGTAAAGTGGCAGGATACAAAATCAACACACAAAAATCAGTAGCCTTTCTATATGCAAAGGACAAACATACAGAGAAAGAAATCAGTGAGGCTGTCCCATTATTAATAACCAAAAAAATTAAATACCTTGGAATAACACCAACCAGTTATATGAAAGACCTATATCTATATAATGAAAACATTAAAACACTCAAGAAAAAGACTGAGGAGGACTTGAGAAGATGGAAAGCCCTCCCATGCTCCTGGATAGGTAGAATTAATATTGTGAAAATGGCAATTTTACCAAAAGCAGAAAGATTTAATTCAAGACCAATAAAAATTCTAGCATCATTCTTCACAGAGATAGAAAAAAATGATCTCAAAATTCATATGGAATGGCAGCAGGCCTTGGATATCCAATCATATCCTCAGCAAAACAAACACCTCTGGAGGTATTACCATACCTGATCTAAAATTATGTTACAAAGCCTCAATAATAAAAAACAGCATGGTACTGGCATAAAAACAGAATTATACATCAATGGAACAGAATTGAAGACCTGGACCTTAGGTCAAGCAGCTACAGTTTACTTATCTTTGATAAAGGTGCCAATGATGTAGATTGGAGAAAAGACAGCATCTTCAACAAATGGTTCTGGACCAACTGGATAACCACATGTAGAAAAATGAAACTAGACCCACTCATCTCACCATACACAAAAAAATCAACTCTAAATGAGTTAAAGACCTCAGTATAAGACGTGAAACTCTTCAACTACTAGAAGAAAAAGTAGGAGGGACTCTCCACCATATAAGAGTGGGGAAGCCCAGGAAATTAAACAAACTCTCAACCAGTGGGATCTCATGAAGCGAAAACTCTTTTGCACAGACATACATACCACAAGCAGAGCCAATAGATTACCTACAGAATGGGAGAAAATTTTCGCCAGCTATACCAGTGACAGAGGCCTAATATTTAGTATCTCCAAAGAACTCAAAAAACTAAATAAGAAAATCAAACAACTCACTCAAAAAATGGGGTAGGGAACTGAATAGGAAGTTCTCAGAGGAAGAAATACAAATGGCTAACACACACTTAAGAAAATGTTCAACATTCCTAACCACCAAGAAAATGAAAATTAAAACTATGAGATTCTACCGCACTCCAGTAAGGATGGCAATCATTAAAAAAAAATCAAATGACAGCAAATGATGTTGAGGATGTGGGGAAAGAGGAACCCAATTCACTGTTGGTGGGAATGCAAACTTATTAAACCACTATAGAAATAAATATGGAGATTACTGAAAAAGGTGAATATAGAACAGACTAAGCTATTCCCTACTGGGCATTTACCTTAAATGCTCCATGCTTCACTACAGAGATATTTGCTTAACCATGTTTATAGCTGCTCAATTCATAATAGCTAAGAACTGGAATCAACCTAGGTGCCCATCACTGGACGAATGGGTAATGAAGTTGTGGTACACAGACACACAATGGAATTCTACTCAGCAATGAAATTTGTAGGAAAATGAATGGACTTACAACAGATCATACTCAGCAAACAAACACAACTACAGAAAGACAAATGGGGCATGTTCTTACTCATCTGCATTTCCTAACCTGGATTAGCATGAGTTGCTGGCATACCAGATAGGCTACTTGAGGCCTGGACAAAAGGGATGGAAAGGTTTGGGGGGCAGGGTAAGGGGAGGCTGGGGGAAAATACAAACCCAAAATGAACTGGTACCATAGAAACCTTTCTCCTTGAAGGTAGACTAAAAGATATAACACTCAACAGGACTATAGGGGAAGTACCCAAAAAGAAGTGTCATGGAGAGGTTAGGATAAAGCCTAATTTTAAAAAATTTTGGTTCTGACTTATAACTTGCAGTACTAGAAGCAGGTGCTATCCACATTGAGCCACTGATTGGAAAGACCTACAAAGTCCCCAAAACAAGACAGGCTTTTGTCAAAGCACGTGATTTCCTGTCTAAGTTGAAGACACCACATGCTGCCAACACAGAACATGGAGAGACCTGACTGGAATCGGGAAGAGAAACAGTCTCCAGATAGTTAGCCTGTCTAATGCTGGAAAGTGCTATATGATCTATTGGGGGAAAGTGGCCAACAACAGTGTGCACAAGCAGGGGTCTAAGCTACTCAGAAGCAACCAGCCTGACAAGTACATACCAGTGTAATGGTGGCACACAGCTTTTATGGGTAAGCAATGGCTTTCTGACTGGCTAAGAGATCTGCTCAGTGGAAAAAAACAAAAACAAAAACAAAATCAAAAACAAAAAACATATGTGGAACTGGGATCCAGGTCAGAATCCTATGGAGAAAAAGACTATGCTCTCCAATGTCAAGCTCCCACTAGACTTTGGCTAAAAGTGGGGCTACATCCATCAAACTCTCCCTAAATTAATAACATTTATCCACTTTAACCTATGCCGACTTTACTCTCCATTAGAGAACTTGTTTTTCTTTTTCAAAAGGCAGTGAGAAGCTGGGCATGGTGGTGCATGCCTTTAATCCCAGCACTCGGGAGGCACAGGTAGAGGAGGATTGCCATGAGTTTGAGGCCACCCTGAGACTATAGACTACATAGTGAATTCCAGGTCAGCCTGAGCTAGAGTGAGACCCTACCTCAAAAACATAAAAAACAAACAAAAAAAGGTAGTGAGACCCAAGGAAAGAAAGCACCCCTAGCATTTAAGTTAAGGCCCAGGCAAAACCACAGAGCAAGTAGGGAGACAAGTAAGAGTGCTGCTTCCATGATGACCCTGACAATGCCAGGGTGAAGGAGACAGATGCTGAGGATACTCAATACATACCAAAGCAGAGATCCAGAGGCTCCTAAGAGCTCATCACTGAAGTAGACTTAAAACACACCCACCACAGCTCAGGGAATTTTGTGGAAGAGAGGGCAGAAAGATTGTAAGAGTTACAGGTTGGGATGTCATGCCCAGAGGCACTGCTTCCCCCTAATAACTGATTGCTGCTCCCACAACACATAACCCACAACCCAATGGGGAATACCAGCAACCCCACTGAGGAGGGGCCCCTGTAGAATGGGGGCAGGGAGGAGAGAAAAGATGGCACCAACATATGCTATATCCATACAAATTATGCTCTTAATAAAAAAAAATTTAAAAAAAATCAACGAGAAGTTGGAGATATTACAAGTACCTGGAATCTATAAAATAGAACTGAATAAAATTCAAGGACCCATACATAAAAAGTGATATTAAGAATTTAATAAATAGGACTGGGGAGATGGCTCAGCAATTAATGGCACTTGTTTGGAAAGTCTGACAGCCTGAGGTTTAATTTCCTATCCAGGTAAAGCCAGATGCACAATGTGTCTGGAGTTCATCTGTAGTGGCAAGAGGTCCTGAAATACTCAGGCTCTGGCTACACCCATCCTCTCTCTTAAAATTATGTACGTATGTATGCATGTACGCATGCATGCTTGTATTGGTTTTTTGAGGTAGGGTCTTGCTCTAGTCCGGGCTGACCTGGAATTCACTATGTAGTCTCCCAGGCTGGCCTTGAACTCACTGTGATCCTCCTACCTTGGCTTCCCAAGTGCTGGGATTAAAGGCATATGCAACCATGCCTGGCAAATAAAAGATATCTAAAAATAAAGTGCTTTTAATGCCCAAAGGTAATAGCTACAAAGCCAAAGGAATCACAATAGAAATTAGAAACTAATTTGATGTGAACAGTAATATAGTTACTACTATCAACTTTGTTTTATATTTCATTTTTATTTATTTATTGGGGGGAGAGAGGGAGAGAGAGGGAGAAAGCAGAAGAGAGAGGGAGAGGATGAGTGCATTAGTGGGTGTGGGCCTCTAGCCACCACAAATGAAGCATCTGCCACCATGTGCATCTGGTATATGTGGGTACTGGGGGATTGAACCTAGGCCTTTTAGGCTTTGCAGGCAAGTGCCTTCACTCCTAAGCCGTCTCTCCAGTCTTATATCAACTTTTAATTGGTGTTGGGAGAATCCATGTTTGGTGTACAGTGAAATTTTAGTTTTAAGTTCTTTTTTAATGTTATAAAATATTATGTTAATGCATTCGGGAGACATGGGAGGGGGTATGCCAGAACTGATAGCCACTGCAAATGAACTCCGGACACATGTGCCACTTTGTGCATCTGGCTTTACGTGGGTAATGGGGAATCAAATCTGGGTCCTTTGGCTTTGCTGGCAAGTGCCTTAGCCACTAAGCCAGCTTTCCAGCCCTTAATTTCCTTCTTTCTTTTTTGAATAATGATTTATTTATTTATTTATTTATTTATTTATTTATTTATTTATTTGAGAGAGAGAAACAATAGGAGAGAGGGGGCAGATAGATAAAGACAGAATGGGTGCACCAGGGCTCCAGCCACTACAAGTATACTCAAGATGAATGTGCCACCTTGTGCAACTGGCTTATGTGAGTCCTGGGGAATTGAAGATGGATCCTTTGGCTTTTCAGGCAAGCGCCTTAGCTGCTAAGCTATCTTTCCAACCCTTAAATTCATTTTGTAAAAATATTTTTGTGCTGGAGAGATGGCTCAATGGTTAAAGGTGCTTACTTGCAAAGCCTTCCAGCTTGGGTTCATTTGCAGTGGTAGGAGGCCCTGGCATGTCCATTCTAACTCTCTCTCTCCCACAAGTAAGTAAATAAAAACATATATATTTCTTATATATAAAACACACACATATATATGTATAATATATATATGTATATATTCCTTATATATTTTTATTTACTTACTTGAGAAAGAGGTGGGGGGGGGGGAGGGAAAATATGGGCATTCCAGAGCTTCTTGTACTGTAAATGAACTCTAGACACATACATCCACTTGTGTGTCTGGCTTTACTTGGGTACTGAGGAACTGAACTAAAGCCAGAAGGCCAAAGCAAGCAAGTGCTTTTAACCACTAAGTCATTTCTCCAGTCTCTCAAGTCTTTAATTCCCTAGAAGCAAACTATTCACTAACATGAGACTGAAAAGTTCATATGGCTAGCTAAGGGTAAAATGTCACTGACCTCTATCCCCCAGGACTGGCAGCTGGTTCATAAGCAGTATCCTGATGAAACAGCTTCCCCGAGGGTGAAAGGAGGAAAAAGTCAAAGTAGGAGGAGTGCAGGAACCTAGCATGCACAGAACAGCTTTGCTGTGGGCTCTGTTTTGAGTGGCACATAAGGAAGAAGCTGCAAGCCAACTTCCACAGAACACTTTTCCTGCATCCTGCTTCCCATAGCTCCCTGCAAGGGCTGGCTTTGCCCATGAGAGAGAAATACTTTATAGTCACTCTCTTGCTATGATAATACTCATATTAACTAGCTAACTAAAAGAAAAACCTACTTGACTTTCAAATTCTATTAATAGCCCAAAATTAGCACACACATTTAAAAAAAATTTTTTTTTAATTTATTTATTTGAGAGTGACAGACACAGAGAGAAAGACAGATAGAGAGAGAGAGAGAGAGAATGGGTGTGCCAGGGCTTCCAGCCTCTGCAAACGAACTCCAGATGCGTGTGCCCCCTTGTGCATCTGGCTAACGTGGGACCTGGGGAACCGAGCCTCGAACCGCGGTCCTTAGGCTTCATAGGCAAGCGCTTAACCACTAAGCCATCTCTCCAGCCCAAGCACACACATTTTTAAAAGGCAGTTCTCCTTATTGTTACTTTAAAAATAAATGAATCAGGGCTGGAGGGGTAGCTTAGCAGTTAAGGCGTTTGCCTGCAAAGCCAAAGGACTCAGATTTGATTCCCGAGGGCCTATGTTAGCCAGATGCACAAGGGGACACAGTGTCTAGAGTTTGTTTGCAGTGGCTGGAGGCCCTGGCACACCCATTCTCTCTCTCCTCCTCTTTCTCTGTCAAATAAATTATTAAAAAAAAATGAATCAGCTTGTATGACATCTCTGTAATTAATCAGAGAAAATTAAAAATTTTATGATTTTCCAGTAAAAATTATTTCTTTACTATAAAGCTGCATGCAACCCATAAACCTCATGGCATTTGTAGTTTTTGTGACCCAAGATAAAACCATATTACCAGTTGATGTTGAATAGTTTCCTGACGTTGCTTAAGAAGTTCTTCTGTTCTCTGCAAGAGACCAAATTCTGCTTTAAATTCAGATATTATCTGATGCTTCTTTTTGAAAACTGTATTCTTGCTTCGAAGTTTACTGACATATCGCTTAAACTGTAAAAAAAAATCACAATATGAAATATAATGAGATAAATATCAAAGTACCATACACAAAAACAACGTATTAGGAAGTGATGCTTAACTTACCAACATATGTGTAACAAGTATATAATAACCTAGTTTTCTTAGAAAATTTGGAGAGACTAACTGCTCAATTAAATATTATATGTACATTTTAATTTTTGGATTTGCTCACTTACAATATTGTGAATCCTTACATAAAAACTTTAAATTTTACAAACCATAAAAGTGGCAAGGTTTGAAAAAGGAGGAGAGAGGAGCTAATGACTACAACTCAGGCTCTGGGTTCACATGGTGGAGCTCATGCACTATTGTACTCTTTACTCAGTAGCGCACTGGACTCACTGGGTCTAATACAGACGATCAGGTTCATCAAGAGAGACTATTTATCTCTTCAGAAATGGACTGGCTGTTCCCCTAAGAAGTACCTGACACACTGGGAATTACTCTTCCTAAAATTTAACTAGTTATGAATGTTCTGTGTCAGCAGAAGCTCACAGTCAATTAATTCCTCCACAAACCTACTCGTGATAATCAAACTATGACTACTCTAATGGAAAGATCTTATTATTGAGGAATACCAACTACAGCCTGGAGAGCCAAACAAAATAAACATAATTTAAAGAAATCACTGTGGGGCTGGAGGGATGGCTTAGTGGTTAAGGTGGTTGCTTACAAAGCCAAAGGACCCAGGTTCAATTCCCCAGGGCCCAC
This sequence comes from Jaculus jaculus, assembly GCF_020740685.1. NCBI lineage: Eukaryota > Metazoa > Chordata > Mammalia > Rodentia > Dipodidae > Jaculus > Jaculus jaculus. Next base: position 25,466,573 of record NC_059114.1, read on the forward strand.
ATTAGCCAGATGCATAAGGGGGTGCATGTATCTGGAGTTTGTTTGCAGTGGTTGGAGGCCCTGGCGTACTCATTCTCTCTCTCTCTTCCTCTTTCTCTGGCAAACCAATAAATAAATAAATAAAAATAAAATATTTAAAGAAGAAATCACTGTGACAAATATGATTATATACCAGGCACTGTGGTACAAGTCCTCTATTCATCAAGCTTCAGGAATAGTTGGGGAAATAAACAATGAATTGAGTTTACAATGCTGAATATTATGAACTGAAGAGGTCCTAAGAACAAAAGGTAGTATTTGAACCCAGGTTGAGATAAAGATAGGAAGGTAACCAATGGGATTAGAGGAGGTATTTTTTTGTTTGTTTGTTTTTGTTTTTAGAGGTAGAGTCTCACTCTACCCAAGGCTGACCTGGAATTCATATGTAGTCCCAGGCTGGCCTTGAACTCATGGTGATCCTCCTGCCTCTGCTTCTCGAGTGCTGGGATTAAAGGCATGCACCACCCCACATTGCAGGAGGTGGGTTTTATACCAAGCTTCTTGTAATAAGTCCTATTTAAGCCAAAATGATGGAGTGGGAAATATTAGAGGAGGGAGACAGTGACAGAAAAGAGCACCCCAGATAGCAGGAAAAGCATGTGTGCAGGCACTAGTTTAATAAAAGTATTTCTCTATGGGAGAAGCAAATGCTAGATATGAATGTGAGAAATGTGAGTTTGAGGCCACCCTGAGACTACATAGTGAATTCCAGGTCAGCATGGGCTATAGTGAGACCCTACCTTGAAAAACCAAAAAAAATTTACTTTCTGTTCTTTATCATTAGTATAGTAACTCATTTTTTTTCTGTATAAGTTTTTTCTGCCCCAGCTGTCCTTTTAAATACATTATAATGAAATTTTCTATAGTAAGAACTAGCCTACTTTATTGAAATACATTACTACAAAACAACAAAAAAAGACACCATATTATACAACATGGGACAATTAATTGAACCTTACCTATTTAATCCAGTGCTTCATTTTTTTTTTTTTTTTGGAGGTAGGGTCTCCTCTAGCCCAGGCTGAACTAGAACTCATGGTGATACTTTTACCTCTTACCTTTAATTCTTTTTTAAAATTTTTTTGTTTATTTTATATATTTATTTGAGAGTGACAGAGAGAAAGAGGCAGATAGAGATAGAGAGAGCGAGAATGGGTGTGCCAGGGCCTCCAGCCATTGCAAACGAGCTCCAGATGCATGCGCCCCTTTATGCGTCTGGCTAACGTGGGTCCTGGGGAATCGAGCCTCGAACCAGGGTCCTTAGACTTCACAGGCAAGCGCTTAACCATGAAGCCATCTCCCCAGCCCTCTTACCTTTAATTCTAGTGCTAGAATTAAAACTCACTCTAGTCCCAGGCTGCCCCAGAACTCATGGTGATCCTCTTACCTCTTACCTTTAATTCTTTAATTCTAGTGCTAGAATTAAAAGTGTATGCCTCCCCTCCCGGCCATGTTTTATTTTGTTTAAAAAAAATTTTTTTTTTTAAATTTGAGAGCGACAGACACAGAGAGAAAGACAGATAGAGGGAGAGAGAGAGAATGGGTGCGCCAGGGCTTCCAGCCTCTGCAAACGAACTCCAGACGCGTGCGCCCCCTTGTGCATCTGGCTAACGTGGGACCTGGGGAACCGAGCCTCGAACCGGGGTCCTTAGGCTTCACAGGCAAGTGCTTAACCGCTAAGCCATCTCTCCAGCCCTTGTTTTTAAAATTTTATTTTGGTTTCTCTTTTCTTTTTCTTTTGTTTTTCTGAGGTATGGTCTCACTATGGCTCAGGCTGACCCGGAATTCACTATTTAGTCTCAGGATGGCCTCAAACTCATAAGTACTAGGATTAAGCAAGTGCCTTAACAGATGAGGCATATCTACAGCCCCCAATTTCTTAAAAAAAATTATGTGTGTGAATTATGTGTGGTGTGGTATGCTGTATACTGCACATGCACATGTGTATGCAAAAGTGTGCAGAGGCCAGAGGAGAACCTTGGGTGTCCTTCCTCTATCATGCATCTGCCTATTTCCTTAAGATAGAAGCTGCTCCCACAGGACTGAGGTTACCAATGTGTGAGGTCATGCCCAGCTATTCATCCTGTCCTCTCAGGCCCTCAGGCTTGCAGCAAACTTTCTTCTCTGCTAAGCCATCTCCCCAACACCTAAAACTTATTTATTGTTTTCAAGGTAGGGTCTCTCTCTAGCCCAGGCTGACCTGGGATTAGTCTTATGGTGACCTCAAGCTCTCAGTGATCCTCCTATTTCTGCCTCCCAAGTGCTGGGATTAAAGGCGTGTGCTACCATGCCCAGCCTAAAATTTATTATTTATCTATTTTTGTTTTTTTGAGGTGAGGTCTCACTCCAGTTCAGGCTAACCTGGAATTCACTATGTAGTCTCAGGGTGGCCTTGAACCCACAGCGATCCTCCTACCTCTGCCTCCCAAGTGCTGGGATTAAAAGCATGTGCCACCATGCCCAACCTAAAATGTGTTTATGAGACTCAAGCCAGTAACTTAAACATCTATTTGTACAATCAAACAGTCTAAGATAATGTAATCAAATGATGTACTAATATAAAATTTACATGTGGAGAAATGATGGTAGTAAAATATTAAACATTTTTGTTTTCCATAATGAAACCCCATGTTTCTATAAGAGCAGAAAACTTTGCATGTACAGTGAGAACACTGCATTTATAATGAACAATAGTCTTAAATCTGAGCCCTTATGTTTGAGACAAAAATGGCTGGTGTAGCCTGGTATGATGGAAGGCAGATGCAGTATCAATTGTCCGTGCTGCATAATCAGAACCAAGGCTAGAATGAACTCTCAATGTAACACAAGCTATATCTGAAACACCTCAGATTTATTATATATTTGATTTTTAATTAATTTTTAGGTGATTATTTATTTATTTGCAAGGAGAGAGACAGACAGAGAATGGATATGCCAAGGCCTCTAGCCACTGCAAGTGAACTCCAGATGAATGTACCCCTTTATATGGCTTACATGGGTCATGGGGAATTGAACCGAGGTCCTTTGGCTCTGCAGGCAAACGCCTTAACTGCAAAGCTATCTCTCCAGCCCCTTGAATTAATTTTTTGTCACTGCATGCTCAAAACCTTTTACTAGTGCCAAATGTTTTTTGCAACCTCACATTCAGTTGTGCCACCTCCTATGGGGTAGCCCCATGTAGTTTAAGAAGCTGAGTTTTAGAAGAAAGAAGATCAAACTATATTTATTTCCTTCCTTCTTACCTTCCCTCTCTGCCCTCCTACTTTCCTTCACTTGTTGATTTATTTTTAAATATTTTATTTATTTGCGAGAGAGAAAGAGAGAGAGAATGGGCACACCACGGCCTCTAGCCATTGCAAATGAACTCTAGACGCATGTGTCACCTTGTATGTCTGGCTTACATGGGTGCTGGGAAATTGAACCTGAGTCCTCAGGCCTCACAGGCAAGTGCCTTAACCTCTAAGCCATCTCTCCAGCCCCACTTGCTTATTATTTGGAGATAGCATCTCTATGAATAGTCCAGGTTAGTCTTGACTTCAATATGATCCTCCTGCCTCAGCCTCCTGAATGCTTGGATTACAGGTGTGTAACATCATATACTTGGCTCAAAAAAATGCTTTTTTTTTTTGAGACAAAGTCTCCTGTACCCCATTCTACTCCTAAACTGATTGTCTTGGCTCTATCTCCTAAGTGACAGGATTATAGGTATGCACCACCACATGCTTAGCTTCCAGATACTTTTTTCCATCTATGTTTAAGTTAGTCTTATTACTCAGGAATCCAGCCCTATATGGTAAAATTTTCTCAAAGCTGCTGTATTACAGAAACTGCTCTACATTTTTAAGTCAATATACATGGAGTTTAATAACTTGCTAATTTTACTTTTAAAGAATAAATGTGTAAGCCCAATATAACCACAGACTCAGAATCCCTAGAGTAACTAACTATACATTCTATTAAAAGTGTCCTGGGCAAAATGCCCAAAGCGAAATCAACCCCGTTCATCTGCTATCCTCTGCTAATATCTAGGCCAATTTCCCTTCTCCATCTTACTGTGCTCCAGAACTATTTTTTAAAGCTACAAAGCTACACATGCTTTTGGTGAAAGGGCAATCTTACAAATTACTCAGTGTATTCTATGAGGACTGGTTATTATTTTGCATTCATTACACACCCTACCTAGGGGAAGGGTGCTAACCAGGGTCAGATTAGCCACAGTTACACACAATAAAGCAATAGGTGGCCACCAGAGCATTTAAGGACTCTACTGCCCCCAACTAATTTAAAAGAAACACATCATTGGTGCTTTTCTTCCATTGGAAATGTCTTCTAATCATTTAAATCTTAGATTATTTCTGATTTTTGTTTGTTTGTTTGTTTTTTTGTTTTTTCGAGGTAGGGTCTCACTCTGGTCCAGGCTGACCTGGAATTAACTCTGTCATTTCAGGGTGGCCTTGAACTCATGGCAATCCTCCTACCTCTGCCTCCCGAGTGCTGGGATTAAAGGCGTGCGCCACCACGCCCGGCTCAGATTATTTCTGATTTTTAAATATCATTCAACATAGAACTTGACAGACATGTTGAATCTTCAGACACACTTTTTTTTTTTTTTTTTAAAGGTAGGGTGTTGTTCTAGCTTAGGATGACTTGGAATTCACTATTGTAGTCAGGCTGGCCTTTAACCAACAGCAATCCTCCTACCTCTGCCTCTCAGGTGCTGAGATTAAAGACGTGTGCCACCATGCCCAACATTTTTTTTTTTAAAGGGAGGGCCTCACTTTGTAGCCCAGGCTGTTACTTAACTTGAGATCTTCTTGCTTTCTGAGTGTTGGGATTACAGGTGTTTGGCACTGTGTTTGGCTCAACACACCCAATAATATTTGTAGGACATTTTTCCAGAAATGCTCAAAAGAAACACTGGTTTCTGATATTCTGTCAATCTGCACTTCAAAAGGCTACTTATAATTTATAATAATTTTATAATCAATGTGATAAGCAAGCAATATAGTTTCAACTTGCATTTCTTTATGGAAGCCTTGTTTTCTTTCCAGGTAGGGTTTCACTTTAGCTCAGGCTAACCTGGAATTTACTATGTAGTCTCAGGCTGGCCTCAAACTTATGGCGATCCTCCTACCTCCACCTCCTGAGTGCTGAGATTAAAGGTGTGCACCAACATGCCCGGCCCAAGAAACCTTATTTTTCATTAAAATTTTTTTTAAAAATAGTTAATTAATTATTTATTTGAGAAAGAAAGAGAAAGGGTCAGATAGAGAATGGGCTCACTGAGGCCTCCAGCCATTGGAAACGCATTCTAGATGACTTTGCCACCTTGTGCATCTGGCTTATGTAGGTACTGGGAATTGAACCTGGGTCCTTAAGCTTCACTGGCAAGCTCCTTAACTGCTAACCCATGTCTCCAGTCCCTGTTTTTAAAGTACTTTTATTTAGTGAAGAGAGAGAGGGAGAATGTGAGTATGAGTGACAGTATGGGTGTGCCAGGGCTTCCTGTCACTGCAAATGAACCCCAGATGCATGTGCCACTTTGTGCATCTGGCTTTATGTAGGTACTGGAGAATTAAACCTAGGCCATAAGGCTTTGCAAGCAAGTGCCTTTAACTGCTAAGCCATTTCTGCAGCCCACTTTTAAATTTTTTTTATTCTGTATCTAAAGAGATTAAAAAAATATTTGCTTATCTTTGGACTACTTTTTCATTTGGATGTTTGAATTTTTCCTATTCACCTGTAACAATAGTTCTCAAACTTGTTGATTTTAGGAACCTGTAAGTAATCTTTTTTTAAAAAATTATTTATTAGAGAGAGAAACATAAGCACTAAAGGTGCAGGTGTGGGCTGGGGAGGTGAGAACATAGTGTGTAGAAGAATAAGCCAGAATAATTGGTACATTGGCTAAAGTGAGCAACAAAGACAATCCAGCCATGGGGCACATGCCTGTCATTCTAGTACTCAGAGGCTGAGTTTAGGAGTGTGAGTTTGAGGCCAGCCTGGGCTACATAGCAAAATACTATCTCAAGATAAAACACAGCATGAAAAGAAAATCAGGGCTGAGAATGTAGCTCAGTTGGTGTAATGCTTGCTTAGCATGTATGAAGCTTTAAGTATGATCCCCAGAACACTGTATAGGCTGGGAGTGGTGGTGCATACCTTTAATCCTAGCACTTGGGAGGATGAGATAGGAGGATCACCTTGAGTTTGAAGCCAGCCTGGGCTACAAAGTGAGTTCCAGGTTGGCCTGAGCTAGAGTAAGAACCTACTTTGAAAAACAGAACAAAAGGAAACAAAGCAGGTCATGGTGGCGCATGCCTTTAATCCCAGCACTTGGGACACAGAGGTAGGAGGACTGCTATGAGTTTGAGGACACCCTGAGACGACACCATGAATTTCAGGTCAGCCTGGGCTAGAGTGAGACCCTACCTCAAAAAACTAAAAACTGAACCAAAGCAAAACAAAATGAAAAACTGTGTATGGGGTATGTATCTGCAATCTCAGAATCGAGGAATGGAGGCAGTAGGATCAAGTTCAGTCATCTTCATTTATATAGTGAATTTGAGGGCAGTATGGGCTATATAAAACCCTGTATATAAAAATAAAAGAAAATAAAAGAAAAAGTGGGGCTGGAGGGATAGCTTAGTGGTTAGACGGACCCAGGTTTGATTCCCCAGCACCCACATAAAGCCAGATGCACATGGTGGCACCAGCATCTGGAGCTTGTTTACAGTGGTTTGAGGTCCTATCGTGCCCATTCTCTGTTTCTCAAATAAATAAAAACTTAAAAAAAAAATGTGGCAGTGCATGGTATTACACACCTTTCATCCCAGCATTCGGGAGGCAGAGGTAGAAGGATTGCTGTGAATTTGAGCCACCACATGCAGTTTATCTACTTATTTTTTAACTGAAGGAACTAGCCACTGTAGAGAATTTGCTACCAGAGATGAATTACAAGAATATAGTGTATAAAGTTTAGAAAGAAAGTTTTAAATTTTTATTTATTTATTTAGATAAGTCTCATGTAGCCTGAGCTGGCTTCACATTCCTTAGGTAGCTATGGCTGTCCTTAAATTCCTGATCTTCCTGCCTTCAAAAAGTGCTGGGAAGCCGGTTGTAGTGGCGCACGCCTTTAATCCCAGCACTCGGGCGGCAGAGGTAGGAGGATCGCTGTGAGTTCAAGGGCACCCTGAGACTAAATAGTGAATTCCAGGTCAGCCTGGACTAGAGTGAAACTCCACCTGGAAAACCTAAAAAAAAAAGTACTGGGATTTTAAGTTTTTGATACCATGCTTGGTTAAAATTCTCATTTTTGCACATACGATAGTGCTACCTTTGTGGAGATATTAAAAATTTAAACAATTATAATAAATAAGAGAATCTCACAAGTTTTCTGGAGATAAAAATCAGTAGCAAAAATTGCATTTTTGTATGCAAACAGTTTATAATTGTTGAAAATAATGAGTTTACCTCAAAATCTCAGTTTCTTTCTCTAAGTCAAGTGCCTGGCTAGATATCATAAATAACATGTTCCCATATTTTGTTTGCTTGTTTTTTAAAGGTGCCATTTTCCACAGTGTAAAAATTAGATGTCCTATTAATATGTTCCTATAGGGCTAAGGAGATGGCTCAGGGGGTGAAGTACTTAACATAGAAGCATGAGGATCTGAGTTCAGATTCCCACACCCATGTGAATGCCAGGAATGCTGGTGTGCATTTGTAATCCCAGAGCTGGGAAGGCAGAAACAGGACCCCCTGGGCTTAATACCTACCTAGTCTAACTGAACTGTTGAGCTTCCACCGGCAAAAATGAAGAGTAATTGAGAAAGGTACCTAATATTGACCTTTGGCTTCCATATATATGCTTGCACCCATATGAACATGTGTGTACATTTGCACACATTATATACACATACATGTAAAAAAGAAAATGAAAGTAATAAATGTTCCTATGCCCAAGTGAATCAAATGCTGTATTTGTTTTAGCAACCCCTTGTAAAATGTTATTTAGTAACATGGTATTACCACTTATTACTTTGCAAGTATCCTAGGGCTGGAGAGATGGCTTAGTGGTTAAGGTGCTTGCCTGAAAAGCTTAAGGACCTAGGTTTGATTGCCAGCACACATGTAAGCCAGATGCACAAGGTGGCACATGTGTCTGGAGTTCATTTGCAGTGGCTGGAGGCCCTGGCATGGTCATTCTGTCTGTCTCTTCCTCTATCATAAATAAATAAATATATAAACAAACAACTACACAAAATTAGAAGTATCTTAGTGATCCAGAAGAGGAAAAAAACTTCATAGGTAACTAGGAAAGGGTCCTTGAAGGTCAGAAAGATTTCTCCATATGTTCAGTGACTCCTTGGCAGCAATTTTGTTGAGTGCCCTTCCTTGGGAATGTAATTGGTAAAGTGAACATTAGGGTCAAAACAGAAAAGCTGAAAATTCCAGAACAGAAGAGTTAGAGGACTTGTAGCTGGGTATGAGATAGTCAAGGTGAGGAGAACAGGGCTCTGAGAAAAACAAATAAGCCAGCCCTGTCCCCCCTTGTTCTTCACCCTTGATTCTGGGTTGTTTCTCCTTGGAAAAGCCTGCAGGTGGGCACTGACTCCTCTCTCACCCAGTCACCAAGACAAAGATGAACAAAGGACTTGATTAGTTCTCTGGTTTGGAAAGCAGACACATGAACACCTCAGTGACAACAGATGATTATGCCAGAACTATACTTCTCCATTGCTCAATCTCAGTCATTGTAAAGATCGATTTATATCTCTAGCCCAAGGCCTTACAAACACCAAGACAATGAAACTCACTGGCAGCCCACTTTCTGGAGGTTCCTCTCCATTGCAGAGGGCATTTTACTTAAATTTCTTTGGCTTTCAATAAACTTACTCTATATACTTGCTTTGTTTCTGTAATTAAAAAAATTATTTATTTATTGGGGGGGGAACAGATAGAAAGAGAGAATGGGCATGCCAGGGCCTCTAGACACTGCAAATGAACTCCAGATGTATGCGCTACCATGTGAACCTAGCTTATGTGGGTTCTGGGGAATTGAACCCAGATCCTTAACTTCACAGGCAAGTGCTTTAACTGCTAAGCTATCTCTCCAGACACTTATTTATAAGAGAGAGAGAGAGAAAGAGAATGGGTGTGCCAGGGCCTCTAGTCACTGCAAAACCACTCCAGACTCATGTGCCACCCTGTGCATCTGGCTTACATGGGTCCTGGGGAATTGAACCTGGGTCCTTGGGCTTTGCAGGGCAACACTAACTGCTAAGCCTTTTCTCCAGGCCTTGTTTTATTTTTATACTCATAGACTCTTCAGTTAACTTTTAGCAACTGAAAATCAAAGGGTGGTGCGTTCTGTTTCTTGTAATTTACCTCTGCTAATAATAATAACAATTAATTAGGGAAAATTAAAAAAAAATATTTACTTGCAAGGAGAGTGGGGCATGGGGAAGAAACAGGCACTGCTATAAATGAACTCCACATGCATGTACCACTTTGTGCATCTAGTTCTTCTTGGGTACTGGGATATTGAAACTATATCTATCAAGCTAAGCAAGCAAGCATCTTAACCACTGAGCCATCTCTCTAGTCTGGCAAATTATTTTATTTGGATGGCTGTTATTAACAAGGGACCACAGGGCTGGGGAGATGGCTCAGTGGTTAAGGTGCGTGGCTACAAAGTTAAAGGACCCAGGTTCAATTCCCCAGTACCCACATAAAGTCTTTAAAAAAACTGGGAAGTGGGGCTGGAGAGATGGTTTAGTGGTTAAGGCATTTGTCTGTGAAGCCAAAGGACCCAGGTTCAATTCCCCAAGACCCATGTAAGCCAGATGCACAAGGGGCACATGTGTCTGGAGTTTGTTTGCAGTGGCTACAGGCCCTGGCATGCCCATTCTCTCTCTGTCTCTCTCTTCTCTATCTCTCTTGCTCTCTGCTTGCAAATAAATAAGTAAAAATTGAAAATTAAAAAAAAAATAAACTGGGAAGGAGGAGGTGTAGTGGGAGTGAAAGGGGATTAAGAGAGGGTAATGGGGGTGAATATAATCAAAATGCATCATACACATACATAAAATAAAAACATTTCAAGGGTGTATATATACATATATGTGTATACACACACACACACACCACACAATTCTTTTTGAGGTAGGGTCACACTCTAACCTAGTATGACCTGGAGTTCACTGTGCAGTCTCAGGCTGGCCTTGAACTCAGGGTGATCTTACTACCTGGGATTAATGGTGTGCTCCACCATACCAGACATACTCACATATTCTCTCTCCACACACACATACTCACATACTCTCTCTCTCTCCAGTGTGTGTGTGTGTGTGTGTGTGTGTGTTTGCTTTTGTATTTTGAGGTAAGTTCTCACTTTAGCTCACGCTGACCTGGAATTCACTATGTAGTCTCAGGCTGGCCTTGAACTCATGGCGATCTTCCTACCTCTGCCTCCCAAGTGCTGGGATTAAAGGTGTGCACCACTACACCCGGCCTAAAAATATTTTTTTAAATGATTATTTGAGAAGAGAGAAGGAGAGGGAGAAAGAGTGAGTATGGGTGTACCAGGGTCTCCTCCTGTTGCAAACTCCAGACACATAAGCAACTTTGTATGTCTAACTTTATGTGGGTACTAGGGAATTAAACCCAAGCAGTTAGGCTATGCAAACAAGCACCTTTAACTACTGAGCCATCACTCCAGCCCATATAAATAATCTTTTTTTTTGTTTTGTTTTTTTGAGGTAAGGTCTCACTCTAGCCCAGGCTGACCTGAAATTCACTATGGAGTCTCAGGGTGGCCTTGAACTCATGGCAATCCTCCTACCTCTGCCCCTCAAGTGCTGGGATTAAAGGTGTGCACCATCATGCATGGCTCCATAAAAATAATATTAAATGAATACTTTTAAAAGGATTTCAGTCACTGAAGTTTTTTAAAAAAATTATTGTTTATTTATTTGACACACAGAGAGAGAGAATGAGAATGGGCATGACAGGGCCTCTAGCCACTGCAGATGAACTCCAGAAGTGTGTACCCGCTTGTGCATCTGGCTAACGTGGGTCTTGGGGAATGGAACCTGGGTACTTTGGCTTTGTAGGCAAATGCCTTAACTGATGAGCTATCCTTCCAGCCCATCACTAAATTTTTTTAAGGTTTTTTTTTTTTTTTTTTTTTTTTGGTTTTGGTTTTCCAAGGTAGGGTTTCACTCTAGTCCAGGCAGACCTGGAATTCTCTATGTAGTCTCAGGGTGGCCTCAAACTCATGGTGATCCTCCTATCTCTGCTTCCCAAGTACTGGGATTAAAGGTGTGCGCCACCATGTCAGGCTTAAAGATTTTGTGTTTTAAAAGATTATTTTATTTATTTGCAAGCAGAGAGAGAGAAGACAGAGAGAAAATGGGCACACCAGGGCCTCTAGCCACAAACTCCAGATGCATGTGCCCTCTTTAGGCATCTGGCTTATATGGGTATTGGGGAATTGAACCTGGGTCCTTTGATTTGCAGGCAAATACCTTAACTGCTAAGCCATCTCTCCAGTCCCCCGCCCCACATCAGTGAAATTTTTAAAGGAACTTTGAAATAATTTTAAAGAAAAATAGTTCCAAAATAGATATTTACAAAATCATTTAAAAAGGAACAATTTAAAAAATAATTGTAAAGAAAATCTTTCTAAATCAATTAATCATTTTAAAGGAGAAAAGGAAAAAAAGGCGTAAGAGATAAGCAACAAATTCTTGTAAGATTAAAAGGTTCTCAGTGTGCAACATACCAGGCGAAACAAATGTGTTATCAAAGTGAAATGCAAAGTCAGCTATGGGGAAGGACAGCCCATTATAGCAGCCATTACTGATTATTTGTGCCAATATACATTTATAATCTAGGTCTGTCATTTATGAAAGAGTACCCATTACTCTTGATGCTCAGATCAATAAGAATAATGCTTTATGGTTTCTGCCTAACAGTGCTGACTGAGTACTCAATTGTGTGGAATGCTAATCTTGATCTCTGTACCCATTTGGTTTGGGTAGTAGAATAATGATTTATACTGCTAGCTTCTTAGGAACAATATTACAGACTCAGCTCCTTTGTGAAAAGGAATTTGGCAGATGTTTTTTCTCCTTTTATCTACTTAATGTGTTTTAGAACCTTTTATAGTAATGATCAAAATCTGGGCTTGTGGGCTGGAGAGATAGGCTAATGGTTAAGGCACTTGCTTATGAAGCCTAAGGCTCCATGTTCTACTCTCCAGATCTCACATAAGCCAGATGTACAAAGGTGAGGCAAGCAGAAGGTCGCACATGCACACTAGGTGGCACAAATATCTGGAATTTGATTTCAGTGGCTGAGGCCCTGGCATGCCAATTGTCTTTCTCTAAATTAAAAAAAAGAAAAAAGTCTGGGCTTGCTCATTTCCCCACTGCATTTAAACTTACTGTGAATTCAAATGAATTACTAGATTCTAGACACCACTATGGATCTTTACGTGAAAACAAGAATCTGCTACCAAAGATTTCTAGTTAAGATGGAGGCATAGGAATGATGCCAAAGCAACGTAGGAGAGAAAAAGAAAAAAAAAACAAACCCAGCAAAATACACTCATCTACTAAAAAGTGAGGTGTATAAGAAATTACCAACAGCCGCAGCCAAGTAGGAGCGATCCAGAGACCACGTAAGCAGGCAGCAGCAGCTCCAGCAGCCATGGCAGCACAAGGTCTGTGGGGACACTGCTACAAGGCTCAGCTTGAGTTGCAGAAAAAGCCAAGTGAGGGGGTTTTCCACTCACACCAGAGCTCTTCACAAATTCAAGAAACATGAAGGGGGCTGGAGAAATGGCTTAGCGGTTAAGCACTTGCCTGTGAAGCCTAAGGACCCCAGTTTGAGGCTCAATTCTCCAGGACCCACATTAGCCTGATGCTCAAGGGGGCGCATGCATCTGGAGTTCCTTTGCAGTGGCTGGAGGCCCTGGCGTGCCCATTCTTTCTCTCTCTGTCACTCTCAAATAAAAAATGATCAAAAAAGTTTAAAAAAAAAAAAAGAAACATGAAGGGAGGACCACAGTGAACAACAGAGGAGCAGATCATGAGGTAGAGGATTATGTGGACAAGATCATGAGGTAGATCACGTGGGCCAGCAGGAGAACTAGAGTCACCATCCACAGCCTCCCCCACCACCAGAGCAAGCGCCAGCAAGCACGCAAGCACAAGACCAGGGGAAGGGAGCTCAGATGAGCACTCAGCACTGGCGACCAGAGCAGCAATCCAACAACCCAGCTAGCCTGCTTGAATCTACAGTGCACCACAGAGGGACCTAGCAGGAGCACAGCATAACTAAGACCAAAATCATCCCAAAAGGTAACTGGGATTACACCAGGGAAGGGTCTCACTTGGTTACAAGCTGACTTGGAAGTCTCAACAAACAAGAAATCTTAACCTCCTAGTTGACAGGATTAAGAGTGTGGGGTACCACATACCCTAAGGGGTAGTGACTTTGTTAGAGGATCAGGTTGTCATAACACCTACTCTTGCATAAATACTCTGTGCTGTTTTTCATTGAATATGTACATTGTTTAGTTAAATTTTAGAATCTACCTGTATTTTGTTCCACTCAGCCTACTTGATACTCTCATAGCAGGCAAACCCAACACAGGGTCACTTTTGTAGATACTCTGAGAGTCTTGAGAGCCACACCTAGCACCTTAAGCTCCTACCCTGAAGATATATAGATACATCTAATAATACTGCAGCTAACTAAAAAATCCAAGCATTAAATTAATCCAAGATGCAAAAATATGTAATTATAACACAAAACACCAAAAATCAAGACAATATAAATCCACCAAAAAGTATTAATGCATCAGAAATGACCTCTAGTGAGAACGAGTTAGAGGAAATGCCTGAGAAAGATTTCAAAAGAATGATTATAAATATGTTCAAAGAAGTCAAAGAGGAAATCAAAGGAATGAAAGAGAAAATAAAAGGAATCAAAGAAGACACAGGACACCAATTTAATGAAATAAAGAGGTCAATATAAGACATAAATAAGGAAACAGAAATAATAAAGAAAAACCAGTCAGCATTACTAGCAATGAAGAACACAGTCAATGAAATAAAAAACTCTATAGAAAATCTCACCGGTAGAATGGATGAAGGAGAGGACAGGATATCTAAACTAGAAGACCAGGTGGCAGATCTAATACAGTCCAACAAGGAGAAAGACAAACTAATAGAAACTATGAGTGGGAATTTCAAGATATTTGGGATACTATAAAAAGACCAAAAATAAGAATTCAGGGCAGAGTAGAAGGAGAAGAATTTCACTCCAAAGGCAGAGTAGGCATCTTCAACAAAATCATAGAAGAAAACATCCCCCAAATTGGGAAAGAGGTGCCAATGCAGATATAGGAATCCTTTAGAACACCAACCAGACAAAACCTGGAAAGAACCTCTCCTTGCCATATTATAATTAAAACTACCAAACATACAAACCAAAGAAAAAACACTGAAAGCAGTTAGAGAGAAATATCAAGTTACCTACAAAGGAAAGCCCATCAGGATCACAACAGATTACTCAACACAAACGTTAAAGGTCAGAAGGGCTTGTAATGATATATTCCAAGTTCTGTAAGATAACAACTGTCAACCAAGGTTACTTTATCCAGAAAACCTATCCATTCAAAGAGATGAAGAAATAAAGAAATTCCACAATAAAATCAGCCTAAAGGAATATTTGAAGATAAAACCAGCTCTACAGAAAATACTTGAAAGAATCCTCCATGCTGAAGAGAAAGAAAAGCACACATATAAGGAACCTGGAAAAAACAAACAATACTCAAATACTAGTTAACACAAGAGAACAAAGGTAAAACCTGAAGAACTATAAAAAATGGCAAAAATAAATACACACCTTTCAATAATATCTCTTAATATCAATGACCTCAATGGCCCAACCAAAAGACATAGGTTTGCAGACTGGGTTAAAAAGCAGGATCCCTTCTAAAATAATACTGAGCAACAAAAATAAGGCTGGTAGTATCACCATACCTGATTTTAACCTATACTACAGAGCCATAGTAACAAAAACAGCGTGGTACTGGCACAAAAACAGACATGTAGATCAGTGGAACAGAACAGAGGACCCAGATGTAAGCCCAAGTAGCTACAGCCACTTGATATTCGATAAAAATGCCAAAAATACTCATTGGAGCAAAGACAGCCTCTTCAGCAAATGGTGTTGGGAAAACTGGATATATATCTGTAGAAGGATGAAAATAGATTCTTCTCTCTCTCCATGCACAAGAATTAAGTCCAAATGGATTAAAGACCTTTACATCAGACCTGAAACTCTGAAACTGCTGGAGGAAAAAGTAGGGGAAACCCTTCAACAAGTTGGTCTTGGCAAAGACTTTCTGAATACAACCCCAATTGCTCAGGCAATAAAACCACAGATTAATCACTGGGACCTCACGAAATTACAAAGATTTTGCTCTGCAAAGGACATAGTGAAAAAAAGCAAAGAGGCAACCTACAGAATGGGAAAAAATCTTTGCCAGCTATATATCTGATAGAGGCTTAATATCTAGGATATACAAAGAACTCAAAAAGTTAAATAATAAGGAATCAAACAAGCCAATCAAAAAATGGGCTATGGAGCTAAATAGAGCATTCTCAAAGGAAGAAATATGAATGGCATATAAGCACCTAAAAAAATGTTCCACGTCACTAGCCATCAGGGAAATGCAGATTAAAACTACATTGAGATTCCATCTCACTCCTGTCAGATTGGCCACCATCATGAAAACAAATTATCATAAATGTTGGCAGGGATGTGGAAAAACAGGAACCCTTCTACACTGCTGGTGGGAATGCAATCTGATCCAGCCATTGTGGAAATCAGTGTGGAGGGTCCTAAAACAGCTAAAGATTGATCTACCATATGACCCAGCTATAGCACTCCTAGGCATATATCCAAAGGACTCATCTCATTTCCTTAGAAATATGTGCTCAACCATGTTTATTGCTGCTCAATTTATAATATCTGGGAAATGGAACCAGCCTAAATGTCCCTCAACTGATGAGTGGATAATGAAGATGTGGCACATTTATACAATGGAGTTCTACTCAGCGGTAAAGAAAAATGAAGTTCTGAAATTTGCAGAAAAATGGATGGACCTGGAAAGGATTATACTAAGTCAGGTAACCCAGGCCCAGAAAGCCAAGTGCCACATGTTCTCTCTCATATGTGGATACTAGCTACAGATGACTGGGCTTGTGCGTGAGAATGAAAATACTTAGTAGCAGAGGCCAGTAATTTAAAAAGGAGTCATAAAGGGAAGAGAAAGGAAGGGAGGAGGGTACTTAATAGGTTGATATTGTATATATGTAAGTACAATGATTGTGATGGGGAGGTAATATGATGGAGAATGGAATTTCAAAGGGGAAAGTGGGGGGGGGGGTTGGGAGGGAGGGAATTACCATGGGATATTTTTTATAATCATGGAAAATGCTAATAAAAATTTTAAAAATTTAAAAAAAAATTTAAAAAATTAAAAAAAAAGCAAGATCCTTCAATTTGTTATCTCTAAGAAACTCATCTTTCTACAAAGGATGGATACTATCTTAGGGTGAAAGGTTGGAAAACGGTGTTTCAAGCAAATGGGCCTAGAAAACAAGCACGGGTAGCTATCCTAATATCTGACAGGAAGACTTCAGTCTAACATCAGTCAGTAAAGATAAGGAAGGTCACTTTATAAATTAAATTAAAGGCACACTCCACGAGGACATTACCTAACATGGGGGCTCCCAACTTCATCAAACAAACACTATTATAACTAAGGTCACAGATAACACCAAACACAGTTGTAGTGGGTGACTTCAACACCCCACTCTCATCAATTGACAGGTCATCCTGGCAAAAAATAGAGAGGCATCTGGATTAAATGAAGGCATAGAACAAATGGACCTAGCAGATATTTATAGGACATTTCATGCAAATGCTACAGAATATACATTCTTTTCAGCAGCACATGGAACATTCTCTAAAATAGACCATATATTAGGACACAAAGCAAATCTTAACAAATACAGGAGAATTTAAATTATTCCTTGCATCCTATCTGACCACAATGGAATCAAACTGCAAATCAATAGCAAGAAAAGCTGTAGATCATACACAAAATCATGGAAACTAAACAATGCACTACTAAATGATGAATGGGTCAATGAAGAAATCAGGAAGGAAATAAAAAAATTCATAGTCAAATGATAATGAGAACACAACATACCAAAATCTTTGGGACTAAATGAAGGCAGTCCTCAGAGGGAAATTTATAGCTTTAAATTCCTGTATTAAGAAATTAGTAAGGTCTTTTCTCCCATCCCCCAATAATGAAAATCCTCCTTGTCATTTAAGACCATTCATCTCCATGACACACCTCTTTTCATCCTGAGTGTACCATAGGTTTATTTGGGAGGTCACCACTATGTTTTAACAGAGACTGCCTTCTCAGAATGTCTGATGAGTGCCCTGCGAATGATCAGTGTCTTCACCCCTCCATTGCATTCTCTCAGGGCTCACTGCAATCCATATAACATGAGCTACACATGAAATCCTCAAAACGGATTGTTCAGGCAAGAATGTTACAGGTCTCACCTTGTCACACAATCTTAGTAGCTTATTTGACAAATATGAAATAAATACAGTGATGGTGACTCACACTTACTGGGAACTTATTATATGTGTAGACCTAGGCAAGTAGTTCATATGGCACTAAGATAGGTGACTGAACTTGTCCACAGCCAGATGGATTTAGGAATTAGAAGGAAATGTCTACTGTTTTATTTTCCTTTTTTTTTTTTGTTGATGTACTACATCTTGTAATAAATGTAGGTTGGCTTTTTTCTAATTTGCATATATTATTTTTGATGCTCTGTATGAAATATAAAGATTTTTACCAAGAAACAAACAACAAAAACAAAGAAATTAGTAAGGTCTTGGCTGGGCATGGTGGCGCATGCCTTTAATCCCAGCAATCCGGAGGCAGAGGTAGGAGGATTGCCATGAGTTCGAGTCCACCCTGAGACTCCATAGTGCATTCCAGGTCAGCCTGGGCTATAGTGAGACCCTACCTTGAAAAGCCAAAAAAAAAAAAACAAAAAAACAAAAATTAATTAGTAAGTCTCAAGTAAATGACCTAATGCTTCAGGTTAAAGCCTTGGAAAAAGAACAACAAGGCAAACCAAAAATCAGTAGATGGGAAGAAATAATAAAAATTAGGGCAGACATTAATGAAAAAGGAAGCAAAAAACAATCCAAGGAATCAATGAAAAAAAGACTGGTTCTTTGAAAGGATAAACAAGATTGATAAACCCTTAGAAAATCTGACCAAAATAAAGAGGGAAGAGACACAAATTAATAAAAATTAGAGATGAAAAGGGCACCATACAACAGATACCAGAGAAATTCAAAAAATCATAGGGACATACATATTATAAAACCATATACTCCACTAAGTATGAAAATCTGAAATAAATGGAAGACTTCCTTCATGTATATGACCTACCTAAATTAAATAAAGATGAGATTAATCACTTAAATACACCTATAACAAGTATGGAGATCCAAGCAGTTATCAAAAATCTCCCAACTAAAAATAGTCCAGGCCCAGATGGATTCACTGGTGAATGTTACCAGACCTTCAGAGAAGAATTAACCACCATTGCTTCTTAAGCTTTCCATACAATAGAAAAAGAAGGAATCCTACCAAACTCTTTCTATGAAGCCAGCATCACCCTGATACCAAAACCAAGGCAAAGATAAAACAAAAAAAATGAAAGTTACAGACCAATCTCTGTCATGAACATGTATGCAAAAATTCCCAACAAAATATTGGCAAAAAGAATACAAGAATAGATCAGAAAGATCATTCACCCTGCCCAAGTAGACTTTATTCCAGAGATGCAGGGATGGTTCAAGATATGCAAATTGATAAATGTGATACATTATATAAATAGACTGAGGGACAAAAATCACATGATCATCTCATTAGATGCAGAGAAAGTATTTGACAAAATCCAACCTCCCTTCATGATAAAAGTCCTACAGAGACTGGGAATAGAAGGAACATATCAATATAATAGAGGCTATTTATGACAAGCCTACAGCCAACATATTACTAAATGGGGAAAAATTAGAAGCTTTTCCACCAAAATCAGGAACAAGACAAGGGTGTCCACTGTCCCTACTTTTATCTAATACAGTACTGGAAGTCTTAGCCATAGCAATAATGCAAGAGACGTGCATGAAAGGGATACAAATTGGAAAGGAAGAGATCAAGTTATCATTATTTGCAGATAACAAGATTCTATACATAAAGGACCCTAAAGACTCTACCATCAAATTGTTAGAGCTGATAAACACCTATAGCCATCTAGCAGGATACAAAATAAACACACAGAAATCAGTAGTATATGCTAACAACAAACACATAGAGGATGAAATCAGAGAATCACTCCTATTCACAATTGTATCGGAAAAATAAATAAATAAAGTACATTGGAACAAACCTAACTAAGGAAGTGAAGGATCTCTTCAATGAAAACTTTAAAACACTCAAGTGAAAAATTGCAGAAGACACTAGGAAATAGAAAAACATCCCTTGTTCCTGGATTGGAAGAATCAATATTATGAAAATGGCAATCTTACCAAAAGCAATCTGCACATTTAATGCAATCCCAGTCATAATTCCAATTGCATTCTACACAGAAATAGAAAAAACAATCCAAAAATTCATTTGGAATCACAAAAAATCTGGAATATCTAAAACAATACTAAGCAACAAACATAAGGCTGGTGGTATCACCATACCTGATTTTAACCTATACTACAGAGCCATAGTAACAAAAACAGCATGGTACTGGCACAAAAGCAGACATGTAGATCAATGGAACAGAACAGAGGACCCAGATGTAAGTCCAGGCTGCTATAGCCACCTGATATTTGATAAAATGCCAAAAATACTCATTGGAGAAAAGACAAACTCTTTACCAAATGGTGCTTGGAAAAGTGGATATGTATTTTAGAAGGATAAAAATAGATTCTTCTCTCTCTGCTTGTACAAAAATTAAGTCCAAATGGATTAAAGACCTTAATATCTGACTTGAAACTTTGAAAATGCTAGAGGAAGAATTAGGGGAATCCCTTTAACATATTGATCTTGGCAAAGACAGTCTGAATATAACGCCAATTGCTGAGGCAATGAAACCACAGATTAACCACTAGGACCTCATGAAATTACAAAGATTTTGTATGGCATAGAACACTGTGACTAAAGCAAAGAGGCAATATACAGAATGGAAAAAAAAAATCTTTGCCAACTATACAACTGATTGAGGATTAATATCTAGGATATACAAAGAACTCAAAAAATTTAATAATAAGAAATCAAACATGCCAATTAAAAAATAGGCTATGGAACTAAATAGAGAGGTCTCAAAAGAAGAAATACACATGGCATATAAGCATCTAAAAAAATGTTCTACATCCCTAGTCATCAGGGAAATGCAGATTAAAACTACATTGAGATGCCATCTCACTCCTGTCAGATTGGCTACCATCATGAAAACAAATGACCATAAATGCTGCTGAGGATGAGGAAAAAGAAGACCCCCCCTTGTACATGTTGGTGGGAATGCAATCTGGGCCAGCCATTGTGGAAATCAGCGTGGAAGGCCCTAAGACAGCTAAAAATAGATCTACCATATGACCCAGCTATAGCACTCCTAGGCATATATCCTAAGGACTCATCTCATTACCTTAGCGATACTTGCTCAACCATGTTTATTGCCGCTCAATTCACAATAGCTGGGAGACGGAACCAGCCTAGATGTCCCTCAACTGATGAGTGGATAATGAAGATATGGCACATTTATACAATGGAGTTCTACTCAGCGGTAAAGAAAAATGAAGTTATGAAATTTGCAGGAAAATGGAAGGATCTGGAAAGGATTTTACTAAGTGAGGTAACCCAGGCCCAGAAAGCAAAGGGTCGTATGTTCTCTCTCATATGTGGATCCTAGCTACAAATGATTGGACTTCTGTGTGAGTAGGAAGAAAACTCAGTAGCAAAGGCCAGTAAAGTAGAAAAGATATAAAAGGAAGAGAAAGTAAGGGAGGGCAGTACTTAGTAGGCCAGTATTGTATATATATATAAGTAGAGAAGTAGATTAATGGGGGTGAAAAGGCCCAAAGTGAAGTCAGGGGAATAGACTGAGTAATGGAAAGGTGGAGGGAGGACTAAGCAAAATCTAAAAGGATATAAATAAATCATATGGAATCCTACTTTTTGGATAATGAAACACTGAGGAGCCATAGATTGTTCTTAGAAAATTTTCAGTGTATGGGATAACTTGCAGTGAGTTGTTGGCCAGGGAGGAGCCTGATGGCTCCTGAACATTATAGGCCATTGCCAATGCCCTTGGTTTCCCACCAGGAACAGATGGTAAGACCCTATTGCTGAAGACTCCACATACTTGGGCCCAAGGCCACTGAGATATCCTGCTGGAACTGACCTGATAACCTCCTCCCTGTAGACCAGCTGACAGAAAGCTATAAGAAGCCATTCTGCATGCAGTTCAACGGAGGAGAGAGAAATCACCAGTGAAGATACTCAACAAGCAAGCCTTATATTTGGCCAGCCAGGCCAAATGAGCCAATGGGTGCAATAGTGGCACATCTATCATGGTGGAAACCAACTGCCCTCTAATTAGGCTGGAGGCCCACTCCATGGGAGGGAATATATCCCTGATACTGAAAACTTAAAACAGGGTAGTCATGAGCCCTAGTGGTACAATGTCTGCTGCTGTCTGGCTAAATGTATATACTATGTCTCTCAAACTGCCCAATAAGCACTTCTTTTAATGTTCATACCCTTATATTAATGCCACTCTCACTTTGGGTAGAGAATCTTCTCTTTTCAGATGGCAGTGACCTTGGGATGACTCAGAATGCATCTTGGTGCTAGAAAGAAGTGACAGGAGTGCTCATTACTGCAATATCTCTATCACACCTTCCATGGCTCAGGGTCTATTGCAGAAAAGGTGGCAGAGAGAATGTAAGAGCCAAAGGAAGGTTAGGACTCTGTACAACGTGCTCCCTCCAGAGATAAAATGGCCTGGATATCCATGACCTCACAGTGCCTGACACTACCTACATAAGACCATCATTATAGGAGGAAAAGATCATGACATCAAAATAAAAGAGAGATAGATTCAGAGGGGCAGGGAATATGATGGAGAATGGAATTTCCAAAGGGAAAGTGGGGGGAGGGAGGGCATTACCATGGGATATATTTTATAATCATGGATGTTGTTAATAAAAAAAATTGAAAAGAAAAAAACAATCTGCTATCACTTCAAATTTTGTATCTCAATATCTAGCATAGAAATTATTTTAAAAAGAATTAGGCAATCATATAATAAGTATCATATTTGTGAACCACACCCACACATATCTCTACATACACACACACACACAACTATACAACTATAGAGACAAGATTAACTTCAGTTTCCAATTTTCTACTTAGAGCAATTGGATCTTACTTTTGTCCTCAAACCCTGTTAGTCCAATATCAATGGTGTTTTCCATGTCTTAATTTAATTACACCTTTTCAGTTGTTTTGCCAAAGAATTTGTAAATAATACATACAAATGGGTTTGAGGGAATTAGGAGATGAGCTAGCTACCAGTTGTTCAAAAGTAGCATCAGCGTGTCCAAAGGCTGCATATTTTTCCCAATTTGTGTCTGAGTTGTGTGTTCTGTCTAAAATCAGACTTGCAGAAAACCCAAAAAAGCTCTTTTTATGCTATACTTCATCAAATTATGTGCATTCTCTGAAGTCTAGTCTCAGAGCTGCTCTCTGTTTTAAGGAGAAAAAAAAAAAACATTTCAAAGCAACCTTTGTTTTCTTCTAAAATGACAGTCTTTTCAAAGCACTCAACATAGCTAGTGCTATATAAACACATAAAAATACTACTGTAACCTTTCCCAACTGTATTACATGTATAACTTTAAATCAGAAAATCTTAGCCATCCAAGCATGAATAATATAATTATGTACACATGGCAGAAGCTAGTTAGCTGCTCCTTCTTTTGGGAGAGTCTATAATAAGCACTATGATATATGCTAGTAGAAATCTGTCTTAGATGAAGCTGGTGGCCAAGGACTATCTATCCATCTTGAAACACAGTTAACCACACTCTCGAAGGTCTCTGTGTGCTTCTATTATAAATCAGATCATCACCACACAGCTGTTACTATTGCTGAGTGTTTCAGCTGCTTCCCAAATAGGTAATGCTCGAAAATACAGGGAAATTTTTAAATTTGCAGTTAAATTGTGACACTATCTAGACTGCATGCAAAATATATGACTTCTATTATGGTGAGCTGAGCCAAGCTTATTTGATTCTGTTTTGTTCCATCTCTTGAGATTCTAGGGCCTCAGGTCCTGCCACAAAGAGTACAATGTGATTGGAAAGGTTCTAAAAATACCCCATGTTTCCTAGGCTCCACTGGGAAGGGTGGATGATTCAATTACAAGTGTCAAAATTTGATTCCCCATTTTTTGGAAACTGACAGCTGCGGCAAATCTTGCCAGGGTTCCCTTATCTTCATTGCACTTCTCTTTGAAGTATTTCAAGATGATTTCATAATCTTTCCAATTTAGCTCTAGGATTTCTGCTGGTAGTTGGAGAATGAATTGGTTGGGCATTTCAAAAGCTGCTTGTTAATATTATTTGACTAAGCACATTTTCCAAGTTGCTATTACTGCAAAACAGCTGATTTTCTAACAGTTAGGGGAGAAAAACACAATGGGGTACATGACCACACACCAAACCTGTTAATGCATGAATACAATCTTTTTTTTTTTTTTTTTTTTTTTTTTGAGGTAGGGTCTCACTCTAGCCCAGGCTGACCTGGAATTCACTATGGAGTCTCAGGGTGGCCTCAAACTCACAGCGATCCTCCTGTCTCTGCCTCCCAGGTGTTGGGATTAAAGGCGTGTGCCACCACGCCTGGCTATGAATACAGTCTTTACCAGGGTTCATTATCTGCTATTGAAAAAAAAAAAAAATCCTACTCTGGGAAAGGATACCAGTGTGGCAGCATGGTTTTTTTTTTTTTTAAACAAAACAAAACAGTATTAAGCCTTCAGAGATACTACTGGCTGCTATATGGCAAGACAATAAGAGGTTCAGGCTTTGGTCTTTGCTCTGCCATCAACACAAAGTCTTTGAGTTTAGATTATCGATGAAATGGCAAAAATAACATCCAAAGAATTGGCTAGAGGCTGGTAGATAAAGTTAAATTTGTAGGCAGGTGTGTAAAAATAACTACATGATGAAGTAAACATCTGTGGTTAGGATGAAAAGTTACACATAATTAATCTTTTCATCAATTGAACTTGGTAAAGAAGTGCCAAGACATTTTAATATTAATTTTCTGTTAAAAATATATATACCTTTATTCAAAGTACCCAGTATGCTGTAAATGGTGGTATTCCGCTACCATCATAGAGGTTATTGGTTCTTAGGGAAGACAAAAACTGAACAAGTATCCATAAGAATGCCATATATTCTTGCATGCAAGAAAAAGTGAGCCAGGTGTGGCAATGCACACCTATACTCCCAGCACTTGAGAAGCAAAGGCAGAGGCAGGAGGACTGTCATGAGTTTGAGGCCAGCCTGAGACTACATGATGAATTCTAGGGCAGTGTGGACTAGGGTGAGTCCATACCTTGAAAACAAAACAAAAAACAAAACAAAACAAAAAAAGTGCTATGAGAGTGAGTGCACTCCAGCAGGACCAGGGGGAGCGAAGCAAGGGATGGAAAAACAGGATTAGGGACCTCAGGCCATGAGTCACCAATTAAGCCCAATATTTTTCTACTATGTTTAAAGAAGCATATGTTGTATAGTAAATACCTCTGAATTGAAAATATTATTCCTTTCTGGAAAGAAAGAGGGCCTCAAGACGTCTGAGAGAGCTGAAAGTTAAAAGAGCACATGACCATCCCCAAGGTTAGAGGAACAGTAAACAACTGTTGTGACTTTGAATAATATGTAGTAATTTTCTTGAATTGAAACATACCTCTCCCCTAAAGGGAAAAGTTCAGGAGACTCAGGAGGTCAAGTCTGCCAGAGCCATAACTTAAAAGACCCCTCCCCAAGGATATAAAAGGGTAAACAACTGCTTGGGGGCAGACTCTGACCAGCCCAGCTGCCTGCAAGCCTTGTAGTGTACTTCAGAAAGGCAGCTTCTGCAAGTCTTCGCTTATGCTGGGGTGGAGTTGTTGGTGATGCAGCTGCCTTTGCATCAGTTGCCCATGGTCCTGTAAGCAACCCCTCACCCTTCTCCGTACATAACCCAATCATACTTTGGTCTGTCACAGGTGCCCTAAGTTTCACAGGAGAGCATATTAATGGCAGCAACCTTTTATTGATATAATCATGACTGTTGTCTCCAATTGTTGTAGCAACCTTCATACTGCTGGGATAAAGCACCAGATCAAAAGCAGCTGATGGAAGCAAAGTATTTATTTTTTGCTGACAGTCTTGAGGGGAAGCTGCATGATGGCAAGGAAAGCATGGTATGAGCAGAAGCTGGACATCACTTCTGCCACAGCAGATGGCAAACAGCAAGGGAGTGAGCTAAATTCTGGTTCCCCACGGGGGAGTTGGCTATAATACCCCTAGGAATACACCTCCTCCGGCAGGGCTTTACCTTTCAAAACACCATCAGCTGGGAACCAAGCATTCAAAACACACGAGTTTATGGGGGACTTTTAATTCAAACCACTACACTAATCACACCAAGTTTTATGCAAATAAGGTATTTCTACATGAAAAAAAACTTTTAAATAGTCCAAAAATAGGGAAAACCAAGATTATTTATCAGTAAGATCCTGATTTAGTACGTGAAGTTGTTTGAACTCAGAAGGGTGATAATTTACACTTACAGCTTGATTCTAAGATACAGCCACATGAGGATTCTATTAAAATCTAACATTAACTTCAAATTAAAAATTGGTTTCCGGGCTGGAGAGATGGCTTAGCGGTTAAGCGCTTGCCTGTGAAGCCTAAGGGCCCCGGTTCGAGGCTCGGTTCCCCAGGTCCCACGTTAGCCACATGCACAAGGGGGCGCATGCGTCTGGAGTTCGTTTGCAGAGGCTGGAAGCCCTGGCGCGCCCATTCTCTCTCTCTCCCTCTATCTGTCTTTCTCTCTGTGTCTGTCGCTCTCAAATAAATAAAAAAAAAAATTTAATTAAAAAAAATTTGGTTTCCCTTATAGGTGATAGAATATTAAAAAAAATCACACATGGCAATTAACAACCCCATAGTCTTGGTCAGTGATTCATAATAAATATCCAGAAATTATAGATTCTTAGTGCTAGAAGGAACTCTATTATATAATCCAGTGACTTTCACATTTTTTTTTAATGCGAGAAAGTATGTGTGCACAAAAGAGAGAGAACTGAATTGGTGTGTCAGGGCCTCCAGCCACTGTAATTGATGCATGTGCCACCTTGTATGCATGTGTGACCTGGTGTGTGTGCATCACTTTGTGCATCTGTAATTCATGGGATTTGGAGAGTAGAACATGGGTCCTTAGGCTTTGCACACAAGCGCTGTAACTGCTACGCCATCTCTTCAGCCCCATTTTGGTTTGTTTGAGCTCTAGCCCAGGCTGACCTGGAATTTACTATGCAATCTCAGAATGGACTCAAACTCACAGTGATCCTCTGACCTTATTCTTCTGAGTGTTGGGATTAAAGGCTTGTGCAACCACATCTGACTCTAAAACCTCTCTCTCTTTCTCTCTCTTTTTTTTTTTTTTTGGTTTTTCGAGGTAGGGTGTCACTCTAGCTCAGGCTGTCCTGGAATTCACTATGTAGTCTCAGGGTGGCCTTGAACTCACGGTGATCCTCCTACCTCTGCCTCCCAAGTGCTGGGATTAAAGGGGTGCACCACCACGCCTGGCCTCTCTCTGGGTTTTTGAGGTAGGGTCTTGTTCTAGGCCAGGCTCATCTGGAATAGTCTCAGTCTGACCTCAAACTCACAGTAATCCTCATATCTCAGCCTCCAAAGTACAAGAATTAAAGGCATATGCCACCACACTTGGCTCTCAAAACACATGTTAAAATTATTTATTGGGCTGGAGAGATGGCTTAGCGGTTATACGCTTGCCTGTGAAGCCTAAGGACCCCGGTTCGAGGCTCGGTTCCCCAGGTCCCACGTTAGCCAGATGCACAAGGGGGCGCATGCGTCTGGAGTTTGTTTGCAGAGGCTGGAAGCCCTGGTGCGCCCATTCTCTCTCTCCCCCTCTATCTGTCTTTCTCTCTGTGTCTGTCGCTCTCAAATAAATAAATAAAAAATTAAAAAAAATATTTATTTACTTGCAAGGGAAGAGAGAAAGAGAGAGAAACAGAGAGAGACAATATGAGAAAGAGAATATGAATGGGGTCACCAGGGCCTCTAGCTGCTGTAAATTAACTCCAGATGTATACATCACTTAGTGCATCTGGCTTTACATGGGTACTGGGTAACTGAACCTGGATCCTTTGGCTTTGCAAGCAAGGGCCTTAACCACTGAACAATCTCTCCAGCATCTCTTAACTCATTGTTTTAGGCAATCCCAACAGACTGGCCTTTTTTAATGTGAGAGGATGAGAACTCGAGCAAGAAAAAGAGAACAAGAAAGAACTGGTGTGCCAGGGCCTCCAGCCACTCTAATTGAACTCCAGATGCTTGTGCTACCTTGTGTGCATGTGTGACCTTGCACAGTTGCATCACCTTGTGTATCTTGCTTACGTGGGACCTGGAGAATGGAATATGAGCCCTTAGGTTTTGCAGGGAAGTGCCTTAGCTGCTAAGCTATCTTTCCAGTCCTCAAGCCATTTATTTTGTCTTTTTTTGGTTTTCAAGGTAGGCTCTCACTCTAGCCCAGGCTGACCTGGAATTCACAATGTAATCTCAGTATGCCCTTGAACTCACAGCGATGCTCCTACCTCTGTCTCCTGAGTTCTGGGATTAAAGGCATGTGCCCCATGCCTGGCCCACAAGCCTGTTTAAAAAAAATTGTTTTGTTTAATTGAGAGAGAAAGACACAGATAGAATGGGTGAGCCACGGCCTCCAGCCACTACAAACGAACTCCAGATGCATTCCCTATCTTGTGCATGTGGCTTACATGGGGCCTGGAGGATTGAAGCTAGGTCCTTTGGCTTTGCAGGAAACACTTTAACTGCTAAGCTATTCCTCCAGCCCCTTCAAACCATGTTTTAGAGAGAGAGGGAGGGGGGAGGGAGAGGAAGGGAGGGAGGAGAGGGGGTTGAGAATTGGTATGCCAGGGTCTGGGAGGAACACACTGTAAGGAGTCCTACCCTTCCTTTGGCCCTTACATTCTTTCTGACACATCTTCAGCAATAGACCCTGAGCCTTGGAAGGTGTGATAGATATATTACAGTAATGAGCACTCCTGTCACTTCTTTCCAGTACCATGATGCCTTCTAAGTCATCCCCAGGTCACTTCCATCTGAAAAGAGAAGCTTCTCTACCAAAAGTGAGAGTAGCAGTAATATAAGGGTATGAACATTAGGAGAAGTGCTTACTGGGCAGTTTGATAACCATAGTATATACATTTAATCAGACAGCAACAGACGTTACACCCCTAGGGCTCATGACTACCCTTGTTTTAAGTTTTCAGTATCAGGGATGTATTCCTTCCATGGAGCGGACCTCCAGTCCAATTACAGGGCGGTTAGTTTCCATGATAGATGTGCCACTATTGCACCTGTTGGCTCACTTGGCCTGACTGGCCAAATATAAGGCTTGCAGTATCCACTGCTGAGTATCTTCACTGGTGTTTTCTCTTTCTCCCATTGAACTGCATGTAAAATGGCTTCTTCCTGCTTTCTGTCAGCTGGTCTACAGGGAAGAGGTTATCAGGTTATCAGAAAAGTTCCAGCAGGATTTCTCAGTGGCCTTGTAGCCCAAGTATGTGGAGTCTTCAGCCATAGGGTCATACCATCTATTCCTGGTGGGAAACCAAGGACCTCGGCAATAGCCTATAATGTTTTGGGGGCAACAGGGACCTCACTGGCCAACAACTCACTGCAAGTTATCCCATACATGGCACTGAAAATTTTCTAGCAACAATCCATGGCTCCTGAGTGTTCCATTGTCCCAAAAAGTAGGATTCCATATGATTTACTTATATCCTCTTAGATTTTGATTAACCCTCCCTCCACCTTTCCATTACTCAATCTATTCCCCTGACTTCACTTTGGGCCTGAAACCCCATTAATCTATTTCTCTACTTACATATATACAATACCATCCTCTTATGTACTCCTCTCCCTTACTTTCTTTCCCTTTTATATCTTTTCTACTTTACTGGCCTTTGCTACTGAGTTTTCTTCCTACTCACACAGAAGTCCAATCATCTGTAGCTAGGATCCACATATGAGAGAGAACATATGACCCTTTGCTTTCTGGGCCTGGGTTACCTCACTTAGTAAAATCCTTTCCAGATCCTTCCATTTTCCTGCAAATTTCATAACTTCATTTTTCTTTACCGCTGAGTAGAACTCCATTGTATAAATGTGCCATATCTTCATTATCCACTCATCAGTTGAGGGACATCTAGGCTGGTTCCGTCTCCCAGCTATTGTGAATTGAGCGGCAATAAACATGGTTGAGCAAGTATCGTTAAGATAATGAGATGAGTCCTTAGGATATATGCCTAGGAGTGCTATAGCTGGGTCATATGGTAGATCTATTTTTAGCTGTCTTAGGGCCTTCCACATTGATTTCCACAATGGCTGGCCCAGATTACATTCCCACCAACATGTACAAGGGGGGTCTTCTTTTTCCTCATCCTCAGCAGCATTTATGGTCATTTGTTTTCATGATGGTAGCCAATCTGACAGGAGTGAGATGGCATCTCAACGTAGTTTTAATCTGCATTTCCCTGATGATTAGGGATGTAGAACATTTTTTTAGATGTTTATATGCCATGTCTTTTGAGATCTCTCTATTTAGTTCCATAGCCCATTTTTTAATTGGCATGTTTGATTTCTTATTAAATTTTTTGAGTTTTTTGTATATGCTAGATATTAATACTCTACCAGATGTATAGCTGGCAAAGATTTTTTTTTTCCATTCTGTATGTTGCCTCTTTGCTTTATTCACAGTGTCCTCTGCTGTACAAAATCTGTGCAATTTCATGAGGTCCCAGTGGTTAATCTGTGGTTTTATTGCCTGAGCAAATGGGGTTATATTCAGACTGTCTTTGCCAAGACCAATATGTTGAAGGGTTTCCCCTAATTTTTCACCTAGCAGTTTCAGAGTTTACGATCTGATATTAAGATCTTTAATCCATTTGGATTTAATTCTTGTGCATGGAGAGAGAGAAGAATCTATTTTCATCCTCCTACACATACATATCCAGTTTTCCCAGGACCATTTACTGAAGAGGTCATCTTTTCTCCAATGAGTATTTTTGGCATTTTTATCTAATATCAGGTGGCTATAGCTACCCGGACCTACATCTGGGTCCTCCATTATGTTCCATTGATCTACATGTCTGCTTTTGTGCCAGTACCATGCTGTTTTTGTTACTATGGCTCTGTAGTATAGGTTAAAACCATGTATGGTGATACCACCAGCCTTATTTTTGTTGCTCAGTATTGTTTTAGATATTTGAGATGTTTTGTGCTTCCAAACGAATTTTTGGATTGTTTTTCTATTTCTGTGTAGAATGCAATTGGAATTTTGACGGGGATTGCATTAAATGTGCAGATTGCCATTTTCACAATATTGATTCTTCCAATCCAGGAACAAGGGATGTTTTTCCATTTCCTAGTGTCTTCTGCAATTTCTTGCTTCAGTGTTTACCAGCTCTAACAGTTTGCTGGTAGAGTCTTTAGGGTAATTTATGTATAGAATCATGTCATCTTCAAATAATGATAACTTGATCTCTTCCTTTCCAATTTGTATCCCTTTTATGTGCATCTCTTGCCTTATTGCTATGGCTAAGACTTCCAGTACTATATTAAATAAAAGTGGAGACAGTGGATACCCTTGTCTTGTTCCTGATTTTAGTGGAAAAGCTTCCAGTTTTCCCCCATTTAGTAATATGTTGGCTGTAGGCTTGTCATAAATAGCCTCTAATATATTGAGATATGTTCCTTCTATTCCCAGTCTCTGTAGGACTTTTATCATAAGGGAGTTTGGATTTTGTCAAATGCTTTTTCTGCAGCTAATGAGATGATCATGTGATTTTTGTCCTTCAGTCCATTTATATAATGTATTACATTTATCGATTTCTGTATGTTGATCCATCCCTGCATCTATGGACTAAAGCTTACTTGGTTAGGGTGAATGATCTTTTGGACATATTTCTTGTATTCTGTTTGCCAATATTTTGTTGAGAATTTTTGCATCTATGTTCATGATGGAGATTGGTTTGTAATCTTTTTTTGTTCTATTTTTGTCTGGTTTTGGTGTCAGGGTGATGCTGGCTTCATAGGAGTTTGGTAGGATTCCTTCTTTTTCTATTTTATGGAACAGCTTGAGAAGCAATGGTGTTAGTTCTTCCCTGAAGGTATGGTAAAATTCACTATGAATCCAACTGGGCCTGGACTTTTTTTAGTTGGGAGATTTTCTTTTTTTAAATTTTTTATTTGAGAGCGACAGACACAGAGAGAAAGACAGATAGAGGGAGAGAGAGAGAACGGGCGCGCCAGGGCTTCCAGCCTCTGCAAACGAACTCCAGATGCGTGCGCCCCCTTGTGCATCTGGCTAACGTGGGACCTGGGGAACCGAGCCTCGAACTGGGGTCCTTAGGCTTCACAGGCAAGCGCTTAACCGCTAAGCCATCTCTCCAGCCCTAGTTGGGAGATTTTTGATAACTGCTTGGATCTCCATACTTGTTATAGGTCTATTTAAGTGATTACTCTCATTTTTATCTAATTTAGGTAGGTCATAAATCAAGGAAATCATCCATTTCTTTTAGATTTTCATATTTACAGGAGTATATGTTTTTATAGTATTACCCTATCATTTTTTGAATTTCTCTGGTATCTGTTGTGATGGTGCCCCTTTCGTCTCTAATTTTATTAACTTGTGTCTCCTCTCTCTTTCTTTTGGCCAGATTTGCTAAGTGTTTATCAATCTTATTTATCCTTTCAAAGAACCAACTCTTTGTTTCATTGATTCTTTGAATTTATTTTATTTTATTTTTTACTTTTCTTCAGCATGGAGGATCCTTTCAAGTATTTTCCATAGAGCTGGTTTTGTCTTCAAATACTCCTTTAGCCTGCTTTAGTTGTGGAATGTCCTGATTTCTCTATTTGAATGGAAAACTTTGCAGCATAAAGTAACCTCTGTTGACAGTTGTTATCTTTCGGAACTTGGAATACGTCACTCCAAGCCCTTCTGGCTTTGAAAGTTTGTGTTGAGTAATCTGCTGTAATCCTGATGGGCTTGTCTTTGTAGGTAACTTGATTTTTCTCTCTAACTGCTTTCAGTATGTTTTGTTTTGTGTGTTTGATAGCTTGATTATAATATGGTGAGGAGATGTTCTTTCCAGGTTTTGTCTGGTTGGTGTTCTAAAGGATTCCTGTATCTGCATTGGCACCTCTTTCCCATTTTGGGGGATGTTTTCTTCTATAATTTTGTTGAAGATGCCTACTATGCCTTTGGAGTGAAATTCTTCTCCTTCTACTCTGCCCTGAATTCTTATTTTTGATCTTTTTATAGTATCCCAAATATCTTGAAATTCCCATTCATACTTTCTATTAGTTTGTCTTTCTCCTTGTTGGACTGTATTAGATCTGCCACCTGGTCTTCTAGTTTAGATATCCTGTCCTCTCCTTCATCCATTCTACTGGTGAGATTTTCTACAGAGATTTTATTTCATTAACTGTGTTCTTCATTGCTAGTTGTTCTGACTGGTTTTTCTTTATTATTACTATTTCCTTATTTATGTCTTGTATTGACCTCTTTATTTCATTAAATTGGTGTCCTGTGTCTTCTTTGATTCCTTTTATTTTCTCTTTCATTCCTTTGATTTCCTCTTTGATTTCTTTGAACATATTTATAATCATTCTTTTGAAATCTTTCTCAGGCATTTCCTCTAACTCGTTCTCACTGGAGGTCATTTTTGATGCATTAATACTTTTTGGTGGATTTATATTATCTTGATTTTTGATGTTTTTCTATTATAATGTATATATTTTTGCATCTTAGATTAATTTAATGCTTGGATTTTCTAGTTAGCTGAGTATTATTAGATGTATCAATCAATTGGATGTTATATGTCTTCAGGGTAGGAGCTTAAGGTGCTAGGTGTGGCTCTCAAGACTCTGAGTATCTACAAAAGTGACCCTAAGTGTTGGGTTTGCCTGCTATGAGAGTATTCAAGTAGGCTGAGTGGAACAAAATACAGGTAGATTCTAAAATTTAACTAAACAATGTACACTTTCAAGAAAAACAGCACAGATTATTTATACAAGAGTAGTTATTATGACAACCAGATCCTCTAACTGTCCCTTAGGGTTTGTCGTGCCCCACACCCCTAATCCTGACAACAAGGAGGTTAAAATTTCTGGTTTATTGAGGGTTCCATGTCAGCTTGTGGCCAAGTGAGACCCTTCCCTAATGTATAATAAAAGAGGAAACAAAGCCACTATAAATCAAGAAGCAACAAATAACAAGCCCAAAATACAGCTTAAGAATGGCAAATCTGACCATCCATCAGATTTAACATATTTATCCTGATATGGAAGGTGCAATTAGCACTTCCAGTTCAGGCCTATATGCCAGGTTTATTAAGTGGGTACTGATGTGGTGCAATCCCAGTTACTTTTTGGGATGATTTTGGTCTCAGTTATGCTGCGCTCCTGCTTGGGTCCCTCTTTGTTGCACTGTGGGTTCAAGTAGGCTAGTTGGGTCATTGGATCACTGCTCTAGTTGCCAGTACTGGGTGCTGTAATCTCCCTTCTGCTGGTCTCTGGTGCTTGCTGGCGCTTGCACTTGCGGTGGGGGGGGGGGATGCTGGTGACGGTGGCTCTAGTTCTCTCTCTGGTCCATATGATCCTCTACCTTGTGATCTGCTCCTCTGTTGTTCACTGTGGTTCTTCATGTTTCTTGAGTTTGGGAAGAGCTCCTGTGTGAGTGGAAAATCCCCTCACCTGCCTTTTCCTGAAGCTCAAGCCAAACCTAGCAGCTGTGACCCTGTGGACCTGGTGCCCGCCACTGCTGCTCGAGTCGCTTCTGCCTGCCTATGTGGGCTCTGGATCTCTCCTACTTCTCTGCTGCCATTTTCTTATACACCTCACTTTTTAGTACAGAAGTGTATTTTGCTGGATTTTTATTTTATTTTTTTTTTGGCTTTTTCTTCCCTAGGCTGCTTTGGCATGGTTCCTACACCACCATCTTAACTGGAAGCCCTCTTTTTTTTATTTATTTTTTTTGAGGCAATTGTGAGTGGGAGTAATTCCCTTATTTCATCCTCAGCACATTTTTTTGTTAGTGTACAGAAAGGCTACTGATTTCTGTTTGTTTATTTTGTATCCTGCTACATTGTTAGCGTGTTTATCAACTCTAACAGTTTGCTGGTAGAATCCTTAGGGTCCTTTATGTAAAGAGCCATATCTGCAAAAAAAGATAATTTGATATCTTCCTTTCCAATTTGTATTCCTTTTATGTGTGTCTCTTGCCTTATTACTATAATTGCTATACCTAAGACTTCCAGTACTACATTAAATACAAGTGGGGACAGTGGACACCCTTACTTTGTTCCTGATTTTAGTGGCACAGTTACAAGTTTTTCCCTGTTTAGTATTATGTTGGCTGTAAGTTTGTCAAAAATAGCCTTTATTATGTTAAGATATGTTCCTTCTATTCCCAGTTTCTGTAGGACTTCTTTTTTTTTTTTTTTTTTTTTTTGAGGTAGGGTCTCACTATAGCCCAGGCGACCTGGAATTTCACTATGGAGTCCCAGGGTGGCCTTGAACTCATGGTGATCCTCCTATCTCTGCCTCCTGAGTGCTGGGAGTAAAGGTGTGCGCCACCTTGCCCGGCTTCTGTAGGCCTTTTATCATGAAGAAATATTAGATTTTGTCAAATGCCTCTTCTGCATCTATTGAAATGATCATGTTTTTTGTTTGTTTGTTTCTTTTTTGAGGTAGGGTTTCACGCTAGTCCAGGCTGACCAGGAATTTACTATGTAGTCTCAGAGTGGCCTCAAACTCATGGTGATCCTCTGCTTCCTGAGTACTGGGATAAAGGCTTGTGCCACCTTGCCTGGCTTGATATTTGTCCTTTAGTCGATTTATATGTATATTATGTTCATCTATTTGTGTATGTTGAATCATCCCTGCATCTCTGGGATAAAGCCTATTTGGTCAGGGTAAATGATATTTTGGATAATCTTACATTCTGTTTGACAATATTTTATTGAGAATTTTTGCATCTGTGTTCATGAGGGACAGTGGTATGCAATTTTCTTCTTTTGTTCTGTCTTTGTCTGATTTTGGTATCAGGGTGATGCTGGCTTTGTAGAAGGAGTTTGATAGAACTTCTTTTTCTATTTTATGGCAAAGTTTGAGAAGCAGTGGTGTTAGTTCTTCTGTGAAGGTCTGGTAAAATTCACTATGAATCCATCTGGGCCTGGACATTTTTTAGTTGGGAGATTTTTGATAACTGCTTGGATCTCCATACTTGTTATAGGTCTATTAAAGTGGTTAAATCTCATCCTGATTCAGTTTTAATAGGTCATATAAATCAAGGATATCATTCATTTCTTTCAGATTTTCAAACTTAGTGGAATATATGTTCTTAAAGTACGTCCTTATGATTTTCTGAATTTCTTTGATATCTGTTGTAATGGTGTCTTTTTCACCTCTAGTTTTATTGATTTGTGTCTGTTCTTCTTCTTCTTCCCCTGCCCTCACCCCCTGAGGTAGGGTCTCAATCTAGCTCAGGCTGACCTGGAATTCACTATGTAGTCTCCGGGCAGCCTCAAACTCACAGTGATCCTCCTGCCTCTGCCTCCCAAGTGGGGAGATTAAAGGTGTGCACCACCATGCCTGGACTTTCTTCTTTTAAATATTTTTTATTTATTTGACAGATAAAAAAGGAGGGGGGAGTGGGCACACCAGGAGTTCCAGTCACTGCAAACGAACTCCAGATGCATGTGCCCCCTTGTGCATCTGGCTCATGTGGGTCCTTTACCCTTTTGTATTTGCAATTATTTGAGCATGGTTTATTTTTTCCTGTTTCATTATGTATGTGCTTTTCTTTCTCTTCAGCATGGAGGATCCTTACAAGTATTTTCTGTAGAACTGGTTTACTGTTCACATATCCCTTCAACTTGTTTTTGTTGCAGAATGTCCATATTCCTTCATCAATTTGGATCGATAGCTTTTTAGGATAAAGTAATCTTGGTTGATAGTTGTTATCTTTCAGAACTTGGGATAGATCATTCCAAGCCCTTCTGGCCTTTAAAAGTTTGTGTTGAATAATTTGCTCTTATCCTGAGGGGCTTGCCTTTGTATGAGACTTGATTTTTCTAACTGCTTTCAGTATATTTTCTTTGCCTTGTGTGTTCTGTAGTTTAATTATAATAGGATGATTAGAGGTTCTTTCCTGATTTTGTCTGTTTGGCCTTCTAGAGGCTTCCTTTATGTGTATTGACATCTCGTTCCCTATTTGGGGGGTTTTCTTCTATGATTTTATTGAAAATACCTTTGGAGTGATATTCTTCTCCCTCTACTATGCCCTGAATTCTTGGTGTTTTTTTTTTTTTTCCTTTCCGAGGTAGGGTCTCACTCTGGCTCAGGCTGACCTGGAATTCACTATGTAGTCTCAGGGTGGCTTCGAACTCTTGGCGATCCTCCTACCTCTGCCTCCCGAGTGCTGGGATTAAAGACGCGTGCGCCACCACACCCGGCTGCCCTGAATTCTTATGTTTGATCTCTTCATAGTGTCCTAAATGTCTTGAAATTCCCATTCATGCCTTCCTATTAGTTTGTCTTTCTTTTTGTGGTACTGTATTAGATCTGGTCTTCTACTTTAGATATTCTGTTCTCCCCTTTATCCATTCTATTGGTAAGATTTTCTACAGAGTTTTCTGTTGTTGGTTTCCTGTGTTCTCTTGGGATTCCTTCAGGAGTTTGCTTTCTTCTTTGATTATTTTCATTGATTTCTTTGAACATCAATATAGTACTTTTTTTTTAATTTGCCTGGCATTTCATCTAAAACAGTTTCACTGAAGCCCTTCTCTGATGAATGTATAATTTTTGGTGGGATTGTACTGTCTTGATTTTTTGTGTTTGTCTTTCTCTTTGTTGGACTGTATGAGATCCACCATTTGGTCTTCTAGTTTAGATATTTTGTCCTCTCCTTGTTCCATTCTACTGATGAGACTTTCTATAGTTTTCTATTTGACTGTTTTTCATTTTTAATATTTCTTATTGGTATTTTTTTCATTATTTCTATTTCCTTACTCATGTCTTGTATTGAACTTCTTATTTTATTCAGTTGGTTTCCTGTGTTAGGTGTTTGTTTTCTTCTTTGACTCCTATGACTTGAGTATAGATATCATCATATTTTTTAGAAAACTTTGCCTGGCATTTCATCTAAAATAGTCTCACTGGGGGTCATTTCTAATGGATTTATAATTTTTGGTGGGATTGTGCTGTCTTGCTTTTTTTTTCCTTTTTTTTTTTTTTTCCTTCGAGGTAGGGTCTCATTCTAGTCCAGGCTGACCTGGAATTCACTATGTAGTCTCAGGGTGGTCTTGAACTCACAGTGATCCTCCTACCTCTGCCTCCCAAGTGCTGGGATTACAGGTGTGCACCACCATGCCTAGCAATGCTTGGGTTTTCTAATTATCTACAGTGTTCTTAGCTGTGTAAATCTGACTTTATATATCTTCAGGGTAGGGGTATAAGGTGACAAGAGTATCTCTTATACTACAAGAAAACAGCAGGAGTGACCCTAGGTGTTGAGTTTGCCTGCTATTCAAGTATTCTAGTAAATTCAGTGGAGTAATTTACTGGTAGATTCTAAATTCAACTGAGCAGTACACACATTCAATCAAAACCAGCACAAAGTATTTATGTAGTACTGGGGATTAAAACAAACAGATAATCTAATAAAGCCAAAGTCCCTAAGGGTTTGTTTTACCCTATACCCTTACTCCTGTCAATTGGGAGGTTGGAATTTTTG
The DNA here is from genome assembly GCF_020740685.1 of Jaculus jaculus. Taxonomy (NCBI): domain Eukaryota; kingdom Metazoa; phylum Chordata; class Mammalia; order Rodentia; family Dipodidae; genus Jaculus; species Jaculus jaculus. The sequence continues at coordinate 25,504,917 of NC_059114.1, forward strand.
GTTTGAAATGGCTTCCAGGTCAGCCTGGGGCTGAGTCAGACCCTGCCCCCAGTAATGACAGAATAAAAAAACAAAGGCCCTATGAATCTGGAAACATCAAAGGTAACAACAGTCAACCCCAAAATATAGCTTATTTGAGAATGGCAAAGCCAACCAAGAATATGTAACATATAATCTACCCTGATATAAAAAGAGAGATTAGCACTTCCTGTGTAGGCCTATGTACCTGCCTTTGTGTAAGTAGGCCTTGTTACCTTTTGGGGATCGCTTCCATCTTACCAATGCTGAGTGCCCACCTTGATCACTCTCTGTTGTGCTGAGGATCTGGTGCTCTGATTGGCTGTGCTGGATGCCCTGCTGCCAGGGGCTGGAGGTTGGGGCATGAGAGACTTTGCAGGCTGTCTATAGTTGTACCAGAGCTGCTCAGTTGGTCCTGTTTGTGATCTCCTTCAGCAGCTGCTCAGCTGGTTTCTGCTATTTTCTTCTTCAGGTTTCTTAACTTTGCAAAGAGACTGATGTGAGCAGAAAATCTCTCCACTCGGTTTATCCTCCTGCAGCTCTGGGCTGCATGGGAGCAAGGAAGAGCTGTTGGCAGGTTTCTCGCTGGTTTCTTCCTTTCTAGAAGATCTGAGTCTCTCCTTCTCTGCTATGGTTGATAATAACTTATACACTTTCACCTTTTGGTAGAACATTGCTGTTTGTCTGCTTATTTCCTTCCCTAGGCTGCTTTGGTGTGGCCAATATGCTGCCATCTTACCCAGAAATCATTAATAATTTTTAAAAAAATACATATATTATGATATGGCTATTTTTTTTTCAAGGTAGGGTGTCACTCTAGCCCAGGTTGATCTGAAATTCACTATGTACACAGAATGGCCTTGAACTCATGGTGATCCTCCTCCCTCTGCCTCCTGAGTGCTGTGATTAAAGGTGTGCGCCACCATGCCTAGCTAATATGGCTTAATTTTTTTTTAATTAGTTAATTTATTTTGAGAGAGAGAAAGCAAGAGAGGCAGACAGAGAATGGGGATGCCAGGGACTCTAGCCACTGTATATGAACCAGGTGAGCTATGTCACCTGGTGCATCTAGCTTATGTGTATACTGGGGAATTGAACCTGGTTCCTTAGGCTTTGCAGGCAATTGCCTTGGCCACTAAGACACCTCTCCAGCCCCAAAATATTTTTATTTATTTGCAAGCAGAGAGAGAGAGAGAGAGAAAAGAGACAGAGACTATCTATATACCAGGGCCTTTAGCCAGTATAAATGGACTGCAGATACATGCACCACTTTGTGCATCTGGCTTTATGTGGGTACTGGGGAACTGAACTGGGTTTGTTTGGCTTTGCAGGCAAGTGCTTAAATCGCTGGCCCATCATCTCTCTATCTCTAAAAATTATTATTATTATTATTTTTTGTTTTTTCGAGGTAGGGTCTCACTCTAGCCCAGGCTGACCTGGATTTCACTATGGAGTCTTAGGGTGGCCTTGAACTCACGGTGATCCTCCTACTTCTGCCTCCCAAGTGCTGGGATTAAAGGCATGTACCACCACGCCCGGCTAAAAATTATTATTTTAAAAAAGGCAAAAAGGCTGGGTCTGGTGGCACACACCTTCAATTCCAACAGTTGGAAGGCATAAGTAATGCCTCTAACTACTGAACCATCTCCCCAATCCAGACAGTACTTTTATTTTTGAGAGGAGTCTCATGTAGCCTAGACTAGCCTTGGACTTGCTATGTAGGGAAAGATGGTCTTGAACTTCTGGTCTTCTTGTTTCTTCCCAAGTGCTGGAATTATGTATGTGTGCCACCATGCCTGATTTATGGATGCTGGTGGTCAAACCTAGGGCTCTGTGTATGCTAGGCAAGCACTCTACCCCAGCTGAGTTACTTTTTCAGTATAGATATCAAATTTTAATATTTAATTTTATTTATTTCTTGTCTGTTTTTTGTTTTCTCAAGGTAGGGCCTCACTAATTTTATTTATTTCTTTATTCATTTATTTTGAGACATGGTCTCACTCTGTAGCTCAGGCTAGCCTTGAACTCACAAACTTCCTAATACAATTCCATCAAGGGATAATCAAGAGATTTTATGTTACAATTCTCATAATGTAATTTTCTCTGGAACTGCTATCACAGACACACCCATAGGTTTGCTTCACTAATCTCCTAGATCTTTCTTCTTTCCTTCCTTCTATCTTTCTTTCTCTCTCTCTTTCTTTCTCTTCTTTTTTTGAGGTAGAGTCTCATTCTGGCCCAGGCTGACCTGGAATTAACTTTGTAGTCTCAGGGTGGTCTCGAACTTACAGAGATGCTACCTCTGCCTCCCAAGGGCTGTGATTAAAGGTGAGTGCGCCACCATGCCTGGCTTCTAGGTTTTTCTTAATCTAATCAAGTTAACAACCAAAATTAATTATTTTCAAGGTTAAGTGCACAAGCATGAGGGCTTGAGGGGTCCTCAGACCACCTGAGTTTAAAACTCCAGAACCCACATAAACAGGTAGGCATGGCCATATATGTATGTAACCCCAGTCCTGTGGGGAGCAGACCAGGGAATTGCTGGGGCTTACACACAGCAAGCTCTAGAATCAACAGGAGACTCGTACAAGGAAAAAAAATTAGGCAGGTGAGAAATGGAGGGTCATACTTGATATTTTTCTCTGGCCACCACAAATAAGCCTATAGGGTAGGTACATCAGGCAAGAGCATCTGGTAATATCACTACGTGCACATACATACACCACACATACTATGCACATGCACAAGTTCATTTATATGATTGTATAACTATTACTAAACATATAAAGACAAAGCACACAGTAACTGCTCAGTGAATGGCTGCTAAAATAATTCCAGCACTATCTTATCCCATCTTGAATCTAGGTTACTTATCCCTAAGCAGACCCTAGTTTTTAAAATTTTTATTTACTTGAGAGGGAGAAAGAGGCAGGTAGATAGGGAGAGGAAGAGGGAGAGATAGAAAGAGAGAGAGAGAAAATGGGCATGCCAAGGCTTGCAGTCTCTGCAGACAAACTGCAGATGCTCTTGTGCATCAGGCTCATGTGGGTCCTAGGGAACGGAACCTAGGTTCTTTGGCTTTAAAGGCAAGTGCCTTAACCACTGAGAAATCTTTCCAGTCCATAGACACTATTTCATATTTATTTCTATTGAATTGCTACAGTCTGAAAAATACTGGTTTCAAATATTATGTTGATAACTATAGTTGTAACTTTCAAATTCTCCATTTAAGTGACAACAAAACCATAAAAATATCAGGAGCAACATACTGGAGTTTATCATAAGGCCAGTGCTAAGAACTTCACAGATACTAGTGCAATTAGTCTTCAAAGTAAATCTTTATCTTTATAAAGCATTATCCTGGTAATGTTCACAATTTAGAGTGGTATATAAAGAGATAAAGAGGGCTGGAGACATGGCTCAGTGGTTAAGGCACTTTCCTGCAAAGCCCAAGGGACCCAGCCCCCAGCCCAATTCCCTGTACCCATGTAAAGCCAGATGCACAAGGTAGCACATGCGTCAGGAGTTCATTTGCAGTGGCTAGAGGCCATGGTATGACCATTCTCTCTCTAATAAATAAATATTCTAAAAAAAGACAAAGAAACTTGCCCAGTCACCCAGATGATGAGTGGCAGGCCAAGATCTGCACTCAAATGACTGAATCTTAGCCTCTCCAGCCATTGCCATTTGCACATGTACTAGCCCACACTCATGTGAATGATGACTTCAGGTGCCAGATGCTATGTGTTGATGAAGCCTTCGAGTTTTCCAGAGCTTTGCTATCCATTATTGCTTGTGCTTTTCTAAGACAATAAAGAGCAATCATCATGCTTTACGATGGACACCCTTGGAAAAGTTAAGCAATTTGTTAAAGATCAACAAACATGTACAGGATGTGGATACCAGTTATTAGCTGGGCAGTGCTATTATTTCCCTGAGCCTCATCTAACTGCATAAGTATAAAAATGACAATAAAGCCAGGCATGGTGGCACTTGCTTTTAATCTCAACAGTTCAGAGGCTAAGGTAGGAGGATCACTGTGAGTTGAGGGCAGCCTGAGATTACATAGCATATTCCAGGTAAGCCTGGACTAGAGTGAGACCCTACCTTGACCCCCCCCCCAAAAAAGGTAATACTTCCCCAAGAAGCAAAGAAGCACATGTAAAGCATCTAGCACAGAGCTTTGTATAGAAAGTACACCCTCCCTCACTCCGCATGTGAGTCCTGGCATGACATTCTTCCCAAACACTGTATATTTTTTTTCTGGTTTTCTTATTGTTATTATTTGTTTTTGTCCTAACTGGCCTGAAACTCAGTCCAGGTTGGCCTCAGATTTGTGGCAATCCCTGACACCATGCTCAACTCTAACCCACTGTTTGTTTGTTTATTTATTTATTTATTTTTTCAAGTTAGGGTTTCACTCTAGCCCAGGCTGACCTGGAATTCACTATGTAGTCTCAGGGTGACCTCGAACTCATGGTGATCCTCCTACCTCTGCCTCCCGAGTAATGGGATTAAAGGCATACGCCACCAAGCCTGGCTCTTTAAAAATAATTATTTATGTATTTATTTGAGAGAAAGAGAGAGAGACAGAAAGAAAATGGGTGTTCCAGGGCCTCTAGCCACTGAAAGAACTCCAGATGCATGTGCCATCTTGTGCATATGGCTTACATGAATTGGGAAACTGAACCTGGGTCCTTTGGTTTTTAGGGCAAGCACCTTACCTGTTAAGCCATCCCTCTATCCCCCACTGCTTTTTTTCTTTTCTTCTCTTTTCTCTCTCTCTCTTTCTTTCTTTTTTTGGTTTTTCAAATTTTCAAGGTAGGATGTCACTCTAGCCCAGGCTAACTTGGAATTTACTATGTAGTCTCAGGGCACACTCCAACTCACGGTGATCCTCCTATCTCTGCCTCCCGAGTGCTGGAATTAAAGTCATGCTTGATACCATGCCTGGCCCCACTGTTTCTTAATACCCTCTCAGCCAACTTCCTTAACAGATAAGTGAAAAAATATAGGACTTTTTGATGATTACCATGCAGTGCCAAATCAGAATCCTAGTGAAGTCCAGTTATCTTACATAATTTTAAGTGTAACAAGCTTCCTCCTTTCTGTCCATATGGCCTATCATCTAACAAAGTTGAAAATAAAATTGATCTACCAAGACTTGTTCTTTATAAAATTATGCATAATGTTCCCCAATACCTTCTGTTCTTTTAGGTAACTGCCAAATAATTTACTTGATTTGTTCTAGTTTTGATCAAGTATCACTTAGAAATTAAGTTGGCCTTATAATCTTCAAAGTTACCTTTTTCCACTTAAAATATTCTTTTTTTCTGTCACTAGATACTTCTATTCATCATGGCCTCTCAAAACTAAAGGCTAATTTGGCATTGGGCTCTTTTCTCTCATATTTGCTTAGACAGAACATCTAAGTGAACTTGAAGCACAGTTCATGCCCATGTGGCCATGCAATTAGGAATACCTGTCACTGGACAGCAGTTTTTAAAGAAAAAAGTACTAGGAAGTGGCATGCATTTTGTACAGCAAAACTGCTGCATATATGACTAATGTTTTCCTTTCCTGGGTAGCAAAGATGTCATCAAGCCATGCTTTTAGCTTCCAAGTATCACTAAAAATACTTTTGCCTTAAATCAATTTGCAAGTAGATGTTAAAAACCAGAGGAATTTTTGTTATTATAATGACAGGGCTTCAGTGTAGTCCAGGCTGACCTCAATATGTAGCCTTAGACTAGCCTCAGACTCACAGTGATCTTCTGTGTCAGCCTCTCAAGTGCTGGGATTATAGCCATGAGTTACCATTGCTTGGTTCCCAAGAACTTTTTCAACAAACTGCTACCTTTCTAAATGAACTACTTCTACAAACTTAAAGGCAATATGGAAGGTTGCAAGCAGAAGCACTAGAGAAAAAATGGGACCATGGGAACAACTCATTTGTATTTACCACAGTGAAGGTACACCACCAAGTTTTCACAGTATGAACTCAGTAACATTTCAAAGCCCAAAATGAAGTTAGGACATGAACAGCTGCTCAGGTTTCTAAAAATTCAAAACCTGTAAGAGTTAGTAGAATACAGGCAAGGCTTACGAATCCAAATGTGTTCTGTCACTTGAACTGGTTATAAGTTACAAAGCACAAGGAAAATACTTAACTCTATGTAGTCATTTACCATACTTGGCTTTATCCATTCAAATACTCTTGATCTAACTTTATAAAAGGAGATGAAGAATTATGTTTTTTTTGTTTTTTTATGTTTTGCTGTGACTTCAGCCATCAATAATCAATATTATTTATCTTACTAATCTCATGAGTGACAGAAACTAAAAGTCAAATATGTTAATGATTTCAAACAAAATCTAACAGTCTTAACCTTGACCAATGAGATGCCACAACTTACTTCGTCGCCCTTCAAAACCTCAGTGCCATCAAATTCTCGGGTCTGATTTGTCTTTGTTGACACTTCTCTCTCTAGGCTGGCTAACTTCTCCTTGGCTTCCTGGAGTTCTTCAGCTTTGGCTTCTTTTTTACGAGAGATGATGGATGCCTAGTTGAGTGTGAATATAAAACAAGACAATTGCCTTTTTGTTATAAAATTACCTAGCTTTCAGATTTTACCAAGGTAAAATTTTCTGTATTAGTTTCGCTTTCCCTGGTCAACACTGACTGTCATACTATCCATCTTTATCAGTTATATATTTAGTTATATACACAATGTATATTAAATATCAAACTAAACATATGGAAGACAAAAGCCCTGAAAATATAGATACAGCAATCAGAGAACAAAAATGCACTAATAAAATTATTTAAGTCTTCTCAAGTAATACTTAAATACTAATGAAAATACTTCCTAAGGAAGTACACAGAAGTTAACATTAAGTTTGTATTTTTTTTTTAAATTTTTTATTTATTTATTTGAGAGCGACAGACACAGAGAGAAAGACAGATAGAGGGAGAGAGAGAGAATGGGCGCGCCAGGGCTTCCAGCCTCTGCAAACGAACTCCAGACGCGTGCGCCCCCTTGTGCATCTGGCTAACGTGGGACCTGGGGAACCGAGCCTTGAACCGGGGTCCTTAGGCTTCACAGGCAAGCGCTTAACCGCTAAGCCGTCTCTCCAGCCCGAAGTTTGTATTGTTTTTATGCATGGTTGGTGGGTCTCCCTCATTGGAAGGAAACAAAAATGTCATGTTTTCAGAATGACAACAAAGTTCATTTTACTAAATTCAATACTCATACTTTTACAATGAAAGGCTAAAGTATCTATTATACTTGAAACATTCTAATAAATAAAATGCAGGTTCAAAATCAAACATCTGACTCATCAGCATTAAGTAAATGTTTACACAGTCCAAATGTTTGCTTGTAGCACTTGTATTAACTAATAACTCTTAAGGGATTTCCTTAGATGAATCATACCAATTCATGAGAAACACCAGTCACATTAACTTATTAAGCTAAATGGTATAAATATTGTATTAAGAAATGACAGGAGATGGGTAATCTCTAGTGCAAACCCTTTAGAAATTCTATTTTCTTTCCTGTATAACAAAAGACAAGTAATGAAGGAATGTTTCCCTGTATAAGAATTCCACCTTAAAAGGTGGGTGCTGCAGAGAAGGCTTAGTGGATAAAGCACTGGCCATGCAAGCATGAAGACCACAGTGCAGAAACCCAGTACCCAAGTAAGGCCAGACACATAGAATGGTACATGTATCTGGAGTTCATTTGCAGGGGCGGGAAGCTCTGAGACATATTTATTTCTCTCTCTAAATTAAATAAATAAAAAAGCATAGCAAAATTCGTCAAAAGGTATAATGAAAGACAAGCCCTTGCAAGCTAACTTTCATTTCTAAAAATGTATACTGCTTTTAACTCATTAAAAATGTTAAATGGGGGCTGGAGAAATGGCTTAGCAGTTAAGGTGCTTGTCTGTGAAGCCTAAGGACTCATGTTCGACTCTCTAGGTCCCATGTAAGCCAGATGAACAAGGTAATACAAGTGTGCAAGGTTGCAAATGCACATAAGGTGGCACACATGTCTGGAGTTTGATTACAGTGGCTGCAGGCCCTGGCATGCAATTTCCCTTTCTCTCTCTCTCTCTCATAAAAATAAATGATAAATAGGGCTGGAGAAATGGCTTAGCAGTTAAGGCACTTGCTGAAAAGGACCAAGGTTTGACTCCCCAGAACCCATGTAAGTAAGACACACAAGGTGGCACATGTGCAAAAGGTGGCGTTTGTATTTGGAGTTCAATTACAGTGGCTAGCGCCTGGTCATGCCAATTCTCTCTCTCATAGTAAATAAATAAATAAATTTAAAAAATGATAAATACTGGCTGGGTGTGATGGCACATGGCTTTATCCCAGCACTAGGGAGGCAGGGGTAGGAGGACTGTTGTGAGTTCCAGGCCAGCCTGAGATTCCATGATGAATTCCATGTCAGCCTGAGCTAGAGAAGACTCCACTTTGAAAAACCAAAATAAACAAATAAAAATTATGTATGGGGCTGGAGAGATGGCTTAGCGGTTAAGTGCTTGCCTATGAAGCCTAGGGACCCTGGTTCAAGGCTCGGTTCCCCAGGACCCATGTTAGCCATCTGTACAAGGGGGTGCACGCATCTGGAGTTCATTTGCAGTGGCTGGAAGCCCTGGTGCGCCCATTCTCTCTCTCCCTCTGCCTCTTTCTCTGTCACTCTCAAATAAATAAAGAAAAAAAAATTTTTTAAAATTATGTATGGATGTATGTATGTTGGGGCTGAGCATGGGAGTTACTTGTCAGGGCTAGAAACCACACAATTCGAGGGCAGCAGCCTGGAAGGGGACAAACCAGCAGAAGGTCAGCTGCAAGAAGGGCTGCATGTCATTGTGAGATGGGGCTGAATGCAAGAGGCTAGACATGATTCCAGGGTGTCTACTTAGAAGGGGAAAAACCAGAGGAAGGTCAGCAGCAAGCAATCAACCAACTTGGATTCAACTTTTCACACCCACTTTGTAAGTCCCTCCTCCAAAATAATTATCTGAAAAAGGGTGAGCCAGAGGGAAACTGTGTATGGGCCCCAGCCCCTAGGAGAAGCAGGGAGCTCATCTCATTCCAAAAATGCAGATAGCAAATAAGACTGAAGAAAATAAAAAAACAGCCAATTTAGATACCAGGAAAGCTAAGCCTCCCAAGGACTTACCCAAATTTGCTGGGAGGTGGCACATACAAAGTAGATCCTGCTGAGACTCAAGAGAATCCACCTCAACTTAGTGGATAGTCTTCAATACCACACCCACCTTAATCAATTTAGATCAGGCCACCAAACAGAGTATACAAGAGCTGCTATTGCTACATGCTCAGTGAGACAATTGATCTCCAGAGGGGCAGACTCGGACACATAGCACACAACAAAGAACACCCAGCAAAGGGATCCCCACCAAGATTACCTGGTCCCACAGTGGAAGCCTCTAATGAAAGCTTAGAGAAACCCAAGACATAAAAGCCCAAAATGAAATCTCAACAAGCATTTTAAACAAACTTACTGAGATGATGAACAAATGGCTGGTTGATTAAAAGAATAATTAAATAGGAACTCCAAGAATGGCTGAAGGAAATGGAAGAAAATTGGCAAGAAAAAAAAATCAAATTACAAAATAAAGGTTGACTCAAAAAATTAGAAGGCAACAAAAAGAACTCAAAGGATGGATGAAGATGATCAACAAGAACAATTCAACTGGCGGCTGAAGGAAATCAAAAAGAATTAGGAAACGGTACTCCATAGCTGATTTAATAATATCAAAGAAAATCAAAAAGGTCAGGTTGGGCATGGTGGCACATGCTTTAATCCCAGCCTCGGGATGTTGAGGTAAAGAATCACCAAGAGTTCAAGGCCACCCTGAGTCTACAGAATTTTACATGCCAGCCTGGGATAGAGCAAGACACTACCTCAAAAAAAAAAAAAAAAAAAAAAAATTGAGAGAAAGATCAGAAAGCTGAGGAGAATCAACAAACAAATGAGCTCATGGGCTGATGTAACAAGCTCAAGTACATATCCAAATGCAGGAATGATCTTCAAGAGAAAATAAAAAGTTCAAATCAAGAAATGGAAATAGGCCAGGCATGGTGGGATGTGGTGGTGCATGCCTTTAATCCCAGTACTCGGGAGGCAGAGGTAGGAGGATCACCGTGAGTTCAAGGCCACCCTGGGATTACATAGTGAATTCCAGGTTAGCCTGGAATAGAGTGACACTCTACCTCAAAAAACAAACAAACAAAGAAAAAAAGAAATGGAAATGAACCAGGTGTGGTGGCTCATGCCTTTAATCCCAGCACTTGGGAGGCCAAGGCTCCAGGAGTATTGCCATGAGTATGAGGCCACCCTGAGACTACATAGTGAATTCCAGGTTAGCCTAGGCTACAGCGAAAAACTACTTCAAAAAACTAAAAAGAAAAAAGGAAAGAAATGCTGAAGAAAAAAAATAACCCCCTTAAAAGACTCCCAAGAAAGCCTCACCAACAGATTAACAGATCACATGAAGGACAGAATTTTGGAACTTGAGGACAAGATAGAAGAATTACACTGGAACTCCAAATATATTGTCAAGTTCAAGAAAACCACATATTTAGTTCATAGGCATATAGGAAGGGGAATAAATAAAGGCCAAGGGCATAGAGAACATCTTCAACAAAATTATTGAAGAAAAATTTCTCCCTGATGCGCCCAAAACATTATAGGCCATTGCCAAGGCCCTTGGTTTCCCACCAGGAATAGATGGTAAGACCCTATTGCTGAAGATTCCATATACTTGGGCTGCAAGGCCACTGAGAAATCTTTCTGGATCTGAGCTAATAACCTCCTCCATGTAGGCCAGATGATAGAAAGCTGGAAGAAGCCATTCTGCATGCAGTTCAATGGGAGAAAGAGAAATCGCCACAGAAGATACTCAACAGTGAACAATGTGAACCTTATATTTTGCCAGCTAGGCCAAATGAACCAACAGGTGCAATAGTGGCACATCTGTTATGGGGGAAACCAACTGCCCTCTAATTGGACTGGAGGCCCGCTCCATGGAAAGGAAATACATCCCTGACACTGAAAACTTAAAACAGGGGTAGTCATAAGCCCTAGGGGTGTAACAACTGCTGTTTGGCCAAATGTATATACTATGCTTATCAAACTGCCCAGTAAGCACTTCTGTTAATGTTCATACCCTTATGTTAATGCTACTCTCACTTTTGGTTGAGAATCTTCTCTTTTCAGATGGCAGTGACCTTGGGATGACTCAGAAGGTATCATGGTAATGGAAAGAAATGACTGCAGTGCTCATTACTGCAATATCTGTATCACACCTTCCAAGGCTCAGGGTCTAATGCGGAAGAGGTGGTAGAAAGAATGTAAGAGCCAAAGGAAGGGCAGGACTCCATACAACATGCTCCCTCCAGACACAAAATGGCCTGGATATCCATGGCTTCACAGTGCCTGACACTACCTGCATAAGACCATCATAAGAGGAGGAAAAGATCAAGACATCAACAGTAAAGAGAGACTGATTGAGATGGGGAGGCGGTATGATGGAGAATGGAGTTTCAAAGGGGTAAGTGGGGGGAGGGAGGGCAACACCATGGGGTATTTTTTTATAATCATGGAAGTTGTTAATAAAAAAATTAAATTAAAAAAATAAATAATAAGAAAGAAAAAGAAAAATTTCCCAACCTTACAAAATGGAGACCAACCCAGACACAGAAGGTGCACACAACACTAAATAGACAGGACCAGAGAAGAGGCACCCCGTGGTACATAATAATCAAAACACTAAACATAGAAAATAAGAAAAGAGTGCTAAAAGCTGTAAGAGGAAAAACAGCTCATTACACAGAGGTAAGCTCATTAGAATTGCCTCAGATTTTTCTATGGGAACTTTTAAAGCCAGAAGAGCTCAGAATGGAGTATTTCAAAAGCTAAATGAAAAAAATAAAATAAAATAAAAAGCTAAATGACCATACCTTCTAACCCAAATTACTGTGCCCAACAAATTATCCCTCATAATAGGAGGTTAAACAAAAAACTTTCATGATATAAACCTTCTGCATGATGACATGAGCACCTCATACTGCATGGAATACTCCACATTCAGAAGATGAACCAACATGCACATGAAGAGAGAAAAAGAAACAATCAAACTAGAATGGACATAAAAGCATACAAAGACCAAAAAAACACCAAACTCCACAAAATCTTCAACATGACAGGGATTTACTCACACCTTACAATTAATACTCTGAACATTAATGAACTTAACTCTCTAATCAAAAGACACAGGTTAACAGGCTGGATCCAAAAGCTAGACCCATTCATTTGCTGTCTACAAAAAACTCACCTCACAATTACAAATAAACACCACCTTAGGGTGAAAGGACAGAAAAAGATATACCAAGCAAATGGAAATAAAAAACAAGCAGGAGTCGCTGTACTGATTTATGACAAAACAGACTTTAAAATAAATCAAAATTGGTAAAAAGGCTATTTTATACTCATTAAAGAAACAATATAAGAAGAGGATATTATCATCATAAACTTCTATGTACCAAACATGGGAGTACCTTTTATAAAGCAAAATTTGTTAGACAATAAAACAGACATAAATCCCAAAATAGTAATAGTAGGAGACTTGAATACCACACTATCATCAGCAGATAGATCCTCCAAGCAGAAAATAAGCAGAAAAACAAGGGAGCTAATCAGGGAACATTGTAGAAGAGTGGGTGGGAAGACTGTAAGAGCCACAGAATGGGTAGGCATAACCTGAAGCTTGGACTTTCCCCACTCTACCCCAAAGGGACTGACTGAGGCCTTCCTAAACCTACAGTAAATATCATAACTCACTGAGGAGAACCCTCATGGTAACAGGTGCTGGAGCAAGGGGACAAAAGAGTATAGCCTGTTGTAATATATATAAAATAAAATAAATGATAAACATTTTGACTTGTACCACCTAATTTTGACATTTAAAAGATGAAATAACAAAAACATAGAAACACAAGCAGCCCTACCACCACAAACGGCAGATGCTAAGGAGATTAAGCATTATCAACGTATTACGTTTCAAACTTGAATTGACGTCTTTTATTGCTTCTCCACTAATTCTTTGTTATAATCTGCAGATTAACAGTGACAGAGGATATTTACTCTTTATTTCCTTCTAACTTTAAAACTATAAATAACACAGTCAGTAGCTGTAATGAAGCCATTCACACATTAGATTACAGATTTAAATGTGCTAGCCAAAAGAGTGGTCTTACCTGTTGCCTGTACAGTGACAGCTTGACTTTAATTGGCTCATTTCTCATCATTTTCTTTTCAGTCAACTGACTGATCTCTGAGTTTATTTCATTGATCTAAAATAATATGAAAGTGAAAAAATTTAAATTTTCCCTATGAGAGCCCGATTAGTGGCACACATCTGTAATTCTAGCACTTAGAAGGCGGAAGCAGGAAAAGCTTGACTTTGAGGCCAGCCGGGGCTACAAAGTGAAATCCTGCCTAAAAAAAAAAAAAAAATCAAACGGGTTGGGGAAATGGCTCGGTGGTTGAAAGTACTTGCTTACAAAGCCTGACAGCTCAGATTCAATTCCCCGATACCCACATAAAGCCAGATGCACAAAGTGGCACATGTGCCTGGAGTTCATTTGAAGTGGCAATAGGCCCTGGCACACTTATATTCTCTCTCTCTCTGTGTCTGAAACAAATATTTAAACATAAACAACAATCAGCCTGGACTAGAGTGAAACTCTGCCTCAAAAAACATAAAACAACTTCTCTCTATGATTATGCAAACTAAGCAAATTAGAGATATTATGCCAAACTCAAGCTGTGAATTTACAGTTCCTTCCATCAGTAACTAGATGGGAAGAATAGTTCCATTAATGTTATAGATATATTATTATGATATACTCTTAAAAATAAATTAGAAGGGCTGGAGAGATGGTTTAGCAGTTAAGGTGCTTGCCTGCGAAGCCTAAGGACCCACATTTGTCTCTCTAGATCCCACATTAGCCAAATGCAAAAAGGTGAGGCAAGTGCAAGGTTGCACATGCCCACTATGTGGCACAAGTGTCTGGAATTCAATTTCAGTGGCTGAGGCCCTGGTGTGCCAATACTATCTCTCCCCCTCTCTAAAATAAAAATAAATAAATAATATAAATTTTAAAATAATTTAGAAGCTGGGGAGATGGCTCAGTGGTTAAAAGTGCTTGCTTGCAAAGCCTGCTGGTATGTGGTTCAATCCCCAAGCACCATATAAATAAAGGGGGATGCAGGGCTGGAGAATTGCTTGGTGCTTAAGGCAAAGCCAAAGGACCAAGTTTCAATTCCCCACGACCCATGTAAGCCAGATGCATAAGGTGCTGCATGCATCTGGAATTTGTTTTCAGCTGCTAGAGGCCCTGGCACACCCATTCTCCCTCTCTCTATCAGCCTCTTTCTCTCTATCCCTCTCAAATAAATATTATTTTAAAAAGAAATGTTAGTGTTAAATGAAAAATTACCACATTATGGTTGGAAACAAAACTTGAATATTTAAATATTATAAAGTTTGACATCAGAATAATTATGAAGACACAGACCCATAAGCCAATTCTTATATATTAATTTAAATATTTAAGTTATTTCATTGTCCTAATCAGTAGACTAGGTTTTTATAACCCTGTATGGATTAAGTAATAACACAATATTCCAAAATTCCTCACAAAGACAGCTCATCAGAAGAGCTAGCAATTCTTAATATAGGTTAGCTTTAGAGTCATAAACAGCAGCTACACAAGACTAGAGATGAGATAAAATTGGGAGCTATAAAAAGGCAATTATCACTTACTTTAGTTTCAAGTTCAAGAAGATCAGAATGGCCCATGGCAGGTTCCGAAACTACTTTTTGTAAAAAATGCAATTCCTTTTTCTTGTTCTCTAATTCTTTGGGAAACTTTTCAGTTACCATATATGAATTAAATTTTATCTCCTCCTCTAGTCTCTTCAATAAACCTTTAAAAAAATGAAGTGGATATTTAAACCCAAAAGAGTATGTGCTATGAGATTCTCACACATAGGAGGGCATATCTGTTCTAAATACTTTGTATAATATCTATATAATAGTAATATTCATAAGTAACAATATATAATACTATACTGAAATATTTTATGTTAATTAGAATGATTGTAAAAACAATATTCATGGAAGGATATTTAGATAATTATAGAAAAATTATGTTATGATCTTTCCAGCTTCACAAGCTAATTCTTCAGTTTTCTAAAATATGCAAAAGTAACATTTGTAAAATCATATACATCTCTGTGTCCCATTTTGTTTTTTAAGTATTTAAGAAGTCAACAAACCAAATGACAACACAAATAAAATCTAGCTCAGCTACTCTCTTACTTCATGCTTTCATTTTATTTTTATAATACTACTATTTTTTTTAAATTTTTATTTATTTATTTATTTGAGAGCGACAGACACAGAAAGACAGATAAAGGGAGAGAAAGAGAATAGGCGCGCCAGGGCTTCCAGCCTCTGAAAACGAACTCCAGATGCGTGCGTCCCCTTGTGCATCTGGCTAACGTGGGACCTGGGGAACCGAGCCTCGAACCGGGGTCCTTAGGCTTCACAGGCAAGCGCTTAACTGCTAAGCCATCTCTCCAGTCCAATACTACTATTTTTAAAAGGATTTTTTTTTTAAAGGAGAAATGTTTTATTTATTTATTTGAGAGCGACAGACACAGAGAGAAAGACAGATAGAGGGACAGAGAGAGAATGGGCACGCCAGGGCTTCCAGCCTCTGCAAACGAACTCCAGACGCATGCGCCCCCTTGTGCATCTGGCTAACGTGGGACCTGGGGAACCAAGCCTCGAACCGGGGTCCTTAGGCTTCACAGGCAAGTGCTTAACCGCTAAGCCATCTCTCCAGCCCAATACTACTATTTTTAAAAGGATTTTATTTTTATTTATTTACTTATTAGAGACAGAGGGAGTGAGAATGGGTGCACCAGAGCCTCTAGCCATTGCAAACAAACTCCAGATGCATGCACCACCATGTGCATCTGGCTTACATGGGACTTGGAGAACTGAACCAGGGTCCTTAGGCTTTGCAGGCATGTGCCTTAGCTGCTAAACCATCTCTCCAGCCCAATACTATTTTTGTTTTTGAAGTACGGTCTTACTCTAGCCTAGGCTGACCTGGAATAATTATGTAATCTCAAGCTAGTCTCGAACTCACGGTAATCCTCCTAAAGTGTGCACCACTACACTCAGTTACAATACTTCTGTTTGCGGGGGGGGAGGGGGAGGAGAGGCCAGGGCATGCCTTTAATTCCAGCACTTGGGAGGCAAAGGTAGGAGGATCACTGTGAGTTTGAGGCCACCCTGAGACCACATACTGAATTCCAGGTCAGCTTAGGCTAGAACAAGAACCTACCTTGAAAAAAAAAAAGCCGTTGATACAATTTATAATCCTAATACTTTATAAATAGTAACATATTATATTGTGTCAGCTTCAAACCAATGAAGACATTGCTAAGATACAACAATTTAAAATCTGGAAAAAGAGAAATAAAGTATCTACTTCTATGTTTTAGATCTGGTAGCTTTTATTTTTAAACGTATTAGTTTATAGCTAAGTGATAATTTAAATATTTTAAGACTTAATGGTTTCCTTATTTTGGCAGATGCTTAACTGTGTACACAGAGATTTTCAGTGAATAATGGTTTTGTTATAAATTCCCAGGCCAGAGAACTTTTTACAGTTTATTTCAAATCTTTCCATTACACATTTACAAATTCTGGCTTGACTTTTTAAACGATGTGTTTCCGGCTTGAGTAATCTTCATATGAAGATTGCATAATAAATTGGACCTAAAGCCTTAAAATTATTTTTAGTCTTGCTGTGCTAATAGAGCATGCAAAGTTTTATTAATGGCAAATTCACAAGTTTTCCATTTATTCCTCCAGTCTCCCCCTCTACCTGTTTTTTCAGGATTGTTGAAGGGAAGAGAAGGGAACGTGTTTAATGAATCACACAGTACACTCAGGCATTCATTCCAAGCCAGTTTCCCATTAACTCTACATCCTGGCTTCTCTGACCATTAGGTGACTAGTCCTTTCATCTTCGGGTTTTTAAACACATTTCATGTAATTAGAGATGCACAGAATCAAAGCCTAATATGTTTTTTTAAGTAGAATAATTTTATTTGAGAGAGAGAGAGAACAAGAACGTGAATATGGGCATGCCAGGGCTTTTTACCACTGCAAACAAACTCCAAACGGATGTGCCACCTTGTGCATCTGGCCCTATGTAGGTACTGGGGAATTGAACCTGGGAGCTCAGGCTTTGCAAGCAAGTGCCTTTAATCACTGAACAATTTCTCCAGCCCCCTAAAATGTTTTTTGCAATGTAATATTCTTATATACCTTTTCTACTTTAACAAGATTTCAAAAATACAAACTAGCCTTGCCAGTGACATAAAGCACACCAGTGATTACCTGGAGAGGGGGAGGGGGACAGGGTAGAAGTGAAACATTACAAAGGGCCACCAAGAAACATTTGTGGGCTGGAGAGATGGCTTGGCAGTTAAGGCACTTGCCTGCTAAGCCAAAGGATCCAGGTTTGATTCCCCAGTACCCATATGCACAAGTTGGCGCATGGGTCTGAAATTTATTTGCAATGCCTGGAGGCCCTAGTGCATCCATTCTCTCTCTTTCCTTCTTCCTGCCTCTCTGTCTGCCTCTTTCTCTCCTTTTCAAATAAATAAAATATTAACAAAATACTGTACTGGTTTCTTGAATATTTTTTACTTGCAAGCAAAGAGAGAGACAGAGATGGACAAAGAGAAGAAAAGATGCTTTGAGTCCTCTGGCAACTGCAATCAATTTCTAGATACATTCACCACTTTGTTCATCTGGCTTACGTGGGTACTGAGAATCAAACCCAGATCATCAGGCTTTGTAAGCAAGCACCTTTAAATGCTGAGCAATCTCTTCAATTCTGTACTGGTTTCTTAAATGCCAATTATACATAACATACTTCCTTAATTTTTTTTTTTTTTTGCTTTGCTTTTAACCAGATGGATGGACATTTATTATAAAAGTTGGGTTTTCCTCCCTTCCTGTGTTTTGTAGCTTCCATTTACATCAGCAAGTGAACAAAAAAGTGATAAAAAAATCTACATGATTAAGTAACAATTCATCAACACATCATCTGTTGGAGAATAAGGCAAGAAGGGGAAAAATATCCTTTAATCCAATGCAAATTAAGTATTCCCTCAAAATTGCACATTTTCCTCCTACTTCGGTCACATATTAAAAAAAAAAAATTAGGCCGGGCATGGTGGCACATGCCTTTAATCCCAGCACTCGGCAGGCAGAGGTAGGAGGATCGCCGTGAGTTCAAGGCCACCCTGAGACTACAGAGTTTATTCCAGGTCAGCCTGGACCACAGTGAGACCCTACCTCGAAAAACCAAAAAAAAAAAAAAAAAAAAAAAAAAAATTAGGGCTGGAGAGATGGCTTAGTGGTTAAGTGCTTGCCTGTGAAGCCTAAGGACCCTGGTTTGAGGCTTGATTCCCGAGGACCCACATTAGCCAGCTGCACAAAGGGGCAGACACGTGTGGAGTTCGTTTGCAGTGGCTGGAAGCCCTGGTGTGCCCATTCTGTCTCTCTCTGTCGCTCTCAAATAAATAAGAACTAAAAATTTTTATTTATTTATTTACTTGAAAGCAAGAGAGAAAGAGAGAGAGGAAAAGGAAGAGGCAGATAGAGAGAATGGGTACACCAGGGCCTTCAACCACTGAAAATGAACTCCAGATGCATGTGCCCCTTTGTGTATATGGCTTACGTGGGTCCTGAGGAATTGAACACGGGTCCTTAGGCTTTGAAGGCAAGAGCCTTAATTGCTAAGCCATCTCTCCAGCTCTGTTTGCATATTTTAAAATACATATACAGAATGGCATTAATATATTAATATAGAATTCACAGTCTTGAAGACATATTCTCTAGTCTTCTAAAGATGATATGCCTTGGGCCCTAGTAATCCATTAACATGATTCAATGCCACATGTAGGACAAAATGTTTTTTCCCCTTTTTTTTCTAATTTGAGTTTTCTGTTGAGGTAACTCCAGGAACCCAGTTGTAACAGATCTCAATTCCTCCAAGAACAGAACCAAACAGAGTAGCTTCTGAGAGCACTTTCTACTGGCCACTGTCTCAGGTGGCTGGCAGTAGGGATGAGGCCTGAGAAGCCGAGGTTACATGGGTGCTCTGAGACAACCCCTAAACAGGGGGAATTTAAAAACCAGTAGTCCTCATGGATCTCTTATTGTTCTTTCCCGAGGGTTATTTACTTAATATGTGAGATTGCCCACTGTGCATGAGAGAGACTATTTCCCTCACTATTAAGCATGAGATAAACAGAATTGTACAACTTGTCATGAGAATGAAAAAGTAGAAAACCCACATCCATCCTAAGTTGTCTTGGATCAAAGACACCAAATACTGGCCTACAGCAGCACCAATGCTCCCAGTTCTAGCCACAATTCCTGTGACTGTTGCCAGTGCCTCACTGCTCTCTGGGATCAGCTCTTGATGGCCCAGGTCTGCAGAAATCACCAAGCTAATCATATAGGAGGGTCCACCAATAAAAAAAACCCCGTAACGGTCATCAGAAGTGCATTGATGGACTTGTTGTTTGGAGAGCCTATGATTCCTCCAACTCAAGTAAAAGGGCAACCAGAAGGAGGAGTAATTCACTAGCTTCAGGCAGGAGTAGGCTAGTGAGTACCATATGACGCCAAAAAGGCAGCAGGCCTGGTAAAAGCTTACTGCCTTCACTTGGGGAGCAGTGCTGTCCTTTTAGGTTGAATAATTAGGCTCATATTCATCTTCATTTTCAGCATCATTAAGGAGCGGCCAGTGTGAATCTTCTAAGTTTTCTTCTGCCTCAATACCTGGAGACCAATTTCCTCTGGTGATACTAGCAGCCCGAAGAGGACGATCCCACCAGCAGACTACACCCATGCAGTCACCAGAAAGGCATACTCGCCATAGTCTTCCGGATCTCCTCCTCAGCCTGACTGTGAAGTCTGGGCAGTTGAATGAGCTATATCATTTCTTCTGTTAGACACCCGCAGCAGTTCGGCACTCTGGCCGCACCGTTTTGCTCGCTCACTCTCCTGCTCTGCTAGGTTGCACTCCCTGTCACCACCTCATCCTCCTAGCCCCAGCCAGCACTTCCAGGCACTCTGTTTTTTTGAGGTGGGATCCTGCTCTAGCCCAGGCTGACCTGGAATTTACTAAGTTCTCTCAGGCTGACTCTTTGATTTTTAAGCTGTAATCTATTAATAAATATATCATCATCTTAAATGTGTCACAAATTGAAAATACCATGATAAATTGTAAATGGTAGCTCCCTCATATAATCCCAGCACTGGAAAGTTGAGTCAGATAGACCACCATGAGTTCAAGGCCAGCATGGTCTACATAGTGAGTTCAGGACAGCCTAGGCAACAGAGTAAGACCCTGTCTCAAAACAACAACAACAACAACAAAATACTGAGCACAATGGCGCATGCCTTTAATCCCAGCACTTGGGAGGCAGAGGTAGGAGGATTGCCGTGAGTTCAAGGCCACCCTGGGACTACAAAGTGAATTCCAGATCAGCCTGAGCTAGAGTGAGACCCTACCTCAAAAAAAAAAAAAACAAAAAAAAACACAGACTGGAGAGGTGACTGATTTAGTGGTTAAGGTGCTTGCCTGTGAAGCCTAAGGACTCAGGTTCAACTTCCCAGAACCCACATAAACCAGATGTACAAGGTGATACATGTGCACAAGGTTGTGCATGTGCACAAGGTGGCACATGCATCTGGAGTTCAACTGTAGTGGCTGGATGCCCAGGAGTACCAGTTCTCTCTCACACACACTCATTCTTTCTCATAAATAAAATAAACAAATTTTCAAAATCACTAAAAATGTAAGATATATATCAACTGCAAAAACTACATTAGAAAAAAATCAAGTGTTTAGAATTAATAAAATACTGTATTATCTTTTAATAGCTTGAGATACAATTTACATGCTACAAAAAAGAAATGTGCCATCAATATCTAGCTTCTACATGCACATGTGTGTGCCCACATAAACATGCATACACACATACCACACACACATGGTAAAAAAATCCAACATGAAAATCCACTGATGCCTTCAATGGGACTCCCATTCACCAGCTAGGTGATGATGTTCCAAAATGCTGAGAAAATTAACTTTCATTAATACATCTGAAGATAATTAATTCCCATTAAAAGTTCAGGAATCTATGGAAGTTGTCCAACAATTTTTTTAATCCAGGAATTGAACATGCACATACTTTACACAAACATTCATGCACATACATTCTGACACACACAAAATGTCAGGAATATTCCAATTTCTTTCTAATAATCTATGTGACATAACTTCCACTTACTTTCAGGCTTTGTATCTGCTGTGGCATGGCGCATACTTTTCAGCTGGTTTTGCACTCTTTGCAATCTTTGCACTGCATGGAACAGCTTCAAGAATAATTACATTACTTAGTCTACTGAAACTTGATGCTCATATAGGCAAGCAATGGAAAATACATAAAATTCTTATACTATACAATAAACAATTAAGAACCAAGAAAATAACATTGCCAGGTGCGGTGGCTAATACCTACAATCATAACATGTGGGAGACTAAGGTTTCACAGCAAGTTTCAGGTCAGCCTGGGCTAGAGTGAGAATCTGCCTTTAGAAAAGAACTATATTAGACTAAAAATGTAACTACTTCAACATTTTTTCTGGTAAATTTTAAAAAGCTTTCAGAAATTTTTTTCTTCAGCTATTTGTTGAATGTAGTAACAAAGAACAATGTTTTTAAAAGACATATATACATCAGGCTTTTCTTGTGTAACATGGTTTTCTTATTCCAAGGAAATGTTAACATTCTCACAATGATGTCTGAGAATCACAAACTGGTGCTACATAACCATGCAAGGTTTAGGAAATGAAGCTTACTACTGCAGTAAAACTGTCATTATGCCAAGTCAAGCTCTGGTGTAGTTAAAAATCTAAACTGCCAGTTTAGGCTAGCCTTAAACTTGATATGTAGCTGAGAATGATCTTAAAACTTCTAATCTTCTTGTCTGCACCTCCCAAGTGCTGGGTTTAAGGCACGTACCACCATGTCTGGCTTTATGTGGTCCTGGAGATCAAACCCAGGGGTTAATGCATACTAGACAAGTCAACTAATTGAGTCAAATCCTTAGCCCCGAAATATACTTCAAATATGCCCAGATTTTTGTTTTGTTTTAAAAAATATTTTATTTAAGCTGGGTATGGTGCTATACACCTTTAATTACAGCACTTGGGAGTCAGAGATAGGAGGATAGCTGTGAGTTCGAGGCTACCCTGGGACTACATAGTGAATTCCGGGTCAGCCTAGGCTAGAGTGAGACCCTACCTAAAAAAACCAAAAACCATATATATACATATTTGAGAGAGAGAAGGAAGCAAATGGAGACAGAAATAAGAAAATGGGCAACTACAAACAAACTCCAGATGCATACACCATTTTGTACAACTGGCTTTATGTGGGTAGTGGGGAATTGAACCTGGGTCCTTTGGCTTTGCAGGCAAGTGCCTTAACTGTTAATCCATCTCTCCAGCCCTCCACCCACATTTAAATTTTTTATTTATTTATTTATTTCAGAGAGACAGACAGAGAGGGAAAGAGGCAGAGAGAGAGAGAGAGAGAGAGAATGGGTGCGCCAGGGCTTTCAGCCACTGCAAACAAACTCCAGACGCGTGCACCCCCTTGTTCATCTGGCTAACATGGGTCCTGGGGAACCGAGCCTCAAATCGGGGCCCTTAGGCTTCACAGGCAAGTGCTTAACCGCTAAGCCATCTCTCCAGTCCCCCTTTACCCAAATTTTAAGACAGATTTTCAATAGATAAAAGCAATACTTTCAGGGCTGGGGACATGGATTAATGGTTAAAGGTAATTGCTCTGTAAGCCTGTTGATCAGAGTTTGGATTCCTAGCATCCACTTAAAGACTGATACAAAGTGCTACATGTGTCTGGTAATACCTATGGCAATAGAAGATGGAATCAGGAGAATCCCAAGCTTGGGGGCCAGCTTAGTCTGGCCTTCCTGGCAGCAAAATAATAGTGACCCTGTCTGAAACAAGGTAGAAGGGGAAGACCAACATTCTGAGGTTGTCCTATGAGCCCCACATGTGTGCTGTGGCACACACAATAACACAAACAACACATATAAATATATAAGAAAAAAAGTAATACTTTCAGATTGAATAATTATTTCTTTAAGGTGAAGTTCAAAAACATAAAGTGGGCTGGATGTGGTGGTGCATGCCTTTAATCCCAGCAATTACTCAAGAGGCCAAAGTAGGAGGATCACCAGGAGTTTAAGGATAGCTTAAGACTACATACATAATGAATTCCAGGTCAGCCTAGATTAGAGAGAACCTACCTCAAAAAACAAAATAAACAACAACAACAACAAAAACAGAGTGGAGGCTTGAGACATAGCTCAGCAGTTAAAGGTGCTTGCTTGCAAAGCCTGCCAGCCTGGGTTTGATTCCCCAGTATCCACATAATACCAGATGCTCAAAGTGGCACACGTGATTAGAATTCATTTGTACTGGCAAGAGGCCCTGGTGTACTCATACTGCCTATCTGTTTCTCTTTCTCTCATATAAAAACAAATATATTAAAAATATAAACAGAATATAAGGGACTGGGCACAGTGCATGCCTTTAATCCAAGCACTGGGGATGCTGAAGTAGAAGGATCACCAGTTTGAGGCCAGCTTGTGGCTAAAGAATGAGTTCCAGATCAGCCTATACTATAGTGAAAAAACATAAAACAAAACAAAAAACATGGAATATGGGAAATGTTGAACTTTTTCATGATTTGCTTATTTGCCACTTGAATAAAAGGTACAGGGGGACTAGTGGAAGAAAAAGGATGTTCTTATAGTGTCAGAATCTAAAGATGCTTTTTAGTGATCCCATAAGTTTTGTTGGCAGTTAATCTTACTGTTTCACAATGCAATAAATCTATAACAACCCAAAACACCATGTACAGATACATATATAGTATGGAACATAAAACAAGGTATTGTTACTGTTGATTCTACAAAATACTCCCAACTAAGAGCAATAGGGTGCAAGAGAGATGGCTCAATGGTTAAAGGTGTTTGCTTGCAAAATTTTATGGCCCAAGTTTGATTCCTTAGTACCCAGGTAAGGCCAGATGTACAAAGTGGTGCATGTGTCTGGAGTTCTTTTGCAGTTGCAGGAGGCCCTGGTATACCAAAACTTTTGTCTGTCTCTCAAATAAATAAAAAAAAATATGTTTTTTTAAAAAAAGGGGCAGTCTGGAACCAGGCCTACTTGCACAGAATGAGGCAGGAGGACTGAAAGTTTAAGGTCAGCGTGGGTTACAGAGTGATTTCAAGTCCAGCCTGGGTCACATAGTGAGGTCTTGTCTCAAAATAAAAATAAAAAGAGGGGCTGGAGAGATGGCGTAGTGGTTAAGTGTTTGCCTGTGAAGCTTAAGGACCCTGATTCGAGGCTGGATTCCCCAGTACCCACGTAAGCCAGATGCACAAAGTGGTGCAAGCATCTGGAGTTTGTTTGCAGTGGCTGGAGGCTCTGATGTACCCATTCTTTCTCTCTCCCTCTCTCTGCCTCTTTCTCTCTCTGTGTGTCTGTCGCTCTCAAATAAATAAATAAAAATATACAAAAAAATAAAAAGAGGACAGGAGATATAGTTCAATGGTTCTTGCCTACAGTATGTGAGGCCCCTAGTTCTATCCATAGTATTACCCTCCATGCAAAAGAAAAAAGAAAAGAAGGAAGGAAGAAAAGGAAGGAGGGAGGGAAAGAACACTCTGGCTTAGGGAGATATCAGTGGTGGAGCACTTGCTTAGCATGTACAAGGCTCCTAGCTTCAGTCCATCATATGACCAAAAGGACATGTGAAATTCTAAAATTAATTTTCTTTATATTTGAATTATCAAAAGAAGCTATTTCTAGCCGGGCATGGTGGCGCATGCCTTTAATCCCAGCACTCGGGAGGCAGAGGTAGGAGGATCGCTGTGAGTTCAAGGCCACCCTGAGACTACATAGTGAATTCCAGGTCAGCCTGAGCCAGAGTGAGACCCTACCTTGAAAAACCAAAAAAAAAAAAAAAAAAAAGCTATTTCTTTTATCCTTGGAGGACAAAATTTATGTGGATACCTGATTCTTTTGCTCCTGTTTTTGTTGTGCAAGAAATTCTTCTCTCTCTTTTTCAACTCGAAGTTGCCTTGCTATTTTAAGCATTCGCTGATGATTTTGAACTGTCTCCACCTACAATAAGGGAATAAGTAGTACACGTTACTGTCAGATTTGAGAATGACATTGGCAGGTCACATGACTCAGGCATCCGCTTATCATTTCCTTTGGTAAACAGTTCTCCCTAGAGGTGACAGCAAAGCTATAGACCTACAGGTGCTTAAAAGCTTTGAGCTACAGCCTGAGAAGATTCCCTTTCCCTCAGTGTTACTTGAGTCCACCACAGATGGACATCCATGCCTGACCTAACCTTTATGTACATCCTTAAATCTCTGCCAGGCCTTGGGACTTCAGACTAATGTCTACAGGGCTGATTCTTGACTTACCCTTTTCTTTAAGCGTTCAACTCTTTTAATGAGCTGATCCTTTTCTTCTTCCATTGCACTGATATCCTAAAAAGTAGCAGAGAGAACATTAAAATCATTCTTGGTCTTTAGTAATCAGATTAGGTTCATATGGCTATGTGTCTGCCATTTCATAATTTATTTACAACCAGAGCAGCAGGGAACAAAGATCCTCTTTTGGATAAAGAGCATTTTCTATTTTCCCTCCTGGGTTCTTCATGCAGGTTAACTTTTTCTAGCAGTGTGGTGTTCATCTAGAAAGGAACTAAAGCAGGTTAGGACACAGCAACATAGAGCTGCCAACCAGCACACTTGTGTTCTGATTCAAATATGGGTACATGATTTTTCAAAATCCTATCTGGAAAGAGTACAGGTCTAAGTTCATGAATAACAGCTGCTGACATCCCATCTGCTCTGTTAAACACCAAGCCAGATATTCTCCCAATTTTCCATCAAAATTATTATTATTATTTGAGGTAGCGTTTCACTCTAGCCCAGGCTGACTTGGAATTCCCTATGTAGTCTCAGGGTGGCCTTGAACTCATGGCAATCTTCCTTCCTCTGCCTACCAAGTCCTGGGATTAAAGGCATAGGCCACCACGCCTGTCTCCTACAAAATTATTATTTTTTTTAAAAATTTTTTTTAATTTATTTGAGAGCGACAGACACAGAGAGAAAGACAGATAGAGAGAGAGAGAGAGAATGGGCGCGCCAGGGCTTCCAGCCTCTGCAAATGAACTCCAGATGCGTGCGCCCCCTTGTGCATCTGGCTAACGTGGGACCTGGGGAACTGAGCCTGGAACCAGGGTCCTTAGACTTCACAGGCAAGCGCTTAACCGCTAAGCCGTCTCTCCAGCCCCTCCAAAATTATTTTTAAGGTGATATTGTTCTCAAGACATAAAATTGTGTCTGGTTTTGTCAATTAACCAATTCCTTCCCTGAAAAGAAAGATTTTAAAAAATCAATTACCTTTCTTTAAGCTAGCTCTATAGTATTTTGTGATGAAAATCCTTCCTAAACCTAAAAAAAAACTAATATAGTAATACTATAGTTCAAATCTACATGGCAGCCAGTTTTGGTAGAGTTTGAGGAAATGGGAACACTTATTCAACTACCAGTAGTATTGTATTAAAGAATAATATAAGTCCTGCTGGGCATGATAGCACACACCTTTAATCCTAGTACTTGGGAGGCAGAGGTAGGAGGATCACCATGAGTTTGAGATCATCCTGAGATGACATGAGTTTCAGGTCAGCCTGGGCTAGAGCCAGACCCTATCTCAAAAAAAAAAAAATAAATAAATAAAAGAAAGGAAAAAAAAAAAGAATAATATAAGAAGTCCTGGGCTGGGAGATGGCTGGATTTGACTCACCAGTACTCACATAAATCTAGACATAATATGGCACATGTATATGGAATTTATTTATAGCAACAGGATGCCCTGACACACATACTCTCTCTCAAGTAAAAAAAAAAA
Organism: Jaculus jaculus; assembly: GCF_020740685.1. NCBI lineage: Eukaryota > Metazoa > Chordata > Mammalia > Rodentia > Dipodidae > Jaculus > Jaculus jaculus. The sequence goes on from NC_059114.1 coordinate 25,532,175, forward strand.
AAAGGGCTGGAGAGATGGCTTAGTGGTTAAACGCTTGCCTGTGAAGCCTAAGGACCCTGGTTCGAGGCTCGGTTCCCCAGGTCCCACGTTAGCCAGATGCACAAGGGGGCGCATGCGTCTGGAGTTCGTTTTCAGAGGCTGGAAGCCCTGGCGCACCCATTCTGTCTCTTTCCCTCTATCTGTCTTTCTTTCTGTGCCTGTCGCTTTCAAATAAATAAATAAATAAATGATATCATCATAATAATAAATTTAAAAAATGTTTTTTTGAAAATGAATATAAGAAGTCCTTAAAAATCAATGTATATCCTTTCTGGGCAAGTAACTCTACATTTGGAGATTTGTTCTACTAAAATATTCATAAGAGTCACAGACACTTCTATAAAAATTCTCACTGGTATCAATTATAGCTAAAATTTAAAACAATTTAAATGAGAATTGTTAAATAAACTATATTATAATACAATAAAAGTCATTATGCAGAAGAGTGTTTAATGGAGTTTAACAAAGTCATGATATGGCATTATTTGAATGAAGCAAATTATAACATTTATACATAGTTCAATTCCAAGAAAAATGTCAATAATAGGTATCTTTTAGAGTATGAATTATGAGCAAATTATTTTCTATTTTTCTTGTAGTTTCTGACTTTACCACAAAGAATATAAGAATATTTTGTTAATCATGAATGAAATTAAAATTCAAATGCTGGGTTCTTTTATCCTTTTGCTTTATTCATAAGACATATGAATAAAGAACAGGAAGAGGGCTGGAGAGATGGCTTAGTGGTTAAGGTACTTGCTTGCAAAGCCAAAGGACCCAGGTTCAATTCCCCAGGACCCACATAAACCAGATGCACAAGATGGCGCATGCATCTGAAGTTCATTTGCAGTGGTTGGAGGCCCTGGTGAGCCCATCCTCTCTCTCTCTCTCTTTCTGTCTGCCTTTCCCTGTCGCTTTCAAATAAGAAATAAATAAATAAATAAAAACAATTTAAAAAAATAAGAGGAGATGGAGGCACCAATTACTTATTGGTCTTTCTCATTTATTGAATTCATCTTCCATTTCTAATATTCAATAAACTGCTAGAGAACCTATCAAGTGCCAAGCACTATGACAAGCATTAGGAATATAGTGGTGAAGAAGACAGTCTTTACCTTCATAGGGCCTAAAGGTACTTAGGAAGAAAGACTTTCTAAAAAATATTTTTGGTCTGGTTTTTGTTTGTTTGTTTTCTGTTTTTGTTTTTTTCCAAGGTAGGATCCAACTCTGGCCCAGGGTGACCAGGAATTCACTACATAGACTCAGGGTGGCCATGAACTCATGGTGATACTCCTACCTCTGCTTCCTGAGTGCTGGGATTAAAGTTGTATGCCACCATGGCTGGCCTAAAAACTTTTTTATTTATTTAAGAGAGAAAGAGAAAATGGGTATACCAGGGCCTCTTACTCCTGCAAACTCCAGATGCATGTGCCAATTTGTGCATCTAGCATTATGTGTATACTGGGGAACTGAATATGTGTACACTAGGCCGATAGGCTTTTTGAAGAGCAAGTGATCTTTCCAGCCCAGAAGACAAACTTTATTAAGGTCAATGAGTGTCATGACACCACCATATCCACATGCCCACAAGGCATTATGGCAATAATGTAGGGTACTGTGGATCTGAATTTCAGTCCTCACACTTACACAGCAAATTCTTTATCCACTGAGTGCTTTATCCTCAGTCCCAGAAATTCTATTTCTAAAAATTTATTCTAAAGAAACAATCACAGATATGCAAAAACCATATGGAAGATAATCATAACATCATTTGTAATAATAAAATGAAGATTAAAAACTAAAAATGGTGCTGGAGAAACGGTTAAGATACTTGCCCATAAAGCCTAACAACCTGTTTGATTCCCCAGTATATATGTAAAGTCAGGTGCAAAGTGGTATATGTGTCTGGGGTTCATTTATAGTGGCTGGAGGCCCTGGTGCACCCATTTTGTCTCCCACCCCCCCCCCTCTCTGCTTGGTGTGGTAGTGTTCACCTTTAATCTTAGCACCCAGGAGCTGAGGTAGTGGGAGTTCAAGACAACCCTGAGACTACATAGTGAATTCCAGGTAAGCCTGGGCTATAGTGAGATGCTACCTCAAAAAAATAAAAAACTGAAAATGGTAAAAGAAGCCATACTACACAGTACAATTGGTCATTACAATTATTTTAGAAAGATAACAATGATGATACTTTCATAAAACAATAATTAAAAAGGAAGGTGCAGGTAATTACATATTATGTAAATCATAGTACTTTTCTTCGTTCTTATCTGCATTTTATGTATCATATATATAAGACATAATTATCAAATAAAGATTCAAAATGTAATCTTTTTAAATCCTTGCTAGTGATCTATATAATACATTTGAATTCACTAAGAATTTACTCTGGGCTTGTTAATTTCTTCAATTAAAAAAACTGTCAAAGGGCTAGAGTGATGGCTTACTGTTAAGACGCTTGCCTACAAAGCCAAAGGACCCAGGTTCGATTCCCCAGTACTCATGTAAAAAAGCCAGATGCACAAAGTGGCACATGTACCTGGAGTTCATTTGCAGCGGCTAGAGGCTCTGGTGCACCCATTCTCTCTCTCTCTCTCTCTCTCTCTCAAATAACAAGTAAAATATTTAAGAAAAACTGTCAAAGGTCCTGCAAAAGAAAAGCTGCCATTTTCTATCAATAGTCTCTCTCTTTTTTTTTTTTTTTTTTTGATTTTTTGAAGTAGGGTCTCACTCTGGCCCAGGCTGACCTGGAATTCACTATGTAGTGTCAGGGTGGCCTCCAACTCATGGCGATCCTCCTACCTCTGCCTCCCAATGCTGGGATTAAAAACGTGTGCCACCATGCCTGGCTCTACCAATAGTCTCTATATAGTTAACACTGATACTGAATTAGCTAAAAACAAAAAAGCTGAATCCAATATTACTCAAATCCAAACAAGTATATTTTTTCTTTACCCTTCTTATTTCTGCTGTAGAAAATCCAGATGTCTTGAGATGCTCACATTCCTTATGCAATGTTTTAAAGGTTTCCATCAGCTCTTCATACTAAAAGAATAAGTTCATAAATTATATACTGTTGACCAGTTATAGTAGCACTTTCTTAATCAGGTTACCTATTAATTTGGAGTGATGAAATCACTACCAAAGACATTCTTGGGCTGGAGAGATAGATTGCCTGCAAAGCCCAAGGACCCACATTTGACTTCCCAGATCCCATGTAAGCCAGATGCTCAAGGTGACTGATGTGCAAGGTTGCATTTGTGCATAAGATGGCACACGTATATGGAGTTTGACTGCAGTGGCTAGAGGCCCTGGCGTGCCAATTCTCTCATTAAAAAAAAAAAGACCAGGGCTGGATAGATGGCTTAATGTTTAAGGCGCTTGCCTGCAAAGACCAAGGACCTATGTTCGACTCTCCAGGTCCCATGTAAGCCAGATGCACAAGTCCCTCATGTGCATAAGGTGGCACACACATCTGAAGTTCGAATGAAGTAGCTGGAGGTCCTGGCATGCCAATTCTCTCTCTCTCTCATTAAAAAAAAATTACAAAGCTGGATGTGGTGGCGCACACCTTTAATCCCAGCACTTGAAAGGCAGAGGTAGGAGAGTCATCATGAGTTTGAGGCCACCTTGAGACTACACAGTGAATTCCAGGTCAGCCTGGGCTACAGTGAGACCCTACCTCAAAAACAAACAACCAATGTGTGTGCACACATACACACAAGCACACATGCCAATGCACACATGCAAATATTCTATTTGACTGTGCTTGGTTCTAGTTACTACAAAGTACTAATAAATGGAGACTGGGCTGGAGAGATGGCTTAGTGGTTAAGGTGTTAAGGTGTTTACCTGCAAAACCAAAGGATCCCAGTTCGACTTTCCAGGACCCACATTAGCCAGATGCACAAGGGAGTTCATGCATCTGGAGTTTGTTTGCAGTGGCTGGAGGCCCTGGCATGCCCATTCTCTCTCTCTCTCTCTCTCCCTCCCTCCCTCCTTCTCTCTCAAATAAATAAATAAATATTTTTAAAAAATTAAAAGGTTGTAAAGCAAAAAAAAACAAAACAAAAAAACTACCAACACATTTGTGGGCTGAAGAGATGGCTCAGTGGTTAAGGCGCTTTCCTGCAAAGCCTAACGACCTGGGCTCAATTTCCCAGTACCCACACAAAGTCAGATGCACAAATTGGCACATGCATCTGGAGTTCATTTGCAGTGGTTGGAGATCCTGCCATACCCATTCTCTCTGCCTCTTTTTTTCTACTTGCAAATAAAATAAAGGTCATTTTAAAATAAACAGGGCTGGAGAGATGACTCAGCAGTTCAAACACTTGCCTGTAAAGCCTAATGACCCAAGATTGATTCCCAGTACCCACATAAACCAGAGGCACAAGTTGGCACACGCATCTGGAGTTTGTTTGCAGTGGCTAGAGGCCCTGGAATACCCATACTAACTCTCTCACTCACTCACTCACTCTCTCGCTCTCCTTGAAAATAAATAAATAAAATATTTTTATGAGCTGGGCATGGTGGCGCACACCTTTAATCCCAGCACTCAGGAGGCAGAGGTAGGAGAATCGCCATGAGTTTAAGGCCAGAAACTACAGAGTTAATTCCAGGACAGAGCTAGAGTGAGACCCTACTTCGAAAAACCACCAAAAAAATAAAATTAAAAAATTACAAACCCCACATTGTTGCAGCCAAGTTCACATTGCTGGCAGACATCACCAGACCAAGAGCAGCTTTTGGGGAAAAAAGGGATTATTTTGGCTTACAGACCTCAGGGGATACTCTAGGATGGCAGGGAAAATGAGAACATGAGCAGAGGGTGGACATCACTTCCTGGCTAACATCAAGTGGACAACAGGAACAGCAGAGTGTGCCAAACACTGGCAGGGAAAACTGGCTATAACATCCATAAGCCTGCCCCCAACAATACACTGCCTCCAGGAGGCATTAGTTCCCAAATCTCCATCAGCTGGGAACCTAGCATTCAGAACACTGAAGTTTATGGGGGACACATAAATCAAACCACAACACACAATCTTGGGGCTGGAGAGATAGATTAGCAGTTAAGGCTCTTGCCTGCAAAGCCTAAGGACCTAGGTTCCATTCCCCAGAGCCCATGTAAGCCAGATGCATATGTTGGCATATGCATCTAGAATTCATTTGCAGTGGTAGAAATCCTGGTGTGCTCATTCTGTCTCATAAATAAATAAAAATAAAATATTTTTAAATTATATTTTTTAAAAAAAACTTAGTGGGGGAGGGCTAAAAAGGGAAAAACACATTCTTTGTGTTTGTGTGTGGGGTATCATGTGTGATATATGCACATGTGTGTGGATAGATGCACATGCCCCATGTGCATACATGTGGAAGCCAGAAGAGAACAGATGTCCTCTTATTGATCATATGTGTGAGTGGGATCTCTCCCTCAACTCTCAAGAGTTGCTATCCACAAACCAGCCCCAAAGTTTTTCCAGTCTTAAACCCTTCCCCCTATGGAGTGGGATTAGGGATGTGCATAGTCATGTCCAGCTTTTATTTTTTATTTATTTATTTTTGTTGTTGTTCATTTTTATTTATTGAAAGTGACAGAGAGAGAGAGAGAGAGAGAGAGAGATAGATAGGTAGAGAGAGAGAGAGAATGGGCACGCCAGGGCTTCTAGCCACTGCAAATGAACTCCAGATGTGTGCGCCCTCTTGTGCATCTGGCTAACGTGGGTCCTGGGGAATCGAGCCTCGAACCGGGGTCCTTAGGCTTCACAGGCAAGCACTTAACCGCTAAGCCATCTCTCCAATCCTCATGTCCAGCTTTTTATGTGGGTTCTGGGGAGTAGAATTTGGTAGTTGCCAGCCTGAGAGGCCCTCATCTTATTAACCACTGAGCCAGATCCCCAGCCCTAGAACACTCTTTAGGAGCCAGATGTGGTAGTCCATGACTATAATCCTAGCCCCTGGAAGGCTGAAGCAAAAGGATCAAGTCCAAGGTCAGCCTAGGCTACTTATTGAAGCAAAATTAAAATTCTCAGCCCGGTGTGGTGGCGCACGCCCTTAATCCCAGCACTCTGGAGGCAGAGGTAGAAGGATTGCTGTGAGTTTGAGGCCACCCTGAGACTACATAGTGAACTCCACGTCTGCCTAGGCTAGAGTGAAACCCTACCTCAAAAAACAAAAACAAACAAAAACTCTCACATTCTTAAATATTTATATAGCATATAAAAAATAGATTTGTATAGTCTTGTCAATAAATATTTCTCTAGCTCTGTTTCTGGTTACTTTCCTATCTCAAAATCCATTCTCTAGTTATGTTGACCTTCCAGTCTCTAGTTTATTTCATATTCCCACCTCCAGTCTACCTATCCTATTCTCTCTGAGAACACTTTACAACTTCCTTGCTCTTAACCTGGATAACTTTGGTTCATCCCATAGGTCTCAGCATCAACATCTCTCTTCCCAGAGAAGCCTGATGTGGCCCTGCGTCTATCAGAGTAGATACCATAACTATCTAGTTACTTGTCTGTCTCCCTACAGTAGACAATGAGATCCAGGAGAGCAAGAATCATATTCACTGTGTACACCTTTGTATCCCCAGAACCTGTCACAGTGTGTAATCTACATAAACATTCAATAAACAGCAGTCAAATGAATTGAAAAATCCCAATTATTACTCAAATTGTTTAAAGGTATAGCTCAGGGGTAGAACATGTGCCTAGCATGCACAATGCCCTATGTTCAAATACATCACACACACACTAAAGTATTTAGAAAAATATCAGGAAATAATTTTTTTTTTTTTTTGGTTTTTTGAGGTAGAGTTTCACTATAGCCCAGGCTGACCTGGAATTCACTATGGAGTCTCGGGGTGGCCTCGAACTCATGGCGGTCCTCCTACCTCTGCCTCCTGAGTGCTGGGATTAAAGGTGTGCATCACTACACCTGGCTAAGGAAATTAGTATTTTTAAAATATTTTTCATTTATTTGAAATAGGCAGGGAGAGAGAGAGAGACTGAGAAACAGGATGGGCATGCCAGGGCCTCCAGCTGCTGCAAATAAATTTCAGACACATGCATCCCCTTGTGTATCTGGCTTACATGGGTTCTAGGGAATTGAATCTGGGTCCTTTGGTTTTGTAGGCAAGTGCCTTGACCGCTAAGCCATCTCTCCAGGCTGAAATTTTTGATCATTATCCTACAAATCTATGAATTACTCTAATACTATTCAGAAAGATCCAACATGCAATTTTTATTAGTGATTTTGTTAAATGACTGGCTATATATTTAAATATATATATATTTCAGACATGCTTCAAAACCTGTCTTTGTTACCATTATCCTTTCATTAGCTGAGAATATTTACTATAAGTTATTAATAAACTTCCTCCAGAGAAATTACAAATTGGAAATTAGGATTTATCAAATTTACGAATGGGAGACTACAGAGAGGAGAAAATATTTTCACACTTATACTTCTTTATTTCTTACATTATGTAAAAATATTCAAGAACAGAAACTAGATGGTCTCTCTAATCAGCTTCTCACATTGCAGCTATGACATTTAAAAAAATATTTTATTTATTTATTTGAGAGAGAGAGATGGAGAGAGACAGAGAATGGGAGTGTTAGAACCTTTAACCACTACAAACAAATTCTAGCTGCATGTGCCACTGTACAATTGGCTTATGTGGGTGCTGAGGAATGGAACCTGGGTTCTTTGGCTTTGCAGGCAAGTGCCTTGACTGCTAAATCATCTCCAGCCCAACATTTTTTTTTAAGATTTATTTACTGATTTATTGGAGACAGACAGAGAGAATGAATGAGTGCACCAGAGCCTCCCGCCACTGCAAACATACTCCAGATGCATGTACCACCTTGTGCATCTGGCTTAGTGGGATCTGGAGAATCAAACCTAGATCATTAGACTTTGCAAGCATGTGCCTTAACTGCTAAATCATCTCTCTAGCCCAGCCCAACATTTTAAAATATATATATTTTTGTTAATTTATTTGAGAAAGATAGGGGCAGATAGAGAAACAGAGAGAGAATGGGTGCACCAGGGCCTCTAGCAACAGCAAACAAACTCCAGACACATACCACCTTGTGCATCTGTCTTTATGTGGGTATTGGGGAACTGAACCCACGTACTTAGGTTTTGCAGGCAAGTACCTTAACCACTGAGCCATCTCTCCAGACTTGCTATGACATTTAACAAACTTATTTGCATAAACATTATAAATACTAGCCATGTGCCTTTAATCCTAGTGTTCGGGAGGCTGTGGTAGGAGAATTTGTATGAGTTCAAGGCCAAACTGAGCCATAGAGTAAGTTTCAGGTCAATCTGGGCTAGAATGAGACCCTGCCTCAAAAAAAAAAAAAAAGCTTCCAGTTTATATGGCAGCATAGGAACCATGCCAAAGCAGTTTCAGGGAGAAAACAAAACAAAACAAAACAAAACAAAACACCCAGAAAAATACACTCTTCTACTAAAAAGTTAGGTATATAAGAAATTACCAACTGCAGCAGAGAAGTAGGAGAGATCCAGAGCATCCAGAGCCCACATAGGCAGAAGTGGCTCTAGCAGAGGAGGCACCAGGTCTGCAAGCCCACAGCTGCAAGGCTCGGCCTGAGCCACAGGAAAAGCTAGGTGAGGGGATTCTCCACTCACACCAGAGCTCCTCACAAACTCAAGGAATGTGAAGGGGGCAGGGCAGGGAAGAATAGAGGAGTAGCTCCTGAGGAAGACGATCGCGAGGACCAGTGGGAAAACATCATCCACAATCCACAGCCTCCAGCACCAGCAACCAGGCAACCCAGCCAGCCTACCTGAACCCATAGCGCAGCAAAGAGGAACCCAAGAAGGAGCGAACTCAGACCAAAATCATCCCAAAAGGTAACTGGGAATACACCAAATCAGTACCCGCCAAATATGCCTGGTATATACGTTTGAATTGGAAGTGCTAATTGCACCTTCCGTATCAGGATAAGTTATATGTTAAATCTGATGGATGGTCAGATTTGCCATTTTTTTTCTTTTGTTTTTTGAGGTAGAGTCTTGCTCTAGCACAGGCTGACCTGGAATTCACTCTGTATTGTCAGGCTGGCCTTGAACTCATGGCAATCCTACCTCTGCCTCCCAAGTGCTGGGATTAAAGGTGTGTACCACCATACCCGGCTGGATTTGCCATTCTTAAATAAGCTGTATTTTACACTTGTCATTTGTTGCTTCCTGATTTATAGCACCTCTTCTGTTGTTCATTTAAGAAGGGTGTCACTTGGACACAAGCTGACTTGGAACCCTCAACAGACAAAAAATCTTAGCCTCCTAGTTGACAGGATTAAGGGTGTGGGGCAACACACATCCTAAGGGACTGTGACGTTGTTAGAGGATCTGGTTGTCATAATATCTACTTTTACATAAATAATCTATGCTATTTTTCATTGAATGTGTACGTTGTTTAGTTAAATTTTAGAATCCTCCTGTATTTTGTTCCACTCAGCCTACTTAAATACTCTCATAGCAGGCAAACCCAACACTTAGGGTCACTTCTGTAGATACTCTGAGAGTAGTAAGAGCCACACCTTGCACCTTAAGCTCCTACCCTGAAGATAAATAACATCAGATTGATTGATACATCTAAAAATACTGCAGCTAATTAGAAAATCCAAGCACTAGATTAATCCAAGATGCAAAAATATATACATTGTAACACAAGAAACACCAAAAATCAAGACAATATAAATCCACCAAAAAGTATTAATGCATCAGAAATGACCTCCAGTGAGAATGAGTTAGAGGAAATGCCTGAGAAACATTTCAAAAGAATGATTATAAATATGCTCAAACAAGTCAAAGAGGAAATTAAAGGAATCAAAGAAGACACAGGAAACCAATTTAATGAAATAAAGAGGTCACTACAAGACATAAATAAGGAAATACAAATAATAAAGAAAAACCAGTCAGAATTACTAGCAATGAAGAACACAGTTAATGAAATTAAAAAAAAAAAAAAAAAAACTCTGAAGAAAATCTCACCAGTAGAATGGATGAAGGAGAAGGCAAAATATCTAAACTAGAAGACCAGGTGGCAGATCTAATACAGTCCAACAAAGAGAAGGACAAACTAATAGAAAGTATGAATGGGAATTTCAAGGAAAATTTAAACAATTCCTTGCATTCTATCTGACCACAATGGAATCAAACTATAAATCAATAGCAAGAAAAGCTATAGAGCATACACAAAAACCATGGAAACTAAACAATACACTACTAAATGGTGAATGGGTCAATGAAGACAACAAGAGGGAAATCAAAAAATTCACAGATTCAAATGATAATGAGAACACAACATACCAAAACCTTTGGAACACAATGAAGGCAGTCCTAAGAGAGAAATTTATAGCTTTGAGTACCTATATTAACAAATTAGAATCTGGGCGTGGTGGTGCACGCCTTTAATCCCAGCACTCGGGAGGCAGAGGTAGGAGGATCACTGTGAGTTTGAGAGCACCCTGATAATACAGAGTGAATTCTAGGTCAGCCTGGGCTAGGGTGAGACCCTACCTTGAAGAAACAAAAAAAAAAAAAAAAAAAAGAAAAGAAAAAGAAAAAGAAAGAAAGAAAAAAGAAATTAGAAAGGTCTCAAGCAAACCAACTAATGCTTCACCTTAAACTGCTGGAAAAAGAAGAACAAAGTAAACCAAAAATCACTATACAGGAAGAAATAATAAAGATTAGTTAAAAAAATAGGAACAAAAAAAAAATCCAAAAAAAAAAATCAATGAAACAGAGTTGGTTCTTTGAAAGATTACACAAGATTGATAAATCCTTAGCAAATCTGACCAAAAGAGAGAGAGACACAAATTAATAAAATTAGAGATGAAAAAGGCACCATCACAACAGATATCAGAGAAATTATAAAAATCATAGAGACATACTATAAGAACATATACTCCACTAAGTTTGAAAATCTAAAAGAAATGGATGATTTCCTTGATTTATATGACCTACCTAAATTAAATAAAGATGAGATTAACCACTTGAATAGACCTATAACAAGTACGTTGATCCAAGCAGTTATCAAAAATCTCCCAATTAAAAAAAAGTCCAGGCCCAGATGGATTTACTGGTGAATTTTACCATACCTTCAGGGAAGAACTAACACCAATGCTACTTAAATTTTTCCATAAAATAGAAAAAGAAGGAATCCTACCAAACTCTTACAAAGTCAGCATTACCCTGATACCAAAACCAAGGCAAAGATAGAACAAAAAAAAGATTACAGACTAACCTCCCTCATGAACATACATTGGCAAACAGAATACAAGAATATATCAGAAAGATCATTCACCCCAACCAAGCAGGCTTTATTCCAGGGAGGCAGGGATGGTTCAACATATGAAAAGTGATAAATGTAATAAATTATATAAATGGACTGAGGGGCAAAAATCACATTATCATCTCATTAGTTGCAGAGAAAGCATTTGACAAAATCCAACATCCTTTCATGATGAATGTCCTACAGCGACTGGGAATAGAAGGAACATATCTCAATATAATAAATGCTATTTATGACAAGCATACAGCCAACATATTACTAAATGGGGAAAACTGGAAGCTTTTCCACTAAAATCAGGAACAAGACAAGGGTGTCCAATGTCCCTACTTTTATTTAATATAGTACTGGAAGTCTTAGCCATAGCAATAAGGCAAGAGATGCACATAAAAGGGATACAAATTGGAAAGGAAGAGATCAAGTTATCATTATTTGCAGATGACATGATTCTATACATAAAGGACCCTAAAGACTCTACCAGCAAACTGTTAGAGCTGATAAACACCTACACCCATGTAGCAGGATACAAAATAAGTACATAAAAATCAGTAGCCTTCCTATATGCTAACAACACACAGAGAATGAAATCAGAGAATCACTCCCATTCACAATCACATAAAAAAAATTACCTTAGAATAAACCTAAGGAAGTGAAGGATCTCTACAATGAAAACTTTAAAACATTCAAGTGGGAAATTGCAGAAAACACTAGAAATGGAAAGACATCCCTTGTTCCTGGATTGGAAGAATAAATATTGTGAAAATGGCAATCTTACCAAAAGCAATCTACACATTTTAATGCAATCGCCATCAAAATTCCAGTGGTATTCTTCAGGGAAATAGAAAAACAATCCAAAAATTCATTTGGAAGCACACACACACAAAAAAATCTAGAATATCTAAAACAATACTGAGCAACAAAAATAAGGCTGGTGTTATCACCATACCTGATTTTAACCTATACTACAGAGCCATAGTAACAAAAACAGCATGGTACTAGCACAAAAGCAGACATGTAGATCGATGGAACCCAATAGAGGACCCAGATGTAAGTCCAGTAGCTTTAGCCACCTCATATTCGATAAAAATTCCAAAAACACTTACTGGGGAAAAGATAGCCTCTTCAGCAAATGGTGCTGGGCAAACTGGATATGTATCTGTAGAAGGATGAAAATAGATCCTTCTCTCTCTCCATGCACAGGAATTAAGTCCAAATGGATTATAAAGATCTTAGTATCAGATCTGAAACTCTAAGACTGCTAGGGGAAAAAGTGGGGGAACCCCTTAAACATAGTGGTCTTGGCAAAGACTTTCTGAATATAAGCCTAATTGCTCAGGAAATAAAAGCACAGATTAACCACTGGGACCTCATGAAATTACAAAGATTTTGTACATCAAAGGACACTGTGAATAAAGCAAAGAGGCAACACACAAAATGGGAAAAAGTCTTTGCCAGCTATACATCTGATAGAGGATTAATATCTACGTAAAAAAAAACCAAAAAAATTAAATAATAAGAAATCAAACAAGCCAATTAAAAAATAGGCTATGGAACTAAATAGAGAGTTCTCAAAGAAGAAAAACACATGGCATATAAGCATCTAAAAAAATGTTCTACATCCCTAGTCATCAGGGAAATGCAGATTAAAATTATGTTGAGATGCCATCTCACTCCTGTCAGATTGGCTACCATCATGAAAACAAATGGCCATAAATGCTGCTGAGGATTCAGAAAAAGAAGACCCCCCTTGTAAATGTTGGTGGGAATGCAATCTGGTCCTGCCATTGTGGAAATCAGTGTGGAGGTTCCTAAAACAGCTAAAAATAGTTCTACTATATGACCCAACTATAGCACTCCTAGGCATATATCCTAAGGACTCATCTCATTACCTTAGAGATACTTGCTCAACCATGTTTATTGCTACTCTATTCACAATAGCTGGAAAATGGGACCAGCCTAGATGCCCCTTAACTGATGAGTGTTAATGAAGATATAGCACATTTATACAACGGAGTTCTACTCAGTGGTAAAGAAAAATGAAGTGATGAAATTTGCAGGAAAATGGATGGATCTGGGAAGAATTATACTTAGTGAGGTAACCCAGGCCCAGAAAGCCAAACATCTCACAATCTCTCTCATGTGTGGATCCTAGCTATAAATGATTGGACTTCTGTGTGAATAGGAAGAAATCTCAGTAGCAGAGGCCAGTAAGCTAGAAAGGAGATATAAAGGGAATAGAAAGAAATGGAAGAGGGTACTTAATAGGATGGTATTATATATATGTAAGTAGAAGAACAGATTAATGGGGGTGAAAAGGCCTAAGTGAGGCCAGGGGAAGAAATTGAGTAAAGGAAAGATGGAGGTAGGGCTAATCAAAATCTAAGAGGATATAAATAAATCATATGGAATCCTACTTTTTTGGACAATGGAACACTCAGAAGCCATAGATTGTTGCTAGAAAATTTTCAGTGCCAGGGATGGGATACCTTCCAGTGAGGTATTGGCCAGGGAGGTCCCTGATGCCCCCAAAACATTACAGGCCACTGCCAAGGCCCTTGGTTTCCCACCAGGAACAGATGATAAGACCCTATTACTGAAGACTCCACATACTTGGGCTGCAAGTGCACTGAGAAATCCTGTTGGAACTGAGCTGAAAACCTCTTCCATGTAGATCAGTAGACAGAAAGCTGGAAGAAGCCATTCTGCATGCAGTTCAATGGGAGAGAGAGAAATCACCAGTGAAGATACTCAACAGTGGACACTGCAAGCCTTATATTTTGCCAGCCAGGCAAAATGAGCCAGTGGGTGCAATAGTGGCACGTCTGTCATGGTGGAATACAACTGCCTTCTAATTGGACTAGAGGTCCACTCCATGGGAAGGAATACATCCCTAATACGAAAACTTAAAACAGGGGTAGTCATGAGTCCTAGGGATGCAACATCTGCTACTGTCTGGCTAAATGTATATACTATGCTCATCAAACTGCCCAGTAAGCACTTCTTCTCTTAATGTTCATACCCATATATTAATGCTACTCTCACTTTGGGTAGAGAACCGTCTCTTTTCAGATGGCAGTGACCTTGGGATGAGTCAGAAAGCATCATGGTGCTGGGAAGAAATGACAAAGGAGTGTACAGTACTGAAATAGCTCTATCACATCTTCCAAGGCTCAGGGTCCATTGTAGGGGCTTCCATGTTCCAAATGGCCCTGAACAGTATCTATTTCTACTACTTATCCTGGTATAAATATTATGATAGCCTGTCTCTCTAATTTGGATGACAAATCGTATATAATCACCTTACTAATCAGTAAAGCGCTCTGTAGGTTCAAGCCTGTTATCTACCCATAAGCACTTAGTAAAAATATGTTTTTCTTCTTTCAAGGTAGGGTCTTGCTCTAGCCCAGGCTGACCTGGAATTCACTCTGTAGTCTCAGGGTGGCCTTGAACTCATGGCAATCCTACCTTAGCCTCCCAAGTGTTGGGATTAAAGGTGTGTGCCAGTAAAAACACATTTTAATGTCTTAAATCCAGAGTTTTCATTCCCTATTCTTACAATCCTATTATTATCACGGTATTTGTGTGCCAAAGTTATTATTTTAAGCCGGGCGTAGTGGTGCATGCCTTTAATCCCAGCACTCAGGAGGGAGAGGTAGGAGGACCGCCGTGAGTTCGAGGCCACCCTGAGACTACAGAGTGAATTCCAGGTCAGCCTAGACTACAGTGAAACTCTATCTTGAAAAACCAAAAAAAAAAAAAAAAGTTTATCATTTTAAGACATGATTAATGCTGGCCATTAGCTGATACAATTTTTTCCTTTTCTGGTGCCACTTAGAACTATAGAAATAGTAAAGGATGATTAATATGTACACAGATATGTGCACTATCGGTATCCTGAAACCTATTAGATAGTTTCATTTATGTATTGTGTACCTGTTTATTGGTATCAGCCACAGTTTCATCCTGAAGAAACTCACTTGGTACCTCAAGCTTTATTAAAAAACGAGCAAGGTATGCCCTTTTCTTCAGTTCATTACTCCTCTGAAGAAGCCAGTGGAGCACTGGGTAAATTACAGGCTTACTTCCAATCACCAAACCCTGGCGAAACGTACTCCTAAAAAAGAAAAACACATATATACACAAATATTATAAGTACAGCTAGAAAAGAAATATACTTTATTCAACATTTGATTTATAATGTCCTGATTATTTTCTTTTTTTTTTTTTTTTTGGTTTTTCGAGGTAGAGTCTCACTCTGGTCCAGGCTGACCTGGAATTAACTCTGTCATCTCAGGGTGGCCTTGAACTCATGGTGATCCTCCTACCTCTGCCTCCCGAGTGCTGGGATTAAAGGCGTGCGCCACCACGCCCGGCTTCCTGATTATTTTCTATAAATATTTTTAAAAGACTTAAGACTAAGGTCAATCACATTAATAGAAAATTAGGTCCTCAGAATATTATTGGAGTATCCAAGAAGTTATGTAGAAATTTTTAGTAGTGTTAACTTTAATACTTCATTAGCTGGCAATGTTTAAGTTGTTTTTATCTGGAATGACAGATAAAGTATAAAATGATATTTTCTTGACATTGTGGTTATAGAGGAAAGACCTGTCCCATTTAAGATTTCTCCATGGTATGGCTGGGAGGTGGTTCAGTGACTAAAGGAGCTTGCTTGTAAAGAATGAAGACCTGGGTTTGACTCCCTAGTACTCACATAAAGCCAGATGCTTGGTGACATATGTATCTATAGTTTGTAGTGGCAAGAGATCCTGGCATACCCATACTTACACACACACTCTCTCTCCTTGCAAATAAATCAAAAAATTTTTATAAAGACTTCTTCATGATAAAGTAATATTAGAAGAGTCAAGTAGTCAAGTGTTGTGGCACGCATCTTTAATCCTAGCACTGGGGGGGAGGGCTTAGGTAGGAGGATCGTAATGAGTTCTAAGTCAGCCTGGGCTATGGTGAGACCCTGCTTCAAAAACATACTAAAAAACAAAAACAGGGCTAGAGATTGCTTAGTGGTTAAGGTACTTGCCTGCAAAGTCTAAGGATCCAGGTTCGATTCCCTAGTGAGCTAGATGCACAAAATGGCACATGTGTGTGGGGTTCATTTGCACTGGCTAGAGGTCCTGGCACATCCATTTTCTCTCTTTCTCTATATGCCTCTTTCTCTCCCTTTCTCTCTCTCTCTCATAGAAAAAAGGGTATGCCAGGGCCTCTAGCCACTGCAAACAAGTCCACATGCATGCACCACCTTGAGCTTACATGTGTACTGGGGAATAGAACCTGGGTCCCTAAGTTTTGCAGGCAAGTACCTTAACTGCTAAGCCATCTCTCCAGCCCAAATAAATATTTTTTAAAAAACCAAAATAACAAACAAAGAATTAACACTATTTTGAAATTCTCTGATGTCCTAAGGCCATCAAATGAGATAGGGAGGCAAGGTGTTGCCTGGAAAAACCAACAGTAGTGTATGAAGCTCTGGGAATTAAAGCATTTTTTAAATATATGAGCAGATTCTTACATGTCCGTAGCATTTCCTGGAGGTTTGTATTTAAGGATACCGAGAAGGCTCAACATTCGTTTGGCTGTCTGTTCTGGCATCTCCTCTCTGATATCAACAACTTGCTAATAAAGAAATTGAGAAATATGTCATTGTTGTAGATATACCAGAGAGTAATATTTAAACTCATTGAAAAAACTATTTTGCTAGAGCAAAACAGGTATAATGGTCTCTTCATAAAACAGATTAAGTACAGGGGGCCCCAGATTCCAAGTGAGCGAGCTCACAAGTCAGATCAGGAATCATACTTAGAATGACAAGTTTTTAAAAAAGACCATAGAGAAAAAGAACAGTGCATGAAAGGCATGAACTAACCTGTAAAACAATGAAACCCTTTATAAAAGTATTTTATTCCAGGATTAAATCTATTTGTGTCTGGAAGTAGAGAAATAATGCCTCAAATAAGGTACAAATAGATAATCTAGGCTTAGTAGAGGAACCTTAAAGATCACTTACTATGACTTTACAATCATGGCCAATAAAGCCCAGAGAGGGCTATTTGCCCCCGACTCATAGCTATGGAGAGGCAGAGACTGGTTGTCCTGCCACACTTTTCATTACAAAGACAGAGATAACTTGGTTTTTACCCTCCTCGCGCCTTCATACTCTCTCATCTTTCCTCCTCTTAATCTAATAAAGTCTAAAAAAAAAAAAGTAGAGAAAACAAACATACCTTTGGGTCAATCTCAGCCAGAACATCATTGAGAATTTGTAGTAGTTGCATTGGTTCCAGGGAATCAAATGTGATTAAATTATAGTTCTTCTTAAAAGGGTCCTTATTAAGACAATCCACGATGAATTTGATTTGATCACTCATAATTAAGTCTAATAGCTTAAAGCTAAACAATAAAACAACGGGGGGAAAGTGTTGAGAGAACCAATCAGAATTAAGTTCATAGGCATAGGCATGAAAAGTGTAACTCTGCACGATATACAAGATACTGCAAAGATGGATGTTGATTTTATTATTATATATTGTTATTTACTATCACATGATTTTGTATATGCATCAACTGTGACAGCAATGACCTGAACCGGACAAATGAAGAGTAATTTCTATTTACATTAATACCTCTCCTAAACAGTTGCAGCTTTTATGTATCCTGGGCTTAAACATGTGGTTGCAGACATGTTAATTTGTTTTAAATTATCAAACCACATTTAAAACATTAGATTTTTAATTAAAATCAAGATTTTTGTTCCTCTTGAAAACCAGATCTGGTAACCCTGAGCTCACATTTGTGCTTGGGCCCAGCCAGAGGAAGCTGCCTGCACATCTCCGCCTGGGCATGTTCTCCAGTGTTTTTCTATTCCATTCTCCACCCATTTCTATTATTGGCACAGAGCCTCTGCCACCCCAAGTAATTCAGGCCTTCATTTCCTTTTGCCCTCAAAGAAGAAAAAGCCTCCAGCTTTCTGGTCTCCTCTCTCCATCTCAAATCATTTGAAGACTTCTCAATGCATATGGAACAAAACCATTTTATAATCTAGTTCAACTCAAATTTTCTCAATTTCCCTCCAAATTGTAACCTTTCACCCTTTCAGTGCAGTTACCGCTTATGTAGTTTCCCCACGTGGGTACCTTCAATTAATGCTGTTTTCTCTGTCTAGGATAGCTGCTCTCCCTTTCCTTACCTCCAGAGCTGTGCAAATCTCAACCATCGTACAAGTTCTTTATGAAGCAGCCCTCTGCAGCAGAGCAGCAACCTGTTGGCCACACTTTATCTGTACTGACCTCCTAGGGCTACTTTTTTCTTATTCTAGTTCTTTATATACATAGTAACTTTTTTCTCTTCAAAACTGTAGATTTCTTGATGATAAAATATGGCCATTTTTTTTTTGTTTTGTTTTTTTGAGGTAGGGTCTCACTTTAGCTCAGGCTGACCTGGAATTCTCTATGTAGTCTCAGGGTGGTCTCAAACTCACAGCGATCCTCCTATCTCTGCCTCCCAAGTGCTGGGATTAAAGGCGTGTGCCACCACACCCAGCTCCAATTCCATTTTTGAACATGCACTGTGTCTAAAGGATTGACTTATTGCATGAGGCCAAATGAAAATGTTTATAGGTTTTAGGGTGGAAGAACAAAACAAAATAAAAGCCTAAAGTCTAAAGGAAATGAGACTGGTGGTAAGAAAGTTTGTAACTTTTAAGTATTGACTATTTGGGGCTGGAAAGATAGTTTAGCAGTTAAGGTATCTGTTTGCAAAGCCAAAGAACCCAGGTTTAGTTCCTCAGTACCCTTGTAAAGCCACATGCACAGGGTGGTGCAAGTGTCTGGAGTTTCTTTGCATCTGGCTTATGTAGATACCAGGGAAATCAACCCCCATGGGTCCTTAGGCTTTGTAGGCCTGAGAGAGAGAGAGAAAGAAATAAAGGAAGGGAGAGAGAGAATGGGCATGGCAGGGCCTGTAGCCACTGCAAACTAACTACAGATGCATGCGCCACTTTGTGCATCTGGCTTATGTGGGTACAAAGGAATAAAATCTAGGTCCTTAGGCTTCACAGGCAAGTGCCTTAACTGCCAAGCCATCTCTCCAGCCCCTGAAATAAATTTTAAAAAAATATTTTTATTTATTTATTTGAGAAAGATACATAGAGATATGGAGGGAGGGAGGGGGAGAGAATGGGTGTGCCAGGGCCTCCAGCCACTGCAAACAAACTCCAGATGTGTGTGCCCCCTTGTGCATCTGGCTTACATGGGTCCTAGGGAATTGAACCTGGGTCCTTTGGCTTCACAGGCAAGTGCCTTAACCACCAAGCCATCTCTCTAGCCCTGAAAGAAGTTTTTAATCAGGTGAATATAAAGTATACTTAGAAAACATCAAAACGTAAGGATTTTACAATTTATTCATAATAACAAAACTGATTGAGTAATTGAAATTGTTTTCTGTAAGTCAAAAGATGAGATGTGACTACAGGTCAGTCTGTGCTAGTAAGACCTTGCCTCAAAACAAACAAGGGCTGGAGAGATGGTTACTGGTTAAGGCACTTGCTTGCAAAGCCAAAGGATGCAGGTTCAATACCCCAGGACCCATGTAAGCCAGATGCACAAGGTGGTGCCTGTGTGTGGAGTTCCTCTACAATGGCTGGAGGCCCTGGTGTGCCCATACCAAGTAAACAAACAAAGTCAAAAGAGGATAGCATAACCAAATATGAGGTTTCCAACCTTTATATAAACCTTTATGTAAGTTCTTAAAAATCTTCAAAGTGTAAGTCCCCTTCCCCCACCCAACACACACTGGATGGAGATAGTTTGTTCTGTAAATGCACTGTAGTTCTAGTTTATCTGAACAGAGGTACCAAGACATAGGAAACCATGCAAGACCAACCACAGCCTTTTTACTATTGTTGAGCTTTGAAGGTATTTCAGGATTACTAAGCTTCAACCTAACAGATGAAGAGCATGAGGCTTAGGGATGTTTTATACATTATTTCATACAATCTCAAAATTGAAACTAGATTTTAAAAAGATACAGAGTTTAGTAGTGCATCTCTTTTTTTTTTTTTTTTTGGTTTTTCGAGGTAGGGTCTCACTCTGGTCCAGGCTGACCTGGAATTAACTCTGTCATCTCAGGGTGGCCTTGAACTCATGGCAATCCTCCTACCTCTGCCTCCCGAGTGCTGGGATTAAAGGCGTGCGCCACCACGCCCAGGTAGTAGTGCATCTCTTTAATTCCAGCACTTGGGAGGCAGAAGTAGGAGAACTGTTTTGAGTTCAAGGCCAACCTGGGCTACAGTGAGACCCTGCCTTGAACCCCACCTCCCCCAAAAAAGATAAAGTTTAACTACCAGTTAAAGAGTAATAACCAGAGCCAAGATTTATCTGTTTACTATGTTATGTACAGTAATGTATTACCTGTTTTGATTCTGATAGTAGCCCAGTGTGAAGAGTATGATTACCATTCTCATTTTGTAGCTTGGGAAAGTAAGATTGGAGAGATTAAGTATAATTTGCCCAAGATAATCCAGCCAAACAGTGTAGTCAGGACTGAGACCCAGGCTTGTGTCTGTTCACGTGCCCTTTACTCCAACTTGGCTAAGTGCTGAACTGTGCTTCTTCATCTGTGTTTCCTCACTCCAGGCTTGACATATACAATTTGTTCAGTAACTGTTTGCAAAATGAATGGACCAATAAACCTATACTTTCTTGAACAGCTGACACTCTTTACGATAAGCAAATGGGTTTGCAGTGGCTGAGCCAGAACCATGT
Organism: Jaculus jaculus; assembly: GCF_020740685.1. Lineage (NCBI taxonomy): Eukaryota > Metazoa > Chordata > Mammalia > Rodentia > Dipodidae > Jaculus > Jaculus jaculus. The sequence goes on from NC_059114.1 coordinate 25,553,328, forward strand.
CTGAATCTGCTAACATCTAGCCTTTCCATGAAACAGAAAGCTTAGTACATAATAGATGTGAGCCAAGGAAGGCTTACTGCCCTCCTTCTGTCTTTATCATGACTCTGAACGCTTTTGTCTTGAGACAGGAATCTATGTAGCCCAAGTTGGCCTTGAATTCAAGATCTCCCTCCTTCAGCCGTTCAAATGGTGGGATGACAGGTATGCGTCAATGTGCCTGAAGCACCATGGTCATTTTATGAAAATTAATGTACACAGTAAAACTCTATTATCAAATTTTCCTCAAAGGCTCGACAGCCTGATTGGTGCCTCTAAGTCTGATGTTGTGTAGGCAGCTGGAAAGTTCTTTCTGGATATAGTGACTTTTACCTTTTCTTGTTTGGTTTTTCAAGGTAGGGTCTCACGCAAGACCAGGCTGAGCTGGAACTCATGGTGACCCTACCTCTGCCTCCTTAGTGCTGGGATTAAAGGTATGTGCCATTATCTGGAAGGAGCGATTAGACAGATGATAGGCCACTCTAAAACTTTTTGCCTGCAAACGCCAGATGCATGCACCATTTTGTGCATCTGGCTTTATGTGGGTATTGGAGGCATTCAGGCTTTGCAAGCAAGTGCCTTTAATCGCTGATCCATGTCCCCAGGCCACACTTTTTTTTTTTTTTTAAGTTGTGGCTTGAAACTAAATTCTGAGACATACTGGGGTTTGTGGGCCAGATAATTTGGAATTGTTTAAAAAAAAAAAGTGTGGATTTGGGTTCAAACTAAATAAAGCCTAAAAACAAATACCCTTGCTGTACTAATTTCTAGTTCTTACTGATGAAAACTAATTAAATGGGCACTAGCTTGTGATGCCTTCTCCCCTTAGATAAATTGAATGCTTTTCTCACCTGACAATACTAATACACAGTTTTCTGAAGTCAGAGGGTTTTTTTTTGTTTTTTTGAGGGCGTGGCTCACTGAGTTTGATCAGGGTGCTTACAGGAGCACGGGTGAGGGGTTATTTACAGGAGCATGGTCAAACTTACCAAGGCTACACCACTGAAGAAAATCTCTCTCCCTTCTCCAACCACCATAAACTCAACTGTCTACAGGTCTTCCGGGAGGGGCGGGGCTCCCAGGTGCAAGTTTCCGGCTGTCACAGGTTTAAAAAAAAAAAAAGTTTTGTTTTGTTTTTTTAAATAAGCGTCCACCTCATAACCTTCACATCCACTAGACATGTACTTAACTTCCAATGATCCAGAAAATACCACTAGGTCTTTTGTTTCTCCTCTTTCAAAAACACAAAACCCAAGCGAGCATCCGCAGGCGCGAGGAGGCACGCGGGGCTGGCCCGGGGCCTGGCGCTCGAGGAGCCCGCGCCGGCCCGGGGAGCGGTCGGTGCCCGGCGGCCGCAGCCGCACCACCCCCGCGGGGCCGGGCAGGAATCAGAACGCGGACGGGCGTCTCATCTGGCAAAAGTCGGGACGGGACGCGACTGGCCCGGTCTCAGCTTGGCGGGACGCGGACCCGCAGCCTCCCCGGACTTCCAGGAATAAGGTCCCGAGCCGAGGGGACCCAGAACGACCCCAGACCGGCGCAGGCCCGGAGCGGGGCCGCCGAGGCCCGGCCGCCGACGGGGACGGTGGGGTAGGGCACGACCGCTACGACCCTTCCTCTCGCCGGGCGCCGCAGCGCGGCCCATCGGGCGCCAGTTCCCTCCTGCTTCGGGGTTCGGGGGAGTTTCCGACCGCGAGTTGGCGAGGTTACCTCAAATTCTCCTCACGAAACCACTTCCCCGCCCCCACCCCAGGGAGGCACTCGGCGCCGGCGGGCTCCTAGAGACCGCTCCTTAGCAACGGTTGCTGGGCTGTGGTGCGTCACTTCCGGCGGGTCCGGGCACGCGCACTGCCTCCCCCCTCCCCCGCGGTGAGGAAGCTGCCGGAAACGCCTGGGCGGGTGGCTCGGGGTGGTCGCGGCCGCCGGTGGCCTGTGGGGCTGTCCCCCGGGCGTCGGCAGTCACCTCCCTGCAGTTAGCGGTTTACACAGTACTCACCGTGGCTAGTTTATGCTACGTACACATGGCATTTCATTAATTCACTTGACCAACTTGAGCGATGACTTCTTTGAAGCACGGCTTGGCTTCACATTTAGGTTTTCGCCATATGCATCTCCAAATCAGGCTGAACATAGGAACCATTACAGAGTGGCAGGATTAAAAGACACGCATCATCTAGACGGCTTCTGTGTCACGTTACTGGACCACTTTGTACTGGGAGTTCATTTTTTTGTTGTTGTTGTTTAGACAACATTTTAATTTTAATAGCATATGAATATAATATATATATAACTTCAGTATAACTACTTCTTCCTATACACAATTGCTGTTATACAAATTATGTATTTATACACTATAAGCCCATCAAATAACCAGTTATTAAATCATGCTAGGAGAAGACTGACACTGTCACATTCTCCCATGCAGTTGCTTTTGCCAGTGTTCTGTTTCTTTGTATGGATTTGAATTCCTGCTTTGTGTTCTTTCATTTCATTCCAATGATATCTTTTAGTATTTTTTTCAATAGATCAGGTCTACTAACATGAATTATCCTTTTTCTTTTTCTTTTTTTGAAGTATAGTTTCTCTCTAGCTCAGGCTGACCTGGAATTCACTCTGTAGTCTCAGGGTGGCCTTAAACTCACAGTGATCCACCTACCTCTGCCTCCCTAGTGCTCGGATTAAAGGCCACACCCAGTGAATTATTTATTTTATTTATTTATTTATTTATTTTTGTTTTTTTGAAGTAGGGTCTCAAGTTCAGGCTGACCTGGAATTCACTATGTAGTCTTAGGGTAGCCTTAAACTCATGGCGGTCCTCCTACCTCTGCCTGGGAGTTCATTTTTTAAGGCTTTTTATTTTTTTAATCTGCTGCGAGTCTTAAAAAAAAAAAAAAAACTGGTTTAAAGCCCCTTTTGGACTGGCTGTGGTGGCATACGCCTTTGATTCCAGGCACAGTTAGGAGCACTGCTGTGAGTTAGGCCAGCCTAGGACTACTGAGTGAATACCATGTCAGTCTGGGTTACATTGAGACCCTACCTGCTGGTGGTGGGGCTTTGTCCTCTGAGGGGATATCTTTGTATACATGCAGAAAAAAATCAAGTTGTCTTTTATAGAAGATCTTTGTCCTAGATCACTGATGAGGTTTGGAAGTGGCTGGAACAGAGTCCAAATTGCACTAGCTGCCTTAGTTGAAAAGTATTTTGAAACTATCTCTATTACGCTAGCAACCACTATACTAGTGATATCAGCTGGCAATGAGGCAGAGAGAGACTGACAGACTGGGTCCCTTCCTGTGGTGCTCAGACATATCCACCCTATGATTCCTTTAAGATAACGCAATGCAGTGTGATGGATTCATTGAAGAGCCTAAGGAGAAATTCTTAGCAAGGATTTCACAATGGAGGCATCACCAATTCTATCTCAAGTCAAGCCACTTGGGGTAAAGTGCGTTTCCCCGAGATGGTAGGTCAAGTCTTTCATGGACACCCTCTGTGATGTCTTTTGGCTGCACTGTATTTGAGATTTCAAAAATATATTTTTTATTTATTTATTTGAGAGAGAGAGAGAGAATGGGCACGCCAGGGCCACCAGCCACTGCAAACTCCAGATGCATGTGCCCCCTTGTGCATCTGGCTTACATGGGTCCTAGAGAGTCACACTGGGATCCTTTGGCTTTGCAGGCAAACGCCTTAACCGCTAAGCAATCTCTCCAGCCCCTGTATTTGAGATTTTAATAGATGGAGGGTATCTCTAATATATGTGACAGCAGTTCCGAAAGCTTTCTTTTCCTCTTCCTTCTTGTGCTGAGGATCAAACCTTGAGGTAGGGTTTCACTCTAGTCCAGGCTGACCTGAAGTTCATCATGTAGTCTCAGACTGGCCTTGAACTCATAGCAATCCTCCTACCTCTGCCTCCCAAGTGCTGGGATTAAAGGTGTGTGCTTCCACACCCGGCTCCAGAGCATTTTTATTACCCTAAAAAGAAACTCTGTATTGTTTTGCCATCACCTCCTAGTTTTCAATGTCACCCCTCATTCTAACCACTAATTTACTTTCTGTTAGTGGATTTGCCTCATCTGAATGTCTCATACAAATGGGATCATTAAACTTGTATCCTGACTGCTTTTACTCGGTGCAGTGTTTTTACGGCTTATCTATGGTACAGCATGCATTGGAGTCCATTCCTCCTTATGGCCAAATAATGTTCCATTGTGAGGATAGACCACATTTGTTTAATCCATATGTTTGTTGGTGGACATTTGGGTTGTGTCTACTTTTTGGCTATTAGAAACAGTGCCGCTATGAACACTGATGTATATAGTTTTGTCTTCTTGTAGATAAATATTCTGCAAGTTCATTCAGGTGAGTTGTCCCTTCCAACCAACTTATTTAACAGTGTGGATACTGCAGGACCATCCACAATTTTGAACCTCTCATCCAGTTCTTTAGAGGGGGAAAATCACTCCTGATAAGGAGTATTTTCCAAAATTTATTTGCTATAAGATAAATGAGATGAGGGATTATTCTTTTGTATAATTGTGAAGTTTAATGATATTATTACCATCAGATATGGCTTGATCTAGGAATTCAGTAATGTCATCTTTTTTTTTTTTTCTAGGTAAATTCTTGCTATAGCCCAGGCTCACCTGGAATTCACCATGTGAAGTCTCAGGCTGGCTTCAAACTCACAGTGATCCGTGTACCTCAGCGTCCTGAATGCTAGGATTAAATGCATGTACCACAATGCCCAGAAATGTCATCTCTTAAAAATTAAATTTATTTATTTGCTTGCACAGAACACATGTGTGCACATGTCAGGCCTTCTTGTTCTGGGCTACTTTTTGCATCTGGCTTACATGGATGTTTGGAGAATTGAACTTGGGTCGGTAAGCTTTTGCAAGTAAGTGTCTTTCATTTCTAAGCCATCTATCTGCCCAGCCACATTAATTCCATCTTGACATTCTTCCTTCTCTGGCTCTCTGGCTCCTCCCTGTTTTCCTGTGATTTGCTACTAGTGACAACTGTGGAAGGAAAAGGTTTACTCCAGTAGTTTCAGCAAACTCCTGAGGCAGACTCTTATTGGTACAAAGTGTGTCAGACCTTTAAATTTTTTTTTAAATTATTTTGGTCATATTTTATTTTGAGAGAGTCTTGCTAAGTTGCTAAGGCCCAAGTTGGCCTTGAACTTTTCATCCTCCTGCCTCAGCACCCTAAGTAACTGGCATTAAAGGTGTGCACTGCTATGCCATGCTCAAACCACTTGTTTTTATTTGTTTATTTTTTCAAGTCAGGCTTTCACTTTGGCCCAGGCTGACCTGGAATTCACTATGTAGTTTCAGGGTGGTCTCGAATTCACAGCAATCCACCTACCTCTGCCTCCCAAGTGCTGGGATTAAAGACATGAGCCACCATGCCTGGCCAGACCACTTTTTTTTTTTTTTTAAGACAGAGTCATAATATATAGCCCAGGCTGGCCTGGTAATCACCATGTGGCCCATGCTGACCTTGAACTTGCAGTCCTGTGTCTACTGTGTGAGTACACAGGTCTGTGCTACCATGCCTGGCACCAAACAGCAGGAAGCACTTTACACACTGAGCCATCTCCCCAGCTCTCAAAGCATTCTTGAATCGACTTCTGCGACTCTGGTGCTTCAGTAGTAGAGTGGGTGAGGTGGCTTCTCAGAAGGGAGAGCCAAATTTGTTAGCAGAGGAAGAGATGTTGGGCCAACAAGAACAACAGGTATCCCATATAGTGGGTCCTGGAAGGCTGTGACATCTTGAAAGCTGTGCCAAAAAAAAAAAAATATATATATATAGATAGATAGATAGATAGATAGATAGATAGATAGATAGATAAAAGAGGAAGAAATGCACCTCTGCTGATTGTGTAAACCACCTGCATGGATGAGAACCTGCTTCTTCCTCCTCCACTAAGTGAACTGTCCTGGCGTCTGAGCCAAGGAAGTCCTTGAGTTGACAGCAGAGACCCCAGGACCCACAGAAATCTGAAGGATGCCACAAACACAATGTCTGCAGCCCTATCTCCCCTCAGAACTTCCAAACAAGAACTTTCCTATGCAGAATCCAGGGAAGCTGAGCCAGTTTTCTGTTTTTGGTATTAAATTTAGACCTTTCATCCTGACCACAAGATATTTCTGGATCCTGCATGAGCATTCAGTGAATGCCAGTTTCCAAGATGCTATCCCATCTTGGGCAGCTTCACACGCTGCCCATGTTATCTCATCCCTTTAAGACTGGGAAGAATGACCCAGATGCAGGAGCACACTCGGAAGTGGGTTATTCCATTCTCTATTAATTGTCATTTAATGCCTTTGCCATCTAGGTTACTTGGAGAGAAAAAGACATGAAATTTAAATGGAAAGCCCAATTGAGGTTTGCAGATATCCTAAGCTGGCTCTACTCTGGCAATTGAATCTTGTGGGTACATTTTGTAGCAGAATGTGCTTTCTTAAAAGGAAAAAAGATAAATAATATGTGAACCATTCAGCTAAATGGATGTGAGTCCAGAGGTTTTATTAAATGCATGCCTGGTATTGCATTTTTGTCAAATAGGAGTTTTTTTTTTTTTTTAAATAGATCTTGTGCTTGTAAAGACGTGAAATCACCAGTGAAATTAATGGGCTATAAAGTTTAGCCAGAAATATATTGCAGTTCATTGTGACTCTTCAGTTATGAGTTTAGATTGAAATGCAGGCTGCAGCAAACATTCTTATGGGGCTCCACATCACCGTGACATCACTTGCTATATATCAGGAGCTTTGGCAAATACCTCACATATATCTTCATGTGTGTGTGTTCCTGTTTCCTTCCTCTGGAAGCTATTTCCATTGCCTGGCCTTTTGCAGGCTGCAAATCTGAAGCTGTACTTCCCATAGCAGTGTTGTACTTCCTGCAGAAGCTGTACGGTCTTTGGGGGAGACTGCACTGGTCCTCGGGGGGTGGGAGGGCAGGAGCCTGGGGAGATGGCCAAGCACTTGTTGCACAAGACCGAGTACCTAAGTTCAGAAGCTCAGACACATGACAGGCTTTTGTAGCCCCAGCACCTGGATGGTGGGATGGGAGGTAGTAAATTTCTCAGAAGCTTACAGACCAGCCTTAAAAAAAAATTGATAAAATGGGCCAGTGCCTTTAATCCCGGCACTTGGGAGGCAGAGGTAGGAGGATTGCCTGGGCCAGAGTGAGACCCTACCTTGAAAAACAAAAACAAAACAAAACAAAACAACAAAAAAAAAAGAAAGAAAGAAAAAGAAAAGCAAAATAAAATAAAATAATGGGCTGGGAAGATGGCTTAGCAGTTTTCAAGGTGCTTGCCTGTGAAGCCTAAGGACCCATGTTCAACTCCCCAGATCCCATGTAAGCCAGATGCACAAGTGATACATGTACAAAGTTGCACATATGCACAAGGCACACGTGTGCACAAGCTGGCACAAACATCTGGAGTTCAATCGCAGTGGCTAGAGGCCTTGGCACACCAATTTTCTCTTTTTCATGAAAAAAATAAAATGACTAATACTGCTTAAAGCCTTGATCCCAGGTGTTTCTTACTATACTGGGTAGTGGGTAATGCAGATAGGCATAACTCACAAAACTGCCAAAAATAAGTGACTATCGTGTGGTTGGCCTCAAACAGGACACCAAAACCACCCCCTTCCAAGGCTCAGGGAACCTCATGGAAAAGGTGGTGACGAGAATATAAGAGGAGAGGATGGGGTGGAGGGCAGCAAAATGGTGTCTTCTGGTTAAAACATGGCTGTTAGACTCATGAACTCATAGCTCATGAGATTCAGCCTGTCATCCACACTTCATCATCAGTGAGGGAAGGATACACAAGAGCCCAGACCTCCCAGAGTGGCTCATGGCGGCTAATGGTTGAAAGGAGAAGGGGAGTCAGGTTCATCAGTGGTATAGCCACTGGTAAGTTGCCCATTCCACAGACAACAACCGTCCACCCATGATTATGCAAGCAGCCCTAATGTAACTCACTACGTATAATAAACAAAAAGAAAAGACATGAAAGTAAGATGAGAAGAAGGGTGTTGATGGGAGGGGAGGGGATCAAAATACACTATATATATGTATGAAAATGGAAAAAAGATTTAAAAGGTGAGGAGAAGAGAACTTCAAGTGTATGAGCAAAGACAAGCGATACCAAGAAGCACCCCAGGAAAGAGACACAAGTTGGCACACCCAGAGCAGCCCTTGAGAAGGTGGAAATAACTCAAGGAGGCCGCCCCATGGATCCTGTGGCTTCCAGTCTGGTTAGAGCTTTCTTCATCGCAAGCCTCCCATGAAAGCATTGGTGGAAGGGCCTGCAGTCTGAGCTGATGACTGATCAAGCAGTCAGTAGCGTGGTTCCTCAAAGCTGCTTTTTTTTCCCTGTATAAGAGCCCAAGGACTTGGAACCCCTCAGCATGTGTGTGAATGGAAGATGCTCACTCATGAGCTGGCATTTACCTCCAATCCAGAAGATGGAGGCTCATAGTGGGATTTCAGAACTGGGGAGATGGCTCGGTCGGTAAAATGCTTACCACACAATGAGGGCCTGAATTCAGACCCCCAGCACTCACATAAAGCCAGGCACAGAGGAAAGTGTCCACAATCCCAGCATTCAGGAGGCTCCCTAGGGCCTGCTGACCAGCTACTCTAGCCAAATCCATAGAGCTTATCAGCGCTATATTCCACGAAAGACGCTGTGCCAAAAAATAAGGCAGAGAGCAGCTGAATAAGACACGCAATACCAACCTCTGGCCTCCACACGCTTTGCACACATATACATGACCCGACATACACACACTCACATACATACATTCACACATAAGCATGCAATAACTTGCATATGCATGCAAAAAGTTGGATATCAAGGGATTATAAAATAATGTTATTTTTCTTGCCAATTTGAGTCAGCAGTCTCTCCAAGGTAAAGATGCTCCACTCTGGGCAATTGGAGAATGTGACAAAGGACCATGTGTACAAGTTGTGGACAGGATTTAGGTGGACTGACAAAAGACCAGCAGCAGATTGCTAGTGCCGCCCCTGAGCCAGAAGTGGGAATGGAGCTGCCTAAGGGCTGCCTGCTTGGGGCCTGTGGATGTAGCCAGTCCTGACCCCACACTCCTCCCACCCACCTGCATATCTCCTGTCTGGTCTCCCATTGGCTGAACCCAGACCTAAAGGGGTGGGCTGGAGAGATGGCTCAGCAGTTGAGGTACTTGCCTGCAAAGCCTAACAACCTGGATTCTCCAGTACCTACGAAAAGCCAGATATACAAGGTGGTGCATGCATCTGGAGTCCGTTTTCAGTGGCTGGAGGCCCTGGCCTGCCCATTCTCTCTATCTTCTCTTTGCTTGCAAACAAATAAATAAAAATATTTTTTAAAAAGCCAAATAGGAAGAAAGAGGTTCATCCCTGTAGCTCAGCCTCTCTGGGCTGCAGAGGAAAGGGGACTGGAGGGTCAGGCAGCTTTCCTGGAGATTGAATTCTGCAGTCAAAATGATGGTCACTAGGGCTAGGCAGATTGTACAGTGGTTAAAGGCACCTGTTTACACAGTGGTGATCGTAAGGCTTTGCAAGGTCAGTCCATCCACCTTTATGGCATTTTTATGATCAAGGAAGTCAAGACCTGGAGAGTTAACAGTCACACAGCTGATAGCTGGCTGAGCCAAAATTTAGACACAAATCTACCTGATCCCAAAGCAATTTTTACCAACTCGCTAAACTGTCTAAGCAGAGTCTGAAAGAAGAGCCACAGCCCAAGAGGAGGCAAAGGAACTGTGCACGAGAGAATAGGTATCAATGCTGTGGGGCTTTCGCTACCTTTGGGAGCTCTGAGTCGGTCTTTCTCCCTCTGGCTTGGCTCTGTCTCTGTCTTTCTTTCTCTCTCTCTGTCTCGTTCTTGTTTCTGGGACAGGATCTCATATGCAGCCCAGGCTGACCTAGAACTAATGATCTTCCTGCCACTACCTCCCAAGAGCTGGATTATAGGTATTTGCCACCAAACTCACCTCCATCAACCTGTTCTTTTCTGTTAATCATGTTAATTGTGTGGTTCTGAAATCTAAGCCTGTGGAAAGATGGCGATTAAAAGGGGCACTGAAAAATGTAAAGCACCTAAATGTATGTGTTCTTTATAAGAGGCTACCTTGCTTAAAAGCTGTTGCATATTATTTTAATAAAAAAAATCCAAGCACATACCACAGAATAAAGCAAAGGAAGATGGAGCAAAAATACTTGTCTAGTGATGGGAAAAATATATATTTTCATTTCAGATGCTTTTTTTTCCTCTTCTTTTTCCTCGGCTGAATGGTGTATTTATAGAATTCAGGGGGAGTATTTAAGGGTAACCGGCAGTGGAGCTATGTTTTGGGCCATCAGAAAGCTCAGAGTCATGCAGGGAAAGGTTGATGAGAGGGAATGAGAAAAGGCCAAGAACAACAGGACACAAACAGGCTTTGTCCTTCATGTTGCCAAGACCTTCTCATCCTCCTGGGCTGATGACGTCAAGTCAAGGTCTGTGATCATGCCATAGATGGAAGCCTAGAATCCAAGTGATAGGCAAGTGGATGAAATGACAAACAGATCATGGTGCATGTCACAGACTGTGAGGCTGCCACAAAAAGAACGGAAGCACTGGGGGCCAGGGGATGGTTCCGCGGATAAAGCACTTGCTACACGAGGGTGACGACCTGAGTTTGGCTCTCCAGAGCCCATGCCATGCCAGATGCTGTAGCACAAGCATCTAGAATCCCAGCGCTCCTATGCTGAGAAGGGAGGCAGAGACGGGAGAATCCTTGAATAAACCACCAGCCTGGTATATGCAGCAGTAAACAAGAGACCCTACCTCAAACAAGGTGGAAGGCAAGGACCAGAACCCAGGGTTGTCTTCTGACCTCCACATGTGTACTGTGTCATGTGTGCATGGACACACACACACACACACACACACACACACACACACACAAAGATTAAAGAAAAGTGCTGGGCATGGTGACATATGCCTTTAATCCTGGCACTCAGGAGGCAGAGGTAGGAGGATTGCTATGAGTTCTAGGCCAGCATGGGACTACAGAGTGGGTTCCAGGTCAGCCTGGACTAAGGTGAGACCCTACCTACAAAACAACAGCAATAATAACAACAACGACAACAAAACAAGCCAGTGCATGCCTTTAATCTCAGCACTTGGGAGGCTAAGGTAGGAGGATTGCCATGAGTTTGAGGCGAGCTACCTTGAAGAATAAACAACAACAACAAAGATTAAAGAAAATTGAAGTACTGGAACATGCTATACCACGGATGAGCCGTAAGGACATTGTGTTGAGGGAAAGACGCTTATCCCAAAAGGACACATATTGAGTAGCTGCAATGATGTGAAATTTCTAGAATAGGCAAATGCATTGAGACAGAAGCACACACTGGTACTTGTCAGGGGCCTTGTAAAAATGCAGAGGAAGTACTTAATAGACACAGAACTTCCTTTTGAGTGATGAAACTGTTCTAGAAACAGGTGGTGGCAGTTGTACAAGATCATGAATATACTTAGGCCATCAAATTATTCCCTTTTAAAATGGTTGACTTGGGAATGGGATGTAGCACAGTGAAGAGTACTTTCCAAGCAAGTACAAGGCTCTGAAGCACTACAAAACATAAAAATAATAAATTGGTTCGCTTTATGTTATGGAAGCCTCAACTCCACTTATTAGAAAAGAAAGAAAAGGTGAGCAGTCAAGACCTTGAGAGGCCAGAAAGTCCACCTCCACTCTCCCAAGCTGTCTTTGCTCTCTGCAGCCTAAGTCCCAGGGGTTGTGTGGACAAGCTGTATTTCATTACTGTTGCTCCTTCTCTTGCACCCCCCTAACTACTGGCTTCCTTTAATTTCCTCAAATATACCAAACTTGTCTTAGCCTGTACCAACCCCAGGACCTTTGCACAGCTATTCTTTCTACTTGGTTGTTCTTTCCCTGGCTCTTCACAATCCAGGCTCATTCTACCCTTTCAAACTTCAGCTCAAGTGTTTCACAGACCATTTCTGGCTCTTTTACCTAATAATCCCATCAGTGATTCTCTGTCATTATGCATACTGTTGGTCATAGGCTCAGTTTTGTGGCTCTTTTTTTTTAAAAAAATATTTTATTTATTTGGCCGGGCATAGTGGTGGTGCCCACCTTTAATCCCAGCACTTGGGAGGTAGAGGTAAGAGCATTGTCATGAGTTCAAGGCCAGCCTGAGACTCCATAAATTCCAGGTCAGCCTGGGCTACAGCGAAACCCTACCTTGAAAAATCAAAAAATAGGGGCTGGAGAGATTGCTTAGTGGTTAAGGTGCTTGCCTGCAAAGCCAAAAGACCCAGGTTTGATTCCCCAGAACCCATGTAAGCCAGATGCACAAGGGGACACATGCATCTGGAGTTCATTTGCAGTGCCGGAGGCCCTGGCATTCCCATTCTGTCTCTCTCTCTCTCTCTCTCTCTCTGCCCATTTCTCTGTCAAATAAACAAATTAAATTATATATATATTCTCAAGGAAAGGTAGGGAGGGAGAGAGGGGAAAGGAGGAAAGAAGGGAGGGAGGATGAGAATATGGGCTCACCAGGGCCTCTAGCCACTGCAGGTGAACTCCAAGTTCATGTACCACTTAGTACATCTTGGCTTTAAATGGGTACTAGGAAATCAAACCTGGGCCATTAGGCATTGTAGGCAAGCACCTTAACCACTGAGAAATCTATCCATCCCCTTAGAATTTTTCATAGCTCTTTGCACTCTGAATCTTGCTCTTTACATGTCTCATCTAGTAGGGAGAGAAACTTTCTGAAGGTGGGGACCTTGTTCACTGCCTTATTCCAACACCTAAAAGAACCCAGAGCATAATTGGTGCTACATAAATACCCATTGAATCAGTTACCATTTCATGGGTGCTGACAACTGAAAAGTAGTAGTTCATCTAATTCTCAACACATGCTTGGTCACCTACTATGTGCCAGCACTTTTCTAGCTAGCTGTGTCTGCAACAACAGGGAACAAAACAGACTATATATCCTACCTCACCAAGTGTGTTTTCACTAGGGCAACACCACACAGGTGCACCAATATTATTTTGATAGAAAGGGAAACTGACAATCAGTGAGGTCATCAGGCCCCTTGCCCAGGATCACACAGCTTTTGAGTTCACTCAGATACCTGGATCTTCTTACCCTATGGTGGATGTTGAATCTTGCCAGAAGATGGGCTTTGGTGGCTACAGATCTCAGTTCCTGCCATTGCTTCTCAGAAGCATCAAACTTGCCTTTCTGGGAATCAGACCCAGGGCAGTGGGAACAGGAAAATCTCATGACCTCAGAATCCCAACCCACCCCCCCCCAACTCCACAATGATGTCTCACACCTGGAGTGTTGCAGATTTGAACCACGGAGCTCACTCACCCCTGTCTTATCGGCATGTGACATCCCCAAGTGCCTGGGGCCTGCAGGCCAGGCAAAGAACGCAGCTTGAGTAAAAATAAACCCACAGCATTCCTTGGCAGCCCCCTGCCCCTTCCCGCTTGCAGCCGGCCATCCGGGCAGCAGAGGCTGCCAGAGCAGGCAGAGGGAGGGTGAGAGGGTGGAGGAAGCAAGTGCCTCTGTTGTCCAACCCTGAGAAAGAGAAGGAGAGAGAGAGAGAGGGAGAGAAGGAGGGAGAGAGACATCACCTTATATGGGAACATGCGCAGACAATATGTGGCAATGGCTTTGAGGGCAACAGAGGTCAGATACCAGACAGATGGAAGAAATTAAACATGGGACAGAGCAGATTCTGGGCCCAGAAAACAGTTCTTGTTTCACAGCGAGGCTTCACAAAGCCCAGCTTGGTTTCCTTTTTTGCCTAAACTGAGCAAGACATGCATCCTAAACTTGAGGCGACTTTGGTCCTGGCTCCCTGCTCCATGGCTTGGCTGGCAGACATCTCAGGTTTTTGCAACAGATCTCTTGTTACAAATCACAAGGAAAAGACCAGGTCAGCTCTACTTCTCTTGTTTCCAGTATTTCTCCAAAGCATATAAAGTAGTGATTAATGAGTAAATATTTCATTGCTCATTTAGTCATCCATTCAACAAATACTGAAGATTAGTTGTGCCTTGGGCATTGAACCAGAGACTAGAAAGACATCTATAGTAGCTAGAAAGAAGATACTGCTGCTGAGTTATACTCATAGACTGTTGATTTGTACTCTTTTGATAAATATTTCAACAATTAATCATTTATTTTTAGAATATTTTCAGCATTTGTTTGTGAGGGGAGAGAAAATGAGTGCAGGTGCACCAGAGCTTCTTGCCACTGCAAATGAATTCCAGATGTATGTGCCTCTTTGTACATCTGTCTTTACATCAGTGCTAAGGAATCAAACCTAAGCTGGCAGACTTTGCAAGCAGGTGCCTTTAACCACTGAGATATCTTTAACACCCCCTGTGTTCATCATTAATGATAGAGAACATTAGTCTAGAATCATCTGGTCTCTGTCATCGTGGACTTTACAGGTAGGTGTGGGAGGCAGAGGTGACAGACCTAAGCAAATGGCCCCGAGGTTCTGAGGATAGCTCTTTGAGTCACTACTGTTATTATCACCACTGAACACGAGACTTTGCTTCCTCCCTGTGGGCATGAAGCTGGATAAGTCAGCCATGGAGTGCTGCTTCGTGCACTGCTGAATGTTTAGCAGTAGCTCTGACCTCTGCTAGATGTCAGGAAGGTCTCCTAGTCATAACAACAAGATGTCTCTGTCTTATGCAAATGGGGCAGGGGAGGGAGGCAAAGTCACTCCTGGCTAAGAATACTTGATTTAGTGGATGGGGGGAAAAAGAAGGTGGGTAAGAGACTTCCTAAAAGTCATGCCATAGGTGAGTAGAACTCACCCCTGACTTTCCCTGTGGTTCTAACCATTATAACATGAAACTATTTCCTTGAACTTGCAACAGATCTATTGAGGGATGGGAGTATTAGCTACTTTTCTTGTTACAAATCTCCTGGTAAGAAGCAACTTAAGGGAGGAAGGGCTTGTTTCCGTTGCAGTTGAAGGGATACAGTGCATCATGGTGGGGGAAGGCATGACAAAGAATGTGAGGCAACGCTGCGGCGGGAGTCAGGAAGCAGAGAGGACAGGAAGTAGGGTCAGGCCATCAAACCTCAAGGCCTGACCCCCTGACTCACTGCTTCCTGCAAGGTGCTACTTCCTAAGGGTTCTGTGACCTTCCAAAAGACCCCAGTTGGGAACAAGCATTCAAACACATGAGCCTTTGGGGGGACGTTTTGCATTCAAGTCCCAACACAAACCTTCATACTGAGTTGCAGGACTGACACCAAGGTAAGGAATGCTGGCAGGAAGGGGTGGTCGGTAGAACGAAGAGAGGAATGGAGAAGGACGGAGCCTCTGACCACAGCACACCAGGACCACTGAGGCCACCTGCTGGGGTCTGAGCACAAGGCACAAGTAAAAGGGGCCTCACATCACGCAGCAGTGGGCTGCCCAGGCCTCTACTGGGCTTGGTCCCCATTCTAGGGACATGTGACTTTAATGTGGAGGATCCAGAGGGGCAGAGGCAGGAACTGTAGATGACCATGCTTTCAGAAGCAGACGCCCGGGAGAATATAAGCGATTCCATACCAAGCACTGCCCAACAGTTATACTCACCACAAGGGAGAGGTTAAAAACGTGCCAGCGGGAGCAGACGGGCGGGGGTGCAGCTTAGTAGCATGCGCTCCTGGTGTGCATGAAAGCCTGGGTTTGATCTCCAACACTGCAAGGAGAAACCAGCAATGTGTGGAGGTAGGTGGGGAGGAAGGGGTCAGTGCACAAAGCCAGACAGAATCCTTTAGGCAGAAGTGTTCTGTCCCTTGCTCTGAGTCATCTTCAAGCCAGGCCTAACCTGTGTCCATGATCAGTAGAGGACCACCTTCAGGGACCTCTTGTTCATAGCTTGTGAATATGGGCTCTCTGTGAGCCTTGGTTTTCCCACCTGCATGATGGGGAAGCCCACACTGATCCATGGGCCTATATGAGCACTGAATAAATATATGTGGGAATGAATGGAATTGTTGGACACCTCTCTTTCAGAAAAGGATAGATGGATCCTGTTCAGCTCTCATGTTCTTGGTGTGTTTTTTTTTTTTTTTTACAATTTTTTTAAAATTCTTCAGCTAAGACAGCAAGAGATGATTTATTGTACACATTTAGTTATACTTGGCCACAACTGAGAACAGAACTGATCCAGAATGCCACAGGTCCAGGGCAAAGGGTCATAGTTTTAAGCAAGGCAGGTAGGTCAGAGGTGGTCTTGGCTCTCACACAGTGTACGTGATGGTGAAAGATCCCCGTGCATTGAGACAAAGGCATTGACGGTGGCATGCTGTCCAACAGTACGCAGCACCCCAGCCCTAGCGCTCCTCCTTTCTGCTCCTGACGCTTCAGTGGTGCACATACTGGCTCACTTGGGTTTCTTGCCTCATCTTTCTTCTTTGTGCTTCATTTTGCACATTCGCTTTTTCCTCGACTTTGCTCTTGTGGCACCAAAGTTTCCAAAAAGCTAACCTTAAGGCAGAACATGTATTATTATTTTATTTATTAGAATTGGCACGCAAGGGCCTCAGCCATTGCAGTTGAACTCCAGAGGCATGCACCACCTAGTGGGCACGTGCAACCTTGTGCTTGCCTCACCTTTGTGTGTCTGGCTTACGTGGGATCTGGAGAGTCAAACATGGGTCCTTAGGCTTTGCAGGTAAGCACCTTAACCACTAAGCCATTTCTCCAGCCCTTATTTTTATTTTTATTTATTTTTGTTTACCAAGGTAGGGTCTCACTGTAGCTCAGGCTGACCTGGAATTCACTATGTCGTCTCAGGCTAGCCTTGAACTTACAGTGATCCTCCTACCTCTGCCTCCTGAGTGCTGGGATTAAAGGCGTGCGCCAGCACGCCCAGCAAGAACAAACATGCTTTAATTTAGACATTTTATATTAAAATTTTAGATATCTGGGCTGGGAAGATGGCTCTATGGTTAAAGGCACTTGCTTGCAAACTCTGACATTCTGTGCCTTCGTTCAATTCCTCAGTAACCACATAAAGCCAGGTACACAAAGAGATGCATGTATCTGGAGTTTGTTTATAGTGGCAGGAGGCCCTGGAATACCCATTCTCTCTCTCCCTGAAAATAAATAAATAAATATATCTAAATATCTGAGCTGCCTTGGAACCTTAGAAAACGCAGCCAGGCTGTGAGGTGCACTGTGCACTGTCTGGGGCTGGGGAACGGCTGCTTGCTTCTAGTGCACGTGCACTGCCCCATTAGCCACAGTGTCCAACACTCCCCATTGTCTCCGATCCTAAGACCAGTCCCTGTTCCTGGTAATCACCACGTGTGTGTTGCTTTGGTTTTTTATTTAAGAAATATTTATTTAATTTGTTGATTTGAGAGAGAGAGAGAGAGCAAGATAATGAGGTGAATAGAGAGAGAGAGAAAGAGAGGGAGGGAGAGAGAACGGGCATGCCAGACACATGCGCCCCCTTGTGCATCTGGTTTACCTTGGTGCTGGGGAAGTAAACCTGGGTCCTTCAGCTTCCCAGGCAAGTTTCTTAACTGCTAAGCCATCTTTCCAGTCCCTGATTCTTTTTTTTTTTTTGAGGCAGAGTCTCGAGAGGTCCACAAGGGTCTTGAACTCTGTATAGCAGAGGATGCCTGGAGCTTTTGGTCTTCTTGCTTCTACCTCCTGAGTGCTGGGATTACATGCCTGTACCATCCCACCCAGTTTA
Organism: Jaculus jaculus; assembly: GCF_020740685.1. Lineage (NCBI taxonomy): Eukaryota > Metazoa > Chordata > Mammalia > Rodentia > Dipodidae > Jaculus > Jaculus jaculus. Next base: position 25,571,150 of record NC_059114.1, read on the forward strand.
TAAGATGCTGGGGATGGAACCCAGGGTTTTGTGCATGCTAGGCAAGCACTCTACCAACTGAGCCACATCCCTAGCCTCTTGTGTTGCCATTTTTCTTAGAGTGCTATTTCTTTGTCTCATGTACTTAGCAAAGAGGAAAGGCAAGGGTAGATAAAAATCCTGGGATCTTTCTTATCCCTTCCCACCTCAGTTCCTCCCATGGCCATTCAGCTCTTTCTGTATCTGTGTTTACCTCTTAGTTTGCCATCCTTCTAAGCCCTTCTGGATTTCCTTCTTAAAATTATCTCTGACATTTCATAGAAATCCCTCACATTTTTATTTCTTTTCACATTCATGAGCCACTGTCAGTTATAGAAGATTAATCACTTCTTCCAACTCCTCCACAAATTACCTATTATTTCACCTATTTTATATTCTTTAAAAAAATTTTTTTGAGGTAGGGTCTCACCTGGAATTCACTATGTAGTCTGAGGGTGGCCTTGAACTCATGGTGATCCCCCTGCTTCTGCCTCCCAAGTGCTTGGATTAAAGGTGTGAGCCACCATGCCCGGCTCACCTATTTTATTTTTAAAAGATATTTATTTATTTGAGAGAGAAACAGTAAAATAGGCAAACAGATAAACTGAATATGACTACACTGCAAAATGAACTCCATATGCATGTGCCACTTTGTGCATTGAATTCAGGGTTTTGTGCATGCTAAGCAAGCACTCTACCAACAGAGCTGAACCCCAACCTGAACTTCACTTCTGTGGCATTATACTCCCTGTGGCTCCTGGAGGCGGCTCCCAGCCCCAAGCCCTGCCCCAGAGGGAGAATCCTTATGAATTCATCCAGCTAGTTCTCAACCTCAGCACTGTGAACCTTTTGGAGCAATTTGTTAGGGAGCTGTCTTGTTCATTTTGGGTGTCTGGTCTCTAGATGTCAGTAGCATACTTCCCTCCCCCCAAATGTGACAACCAAAAATGTTCCAGGCATTAGTGAAGGTCACTTGGGGGTACAAGCAGCCTTAGTGGAGAACTGCTGTTCTAAGCGTCATGACTATCCGTTGCTTTGGCTACTTAGTGATTGGCTTTCTGGCCAATGAGAAGTGAGAGCGAACGAGCTGGGGAGGATAGCTCCTGTTCAAAAGAGACAGACATGGGACACTCATGGCTGCTCCCCTCAGGGTGTCACATTACTCCCGTGTGAAGTCAGAACAAGGGGCGTGCAAGCCAGGGCCCAGGGGTCTGGGCTGAGGAGGGAAGCTGGAGAAACTGCTGCTGGTTTTGGGTGGCTGTAAAGAACTACTTTGCAGTTTGCTTGTTGTGTCAAAGTGGCTTATATTTAAAGTCGTGCTTTTCTGTGACACTGTCTTATCCAACTTGGCAGTCTGTGGAAGACAGCACACACAGAACAAATGGCCAGCAGCGAGTGACCGAGCGGTTCATGGGTAGGTATCAGAATCTGGAACTGGCAGCAGGAAGGTCTTCTGAGAGTCCCTTTTGAGAGCCACTGTTGATCAAAAGCTATTCCAGCTTCTGAAGGACTGCTAGTGACTGGTGTGGTGCTGAGACAGAGAAAGGGACTTCGGCAACCCTTCTGCAAGCAAGGGCTAACATTTGTCCTAGACCCCATTATGCTTGCTCGCATCAAAACTTCTGCAGGGTGGGCTGGAGAGATTGCTTAGTGGTTACAGTACTTGCCTGCAAAGCCTAACAACTCAGGTTTGATTCCCCAGTGCCCACATAAGGCCAGCTACACAGAGTGACCCATGCATCTGAAGTTTGTTTGCAGTGTCTAGAGGCCCTGGCATGCCTGTGTTCATATTCTCTCTTTCTCTCTCTCTCTGTCTCTCCCCTTGCAAATAAGTAAATAAGATAAATTTTTAAAAAGAAGAAAATAAGAAGAGGCTCTTAGTAGAGGCTTCTGGAGTAAAGAGGAGGGCTGGGGAACTGTTGAAGAGGTCTGGGGAGATGACTCAGTGGTTAAAGGTGTTTGCTATGCAAGCCTGCTGACCTGAGTTTGATTCTCCGGCACTCACATAAAGCCAGATGCAAAGTGGTGCCTATGTTTGTAATCCTACCTCACCTCACACCTCCAGCAGTGGAAGGCAGAGCCAGAAAAAATCCAGAAGCCCTCAAGCAGCAACAGCTGCTGCAAGAGAGGCCCTGTCTCCAAAGAAGGTTGAAGGTGACGAGAAACACACTGAGGTTGTCAACTGGTCTCCACATGTGTGCAGTGGCACACGTACTCACACACATTCATAAACATGCAAAATAATAGAAAAAAGCTGCTGCAGAACACCAAACTGTATCTGTTCAGCTAATCTTTCTGAGAGCCTACTAAACAGCCTAAATGATTAAGCCAATTAAAATTCAGAAAATGCTGAAGGACACTGAGAAATCAAGCTAGAACTAAGCTGGAAGTTTCCTGATGACTTGCTGTCATAGTGCTGGAAAGTGCTGTGCAGGCTGCTCGGGGGAAAAGTGGACTCTGCAAGCTGCACAGTTGGCCAGCCAGACAACAGTGGTGTGTCTGCTGTGGCAGTAACCAGTTGCTCTCAGATTAGATTTGACACTGATGCATTAGAGGGAAATCCTTCCTGGTACTGAAAATCTAGTCAAAAACCTGTGGCTGGAAAGTTCCGAAGCCCTGGGGGTAAGTTACTGCTGCTGTTTGTTTTAATGGATATATCACACTCACAAAATGGTCCTCTAAATACTTATGCTGTTTCTTTTTGTTGTTGTTGTTTATTTTTATTTACTTATTTATTTGATAGTGACAGAGAGAGAAAGAGACACAGAGAGAGAGAGAGAGAGAGAGTGAATGGGCGCGCCAGGGCCTCCAGACACTGCAAACGAACTCCAGACGCATGTGCCCCTAGTGCATCTGGCTAACGTGGGTCCTGGGGAATTCGAGCCTCGAACCGGGGTCCTTAGGCTTCACAGGCAAGTGCTTAACTGCTAAGCCATCTCTCCAGCCTAGCTGTTTCTTATATATTAGTATTACTCTCACTTTTTATTAGAGAAGCTTTTCTTTTCAGATGGTGGTGACTACTGGGGAGACACAAAGCTCATCAATGCACCGTGAGAGCTGAGTGCTCAGCACTAAATGAGATATCTTTATCACCCCCCAAGGCTCAGGATCCATTGCTGAAGAGCGGGCAGAAAAAATGTAAGGGCCAAAGGATGAAGACAAGGGCTTTGGAGCGCTGTCTCTCAGACACAAAGTGGTCTCATTCACAGCCTCACAGTGGCCACCATGACCTGGATAAAACCTGCATAACATTGGGCCCATCAGCATGTTGTAAAGGATGGAGAAAAAGACAAAAAGAAAAAAAAAAAAAGGCATCAAAATAGAAGAGGGACTAGCTGGAAAGAAGAAAGGGCTCCGTAGCAAGCCCCCAGCATGCTTGGTCTGCAGTGACCTTGTGCTTTCCTACGGTGCTTGCTAGAGCAGCTTTTAAGATGGTTTGAGGCCTTGCTCTGCTCACTGCCAAACAAGGTTATAGAAATTTCAGACAATGGAAAAAAAAGAAAAAGAAAGAAAGGGTTCAGTGGAGAGAGGATGGAGGAAGAGGGACAAAAGAGAATAATGGGGAAGATTCTAAAAACATTGTGGTGATGGACTTTTCAAAACAAGTGCTAGCCCAGTGGGGTGGTGCACTCCTGTAATCCCAGCACTCAGGAGCCAGAGGTAGGTGGATTGCCCTGAGTTCGAGGCCAGCCTAGGACTACATAGTGAATTCCAGGTCAATCTGGGCTAGAGTGAGCCCCTACCTTGAAAAATCTTCTCCAACCCTCCCCTCAAAGACAGGGCTAAACTAAATGGTGTAACTTCTAGAAGTCTGAGATGAGGATTTTTAAATATTGGGGATCATAACCATAAAGCAGGTAAGAAATTATTGATGCTGTGCAGCCCAGACATGCAGCAATGTGCTCCTGCTAGCCAAGTGGTCTGAATTGAGGATGTGCTGTGACCAAAATTTCGAGTCTGTTGTTTGTACACGGCTTTGGTTAAGTTGCTTATGCTTCTGAGACTCTAAATTTTCATGTGTACACTGTGGAAAGGTCTTGTTCTGACTAGACACTGAAGGTAAGATGAGATTCTTTGAGAAACGGTGACATACATCACTAATATTTCAGCAGTTTTCCTGCCAGGCAAGAGCAGTGTAGTGAATGTTGGTGCATTGCTGTCCTCTGCTGGTTATAATTGGTACCACCATTGGCTCCAATGGGATCCTGGTCCTCTTGGGACACTGAAGCATGGAAAGAGAAAGGGACTTGTCTAAGGTCACAGAACTATCTTTGGACAGAGTGGAATCTTTTAAAACATATTTAAATATTTATTTATTTATTTACAAACAGAGAGACATAGAAGAGAGACCAGAGAGAGAGAGAAGAGAATGGGCATGCTGGGACCTCTAGCTGCTACAGATAAGCTCCAAGTGCATGTGCCACTTTGTGCATCTGGCTTTACCGGGGTGCTGGAGAATTGAGCCTGGGTTGTTAGGATTTTCAGGAAAACATCTTAAGTGCTGAGCCATCTCTCTAGCTCCAAAGTGGAATCTTGAATTTGGGATGACTGACTTTGATCTTTCTGGAATCAGAAAAAGTAAAGGGCTGGAATCTCACTCATTACAGTCAATCTCTTTTGTTTTGTTTTGTTCTGTTCTGTTCAAGGCAGGGTCTCACTCTAGCCTAGGTTTACTTGGAACTCAATCTTGTAGCCCAAGCTGGCCTCAATTTTTTGTTGTTCCTCCTACCTCAGCCTCCTGAGTGCTGGGATTAAAGGCATATGCCACCACGCCTGGCTTCACAGTCAATCTTGTTAGGCCTACAAGGGGTCTTCTAAATAGTCTAATTGAGATTTTTCTCTCCCTCCCTTTAGCACGCAAACTGATTTGATTTCTTGTTCTACTATTTATACCAGGATCAGGATATCTGCCCATGGCCTTAGAGCCCTCCATTCTGGTGGGTGTGAGGTGCTTTACAAAACTTAGCTTGGATCCTTCTCATAAAAGTAGGCAAGAGGGCTGGACAGATGGCTTAGCCAGTAAGGCGTTTGCTCATAGAGCCAAAGGACCAAGGTTTGATTCCCCAGAACCCAAGTAAGCCAGATGCACAAGATGGTGCATCTGTCTGGAGTTTGTTTTCAGCAGCTGGAGGCCCTGGCATGCCTAATCTTTCTCTCTCGCGCTCTCTCTCTCTCTTAAATAAATAAAAAAAAATATTTTAAAAAATGTAGCCAGGCATGGTGGCTTGTGCCTTTAATCCCAGCACTCAGAAAGCAGAGGTAGGAGGATCACCATGAATTCGAGGCCACCCTGAGACTACAGAGTGAATTCCAGGTCAGCTTGGGCCAGAGTGAGACCCTACCTTGAAAAACAAAACAAAACAAAACAAAAAAATTGCCCAGGAAACAGAAGCTCAGAGGGGTCAAAACTCTGCCTGTATTAGTTATTTTATTGTTACTTTGACCAACCACACACATGACCAGAGGCAACTTAAGGAAGGAAGGATTTATTTCAGTTTACAGTTTAAAGTTTACAGTTTGTGGCAGGGCCATGGGTGGTCACATTCAGTATGCACTGCGGTAGCAGAGAGTGGTGAGGTTTTGTGTTCAGTGTGCTTTCTCCTTTTCATCCAGTCCAGGACCTCAGCCAGTGGAATGAATGGTGCTGCTCACAGTTAAAGTAGGTCTTTTCACCTCAATTAACCTCATCAAAATCATCCCTCACAGGCATGCCCAGAGGCTTGTTTCCTCAGTAATTCTAGTTGGCAATCGGCAATCAATATAAACCATCAGAAGCCCATCTCTTATCAGCTTGATACCCTCTCTCTCTCTCTCTGTGTGTGTGTGTGTATGTGTATGAACATCACATACTAAGACATGTGGAAGTCAGAGGATAGCCTTGGAGTGTTGGTTCTCTGTTTCTACATAGTTTGAGATAGGGTCTCGCTTGTTGTTTTGCCACTGAGAGAGCCAGTCCAGTTGGCCTGCTGGCTTTGCAATTCTCCCGGCTCCTTCTCCCTTACCATAGGCAGGTTAGGATTACAGATGTGTGCACCGCTTTGTAACTAACTTTATGGGGTCCTAGGGATCAAACTGAGTTGGCAGGCTTGCAGAGCAAGCACCTTTAACTCCCGAGTCATCTCCTCAGCTCCCAAACATATCATTTATTTTATTTTAATTTATTTATTTGACAGAGAAAGAGGGGAGAGAGAAAGAGAATGGGTGTTCCAGGGCTTCCAGCCACTGCAAACAAACTCCAGATGCATGCACCCCCTTGGGCATCTGGCTAATGTGGTTCCTGGGGAATCGAACCAGGGTCCTTTGGCTTTGCAGGCAAACGCCTTAACTGTAATCACCCCTCCAGCCCCCAAACATATCATTTTTGTCATAACTCTCCAACCTTGTCCCCACGGGTTCATGGCAGTCTCATGATGCAAAATGCATTTAGCCCAACTTCTAAAATCCCCATATTTCTTTAACAGTTCTTTTAAAAAATATTTTATTTGTTTATTTAAGAGAGAGAGAGAGAGAGAGAGAGAGAGAGAGAGAGAGAGAGAGAGAATGGGCACACCAGGCCCTCCAACCACTGCAAACGAACTCTAGACACTTGTGCCACTGTGTGCATTTGGCTTACATGGGTCCTGGGGGATTGAACCTGGGTCCTTTGGCTTTGCAAGCAAGCATCTTAACTGCTAAGCCATCTCACCAGCCCTTCTTTAACAGTTCTAACACTGTTTAAAACTATCCGTGCAAGCCAGGCATGGTGGTTCAGAGAGGATGCACTCGTTCTGCTGTGGATCCGGGACAGCTTTGCGGAGCTTGTGAAATCAGTGACCTCTGAGGTGTCAGGGCCCAGCACATTTATGCAGACATGGCCTTAGAGCTGAAATAGAACAATCATTCCAGTACCGGAGCACAGACCAGTGGCAGAGCTCTTGCCTGGCCTGTGTAGCAGGTACAAGGCTTCTGAATCCATCACCAGCAAGCACCCTCCACCACAACAAAGCAAAAGAAAAGCAATAGTTCACACTAAGGACTTAACTTTCAATATTATGGGCAATTGCCAAGGCCTTTGGTTGCCAGCAGAACTGGATGGTAAGACCCTGATTGTACCACCACACCCAGCTTATATGCTTTTGTTGGAAATATGATTCCTGGGGTGGACAGGTGGCTTAGTGGTTAAGCACTTTCCTGTGAAGCCTAAGGACCCTGGTTCGAGGTTCAATTCCCCAGAACCCACGTATGCCAGATGCACAAGGGGGTGCATGTGTCTGGAGTTCATTTTCAGTGGCTGGAAGCCCTGGCACACCCATTCTCTCTCTCTCTGCCTCTTTCTCTGTCTGTCACTCTCAAATAAATAAATAAAAATAAACAAAAGTTAAAAATAAAAGAAACTGTGATTCCTCCAGGCCTTTGTCTCTTCGCTCCCATTCATCTAAATATTTTGGTGTGCTTGTGTCTTGCATGAGTACATACGGTGCCACGGCGGGCTTGTGGAGGTCAGTGGACAGCCCCAGGCACGGCCTTGCTTTCTTGCTGCCTCGTTTCAGGGAAGCTCTCTTTTCCATTGCTCCACTCACAAGCTTTCATGAAATTATCCTGTCTCTAAAGAGCCTCCCTTCTAACCATAGGCACACTGGGATTACAGAAGACTGTCACAACTCTTGGCCTTTATGTGGGTTCTGAGGATCTGAAATCGGGTACTCAGAGTTGGGTAATAACCACTGTATCCGTTGATATACCCAACTTTGAACTTCTAATCCTCCTACCTCCACTTTCTAAGTGCTGAGTTTATATGCTTGGGACACCTTACCCAGGTCTGTAGTACTAGGGATGGGATCCAAGGCTTCATGCATGCTACATAAGCACTCTACCCACTGAGCTACACCCCCAGTCCCATCTCAATTATATTCTTCTTGGAGATGTTCTGGCCTCTAGCCAGCCAATCATTTGGCTTTGGGGGTAGATAGTCACCTTGGTCCAACATGCCATGGATAAGGATACAGAAGTCTGCTGATTTCAGCTTGAGCTAGAAGAGGAAATTGGGCATGCCCCCCCGCAAAAAGCCTATTAATCTTTGCAACAATTGAATATTTAAATATTAGGATTTTGAACTTGGGTGTGGAGTGGTCCCTGCCTTTGTCTTCTGAAAACTTATCACCTTCACCATCATTGCCATCCTTGTAGCTGCAGCTCACCCAACACTATGAGTCTCAGGCATGTTGCTCACACTTAGCAGTCTCACAAGTCCCTTCATGAACATTCGGCAATCTGAGCTGTCCTCTGTGTATGCCAAGCCCCAGGGCATTTGGGATGTTAAGACATTCACTTGGGGGAAAGAAGTACGCTGTTACTCAGCTTGCACTTCAGCAGAGACACGAGGGGTAGGTGGAGCTGCAAGGGAAGGTAAGAAACAGGGTAGGCAGATGCTAAGTGGGAGACTGTTACAGGCATAAGGGAAATGGGGGTGGGTATAAATAGAGAGAATGCAAGCACCAAGGGAAATTTGATTTGAGTGGCTACAATGATAGAGGGACAGTGAGAAGTGCTTTGATGAAAGCAATGGGTGGAGAAATTATCAATCAAGCACCTTTAACCTCTGAGCCATCTTGCTACCCTGAGAGGGGAAATTTTCAAATCCTAGGCTCTACCACTATGTCCCCCCACTCTTTCAAAAGGGGGGGGGAAGAACCAAGGGATTCTCATCACCTGTTTTCTTGAGGGCCCCAGAGATCCTGAGCTAAGCCCCTCTGACCTAACTTCTTGTTTGCTTGTCCTGCTTTTTCCTGTGGTGCCTTTCTGTGCTCCAGCCTGGGGACACAGTTCCAACCTATTTCATTGGCTCCTCTGTTTGGCCTGGCACTCTTGAGTGGGCTCAGACTCTTTCAATGGATGCCATGTCACAGCACAGGCCCAAGCAACTCAGCGTCATTGGCATGAAGGTGCTGTCCATTTGGGGAGTGTACGGAAGGAGGCTGAATTTTAGTGAAGGGTGTTTGATTGTTAGGAATATAGTCACAGTATGTCCCACAAGAAGGCTTACTATTCACATGCTTAGAGGGAATCTCCTGGAAAAATGAGAAGCTGCGGCTGGATCAGGCTTCTTGGAATGCATGATGGGGAGCAAGCCTGTGATGGAAACTAATCCAGGGAGACTTGGAGCTCCTAGGTCTTCACACAGCAGCCTCTCCCATCCCTTCCCGACTGCCCTCCTCGCTCCTCTGAATTTCCATCTATTCAGAACAACTTTATTCTGTGCACCCCCCACCCCTTGTTTTCTGTAGCGGAATGCCTGTCTGGAATGAAGGGGAAGGCTTTTATCTCTGCGTCTGTGAAGAATGACTCATTAATGCCAAGAAGGGGCTTCCTCCCTCAGCGTGAGGTTTGCAGCTGAGAGGAAGAAGAAGCCGTAGGCGCACGTGGATGTTCTGGTAGATTAAATAAAAAACAAAAGTAACACTTGTTTCCTCAAAAGCTTAAATACAGAATTCCCATATGATTCAGTAACTCTGCAGGTGGTTACATAGACCCAAAATAATTGAAAGCAGGAGCTGTCTCATACTTTTTTTTTTCTTTCTTTTTTCAAGGTAGGGTCTCACTCTAGCTCTGGCTGACCTGGAATTCACTATGTAGTCTCAGGGTGGCCTTGAACTCATGGCGATCCTCCTACCTCTGCCTCCCAAATGCTGGGATTAAAGGCGTGCGCCACCACACCCAGCCTGTCTCATACTTTAATACCAGCATTCAGGAGGCTGCAACGGGTGGATGACTTCAGGTTTGAGGCCAGTCTGAGCTTCATAGTGAGTTTAAGGGCCAGCTTGAACTACAGAGTGAGACCCTGACTCAAGAAACAAACAACAAAAGGGTTGAAAGCAGGGGCCTGGGGAGATGGACCAGTAGGTAAGAGCACGTGCTGCACAAGTCTGAGGACCTGAGTTCAATCCCAGCCCCATGTAAAAGCTGAGCATGGCCACACGTGCCGGTAACCACAGCACGAGAGAGGCAGAGACATGAAGACCGCTGGGGCTTGCTGGTCGACCAGTCTAACTGAAAAGAAACTGTGAGCTTCTAGTTCAGTGAAAGACGGTAGAAGAGTGACAGGGAAATACACTTCATGTTCCCCTTTGGCCTCTGCACATGTGTGCATGGTACACACACGTACATACTAACCACAGAATTCAAAGCAGGGACATGTACAGAAATATATATATGCCATTGTTCATAGCAGTATTATTCACAATAGCCCTCACCCCCCAAGGTGGAAGTAGTTAAAACTTGCTATGTCATAATGAAGTAAGAAGAGCTCACCAGGTACCAAGCGGATGCCAGCACCGTGCTCCTGGACTTCCCGCCTCCAAGACTGTGAGCTAAACGTGCTTATTTATAAATTACCTTATCTCAGGCATTTTGCTATTACATCAGAAAATGGACTAAGACATGTTTGTTGGTGATGTTTGCTTAATGTTAAAAGTAATTCTAGGTGGGCTGGAGAGATGGCTTAGCAGTTAAGGCACTTGCCTCCACAGCCAAAGGACCCAGGTTCAATTCCCCAGGACCCACATAAGCCACATGCACAAGGGGTGCATGCATCCAGAGTTCCTTCACAGTGGCTAAAGGCCCTAGCGTGCCCCTTCTCTCTGTCTGTCCCTCGAATAAATAAAATATTTAAAAAAGTAATTCAAAGCTTGGAGAGATGGTTCTGCAGTCAAGGCACTTGCCTGCAAAGTCTAACTACCTGGGTTTGATTCCCCTAGTACCCACGTTAAACCAGATGCACAGAGTGACATTTGCAGTAGCAGGAGGTCCTGGCACATACACACACACTCTCTCTTTCTCTCTCACTGTCTGCAAACGAATAAAAAAAGTAATTCAAGCTACAAACCTGAAGTCCCAGCACTTGGGAGGTGGAAGGAAAATCAGGAGTTCAAATTGGTCATCAGATCATAGTGAGTTCAAGGCTAGCCTGGGCTACATGAGACTATGCCTCAAAAACTAAATAAAATGATGTTCTTGATGATTAAAAAGTAAATAAATAACTAAAGTGAATATTTATAATAATTCAAATGGAAAATTTTCCATTATGTGTAGATTACCGCCAACTGTAGTGAACCATGCTGGAACATGACACACCGGAGGGACAGTAAGAGACTTGCGTCATCGCTGCAAAGACACGTCAGTGTTGACACAGACACTGAGCTTAAGGAGGAAGAACTGAACACCAGCCAGGAGAGGCTTACGTGGTGACGTCATCAGTGAGTTATTTCCAAAGGCTACCCAGCTGTCTGTTTGCCTTTCTCCTTGCTGCACAATGCGCGTGATCCAGACGGAAAGAAGACTCGGTAGCTGATCCCGTTCACTTCTGGGTTCATCCTGGGTCCAGCGGTGAAATGCCTGGTCAAATTTTGACACGTTCAAGTACCACAACGGCCCCTCACTCGACTCCCCTCCCCTTCATTTTAAAGGCTTCCATCCTAGCCTGCGTGGCTGCTTATCTTTGTGTTTGATGCTGTCTGGTCTGTGCTGTTCTATCCGTTTCCTGTCTTACTTACTGTGCTGCCTTACTTACCCAGCCCGTCACTGCTCTTACTATTTCCTATGGCCACTGACTTATTTGCATCAGTTCTTCCCATGGCTTCTGGGGCACAGTGACTCGTGTTCTTCTTGCCCTCCACATACCTCTGCTCAGTCTGCAAGCTGGTGTCCTCCTTTGGGTCACTGTCCATTCTGTCTGGACAGACCCACTTCCTCCACGGTTGCTTCCAGACTTTGTTACACACATAAGGCCAAATGAAGTTAGATGACACACACACACACACACACACACACACACGCCCCTCACTCACTAAAGGATTTGGGGTCCAGTAGTTTACTTGGGAAGTTCCACCAGGAAGTGGTATGGGGAAGAGGGACAGTGCATGATACTGGCCTCAGTAAAGAGAAGATCACTGCTAGAAGGCATCCAGGTTCACTCCCCCTTGGGACTCTGGGAGATGGCCTAGACATGCCTCAGAATTGTTCCTCTCAAGAGAGGGGAGTTTGGTATTTAACCACTAGTCCCCCAGGCTTGAGGCCTCTGTTCTGAGAGCCACTCCCTGGCTCTCACTTTCTTTTCTTCCTCTCTTTAGGAAGGCTGCCAAGTTTGTTTTGTGGCCTCTTCCACAGCAATATCTCATAAATGGCTAAACCAATCAGATTCACTCCCCTTGGATTCTGGAATTAGGTGGTAAGTCTGAACTTGCACTTGAACTGACAGCCTGGTTGGGTCATGGCCTCAAAGAAGCAGGAAAATGGGTGATTATAGAGACACGCAGTGGGTGTCCAGAGAGACAAACAGAGGGAACAAACCAGAGTTCAGGCAAATATAGCAACCTCAGCACAGGGCAGTTTAGCTTCTGCTTCTCCGATAGATCCTCATGAGATGGGCTATGCTTCCTCTACGCTCACAGCTATCAAGAAACACTGCAGCCGACTTTATTGTTCAAAACAACAACAACAAAACCCACCACCACAAACAAAACAGAGCCCCCCTTTCTTTCTCTCTTTCTTTCTTTCTTTCTTTCTTTCTTTCTTTCTTTCTTTCTTTCTTTCTTTCTTTCTTTCTTCCCTCCTTCCTTCCTTCCTTCCTTCCTTCCTTCCTTCCTTCCTTCCTTCCTTCCTTCCTTCCTTCCTTCCTTTCTTTCTTTCTTCCTTTCTTTTTGAACTCACAGCGATCCTCCTACCCCTGTCTCCCAAGTGCCCAGATTCCTTTTTCTGCTGAAGAAACTTGGCCTGTAGTAACCTGTAACCAGAAACACATACACACGCACACACAAACACATTCTCCTTTTCTTTCTTTCTTCTTCTTCTTTTTTTTTTTTGGTTTTT